>NC_135371.1:27655000-28855000 GCF_049243985.1 Paroedura picta
ATAAGAGGGAAAACATTTTCTTCAACTCACTGCTGCTCACTGACCTGAGATATTATTCCACTAGGGCTTCATGAGCTTTCTCAGGGTTGGACAAAGCTGCAAGGAAAACATGGGAAAGAACAAAGACCTTTGTAAAAACACCTTGCTACATCCACCAACATACGTGTTGGTCACTTATAGTCCAGGTTGAAGGACTGCAAAATCAGTGGTTCATAGGATGCATCTTTAAGTCCCAAAACTAATGAGGAGATGCTGGTAGGACCGTAAAAGTACACAATACCTTTTTCCTCAACGGAGGCCCTTCCCAAACATTTCCTGGACCTTAAACTTAGCATCCCTCAGCTGTTAGTTTAAATGGCTCTGAGTATCTTAAACCACCCATTGAAATGGCCTATGACTCATCAATAAACTGAATACTGAATACATTTAAACTACCCATTTAGCTCCCCTCCTCCTAAGCGGAGAGAAGAAACTGATGAGCCCGAACCAGACTGATTCATTTCAGGGGTGGTGTTGGGTCAATTGGGTTCGAGAGTTTGGTTCAGGGAATACCCTGTTTCTTTTGACATCCCAGAATCCTGATATAATTGAACCACTTGCAAAGTTTATATATCTTGCCATGAGAAATCGTGAATGTATTATGTCTTATTCTAAAGCATGATCTTTGCCTTTGTTTTCTCTAGCAGTGGATCTTTTTGCACTTTCCCTTCTTATATTGTACTTTTATATACTATTAAAGGCTTGTTGTTGTCACTTATTTTTGAAGACAATGTGGATCAAGATCTATTCATAGTGGTCTGTTCTTCTGTGTGATCACTAGGCTGCTGACCCATGGAGCGGGATCAGTCACCTCTGTGGTGGTGGTAAGTGTCCAGTCATTGAATTGTGGCCTTTAATTTTTCTAGTACAGAGTAGGGACCATCTCACACCCATGGGCAAGTGGGAGTGGGTACTGATGAATCCAAGTAAACACAGCAAATACCAGGAAATTAACTCAAGCCTTCAAAAACATCTGTGAAGCGTGAAGACTCCATCCATTGGTGCAGGTTCTTTGTGAGGCAGTTTACAGACTCACCAAAGCAAGTCCAGTATTAAAAAGGTAAAGGTATCCCTTGTGCAAGCTCCGGGTCATGTCTGACCCTTGGAGTGATGCCCTCCAGTGTTTTCATGGTAGACTCAATACGGGGTGGTTTGCCAGTGCCTTCCCCAGTCATTACCGTTTACCCCCCAGCAAGCTGGATACTCATTTTACCGACCTCGGAAGGATGGAAGGCTGAGTCAACCTTGAGCCGGGTGCTGGGATCGAACTCCCAGCCTCACGTTCAGAGCTTTCAGACTGCATGTCTGCTGCCTTACCACTCTGCGCCACAAGAGGCTCTAAGAGGATCATTAGTCTCAGTTACATCAGAAGTCAACCCAGCTTCATCAGGGAATCACACCACATAGCATGGAATTACACCAATGCAACTAGAATGACCTGCATGTGACTTTTTGACACTTATCCCTTCAGGATTTCAGCGACACTCTGCTCGGATGCAGCAGCTTCTGCTCCATGGTCCAATTTAAGAGACTGGCAGGCTGGCTACCGCACTGCACCATGCATTAGAATGATCACTGTCCCTGGAATGTGGCTGATTGGACGTAGAGCCCATATATATCATGCTCATGCTCTTTTCTAGCTTCTACTGTCTTTCTTCAGCCTGCCCACTTCTGAAAAATGCATCCATCCCCCCGGAGCATTTATAACTGGTTGCTCCAGAATCTTCACACTGCCTGCAGTCGTATGCAGTTGCACAAGTACTGTGAATCTTGCTTGTGCCTTTTTGGGGCAGTTGTTTGTGATGGACATTTTGCCTCTCCTGTGCAAGAAGCTGGGGTTGTTTTGGTTTTGCTGAACTACACGCCATGTTGCTGCTGCTGCAGATGTAGCTCTATCCTGGGCACTGGTAAGAGCTTTCATTCTGCAAATACCCTCAGTCTGTTCTGGGTTGGCGGCAGGTTTTTCTAAATGTTTCCCCCTAAGCTTGCCATCTTTTATGCCGAAGGACCTGAGATGGGCCCAGCTTGCAAATCTGGGCTTCTTTTCTTCACTCAGTGATCAAATATTCTCTTCCAGAATCCAGAACATGGACGCTCCTGCAGTCTATATTGCTAGCCAGTGAACAGTACTAAGGAGGAACTCTTCCCAGTTAGACGGAACTGACACAGCTATCAGAAGGGGAAGCAGACCATTTCATTGTGATAAATGTACAATAAATATGCCACATTCCGCATCGCTGGGGTGTTACCATCAGTGCTCAAGGGTACATAGGCAAACTGTATTCACAAATGTACTCCTAGCTCTCTGTATCTAGGGACCATTTGTTTGTGCTTGAAGCGAGCATAAATGCGGCTAAGAGGAACTAGGAGTGGCACACAGAACTTACTGAGATGTAAATAAACTCACAGCAGCATTTGGGGATAAGCAACAACAAGCACATCAAATGATATCTAGTTCAGGGCCAATTTATCTATGTAGCACATGTAGCCCGTGCCACGGGCCATGTGCTTCCAAGGACCCTGTGCAGTGCCTCCCCCCCCCCCACCTGATCAGAGCCATAGACTCAGACTTCCCCCCTTTTCTCTCTTTAGAGAGTGACAACCCTTTACCCTGTGTATGGGGCCCTCTCTGTTCCCAGACTGGCCGTTCCTGCCTCAATTCTACTCTGTTAGGACCCCACAAATTCTTAAATTGGCTCTGGCACTATGAGCCCCATGAATCCTTAAACCATTCCTGATCTAGTTACACAAGATATTCTTCCCTCAGGTTGGTCCATAAGGTGAGTGCCTACCCTTGGTGGTGTCCTGAGCACACAGTATCCACAGAGAGAGAAGATGGTAAACATAGGTCAGCATAGCACAAATCAAATCTAACTTGGGGCAGGAGACTGAAAACATTTTGTTCATGATTTGGACACTTCTTCCCTGCTGCTTGAAGCCCAATTAAGTAAGCCCCCCCTTTAACGCATCGTCCCCTCTTTCCCTTGGAGGATGTCTGGAAACTGACTTTAGGACCTCATAATCAAGGCAAGAATCCTGGCCACAAGTCTGCCCTATTATTAATAGGACCTGGGCCAAAACAACCTTTTTTAAAAAAAAAAAATTGATTGTGTTTTTATTTCATTTCAGAAAAAAATCTCTTTGTATTTAAATAGACGGCAACATATGAAGGGGACATAAAGTAAAACATGTTTAAAGGTAAAGGTATCCCCTGTGCAAGCACCGGGTCATGTCTGACCTTTGGGGTGACGCCCTCTAGCATTTTCATGGCAGACTCAATACGGGGTGATTTGCCAGTGCCTTCCCCAGTCATTACCGTTTTACCCGCCAGCAAGCTGGGTACTCATTTTACCGACCTCGGAAGGATGGACGGCTGAGTCAACCTTGAGCCGGCTGCTGGGGTTGAACTCCCAGCCTCATGGGCAGGGCTTCAGACTGCATGTCTGCTGCCTTACCACTCTGCGCCACAAAAGGCTCTTAAAAAAACATGTTCAGGGGTTACAAATATACAAACAATAGCAATGTTTATTAGATTACATTCTTAACAAGCCTATCTATTTTTGACATTTAAGTGTCCCTGATTCTGTCATCAGACTTCTCCATGTAATGGCAATTTCTGTCATAGCCACAAGAAAAGTGATGTAATTCTGTAGGTCAGTGTCGCACATGGTGGCCCTGGTCTTTATGATCAAGTTGTGCATCAAGCCTGCATACTGCACATTGGTGGAGTTGTCCATGGTGCTTTTGCTGGGAATACCTTCTGAATTCACAACAATGCTTCTTCCTTGGACTCCCTTCTGACTCTGAATTCACTTCATGGTTTCTTCCACCTCGACGTCTTCTGTCTGGTATGGAATTTTCAATGGCCCTGGATGTGTGTTGCATCAGCCAGTAGACAAGAGTCGACTCTCCCACCTCAGCCAAGTTGCAAGGGGGAGACAGACACTTTCATGCCTTAGGGATTCCCAGCTGGCACCACAGCCCCTGTCTCTGTGACCATATGCACACTTGCGTTGCTTGCAGCTCCAGGGCTGGCGGAGAGCTGAATCAATTGTAAAATGAGAAAGACGGGTTTTGGTCAAAACAACCTTTTCTAATAAAAGATTCATTCAGCTCTTCCTCCATCGGAACTCCAGCTCTGGATCTACACTGCATACAGATTCCTTCTCTTTCTTCCCCTTATCTCTACTCAATGCATTCATAACTCTCTTCACACTCACTGTGCTTGTGTTGTAGGACATTAGCTTTTTTTAGCCTGATATTACTCCATCGCCTTCTGTGATTGGTCTCCTGTGGGTCATTATTTAAATGTTCTAAAGCAGGAGTGGGCAAACTGTGGCCCTCCAGATGTCCATGGACTACAATTCCCATAAGCCCCTGCCAGCGAATGCTGGCAGGGGCTCATGGGAATTGTAGTCCATGGACATCTGGAGGGCCACAGTTTGCCCACTCCTGTCCTAAAGCTTAGTATTGCAAAGAGCAAAGGATCATTTTTAATATTTTATATCCTGTGTTTTTGGAACTATAAAAACCAGGGCAAGGGAAGGATAAAACAAAGAGAACGCAGCGATGCATTTAGGTGTCTTATTTATTGTTTCCTTCCTACTCGGAGTGGAAGGGGAAGTACTGAGTAAGCTATAAAATACGGACTGACCGTGAGGTGAGATGAGATGGGGGCTCCGAAGGCCTCCTCAGTGTCAATCTTAATGGGGGCTTAAGCATAGGCGTTTCAAGGTGAAAGGTTAGCTCTCTCTCCCTGGTGCCACGCGAAAGCAAGCCCCACAGCCATTTCATTTCCTGACATGACATTATATCCAGGGGTTGGCTGAATGTTTGCCTAAAAGTCACACTCTGGTATGAAAGGTTATTACAGAGCTGAAATTATTTTCGGAGGCTCAGCTGGATTATGTCAATAAGATACACAGGTGCTGAGAGAAAATGGTGGCAGTAAAGCATCCCTTCTGGAAGCTTGTAAACAGGGAGCGTGTTTACGATGTGGCGACAAAATGCCTTGCATGGTGTGAATTGATGGCTCGGGAGGCCTATTTGGTTCCCCCAAAATAAGTTATCTCTTTAAAAGCTGTGCAGTAATTTCGTGTGCCATCACTTTGCTCCTTGGACCTTCACACGAACAAGAACTGGAAGAGGCCTATTGAGTTCCTGGAGGAAACCCAAGGATAATGTCCGAAAAGGTAGTCAACATGGAGATGTCCCAACCATCAGCCATCTCCTCCCCCCCTCAAAAAAAAAAAAGGTATGTGAAGTTGCCTTAAGCCAATTCAAGAAGATGTAAGAAATACAGAGGTAGCAGGAACAGGTGACCTTATAAGTTCCTTTCACATCCTTATGGGATGAACACAGGGTACTCAAAACCTTGAACAAAACAGATGTCTCCTTTGTTATAAGGGATATTTTGTACTAATGATCTGGTCCATTGCCTGCTACCCTCATTAATACTGAGTTGGGGCTGTTTCTGTGAGAACCACTGCTCTGTGAAGGGGGCACACCCCCATTTCATACGTACACTAACAGCCTTCTGTTTAACATCAAGGATGTGAAAACATTCCTAAGACAAAATCCTTATACTCAGGTTGAATTTCTCATACTGTTAATGTCATAGGATGTCAGATGATAAATGTTACAGTCACTAGGGTGGCAATTAAAAAAAAAGGGTTCTTCAAGTCAACAGGGGAAGCATTCAGAAAAATTGTTCTGGTAAAAGGTTTGTCTGCTATAAAAAAGGTACAAAGGATTATTGTCAGGTCACATGGGCCTGACGGAGACCTGAGCTGAGCCAGGTGTCAATATTTTGGTATTCTAGAGAAATGGCAATGTCAGATTGTGATAAATGCACCAGTGGTGAGACTCTTCCTGGAATTTAACCTGGAGAAGGAAACGGAGGACCTTTATGTTCAACTCAAGAGTTGTTATTGGTTGATCAGCTTTTCTTGGATTTCACTGTCTTGACCCAGTTGCTCCTTGGGGCCCTGGCTATCCATTGAGGGTTGCTCTTCTCCCCTTGCCTTCAGAACACAAAAATGGGCAATGTCGTGCTGAAAAGGCCCAGAGAAGTTCTTGCTTTTTGAGCAGCTGGGTGTTCATGCTCTGAAAAAGGTGGAATAAATTTCAAAAGTGAGTACTCGTTTAATCAAGAGTAATTCATATTATTAAGCAGTGGGAAGGTCTGTTTGCATTTAGCGACAAGTTTTGTGGGAATTAAAAACAAAAATAGTGCTGCACCTGTGAAATTTCCCTCTGCTTCAGGGTGGGAAAATGTCAGTGCAGTTTCTGAGTCACAACCCAGAGACCTCTTTAAGTCCTTGCTGAATTGGAAAGATAAGCCAGCTTCGGCTTCCCCTGCTGTTTGCTCCCCCTGCTGTTTGCTCCGTGTCTTCTTCCTATCTCCCCCGAGAGGGGAGGACAAGAGAAACATAGAGAAAATGTCAGCGAGAACTAAGTGCTGCCCCCTCTCAGTTTGGTGGGGAAATGCATTTCCTTTTCTTTTTTAAAGCTGCATAGAGTTCTTGATCCAGAGGAAATGCTTGTGAAATCTTGTTGACCCGCTCTAGCTTTTTGCCTGCAGCATCAGAACCACTAAACACCGAACAATAATTGGGTACAGATGCCTGAGTATAGACATGGGTTGATTTTCTGTTGTGTTCTTCTTTGAAACAAACACAACTTGGAGTCCCAGCATGACCTCAATCTCTCACAGCTTGTATTTTAGCAGAACACTAGAAATACAGACAAGGCCTTTGAAGGGCCACTCAGCTCCCAGGTATGGATTCCAAATGAAAATTCTTAACCTGGGATGGAATAATTTTTCTTTCAGTGTGTTTTCTTTCAGTGTGTGTCTGTCATTGTAGATACCCAGTTTACTCCTCATGCAGTTCCTTAGGGATGCCCATTCCCACTGAAACAGCATTTCAGGTGGTGCAATCAAGTGCAGCAGGAGGGGAGAGGACAGAAAGTTCTGCTCCATTGATGCAAGTTCCTTTGGTTTTTTCTTATTATTTATTTACAGCATTTTCATCCTGCCTTTGTGGCATATCAAGGACACCAAGGTGGCTAACAGTTTAAACAATGTCATAAAAATCATCCAAGAAGTGTCCTTTGAATTAATTCTCTAGTTTTATCTCTTTAAGGTAACTCTGCACCACATTTCAAGTATTGCAGGATGTATTCCAGCCAAGCATGCCATTTGCCCACTTTAGATGGGCAATCTCCCAGGGGATTGGCCCTCCTACCTGCCCTTATTGTCCAGGCCAGTAGCAGAAACTCTGTATGGGGGGTCCAGTAAACGATGTCATGCAATGTACCTACATCACTTTCAGCTGAAAACCCAGAAATTACATCATTGCTTTAGCTGACTTTCTGGAAACTCAGTGGTAATACCATAGACATCATATTGTCCTTCTTCAGTGGTGCCAGACAGAGGTATGGCATCTCTAGTTCCATTGTATGCCATATGCTTGCAAAAACTGAGTCAACACTGAGTTGCCCTCTGATGAGGCAGACATTACAAAAGATATTGGGTAAAGTCCACTTTATTTTAAATAGCAAGTTGCTGTGAGTTCTCAGATGGCAATTTCAAGTGACCCTTATTTCTTATGTTTATTTTGTTTGTAAGTACTCTCATGGATGTAGCCAGACATGAAGGGAAACAGTTGTTGGACTTGACACAAAAGGTCATAGAGGACGTTTCTGCCCATAGAAACAGAGCTAGGCTGGCCTGTGAGTTAATCATGCCTAACTCACATGATAGCCCTCTTTAAGTATTTGAAAGGTTGTCACTTGGAGGAGGGCAGGATGCTGTTTCCGTTGGCTGCAGACGAGAGGACACGCAGTAAAGGGTTTAAACTACAAGTACAACGATATAGGCCTGATATCAGGAAAAAAATGTTCACAGTCAGAGTAGTTCAGCAGTGGAATAGGTTGCCTAAGGAGGTGGTGAGCTCCCCCTCACTGGCAGTCTTCAAGCAAAGGTTGGATACACACTTTTCTTGGATGCTTTAGTCAGTTTTACGAGTGTAATAGCTATGCTTTAATAAAATCTTAAAACGGAAGCAGAGATTCTCTTTTCGTTGTGTTCTATGCCCGTAATGGAACCGAAACATTATTGAGATGTACAACTGGCCAGGAATTAAATGAACTGATATAAGAAAGCTAACTAGAACCCTTGAGCTTCTTTAATGCATGCCCATATCTGAATCAGGCCTGTCTAGAGAAGGGGTAGTCAAACTGTGGCCCTCCAGATGTCCATGGACTACAATTCCCATGAATTATGTTTTCACAAAACCCTGGCTGAGATTTCCTGCTATAATGTGTAACCTAATTACTAGAATTACTAGAATTACTAATTACTGATTACTAATTACTAATTATTAAAGGTTTGAAAGGAATCTTAATCTTGAGGGACCACTGCTTACTGGTGCACCTTATGTGTATTATGCAGAAGGTCCCAGGTTCAGTCCCTGGCATTTCTACTTACATAATCAGTTCTTGAGCGATGGGAAAGTCTCTACCAGAGATCCCGAAGAGCTACTACCAGACAGAGCAGAAAATACTGATCTTGGTAGACAAAAGGTCTGATTCAGATGCTTTCCAGACTACAGCTGCCTTTCAGGTTTTTGTGACAGTTCCAGTGATGTGCTAAATCATTTCAGCAGCCACAAGGGGACTGTGCAATCCTGTTAAAGTACATTCTCTGTCCGTCACACTACAACTGCAGGTCATTCCTGAATACATTTCTCACTGCTTCTTGGTTGCTTCTTTTCCTGAGTTTGAATGGTCTCTCTCATTGGTTCACTCCCTACATGTTTGAGTTTCTTTACCTGACCTGCATCAGGTACACTGCTTCTAGTGTACATGGCATGTGGACAGACTGTTTGGTGTCCACATTGTTAATTGCAATGCAATAAATATATATTTTTTTAAAATGGTGAACTGGGAAACTCAGGTGGAGGCATGGGCTGGTAGGTGGTGGGTGTGGACACCCATTAGTGCTGGAGCAGTGATAACTCAAATATGCAGCATAGTGAGAAAAGAAATTAAAAATCAAAAATGCTACACTAAAAAACAGTGAGATATACCCTAAAAGAAATATAAATGTGTTGCAATAGTGGATTTGCAAAATGTGGCGTAAGAGTGCATGGAATTCGAGTTTACTCCCGAAAAGGCAAAATCAGGGGGGGGGGGGGAATAATTCTAATATTTGGGATGTTACGAATGCCTATGCACAGGTTGCTCTAGTACAGAAACATATGACAGCGGAGCAAAATTTGCCTGCCTTTTTGCTAACACAGCAACTTCTTCCTGGGTTTCCTATCTACACGTATACAATTGTTCTTCTCTCACCAGCGCCTACTTACTGTGCCACTCCTAGGACATATCAGAGGAAGGCTCTGACCTCTCTGCTCTAATTGTTGGTTGGACAACTGAGTGGCAACTGTGTGAAACAGGATGCCGGACTAGATGGACCCCTGCTGTATTTCAAGAGGACCTCTCTTACATTCTTACATTCCAAACTCTTGGGTATTGGCTTCCTCTACTGTCAGTGCCAGATAGCTGGCATGAAGGTTGAGAATTGTGTCAGACAGTGGAAAGCTGATGTACTGAACACATAAAAAACAAGACAACACTCATTTGACCCAAGGTTAATAAGATACATAATGAAGTCCTAGGTAGATTTAATGACACTGTGTAAATGGTAGTCGTCAAATGATGTCATATTTTCATGACTTCACGGGACACAACTCTTTGGGGATTACAAGATAACATAAGGGGTGCAAAGATAATCAGAATGAAGGTATATATTCCTTTACAGTTGTACGATGTTAGATGTTGCTGGACACTCCATACTTGCTTCTACCTTGTGCTGCTAATGGTAAAAGTCAGGGTATGATGATACAACCAAATAGCATAGAATCATCACATTGTGAACTGATAATTTGATCAGAATTTTTGCAAGATATTAAATGTCCTTGACAAATTTGCTCCACCATTTCTCTTGTTGTCACTGGATTCTTCTTACAGCCAGTGGCCTTCTACAAACTGTAAGTGTAAATCAAAAGCCAACAAACAAACAAGACCCCCTTGTAATTTGAACACATTGCCCTTTGTCCTTCCTTCACTGCCCTTGATAAAATGGGATTTCTCATTCAACTTCAAGGCATCCTTTTAAATATAAGAAACAGGTATTTTTCTTTGTAAATTGAAGGTTACCTGCTTCTTCCTATTTTAACCTGTTGGTTTTTCCAGGGTGGTTTTAATTTATATTGCATGACCAACGATACCTATCGGTATAAATATTACTAATGCTGGCAGTAATTGAAGGTAGAATTGTCAAATGCATGTATCAAGCAGTTTTACAAAGTAATCATTTATGAACATGGCTCTATTAATTTGTTTAGTCAGATGCAGGGAAGCAATAAAAGTGATTGACGAAAAACAATTAAAACAGTAAAAGTAAATTGTGTCCATTAAAACCTGCTGAGCCTGTCAGATGGAAATTGTGGATTTAAATGTGAAAATTAAAGCTATTGATTTTATCCAGTACGTTTGTGAATATCTGAGTTCTAATTTGTTTTACTTTTCCCTACCAAAAGCCCCTGAGGTCAAAACGAAGGTGTTCTCCTAAATTAGCTTCTGCAGATGCTGCTTGTAAACCTTCTGAAAGTCATACATGATAAATAACATCTTTACAATGGGGATGTTTTTTTGACAGGGGAGAGTTATGTTTGTTATCAGTATCTCTGCTTTGCAGGAGTGAATGCAAATGTTTACCAATAATGGTAATTTATTGTATTTTTGAAGGGAGTGAGGGAGAAGAAATTGACAACCGGAAAAATATGACAGCTAGAGTTTAGGGTTTCTTCTTCTTTTTTCTAAAGTTTATGTGCATCACTTTATTGTTGCTTTGTTTTTTTATGTGTTGCACTAAATCTTGTATTCACCGAAGTATTATTTCTTCGTATTCAATTAAAATGGCAATATAAATAGAGTTTTAGGGTTATTTGACCTGCTATTTTGGGGGGAAATATGAGGGATGAAGGAGAGAATGTGTGTAGAGCCCTACTAAATCAGACAAAGCCCCATTGTTTCCCCACCTGTGGCTTACCATAAGTCACTGGGAGCTCAGCCGGCAGTCAGGCAGTCTACCAGTTGGTCACAATACTGGTTTCTGCCAGTCTTCTTTTGGGCAGGAGGTGCTTTTGGAAACTCATTTTTATACTCGGTACAGAAACATTCCTGATATAAGACAGGTTCTGCAACTTGGTGTAAATGGCAACCAAAGGCCAGTTTTTGCCCCAGTAGTCGCACTTTTCTTAAGGAAGTCCATATAAAGAAACACCATTGGTTTATCGTAGGAATATACCTGAAAGCAAATGAAACCAATAGGCAAAAAGTGGCATCTTCTTGAAATTTATTAAATGCAGTCCTAAGGTTATTTAAATGTTTTTGTAACTGGAATGGGGTCCCAGGTATTCAATCCCACTTTCTGTTACTTCTTCAGTGGTTGCAATTATAGTCTTAATATAAAGATTTAACATCAGCAGTATTACTTTCAATTATAAAAATAAAGCATATCACATTGGCAATAGCTCTTCGGTAAAGGGGTCACTTCTTCAGTTGTGCCTTTTCTTAAGGAATGCATTTGCTTCTGAGGTTTGCTTAGCACCCACATGGCTCTCTTTCAGGCTGGGAGAAAGACAAATATTGATCACTACCAAATTTCAAGGTAAAATCAGGAACCCAATACATTAGGAGGTTTCAGGATCATTGTAGCAAATAAATCGAAGAGGGGACTGGAATGGCAAAATGTGATGTTTTTTCATGACGACAGGTGGTTTTCCAAAGCCAAAAGGAGCCTTTGGAGAAGGATGCTCTCCCCAGTTTTTGGGAAAGCAGCAGAGATCCAAAACAAAAGATTGTTTTCTTCCTAGACTTGGAAAGAAGTAGCAGAGCTCAGGTGTGCATCGTACCTGGAGAAGGCAGAGAGAGGACTGTCCTGGGTTACAATTCCAAATAAAAGACAAGAGGGAGGTTTCGGAGAGGCAGAGGATGTGTTCCAAACAGGCTTATAAAATGTGTGTGTGTGTGTGTGTGTGTGTGGTGGGTGGTCAATAAAAACTGAACAAATGAAACTGTTGGACAATTGGTTCAGAGGCAGGAAACAAAACAGATGGAATGCTATGGAATACCACTGCAGGAGCTACAGTGCCAAACATTTATTCCCTAGTAGTATCTTCAGGGAAAATTTGAGAGAGTACCTGAATCCTTGGAACATGGTACCTGCCTGTCCCATTCTCACCAGAAGGATTCTGTGGTCAAGGACACCAGAGATTGCTGAGGGGTTCACAAGAATCAGTTGAGTTGTACCCCTCTTATCTTTCTCCTTCTAAATGTCATCAGAATGACTCCCTTCCAGTCTCCATACCAAAGCTAGGCTAGAAGCAAGGCTGGAAAAGGTCTTGGGGCTTTCTTTAGAATAACCATGCTTAAAATTGCAGTCTGTCAGGATTTAAGAGTCAAGTGGGAAATTTCGGAGCTCCTAACATTATCCTTTCCTACTGAAGTCCACAACTGTGAACTTGTGGAGATACATTGTACTTGTTAAGGTGGCGACCTCTGGAATTCATTTAGGGACCTATCATACCCATTCAGGCTGAAATGACCTGTGACACTCCAAAATCAGTGTGATCACTGACAAACAGGATAATATGGAGCCCCATGTTAATTTTACATGCTTAAAGCATTTCTGGCTTGCTTTTCTTCCAGGGGTCTCAATGGATATGTATGGAATAGCTGTGATGAATAGACTCAAAGGAAGACCACATAAACATAGCTGATCAAAATTTTCCATTTTCAGTTATCTTACAATCAGCCCATCTTCAGCAATAAAGCAGTAAAAATGGTAGATATTTTGAAAGGGTTAAGTTTCATGGAACTTTATGCAGCAGATGTTCTGACTGTGCATTTTTATATAAATAATCATTTATTCACACAGGTTTTATTTTGCAGTCTTAAAATTCAATGTGTTTTATGCTTTGCATTATCACAGGAGGGAACTATTCCCTTGGTAGCTCAGGCACAGTGAATTTTTTTACATAAGCACCGTCCCAGCGTCTCCTTCCTTGGGAAGACTGCAGCATTCAGCAGTTTCAATTCTGCTGGGAGCCATAGAGCCGTGCCATTATAGCAAATAATTTGAGCAGTTATGTCCCTAAGAACTGTTACCAGCAATACCACGCTGAGCATTTCAAGCGAAAAGCAGGTGTGATTTTTATATCTGGCTTAAGACGGGGGCTTGCTCCCCCCACCTCTTGTTTCTTCTTGAATGTGCAACTCAAAACAGAAACCAAGAGCAAGAACATATCACAAATGAATAATTTTCAGGATCAAGGAAAGGGAGTTTTTTTCTGGTGGCTCAGTCCTATTTGGGCAAACATAAATCAGTTCAGAGACTAGATTTCTGTTTCGATCTATCCTGTCCTCAATAGTCACCCTATCAGATATTTTACTTTGCATTTACTGTGGTGATCCTACAGGCCCATGCCATCATATCCTACTCAAAGACAAGTTTGCCGTTTCAGGAATGATTAAACAACTGAAATAAATACTGGAGTATGCCAATGGCCTATTATGCACGGCCGCTGAAACGGCGACATGGAGAACACGGAGGAGGAAGAAGCAAAGCAAACCACTTAAGCACGGGATGGAACGCAACGGCGGCAAAACCCAGAGTATCCGATTATGCATGTGGATACTCTGGAGCTGCTTCTGGTTGCGCCCTGGTCCTGGGAAGCTCCACTATGACCGTTTACGCACTGGGAACTTCACTGCCCCAGCTTCCATGCAGGAGCACAAATCGGGGGCAGATGAGGTACACTAGGCCAAATGCTCCCCCGTGTGGGTGCAGGAAGAGGTGGGGCAACCTGCCACGACTAAAACTCCAGCCTCCAGCTGGGCATGAAACCTCCAGTGTGTAAACGGTCTTTCTTCCGCATCTCGCTAATGCGTCTTTTTTGGTGGCATACGTTGACTCTGCACCCGGTTGCCGCCTGCAGCGTGCATAATTGGTGATTTTAGCTGTCGCCATTCTACCCCGAATGCGGACCTTCCACTCTGTGCATAATGGGCCAATAAGAGGGCAATTTCTCCTCTGTTTTTATCTTCCCTTCAGCCAAGGCTCTTTTTTCTTGCTCCTGTCTGAGGTATTTCAGGAAGTAAAAGGTCTAACTGTTTTTTAACCGTCAAGTCTCATTCGACTTATCGTGACTCCATAGGGCTTTAAAGAAGAGTTATTCAGTGGTGGTTTGCCGTTGCCTCCCTCCATGTCACAACACTGGAATTCCTTGGCAGTCTTCCAAAGAGATGTCAACCAAGGCTGACCTGGCTTAGCTTCCAAGATATTTTCGATTGTGGAGACTAGAACACCCGGGGAAGAAAAACAAGTCTGAATGGTTAAAAAATACAATGTAATTGTATAACATTCATTGGGAAAGCAGTTCAAAGCGCTGCAATTGATGAGCAAATGGCATATAACAAAGCACATAAAAACAGAGAAGTCTATTACCTATTTATTACCTCAGTTCTTCTGCTCAAAAGAGGAGAAGGGACCCATTGAGCTTAGACAATGTGAAATCCCATAATCAGGAGCATTCCCATTGGACACCATATTAGTGGAAGATAATGTATGCCACTCTCCGCGGCCCCTGTGTAAACACATGCTGTGACTAATGTATATGCAAATAATTTGCTTTGCAGAAGCATAACTTCATATAAATTAAGGAGAACATTAGTGATGCAATTTGGGTGGTGTAATGTGCACCATGAATTTCACCATTAAACATGAGATATTGTTCCATAGCCAAGCCCCTCCCCGCCCCCCCAAAATTGAAATCAGAGTGGCAGGGGTGGGGAACAATGAGCAATATGGACTAATTGGTCCAAAAGCCTGTCTGAAGAGAATGGGGAAATGGATAACGCTTGTTAATTTACAGTTTATATACTAAAAACAAATTATAATATAAGGAAAGTTCACAGGCTTGTTTAAACAAGACCTGGTCTATGTTGGTGTGGTAAGGGGATAATTGCTGTGTTCTCATTACACTGTGAGCCAGTGTGAGCCACTGTGAGCCAGTGTGGTGGGGTTGAGGTATTTGATTTAACTTGAATTCAAACCAGGGTCTCAGTACTATGTGAGTCACTTTTATATTTCATGAAGGGTATCAAATTGTTCCATTCATTGCAAGCAAAGAAAAGAGAAAGGTCTAGCTTTCCCGTTCCTGGGCTTAAACATGACCTTGATCACATGGTCACAGAGTACAGGGCAAACAGGCGGCAAAACCCAGAGTATCTGATTATGCATGTGGATACTCCGGAGCCGCTTCTGGTTGCGCCCTGGTCCTGGGAAGCTCCACTTCCAGAATGGAAGGAGACCCTGAAGCTCCTCCCTCCTTAAAGCGCTTGGAGCTACTCCAAGCAGAGGGCACTTTTCCTTAAGCATGCCTCGTTTTGAATTATGTTGGAGTCCACCTACCTGACCTGTATCCCCCTTCTCATCACTGTCTTCACTGGATATAATGGAGGGATGGGGGCAGCCTCTTCGGGAGCCCCTAGAGGAGGACCCCTTGGACCAATCATTTTGAAATTTGATGGGGAGTCAGGGAAGAGCCTCCTGGAGATACCATGGATGTTGGGAGGCTGCACCTCAAACCCCCACTCCCCAGGCTTCAGGAAACGTGGGAACACTGACTTTCCCATTATAGTCTATGGCACCATTGACTTCCATGGGCGCCGAAGCTGAAGCAGCAGAATTGAGCCGTTTGTGCACAAGCCTACTTATGATCCCATAAAGGGCGGCATTCAAAAGCACTATGCATCTATGATTCTATGCATAGGCATTGCAACAGATAGGTATGATTTAAAAAAAATAAGTGGGCATCGCGACACCTTTAAACTGTGTCAGAATATGGAGGAAGGAGAATGGTTGCCTGAATTGATTGACAGGTGGATGTGCAACATGTATAAGGCATGTTGCTCTCTTCTGCCTCTTCTAGCAGCAGGTGAGTAGGGAAAGGTATGCAAAAAGAAGGCAGTTAAAGGCGAGACAGCAAAACGGTGAGGAGGGCTGAGGGGGCGTGATATAATGTCACTCTTTGCCATTCTGTGGGTGTGATGCTGTTTTTAGTAATGTGCGGAATTGCCCCAGATTTTCCCCAATAAGCCAGTCAAGGTTTCTTTGACAAGGATGAGGTCACCCATAAGCAAAGTGCCTGTTCTTTGTCTCACACAGGTAGCTAATCCAAATATGATGTCTTAGAGGCTAATCACCCTAACCTGCCCTCAGGATATGTTTTGGCTATAAAAACACCATTCTTGGTACAGTCCAGTGTGTGTGTGTGTGTGCATTGTTTGAACCTGACACTAATTTGGTATTGTGCACCAACTTGTTATTTGCTACTTCCCTGCATAGTCCTCCCTACTGTACTTCTGCAAGGCACTGATGGTAGCTACCATAACCTTTAATCCTCTGTTGCAAAAACTCAACCCTTTATTTCCTTCTTTATGCATGTTTAGTTTAAAAAGTGTTTGTGTGTTCGGAACTTATTTGTTTTTCAATTAAAAAATCCTTTTTGATTAATTTCTGTATCTGGCTCTGCCTGAGATTTCTGGTCAAGATCCTCTCCCCACAGACATAAGTTGAGTGTCCCCACTTGTTGCCACCTCTGAGAGAGGTCTATTTTAGTTAACGTGGGTGAACTTGAGGTGCTTCTTCAAAGGTGTGAGAGAGCCACAAAGCATGGGCACTTGGATTTCTCATGGGCAGGCATGGAGTTCTCATGGAGTTCCTCATGGGCAGGCATGAGTTGTAGATGTTTATATTTTGTGTCTCTGGTTTTAAAAAGCTTTATTTATTTGTTGGGTATCTCAGATGCCTTCTCCAAAATGGTCTCAGGGTGGCTTTCAACAGACATACATAAAAACCCTAATACAATAAAAGTCTTAAAAACCTAAATGTTAATCCTTTTAAAATTAAACAACTCACTTGCTCTGCCAAATTTATTTCCAGGAATCTGGGACCCTGAGAGATGAAGTTCCCAGTTCTAGCCCAGCTTGGATAGGGGGTATAGTCTTGGCAAGTCCAGGCAGGGGTTTAGGCGGGGAGAGGCATTCAATGGTAAAGAGTGCAGTCCCTGGCCTCAACCAACTGCCTGGTGTAAGAGTACCACTTTACAGGCCCTTTGGAATTTTGGAAGTTCTATTAAGGCATGGGCCTCCACTGGTAGCTCATTCCATCAGGCTGGCCAAGGCCAGGAGCACATCTCTGGGGCCAGGGAACACCAGCAAGTTGGAATTTACTGAGCAAAGTGGGGAGGCAAATAAGGAGAGGTGGTCCCTTTAAATGCACCAGGAATAATTCTAGGTTTTTAAAAGAACAGGCTAATTTTCTTTTCTATTTGCTTTCATTTCCCTATAGATTCTCACTCTTCTTTCCCAGTCTTTAATCATCTTCATGAAAAAACCCACAAGTTCCCACAAATTGTGCAAAGCACGTAAAATCTAGAAACAGACTGGAATTTATTGTTGGATTTCATGGAGCTGTATTGTATCACAGTGGATAGCATTGTAAAACTGCATGTGGCCCAGGTGTTGTGTTTACATTTCTTAGCAACATAATTTTGCCAATGCATCAGGGTACTGTCTGCGTTCACATTTATTATTTATTATTTTGCTGTTGATCCTGCTGAATTCTCATTGATCTGAACCTGGATCTTGAAACAGATCTGCATCCTTCCTTTGTCCCAACTTGGGACAATTTTCACTAAGATGTTTTTTTCTGCACTTTTTTTTGGGGGGGGGGCAATGGTCACGTGCCAGCACCTGTAGGCACCTTTTAGCAAGAGTGCAGTTGGGGGGGGGGCAACCCCAATGGCCAACCATTAAGATAAAAAATGCATCTGTGTTGTGGCATTACTGCATAGCAACATGAAAGTACCTTTAAAAAAATTAATTTTGGGGCTGGGGGGGGATTTTCAGTCCAGAACTGCTGTGCTTTAATTGGTGGCGTGCTGTGATTGACAAGCCGAGGAGCAGACGAAGCAGTTTGGTTTGTTTCCCCTTGCAGCCTCGTCAGGAGGCAAAAGGCCACAACAGGGCAGAGGGAGAATGTGGGAGGGTCTCCCCGTGAGGAGGGCTGCAAATGCGAGTTACCATCCCATGTTTGCAAGCAGGAAGCCACTTGCACTTTGCCCCTCCATGCGGAAATGGTCTAGTATTTCCCATTACTTTGTATGGGTGTGATAGCTGGACCCTGAAGGAAGTTGACAGGATGAAAATTGGTTCCTTTGAAACGTGATGTTGGAAGAGAGGTTTATGGGTAGCTTTGATGCCCAAAAGAAAAATAAATGGGTTCTAGGTGAATTCAAGCCTAAACTTTCTCTAAAAGATAAAACAATCAAATTAAGGCTATTGTACTTTGTTCACATTATGAAAAAGGGAAATTTACTGATTCTATGAACTTAGGCAACTTTTGAGTGGCTTGGCAGAAGGGACTGTGTCAGTGCTAGGCTTTTGTGGCCCTTTCTTGCATGCCCAGGGAAATGCCAATTGACACTTTAGAATCATAGAATCATAGAATCATAGAGTTGGAAGGGGCCATACAGGCCATCTAGTCCAACCCCCTGCTCAACGCAGGATTAGCCCTAAGCATCCTAAAGCATCCAAGAAAAGTGTGTATCCAACCTTTGCTTGAAGACTTCCAGTGAGGGGGCGCTCACCACCTCCTTAGGCAGCCTATTCCACTGCTGAACTATTCTGACTGTGAAAAACTTTTTCCTGATATCTAGCCTATATCGTTGTACTTGAAGTTTAAACCCATTACTGCGTGTCCTCTCCTCTGCAGCCAGATTGGGAAGCAAATTTCTTCCAGGCCATACTGGTCAATGTGGGTGGGTTTCCTGCATTCCACAGGAGGTTGTGCTAGAAGACCCTGGAGGTGCCTTCCAACTCTACAATTCTATGATTCTATGATAAGGTTATGATGCTAGAAAAAGTTGAAGGCAGCAGGAACAGAGGAAGCTCTAACAAGAGATGGATCAGCTCACAGAAAGAAGCCACAGCCCTTGGTTTCCAAGATCAGAGCAAGGCTGTTAACAATAGGACATAACGGATGTCATTAATTCATAGGGTTGTCATGAATTGGAAGTGATGTAATGGCTCTTAACATATACACAGAGCAAAAGAGAATCAGAAGCCCAGTGGCCCAACAATAAATATTCCATCATTTACTAGAGTTTTTACACTATGCATTTCAAAGTTCTTCATTTTCCTAAGTGTAAAGATACTGCAGATTTCTCAGTCTAATGTCCTGCTGTTTAAACCACCTTTAGCTCCTCATCTGAATTTAGCTTTTACTTTTTAAATAAATATTTTCCAGCTGTAGTTTTGATAAAAGCCACTCTGCTAGCTTTAATGAAGTTGTTTTTATGGGTCCATATAACATCAGCGCTTTAATTACTCCAAATGGATAATAAACCCTTTCTCAAATATGAGAACGGGAGATGCACAGAGCGAATGTCATTAGGAACAATTGGATTCTCACTTGATAATTTTGTAAAAAATGTAAATACTACAAGGAAGAGCCGGAGGGGAGGTTCAGTAACTACACCAGGAACCACAGAGCATAACTAATATTTTCCCATAGAGATGGTTCTTTTCATTGTCTGAAGCTGCCATACGAAGAGGAAGGAATCCACAATCAGTAAATCAATACACACACTCTTAAATTTTTTAGGACGTTATTTAGTTTTCGCCTTGCATTAAATAGTATCTGTATGTGCGAATTCTGTTCTATAGATGCTGCTTTTTGCTGGGAAAATGGATTCAGTCAGGACACCATGCTGCTTCCAGGATGGACTTTGCCACTTGCTGTATGGATGTTAGTGACTTTCATTCTAAAGAAGACAAGCTTCCACACAATCTAAATCAGTGGTCCCCAACCTTTTTATCACCGGGGACCGGTCAACACTTGACAATTTTACTGAGGCCTGGGTGTGTGTGTAGGCTTTTGCTGAGGCATGTTGCTGCCACCGCCTGAGCCCCTGCTCCACTTGCTTTCCTGCCGGAGCCTCTGACTTCCCACCGCCCACTGGGGGGCGCTGCCAGCAGCAGCTGCGTAGTGCCATGCCGAGCAGGAGCCCCAGCCATGTTGGCCGCTGGAGAGCACCAAAGGTGAGCCTGTGGCAGAGTGGCAGGGCAGCCCCCAAGGCAGCAGCCGGGGCACTGACTGAGCGGACCGGTTCCGGTCTTCAAACCGGGGGTTGAGGACCACTGATCTAAATGACATACTTCCAATCCACTTCAATGCACTTTGCAACTGGATTTGACTCTGGGAAATGACGAAATCTACTTGCTGAAGTGGATTGAAATGGCTTTATTTAGCACGTGTGAAAGTGCCCAAGGCTGACTATATCACGTGTTGGATCAAATCCACTAGTCAATAAAGCCATATATATTCCTTAAACTCTTGAAAGTGTGTCTGTTGAATGCATCTTGTTTTAAAAGCAGTTAATTGAGATAGCGCATCTTCGTGGCTGACTATACTTCTATGAAATAAAAAGACTCATATCAGCTTATATTGCAATGTACAATTGTAGTTGGGGATGTAGTTGGGGATGTGAAAAATGCTTACAAGAGAACCGAGATACTAATAGAACAAAAGGAATTAAAATCTTGTTCAGATTGGAACTTGATGCTCTGAACTTTCAGGTGTGACTTTCATCTGCATCTATAACATTTGATTACATGGAATTTGTCTTGTTAACATAATTAAAAGCAGTCCTGGAGAGGAACCCAGTTTGAGTGAGCATCAACCTTATTTTGATACAAAATTGCTCCCAGGCAGCTGTCAAAGGGCTTTAACCCTTTGGAGGTTGCAAGGGAATGTGTACACTCTTCGTTTATGAGGGCTAAGTGAAACGAGGATATTTTAATAAATCAGAAGGGACTAGAGTTGAAAAAGCCAAATGAGGAGTGGGCTGTGACGATTTATTTTGGAGTGAACAGTGATGTGGCCACATTTGCAAGCGATACCAAATGATGCAGGAAAGACCAAGCAGGATTATGAAGAGCATGAAGCTGGTCTCTCCCAAGTGGGTAAATAGGCAGCAATATGGCTAATGAGTGTCAATGGAAGCAAATATGAATGGATGTACCTTGGGGCAAAAGCATCCTGCACTTCCTTATAGCATCTACTAGTGGGATCTGAGATGAGGAGGTAATGATGGGGTCATGGTGGATAACACAAGGCAAATGATGACATGGTATGCTGCAGCCATAGTAAAAAGGGTCAAATTCTGTGTTTGGGATTATTAGGAAATAAATTGAAAGGTCAGTATTGCAATTCCCTCTTCATAGCATCTGAAGAAGTGAGCTCTGACTCACAAAAGCTCATGCCGGAATAAATGTTGTTTGGTTTTAAGGTGTCACTGGATTTCAGTAATGCAGTACTCTTGGGGAGAACTATGATACACAGTCCTGATGTTCCGTTACAGTACATTAAGGCAGGCTTTCTCAATAAGGGTTTCGTGAGACCCTGGGGTTTCTTGATGGACCTGGAAGGCTTTCCCAAATCGGTGAGAGTTAATTCATTGCTAAAATTTGTTAAACATTTATCAGGTGATATAGCCATATATGGTCATGTCAACTTGCCCCTCCCCGCCCCCAATGGCCAATAATAGGCCTGGGAGGAGTGGGAAGAGGAGGGGCCCTGGATGGACATTTACACAGCTATACTTCCCAACCATATTCTGCACCATCAAACCACTTCTGGGGTTCCTTGATGCCTGAAGAATGTCTAAGGGGGTTTTCAATGGTAAAAGAAGTTGAGAAATGCTGCATTAAGATAATATGCAATTAAAGTTATATTGGACCCTAATTTAGTTGCTACCACGCTCCTGAGAAACCAACCAGGGGAAGGAGTTCCTAGCCAAGTGGGGATACAACTGGAAAAGACTTGCTGCCTTGAGGCCAGGAGTTAGAAGGGGAGAAGTAGAGAAGTACATTTGAATATTTCTAGTCCAGATATATATCTGAAGGGGAAAAAACAACAGCACAAGCACTCCAGCCACCTGGAAATAGTCCCCATATGGAATAATAGACCTGACAAATGTCAGAATTCTAAAACAAACAAAAAAACTCTTCCCCAAGCCAAAAACCAAAGTGGTTTTGAGGACCCAAAAATGCCCTTTCCAAAATCCAAACTCTTGAATATTTTTCAGGTGCACATCCCTAGGGAGAAGAGAAGAGACAGGAGTCAGCAGGAAGAATTGGAGGATCAGTTTCAGAAAGGGAAGAAGAATGAGAGAAGGGAAAACTTATATTCTACCTGCCTGTCTTGATAACGAAGAAGTCTCAGGAGCAGGATCAGCTGCAAAAATTAAAGGTTTGACATGCCCCTTTTAAGCACCAGAATTTACCTGGACTCAGACAGTGCTGTTGGCCAAAACTGGTTCAGAATTAGGATCATAGATGCCACTGGACCAAACTTCAGAATTCAGCTGCTCCTTAGATAATTCAGACCTTCTATTAAGGAGTGTCCTGAGATGAAGTAATAGGAAGGGGACTGCAGGTGAGTGAAATAACTTGAGTGGCAGGAAAGACTCAGATACATGTGAATATCATCAGTCCTTTAAGGGTTAAAGGATATATGGATATGTTGCAACATACCTGGTTCTAAAATACAGCAAGCTCTACCCTACACATCCAATTATTCAAAGTGGGAGCCAGGGAAGTTTTTATACAAGATCCCCTGATAAAACAATGAGCGAAACACCTAGGGATTTAGAGGATCTAATAAACTCTTTACTTGGCACCTTGTTCCTTTTTTTCTCCTACCAACTGGTGCAGCCTTATCTTCTTCCTGTCAGATACATATAAGCTATTGACGTTGTAAGTAGTAACTTGGAGTATATAAAGAGGACACATTCCCCAAGAATGTGCTTGCTGACTGTGGCCAGGATATGGGTAGGTGTTCCTTCCAAAGGGGTGGATTAGATTTCCAGAGAAGTCTGTTTGGAAGATTCTGCGGAGATTTATTGTCCTGCAAAGATATACAATTATTTTTTGCTGGGGTATGAAGGTTTTTGGAAGGTCACACAAAACTTATTTAATGTGCCCCTGAGTTCTCAAGGCAGCCAGGCAGCTTCCACTTGAAAGCACTGGAGGGAAAACAGTGGAGGAAATCGTTGTCTTGATTGAGAGACTCTGATTGGTAGCAGACAGATGGCTCCAGCCAAGCCTCTGACGTCATCAGACCAGAGGGTCTTGAGGTACAAAACAACGGGGTGGTTGGAAGGCTACTGTTAGGGCATCATCTAACTGGCCATCACAAGAAACAGGATGCTGGACTGGAGCTACTATTGATCTCATCTGCCTGGCCTCTTCTTATGTTCTCCCTGATGACCATTGGCCAGAGAAGAGGGAGGAAGAGAAAGAAAGATGATGTTAAAAAGAAAGGAATTCCCCTGAGGGGCAGCTTGGTATAGTGGTTAGTGAATGCGGACTTCTAATCTGGCGGGTCGGGTTTGATTCTGCACTCCCTCACCTGCAGTTGGCTGGGAAACCTTGGGCTCGCCACGGCACTGAGAAAGCTGTTCTGACTGAGCAGTAATATCAGGGCTCTCTCAGCCTCAGCCTCAGCCTCAGCCTCACCTACCTCACAGGGTGTCTGTTGTGGGGAGAGGAAAGGAAAGGCGATTGTGAGCTGCTTTGAGACTCCTTTGGGTAGAGAGGCATGGCATATAAGAACCAACTCTTCTTCTAACAATGCAGGTATGGGTTCAATATCAGAAAGAACTTATATTCATAAATATAAACCTAAAGCTTTTGAAAAATCCCTCCAAATAACCCTTGGTACTTTGCTCATATGAACACACTTGGCAAAGTGGACATTAGTAATCTACCATGCAAACAATAACTTGGCGACTGTATCAAGAGGATATATTTCCCAAGAATTTCCTTGTCATGTAACTATAAGTTTTCGTTCTCGGTGATATTATCCCTGGCCTTCAAATTTGTTTAATCTCCATTCTGCTATAAGTCTTGTGACTGATTCCTGTGCCCTTTCTGTACTTGGTGGACTTGAAAATAAACGATGCTCTCGAGGCAAGACAAACAGCATCCGTGATACATCACCCTGCTGTGGAGCTCCTTGAGATTTAGATGCTGTTACTGCCTGGAAGTGCAAGGCTCAGCTGAGGACTGGGCTTTACTCTGAGAGCTCTCACTGGAAGCTAGTTACTGAAACAGCACACAGGAATGGCACGTACTCCTATGTATACAGACCTGCCTTGCCTGCGTGGGTCTTTCCTAGCTCCATCAAAGGCTGCCGGATGACTGGCAGGCAGGCAAGTGCGCTGGATTGACACACATCGATTTTCTGAGTGACAGTTGTGTTCTTTTAAAGTGTTCCCGTTCTCTACTGCCTCTGCTTCTACTCGGCTTTTCAGAAACCCACTTAACTCGCTATGCAGCCTTTTTGAGCTGCTCCTGATATTTCCCCACTAAGGATCGGTTCATTTCATTGTAGACTCTCGGCGCTCGCTCTGCTTTATTTAGCTGACACTTATCTGGTAGAAAGTGCAAACAGCCCGACAGGGAATGTGGGGAATCGATACTTTAAAAAACAGGCGAGCTACTGGAGGAGACTTTTGTCCCCCTGTTGTGACTGCAGGCAATTAATGCTTAGGGCAAGTGCTGCCAGGTGAACTTTTCCCTGTCTTCTTGTAGCCAATGTTTCCCCCTTTTCTCTCTTTCTTTTTGATCGAAATAGGGGCAAGCTTGTGTTCTCCTGGGGTTCTCCTGTGGACACTCCCTAGCTTGGAAATAATTCTAAAAGGGTAGCTATATTTGCATGCTCAGAAGTCTTGTGGTGCCTTGAAGACAAACAAGTGTTTATTCTCCGCCACGAGAGCCTTTAGTTATTATAACCTTATGCGAAAATAAAAACTTGCTAGCCTTCAAGGCACCACAGCGCTCCTTTTTAAATTTGTTTGGAAAGAACAGCAACAGACAATCAGTTCCAGAAAGGCCCATAAAAAGAGCAGAATATTTTAGGAAAGTGTTCACCCCCCCATTTAATTTTTTTTTAATTGATTGGAAATTTTGAGGAAAACTCAGGAAAAATCTGATGCATTTCTTACCACATGAGGATGGGCTTATGTGGTTACCCTAGATCAGGGGTAGTCAACCTGTGGTCCTCCAGATGTCCATGGACTACAACTGTAGTCCATGAACATCTGGAGGACCACGGGTTGACTACCCCTGCCCTAGATGCAGATTAGCATAGCATCAATGAGGCTTCTACATGGCAGGTGACTCTTTATTTTTCCTGCCCCAGTTGCCTGGGGGCAGCCATTTTCCCCCTTCCCATGGAAAGCTTTCTTTGAAAGTTGGCAATTGAATACAGTTCCATTAAAATTACATACTGTCAGCTTATCCGAATTCCCAGTTTCATTTGTGAAGAAAGTAAGTCTCTGGCCTCTTTCAGTGCTGAGATATAAGGCATCTCTCTTCTGTGAAAGCAGCTAGAAACTGTCTTGACAAAATGAAAGTGTGGAATTTGGAGAACTTGATTGACCTGTTGTTATTTATATACTTCATTTACACCCTGCGTTTCTCCCCAGTGAGGACTCAGATAACTATAAATATATTCATTGTAACTTTTAAAAAAGCCATCTTGTGTTGAGGAGGAAAGGGCCACTATGGGAAAATGTCCCTGAGCAAGAGCTGGGTAAAAGCTAGATGCGAAAGCCACCCTGGTCTTCTTGAGATCCTCCCAAAACATCAGGACAAAACAGGAAAGATGGAGGGAAGCCCTAGGGGTGTATAGAAGCAGCTGGAGCCAGCAGGGTAGCTGTTCGGAACTGTGCTGAAGCTCCATGGAATTTGCAATAGAAGCTTTGTTGGAGGCAGGCACGACTCAGAAAATGAAGCTAGGAGTCTCAAAATTGGCCACCAGCTTCAAGATGTTGGTTAGACTTGCAATGATAAAAATGAAGGGAACTGAAACACCTCACATACATTAGCCCCCAAACACCCCCTCTTCTATTTACGGTGAAGGGGAGGCAGCACAGATAAGGAGGGTGGGAAATAATCCTCTGTTATAAAACAAAGAACTCTCTTGACCTATCAAGAATTGGTTAGTTTCTAGCTAGGATCTAAGAGACCCAGGTTCAAATCTCTAATCTGCCACATAAGGCTGCTGTGTCCTGCACTGCTGGCTTCCTCTCCCTTGCACTGCTGCTTGGTGTGTGTTGCACTGGCGGCACCCCCCCCCCCCCGCAGAATGCAGCCAACAGACCACCAGCACTACACACATTGGGGCTTCTGGCTTGTAGCAGTAGCAACTGAAGGTGGCTTTTCAGGATGAATGCTGGGCAGTGGTCATGCCTGCTCTCAGCCATCTTCCATGCCCCTTTCCCCAGCTTGCAGCTGGATGCCATGCCTTGCGGAGGCACAGCAACCTCAAGGACAAGCTTCTGGACATGCCAAGCCTCCCCCCCCCAGCTGCCCAGCAGAGTAGAGAGCACTCTCTCTTGGACTTCATGCAGGATTAGCTCCAGGGGAGGAGAAGGGTTTTTTTCTTGCAAAGCCCAGCTCAGTTCTTCTTAACCAGCCCCTGCACTCTCTCTCTCTCTTTCTCACTTGCTCATTCTGCCCCAAGGGCTGGAGGAGACATGCAGACTCTCAAGCATCCCTGCTCTAAGAAAGAGGCACTTTCCAGCTGAACATTATGATGTTTCATGAGGGCATGCATCTTTTAAAACTTTGAACAGTCCTCACACACACACACACACACACACACACAATGTCTAAAACCTTCCCTGTCTCTAAATCTCCCCCCACCCCACAGTGATCCAAGTTCAGTGGAAAAGAGGCTCATTCCTCTTCTAAATCCCCTCCAGAAATTGATGAGAAGGAAAAAAAGTAAGCAATCATAGAGCTTGTACACTGTTGGGGGGCGGGAATCACTAACGTTCTGCTAAGATGGTTACCAGAGAGTGAACGCAACATGGGGAATCTTCTTATTTCCTAAAAACATTGCCCAGTAAGGCAAGACCAACTATAACGGGCGCACACACAAAATGTCAGTGCTGTGATCCTATCAATTTTTTTCTCATTGGTATACCGAATCTGGACTCCGTGATTCCCAGGAGAAAATCAGGGGTGAAAACATGCAAAGTGCAGACCCAAGATCTGAAGTAAAGCGATACCAACTTGAATCCAGTGATAGTCAGAAATAAGCTATGCATGAGGAGAAACTAAAGGGTCCTTTTAGGGGCCCCTCCTACATATTTATTCCTTTTTTCCCCCAAGTAGACATGCATGTTCTTTGATGTTTGGTTTGTGTACTTTTTGCCTTTCAAGTTCTGTCTCTTTTGAGAGGCTATTGAACTTCCCCATCACTCAAGTGGCTAGCTTTGTCCTGGGAAATTCAGTTCATTTAGGAATCGCAAATACATTGTTTGTGATGCACCTCCCGCCAGAGCCACACCGCTCTTCTCTCCAATTGACTACACACCGCCAGCTCATGTTGTGCCTTGTAATCCTGCATCTTAGCATATTTTTCTCTGCTTTGGTTAGATGCTTTCATGTTGCATTGGTTTTAGTTACAACTCATTTGCCTCTCCATGAGAAAGGCAGCCTAGAAACAAAGAAATAAAATGCAGGGACATCTTTATTGGGCGGATACTTACTTCCGAGGCTAGCGTGCAAAAGAAACAGCAGTATATCCCAAAGAACTAAGGGCATTATGTACATGCCAGAGCTTGGCAATTCAGAGGGCATTGTCTAGTTGCTAGCAGTGTCCAGCATAGGCTGATGACATTTTGATATGCTCCCAGTTTGAATGGTTAGCGGGCTGCCAGTTTGTGAGGATGTAAGGTCTAAAGAAGGCTGTATGATTATGTATGTGTTTCTTTGTAATCAGCAGGAGACACAAACCATCTTTCAAAAAAAATTTTTTTGCAAACAAGAGGGAGGGCTTAAATCTTGCTTTTAAAATACATGTCCAAGCTGATACCCAGTGTGAACACAGAGCATCAGGGGTATGGTCTATTTGCTGCCCAGAGTAGACTGAAAGTCACTTGTACCCAGATCACAGTTTTCAAGACCCACTAGGTAAGAAGAGAACTGATTTAGGCTTTTCAGTCTGGAAGTATACTTATAGCTACTTTCAAGCCAAGAGCATTTTAGAGACCAACATGTTTTTTAGGGTATAAGATTTCCCAGAGTCAAGACTGCCTTTGTTAGATATCTTATTTAGTATCTAACTAAGGGAGTTTTGACTCTAATGCGTTGCTGGTACCAAATCTAGTTGTTCAACAGCATACCCACACAATTACTTGCAGGCACTATTTTCATGGAGGTATTAGATTATTAAACTTTAGAAAAGAAAAAGTCCAGGGCATGATCTCGGGTAGAGTGTGACTACAGATAAAAACAGGAAGTTGGTGTTGGAATATACAACTTCTAATGTGCATAAATACAGACAGATAACTGGAAAACCCTGCAGCAAAGGGGACAACTAGTTAGATTAGCAAAGTTAGGGACCTTCCACTATTTTGCATTGTTCCCTTCTTGTCCCTGATTGGCTTCCTGAGGATTTCCCTGGTTTTTCCGAGAAGAACCGTTAGGACCATTCTGTACCTGGAAAATATAGTGAAAGGCTTACCTTTTACACAACGTCGTCAGCATCCAGCATCCTAGCAGCAAGTTACAACCTCCATTTTAAAGCATTAGTTGTATGTAGTATGAGTGAGAGGAGAGTAACCAGCAAACACACACTAAAGAAATGTGTGGAGGTGAAGTAGTACTATCTCTGCCTCCAGTGCCCACCTCTCTCTCACTTCTCCTGGGGGCGGGGCTTTTTGTTTTGTTTTTTTAAAGAAAACTGCCTGGAACAACGAATACACATTACATCATCCAGGCAGAGGGGAAAAAAATTCCCCACCAGTTAGCATGCAAAACATGCCTCTCTACACCCCAAAAATCAGGAATAAGGTTACTTTTTTTAAGCTTCAAGGCTAATAATTCCAAAAGGGGTAGCAGTAAAGTATGCACTATGCATCTATGATTAGATGCATATGCATAGCAATGGAGAAGTTTTACTTTCAAAAATTAGCTTGCATTGTGGTCCCTTTAAAACAGGGAGAAAGGTGATTGACAGGCGGAGGAGAGTGCTGTGTATAGCATGTTCCTCTCCTCCACCAAGAAGCGCGAGAAGGCAGCAGAGGAGAGCAAGAGAGCCAGGAGGTGAGGAATGGCCGGAGGTGCAATTTTTTAAAGCATTACGCCATTGCGCTGGCATAATGCATAATGCGGAATGGCCCTTAGTCTCTTCTCCTCTCCCAGCTATTATAGGCAGACAGGCTTCTATCACTTCTCTGTCTTATAAAATAAGGTTTTTCTACAATACATCTATTTTGTTCTTAAGCAGTGTGCACTCAGCTTTTCTGCACATTTAGACTCTGCCAACAGGTGGTGGAGGAAGATTCAGTCACAGGAAGGGAACAGTACACAAACAATATCTTTCCATTTTCTGTTCAGCTGTATTTTTTATTTTGTAGATTTAAAAAAAAATAACTATAGCACAGATCAAAGCTTAAATCATAGAGCTTTTACTTGAAAGTAAGCTCTGCTGACTTCAGGGGGATTTACTGTCAAGTAAATGTGTTTCAAGCTGAGAAAGAAAAAGAAGAGATTTAATTTCTCATCTTGATTTGCTGGAGTCCAGTGTAATCACTTACAATTTTCCTGGCAAAGAAAAAGAAAAAATGTAATTCTAGTAAGCAAGGTGATCTATCATATTTTTATGCTAGTCACCAGAAATTACAAGTTTGCAGCAAGCCCCCACTTCACCATTAAAGAATAAATGAACCATAAGTTTGATAAATGAAAAATTAGTCAAAACCACACTGATATCCCCAAGGGGGTATTCTTAATGAAAACCGATAGAGTGTGTTTTCTCATTTAAAAAAAAAAAAAAAGACCAATGGAATTATTTTTTTGAGTGGGACATTATATCTCTTAGTGCCTGTTATTGCCTTGGTTTAGGAGCTAATGGCTATTCCGTTCCGGAATGAAAATCTTTTGTCTAGAAGCATCTCTCTGGCAGAATGATTTCAAAGCAGACGATAACATTGACTGCTGCTGTGTACTATCCTTATTTTGTGTCTGCTTGACCCTGGGCCAGTGGTCTGGCCAGGTTTTGCCACTTGGATTGTTGCTTCCACCCTAGCCCCTTTTGCTCCATGGAGATTAGCGATCAGGCAGTTTTAAATTTCCATTGATCTAAATTCACAGCAATATGCAAGTCAAGAATGACTGTTTTTCTAGTATTATTAGTGAGTAACGTGAGCGAAGTCAGTTTCACACGTGCCTTTAGCACATCAAAGTGCTCAGTATTCTGTTAATAGGGCACCACATATACCACACGTCTAATCATGGTACATTTTCCTGGAGCCGCTGCTCAAGAAAGAGCAGTTCCAGCCCCTCCCTTCTTACACAGAAATCACGTTTAGTCTTGTCTGTCTTCCTTTACTGTCTCGGGATCTAGCTGTAAATGTGGACACAGCTGTGTTCATCTTTTGCTGTGAAAATAAGTGGGTATAAGTGAGTAACTTAAAGACTAACAAGATTTGGTTCGAGCATACACTTTTGTGGGCTAGAACACCCTTTTGTGAATTATGATAATCTCTGGGCACATGAAAGCTATGCTGGAACAAAGTCTTGTTAATATTTAAGGTGCCTCTAGATGCTTCTTTCTTTCTTTCTTTCTTTCTTTCTTTCTTTCTTTCTTTCTTTCTTTCTTTCTTTCTTTCTTTCTTTCTTTCTTTCTTTCTTTCCAAATATTGACCGGAAGAGTGACAAACCCTTATAATGACCCTGCAGCAGATACATATAGCAGAAACAACACTGAGGAAGGAAGTGAGGCTGGAAGGAAATGATTGGACGGATGACGGCAGATGAGTCTGAAACAACTTTCATTTTGTTGGGGGGGAATCAAATAAAGAAATGACCCTCCAGTGTTAAAGATGACTCTCAGAAATGGTGATCATCACAAATGTAGGTGAATGCATTCTGAAATGCAAGATGTAGCTAAATGTGGAATTTTTAACCTCTTAGATTTTTTTTTTTAAGTCTGTAGGAACAAAAGTTCTTTGCATCTAATTGCTCATTGTTCTGCAGCGGTCTTTTTCTCCCCTTTGCTTGCAGGGTGCAAAGGATGTCCCTAGCCAATGGGCTAGTTCATGTTTGTGCATTGTTTGCTCCCATCCCTGATTTTATAGAGCATTGTAAATCTTTATTCTCAGGACTCTGCCTTGTCCTAAATGCAGAAGGCCAAGGAAGTGACAAATGGCCTAAATTATAATAGTGAAAAAAAAGAGAAGACATCAGGTTACATTTTTCACAGCCAGTTGTTGCAATCAGGGCTCCCCTTTATGGACATGTTCCATATATATCTTTTAAAATGAAGCAGAGTGAATAATAGCCTAGCCAAACCATAAACATATAATGCAACATCACCTTTGATCTTTGTAGGTAATGCCAAGGTCAAAGATTTTATAGGTTGTAATCATGATTTATGCGGCAAGTCTTTGTGGTTCCAAGCCATCTTTGCTTGCCCCATAGTTTCATCTAAATTATTTAATTTAATTATTCTAGCTTCCAACTCATTCCCAGTATTTGATGGTTTGGGGAAGATGGGGGCAGGGAAAGGATATGGCATTGTCCATGTTTTTATCTCAATAGCTTATTATAACTAAACAACAAGAAATTTATAACTAAACAACAAACACAATCCTCATTTTGCATAGTATAAAAATGCTGAATTGCACAAGGGAATTATAACTAGGTATGGGGTTTATTTTCAGACTGGCCATCCTCAATAAGAACTTTAAAAAATGTTTACAAGCTCCATAAATAGTAATGCTCCAATCCAGAAATCAAGAGTCCCTGCCTAGAATGCCTTCCCCATTCTTTTCAAAGACTGCAGCCAATCCATTTGGCTTGATCTGAAAAGTTAGCGTTGACTGGTGAGCTTTGAATGGTGTCATGGATTGCTTCCAAGAGCAATACCGTTTGAATTTAAATTGCATCAGTCAACCAGCAATGCTTTGAAAGCGGAATTTGATAGTCACATTTTTTTCCATACAATGCTTTGTGATGATTTGGCTTTGGGCCCCTGTTAGAGCAACCCACCATTTAAATAGCCCTAAGAAATTGTATTGATTAAAAAAATGTAGATATCTTCTTCCAAAATTCTATTGTGTGGGAACTATTGTTTCTCTGCAGGCTGAGTAAGTTTGCAGAAGAAGAATTGGTTCTTATGTGCCACTTTTCTCTACACCAGTGGTTCTCAACCTTGGGGTCCCGACCCCATTTGGGGTCATCTGGCCCCTTCCACAGGCCGCCATGGTGGTGGGCGCTGGCAGCAGTGGCAGGCCACAGCGGTAGCAGGTGGCAGTGGGTAGTGGCAGGCGGTGGTGGCAGGCGGAGGTGGCAGAGCCATGGCACTGGTCACCTCCATACCACCTCCAGATTGTTGTGTGCCTGTGCATCCACGCACACCACCTACACATGTATGTGTGCCGCCCCTGCCACCGCAGTTGATGTTGCAGCGTGATGGCGGTTGAGAACCACTGCTCTACACGAAGGAGTCTCAAAGTGGCTAACAATCACCTTCCCTTTCCTCTCCCCACAACAGACACCCTGTGAGGTAGGTGAGGCTGAGAAAGCCCTGGTAATACTGCTTAGCCAGAGCAGTTTTCTCAGTGCTGTGGTGAGGCCAAGGTCACCCAGCTGGTTGCAGGTAGGGGAGCGAAGAATCAAACTCAGCTTGCCAGATAAGAAGTCGGCACTCCTAACCACTACACCAACCTGGTTTGTGTGTAAAGTGCCATCAAGGTGCAGGGGACTTAAGGCAACAGAGGATTTTCAAGGCAAGAGACATTCTGACGTGGTTTTCTGTTGCCTGTCTCTGCATAGTGCCCCAGGTATGACTGACAGGCCAATAAAAGCAAATCATTCTCCTCCTTTAACAGCCATGTACATAGTAGTGTGAACCACAGTGCTCAGCTACCTCTACCCAAATGGCTTATGATATGAGTGGAGAAGAAGGAGGGGAGGTCCATGATCTTGTTGACCTGGACCACTGAATGGCAATTGGAGGGGAGATGTAAGGCCAGATATGTGCTGGGTCTCTGCAGAGGCCCTTTACATCCCTCATCTATGCAAAGGGATGATCCCATGGGTCTATACAAAATTATGCAACAAAGACAGTAGGTGAAAATAGCTGGGGTAAAGACTACCTTGGACAGGCCATTGATGGTATTGGGACAAAAGGTTCCATGAAAACTTCTTAGTTGTTATCATGAAGAAAGAGGAATGGATTTGTTTTGATATCCAATGATTGACTCAATGTAGTTCCTAACTATTCCTGTAGATTTGTAATACTTTAGATGGGAGAAAGTTCCTGCAGAACAACAACATAACTCTGAAAATGGATTCAGGCATGTAGCCATATTGGTCCAAAGAAGAAGAACAAAGTTTGAGTCCAGGGGCATCTTTAGGACCATCGCAGTTTTATTAAAGGTATACGTTTTTATGTGCATGAACACTTCTTCAGATTGATCCGTCTGCCTGTCTGTCTGTGGAGAAGTGAATACATTGTGTTGGTATTAAAGGTGCCCTTGGGCTCAAACTTTGTTCTACAACTCTAAAAAGCTATCAGTAAACCAAGGGTATTTCCGCACCCGTTAAATGTAGTGAAATGCTTACCTTACGTAGTCATTATATTCTGGCCCCTCCATATGACGTTGCCAACATCCAGCATCTGGGTAGTAACCGGCTAGCTACATCATAGGATTGGAGTGTAGAAAAGTAAAGCTATAGAACAGCGGGACATATTCAGCCGTTGCTGCTATGCAGTTGCTCCACTTGGCAATGGAGCTTAAACCATCCTGTTGTGAGTGTACAGTTGGTGGCTCAGAGGAGAAAGGAAAAGAATAAGTTTTGGCTTCAGCTTCCATACTCTTGGCCTGAGGCAATGGTGGCAGATGTAACATTGGTTCTAATAAACCACAGGTCCCTGTTGTCTGTATTGTTATATAAGAAAAGTAATAATAATGGCCTCTGAGAGTGAAAACATCCATCAAAGACTGAAAGAAATCTTTGACATAATTTAGAGAAAAAAAATAAAACAAAGAAGCTAGTTTAATTTGAAGGAAGTTCTCATAAAAGTACTTGGCGGATTTAATAAAACATCATTTTGGGCTTAACATTTCTTTAATGTGAAGCTGCTATTTTGGGAAAAACAAGCCTTTGAGCTTTGTTAGAAAGGGGTTTTATAATTACAAAATCCTATCTCAAGAACAGGGGGGCAAAGGATAAACACAATAGTATTATTCATAGGGTAAGGTTTGCTCCAGAGCATTGGGTGAAATAAATTCATACCAATTTTGTGCTTAGCAAATGGGCTGTGCTATTTTTATTATCCCACAAGAAAACAGAGTAAACAAGTGGCCTTTTATGGGTGGCCGTGGATTAGACATATATTCTTTTAAAAACATCAAGATGTTATTGTATTGAATAGAGAACACAAGCAACTTCTTATCATTTTGCTGATCAGAACACTTGAGATCTTGTTTACTGCAACCCTGCTAATTTAAGTTTCTTAGGTCCCATTGATCTTCGTGGGAGAGAGTTTCTTGGGATTTAAATGTGCCTCTCTTTGTCCTCTCAGAGGTGTTCACTACGGGAATGATGAACATGGGATTATTCAACAATGACTAATATCTTCATTCAGTGGGGTTCCAAATAAAGACTCACAGCTCTTGTTCAAGCTGTAGGGTAGATCGCTGTGCATTCTTTCTGTGTGGGTGGGGCTCACTAAATATAATTAGCCATTATCAAGTGGTGCCCAATAAACATAATTAACTATTTTTTTGTTCACTTAAATTGGTTGCCAGTATACTCCCAAATAAGCATCAAGATACCGGCATTGACTTGGATGGCCTGGGCTCAGTATCGTGGAGGGAACATCTGCCTTCTTCTTGTCAGCTCTCTGCCCTTTAAGAGCCATTGATGTGGTGCTTTGCCATGTCTTCCCTGTTTGAGATTTGAGAGCCATCTTGGTGTAGTGGTTAGGAGTACGGACTTCTAATCTGGTGAGCCAGGTTCGATTCTGCACTCCCCCACATGCAGCCAGCTGGGTGATCTTGGGCTCGCCACAGCACTGATAAAATTGTTCTGACCGAGCAGCAATATAAGGGCTCTCTCAGCCTCACCCACCTCACAGGGTGTCTCTTGTGGGGAGAGGAAAGGGAAGGCAAGCCGTTTCTCTTCTGATGGGGAAAAGCAGCATATAAGGACCAACTCTTCTTCTTCTTCTTCTTCTTCTTCTTCTTCTTCTTCTTCTTCTTCTTCTTCTTCTTCTTCTTCTTCTTCTGTCGGGCAGGAGAGGTAGGGTGCTTTTAGTGATGGTTTGATTCTTAATTAAATCCTTCCCCAAAATGGAATCCCAACTGATTACTTATGACGAAGTTTGAGTTCCATGGCACCTTTAATTCTGGATGTAATCTCTGATGAAGAGTTCATACACACCGAAGTATCTACCCAGTATTAAACTTTGCTCTGTTGTTTCAGATCAACATGTCTACCCACCTGAACTTACCTATGTCTGGTCTAGAAAGTCATTGGGTCTTCTTTATTTTGACAAGCATTCGGTGAAGTTTTGTTACATAATTCTTGGCAAATGATTTTTTTAAACCTGTTTTAGATTGTGGTGTTTCTAGCTGGATAGTATTGTGTTTTATGCTGTGTTGAATGTTTCTTAGTCTTTTGTAAGTCACCTTGAATGGGAATATGAAAGGCAGGATATAAAAAATATTGATAGTGGAGCGCCTAATTGAGCAATGGCTTTTTATGTGAATGGGAGCTTTATGCAGCTTGCTTTCATGACTATTATTATGCCTGGTCGTTATTAGGCGATTGGCATCTTGGTATAAGATGGGTCTGTTTCATTTGAAAACTGCTCTAGAAAGCATTAACCCCTCCCTGGAGTTGTATTCCAGTTTCTGCTGGTGATGAAAGCTCTGATGGTTTTCGTCTTTTCTGACCGAGAGGTTGCAATTAGGGAAGCTCAGTCATTGTTCTGGGATATTCCAGGGGGTGCTGTGATCCTCAGTGATTTTTAGCATGTGCATCAAAACATGGAATGACAATCTCTGGAGGTTGGGATGGAGTGTCATCAATACGTAGATCACCTCCAGTTCTGGATTTCTTCATCTAAGCTCCTGGGTCCTGTTCTGTCTGGAGGCTGGGGCTGAGGGCAGACAAGCTGAAGCTTAATCCAGGCAAGAAAGAGATGATGCTGATGGGTAAGCCTTCAAATGAATGGCCTACACACTCAAGATAGTTTAAACCAGCCTTTCTCCACTGTTTTGCAGTTGAGAAACCCCTGGGACATTCTTCAAGTCTTGAGAAACCCCAGCAGTGGTGCAATAGTGCAGCATATGTTGGGGAAGTATCGCTGTATACCGATCCATCCAGGGCCCCTCCTCTTCCTACTCTCTCCAGGCCCATCATTGGCCATTTTTTGGGGGGGGGGGCAGGTTGTCATGACAACATATGGTCATATCACACAATAAATGTTTAACAAAATTAAAAAGTATATAAAAATTATTTCCCACCCAGTTGGGAAACCCTTCCAGGGCTGATTCTGCACTTATGTTGTTTATTCCATTGTGGTTCCTGCTGAATTCAGATCGATTTGAACTCAGGTCTTCCTCTATCCCTCCCCCCCCCAATTGAAACAGAAAGAGGCAAATCTCTGCTGGGCTGCTGCCGAGTCCTTACACCGGAGTGGAATGCTCTGCTGCTTCCTGCATACGCACAGGAGAGGAAATCTCCTGGCATACGTGGACTGCACCAGCATAGTGCATACACAACACCGGGGCTAGAAAGCCAAGTGTGCTGCCTGGCAGTAGTGGCAGCGGGGGGGGGAGCAGGGGCCATGGGGACCCACCGCACAATGGCAGGGAGCGTCATGCCACTCTCCCACCTAGATGGAGGTGGGGGAACACCCCGGCCAGCTCCGTGTCTCCATGGAGCTGACAGGAGTGTGTAGCGTCCCTGCAGGGACACCATAGGTCGGGGGATTATGCACAGCTATGCCCCGACCTAGCCCTTGATGGCACCCACTACATCTCAGGGAATGTGGAAGACTCCATATTCTCTGACCATGGGCCATCTGAGGGCCTGAATCAGGGCTGGGCTGGGTGGTGCCCGGGATGACGGTGATGTCAGGCATAAGATAAAGGTAAAGGTATCCCCTGTGCAAGCATCGGGTCATGTCTGACCCTTGGGGTGACGCCCTCTAGCGTTTTCACGGCAGACTCAATACGGGGTGGTTTGCCAGTGCCTTCCCCAGTCATGACCGTTTACCCCCCAGCAAGCTGGGTACTCATTTTACCGACCTCGGAAGGATGGAAGGCTGAGTCAACCTTGAGCCGGCTGCTGGGATCGAACTCCCAGCCTCATGGGCAGAGCTTCAGACTGCATGTCTGCTGCTTTACCACTCTGCGCCACAAGAGGCTCTGCCCCATACATGGTCATGGTGCTTCTGGGGAAAATAAATATTTAGACATTGTGTTATAATAATACAGTATCTAAATGTATTTCATGTTCTTTTCCTTGCACTTAAAATACTGGGTTGTGGGAGAATGTCAAGTTGACATTTCGGGGGAAATGTACATGCCATGTTTGATGGTCCTGCCTTAATACTCAATGGAAATAATTAAATTATAAACCAAAAAAGAAAGGAATGCCAAATGCCTGGGTTAAACTGCAGGCCTTCTTGTTGTTTGCCTAGTAATGTGGATAGCCCCATGTTCACATCCTCATGCTTTTCTACAGACTTTACAATAACTAAATGGTATCTGCAGATCCAAAAACAGAGCCTCTGTTTTGGCTGCCTATAGTAGGCAAAATTTTTAAAATGTATCTGTATGAAATGACTTTCCGAGATATTTATATTTGCCATCCAATAGCCCCCAATTTTATGTTTCTCTCCCATGCTTTCCAAATGGAGGACACATCTGGAAGAACGGAAGATTTCTCTAATGTCACACTGTTTACCTGGCAAAGCTAATATATGAGTTTTCCCCAAGGATTGTTGTGGTCTTTAATTAACATCTTTCCCACAGGTCTGTGTTACTGCATTATACAATATTTGGCCGGTCCCTTAGCCTGCCTTTCCACTCCCGCGGAGGAGTTATTGGTTCTCATCTCCTAGGGGAACAGTATACACACAAAGAGGCAGGCTGTGCTAAACAAAATGTGAATTGTGATTATTAATCTTTGTCTTCTCTCTCCAGTTGTGAGCCGGTGTATGAATCCTCCATCCAGTTTGCTAGTTCCTAAAGCCAATTTCAATGTAGTTTTCTTTCCATTTCCACTGGAGATACCTTTTGCCATGCGGGAAGTATATCGCTCGAGGCATCGCTACACAGACCGGGAGTGGTTGTGCTTCAACATCAAATGCTCCCAGGACAGATCTTTTAAACAAAGGTTAAAGGCTGTTGCCACTCCACTGAGATTGACATTCAAGAAGATGCAGCAGCAAGCCCATCCCAAGGCCAAAGTTCTGAGACAGATTCCCAGCCCCCAGCCCTCAAATCTGAGAGCACAATGGCTAAGAATTGAGTAGCTCAAAAGCTGATAGGACCCGAAAGAGGCTGTTGCTGCAATGGAAAATTTCCCGCTGTGAAAACAGAGGCCTATGTGCTAAGGAGAGAACTATTTTTGGAGTAAGAGACAGGTGAAGAATTCGCAGTTGAACAGTCCAGAGTTCAGAAGTTCATTCCTGAGGAGCTGTCTGGTAATTAACAGTTCGGTAATTTGGGAGAACTACCTGCCAATTTGTTGACTGAAAAGATACAGTGGCAAAGCAATGTACTGGGGAAGAGGAATAGGAGATGTGCTTGTTGTTTGCCCATGCAAAAAACAGCCTGTCTTGAGCAAATGTGGCTAAATCACAGACAAAAGAATGCTTCAGGAAAAGGCTGCAAATGACCTTGGAGATGCTCACATGGAAGCCAGCAGAGGAACATTCTGATGAAAATGAGGAACTGGCCATTAGAACCCCTAGGCGGGAGACTCTTGGATAGATCTCTGGCTCTAAAATGGGGATGGCCAAACTGTGACTCTCCAGATATCCATGGACTGCAATTATCATGAGCTCCTCCCAGCAAGGTGCTGAAAGGTGCTCACGCTCATTGTAGCCCATGGGCATCTGGAGAGCCACAGTCTGGCCACCCCTGCTCTAAGAGATCAAGTACCACCTATGAATACTTGACTTTTTACTCTCCGGCGCTGCAAAGCCAGGCATGAGTGGGAGTGTCTTCCTTCTCCTTGCCACATCCCTGAGAAATCCAGCCTGCTCATCACTAAAGGGAATGTCTGGCCACCGAATATCTTTCAGCTGGGGCTACTGATAATCATGGACAAAGGAACATGCCACGTGTGTGCTTCACTCACTCTCCCACTGTGAACAGAACCTAGCAATTACATCCATAACGTTCCTGGTTTCTCTTGTACCATGGAATTCCTGAGAAGACTCTTGGCAGTGTGGATTAGAGTGGAGCACAGCAGAAGGAGCACATAACCAAGACTGGAAAGATTGGAAAGATTTTTGCTTTCTTCGTTTCTTTTTTTCTTGCTTTGATTGGTTGTTGTTTGGTTCAAAATGACTTGGGTATCAGCCACAATCTGAAACACATCTAAAATAACAAAATGTAACCCATTCCAGAATGGAGACTTCCTATAGAAAGCCTGCTTGTCTCAGCTCAGGAATTACTTATATTCTGTGGTGTGACACACTAGAGAATTTCAAACCTTAATCCTTGAGAAAATTCTGAAATTCAGAGTGATCAGCAAAGGCTGTCTGATCGGATGGGGCTGCATTTCCTGAAATGCATCACAGTAAATTTTGAGGAGTGGGATACCACATGTCATTGCTCACCATATGGTAAAACACATTTCAGCTGAAAGTTTAAAATACCCTGGAAACATTAGGGAATCGGGTTAGGGCATCACATAAAGGTAAAGGTATCCCCTGTGCAAGCACCGAGTCATGTCTGACCCTTGGGGTGACGCCCTCTGGCAGACTCAATCAAAAATGGTTTTGCCATTTCCTTCCCCTGTCATTAACGTTTTACCCCCCAGCAAGCTGGGTACTCATTTACCGACCCCGAAAGGATGGAAGGCTGAGTCAACCTCGAGCCGGCTGATGGGATCACACTCCCAGCCTCATGGTCAGAACTTCAGACAGCATGTCGGCTGCTTTACCACCTTGTACCACAAGAGGCATAATGTGGTATCATGCAATGCCTCAGCATCAATTCTGTCATGTTATGGCAATACCATAAGGATTTTGGGGATTGCTAGAACATTGCATCAATGCATGACATCATTCCCAATTATACCAACAGAAGTGATGTTGTGTTATTGCTGAGATGACACTTTCCCCTGTAAATTTCTCCACATGTTGCACATGTTGGAAAAAGCAGTAGTGGGGACTGAGGAGATTTTTGCAATAACTGGAGACCTGGGTGTAAACTGCATGGAGCTTTTATTCCAACCCCAGGTCTAATCAGTCCCTACACAGAATGCAATTTCCGTTTTGATTTGGGGCAATTTAAATTTTCCATCTGCAGCAAGAAGGATTGATCCGGAGTGACCCTACCTTTATGGTGCGATATCTTGGAGTGCTTTTAATGCTCAATATATTTTAAAATTGCATTGTTTTGAATCTGGGCTCTCCTCTGTGGTAGGGAACCCATGATTGGCCACAGGTGGTCATGTGATAAGCCTGCCTTAAAGGAGAAGCCCCTAATTTCTCTCAACTTCTGTTGGTCTTGGGGTTTTTTTCTGCCTTCTTTGATCCTCTTACACCCCCCCTTCAAGAAATGAAAGGATTTTTTCCTCCCTCCTCTGACTTCTTGGATCCTCTCCCCCCCTTCAAGAAAACAGAGAAAGAGTCTCCACTTGCCTCCCCCCCTCTTCTGAACTACCCTAACCACGTGCAGAAGACTTTCCTGTTTCAATGGGGAGGGGGAGGGAGAGGAAGAGGAAGACTCGAGCTCAAATCGATCTGGATTCAACAGGATTGACAATGGAATAAACAAAGTAAGTGCAGACTCTGCCCTGGTCCCCTTTCCCCCTGTACATGAATAACTATTACATTTGGGAGGAAAAGATTTGAATATTCTTTGATATACCAAGTTTGAATATGCAAGAAGATGAGGAGGGCGTGTGAGGTTCCTTTTTCCTAGCGTTTCAAGAGATTGTAAAACAGACTGGACTCCACACGTGATCCTGCTACATAGGTAGACTGGATCTCAGCAGAGCTGCTTTGACACCTTTCAGATATGAAATGTATGGCATGATAGACACCTGAAATGGATCACCTCTTATTTGGAAACTGTGTGAATTAGCTCTTTGTTGCAGCTGATGTCCTTTTCCAACTGTTGTCTAAATTACGCACACTAAAAAGTTTGCCATTGAAATGGTGGAGTTAAGGAATGCTGGTGGAAGCTAGGGGCATAGTGCCTGAGAAAGCCCCACGCATCCAGCTAGGCCAAGAATCTTTTCAAAGCGTAAAAAGTAGTTGCTGATTTTTAACCACTCTCTTGAAATTTGTTTGAGATTTATGGAAATACCCGTACATCCCAGAGAACCCTCTTTCCTTTCTTTTTGTCCCAAAAAATAAAAGAATCAATTTAAATCCAGGGGAGTTTGTTTCAATCAAATGCAATTAAAATTCACCGTGATGGCTTCTAAGAGACAAGGAGAATCCTATAACCCTTCCAAACTTTGCACCCAGCAGAAGGGGGCTGACTTATTAGTACATACAAATGCCATGTTCTTGATCAGCTTATATTCAGTTCTAAACAGACGATTGGAATAGTGCCAATGTGGTAGGATAGGAGGGCCACAGCAACAGCGAGAGAGAGAGAGAGAGAGAGAGAGAGAGAGAGAGAGAGGAAGCCAATTATGTACGGGTGTTTTCCCTTGCTTTTACTGTACATGTCCATCGGGTTTTCTTTTTCTCTTTTGCATTGATTTTCTTCCTGTCGGCACTCCTGCTGTTTCCCTGTTTTTTTTCTTTTCCTTTATTTCGTTTTAAAATATAAAAATAGAACAGATAAGAAAAAGATTATAAGAAAAAGAACAAAGAACTGACATCTTATATCTTTTACATTATGATATAGAATTACATTAGTCAATGGGCATTGTTACATTATTTTACTTCTCCTCTAACAAGTTTACATCTTTTCAACCCTCTAGTCATTAATCTCTTTTCATTGTGTTGTACGTACTCAAATATCTACAATCTAAATCTTTGAATCCACAAATTGTCCATCCATTTTCCCCCTTCCATGTAAAAAGTCAATAAAAGGTTTCCATTGTGTTACAAACGTGGATGTTGATTTTTCTCCAACCTAAGCTTCCTCAAAGCTTAGCCATTTCAGCGAGTTCTAGCAAATTAGCAATCCAGTCTTCTGTTGTAGGTAAATTTGTATTTTTCCAGTTCTCACTGCAATCATCATATATCGAAACAGAGTGCCATGATTATTTTCCAGTTCATTATCGATCAAACCCAACAAAAGTCCTTCTGGTCTCAAACCTATAGTTGTTTTTAAAATCCTTTGGATACAGGTATGTACTTGCATCCAGAATTTCCGGACTCTACAACTTGTCCATCACCTATAGTAAAAGGTTCCTGTTTGTCTATAGTGGAGCCAGTTTGGTATAGTGGTTAGCAGATAGTTAGGTCTCTCCCTCCCCTGCCTTCTAATCTGGCGAGCCGGGTTCGATTCTGCGCTCCCCCACATGCAGCCAGCTGGGTGACCTTGGGCTCGCCACAGCATTGATAAAGCTGTTCTGACCGAGCAGTAATATCAGGGCTCTCTCAACCTCACCCACCTCACAGGGTATCTGTTGTGGGAAGAGGAAAGGGAAGGCAACTGTAAGCCACTTTGAGACTCCTTCAGGTAGAGAAAAACAACTCTTCTTCTTTCACATTTCCAAAATTTATTAGATCTGTTTTGAAACATTTTGTTAAGTTTCTCTGGTTATTTGGGATGAAAAGCAACAGGAAAAAAAACATGCTTTTCTGGTAGCTCTCCCACAAGATTCTTTGCAAGCTCGGGAAGGGAGGAGGAAGGGGGAAGAGAAAGATCAGCAATGAAACAGGGCCGTGGCCTATAACATAACAGATAATTCACAAAAGCTTTGCAATAAGGAAGAGGAGCCCCACAAATGGTCTTGTCAGTTTCAAAAATAGTTTGGTCAATGTCACAGACCCAAGGCTGGTCTGGCTGATCATAGGAGACCCCTTGCAGAGAACCGCTCCAGACACATGTGGTGTTGAGAAATCAGTCCTTATCGAGGGATTCCATGGGGCAAAGTGAAACAGAGCTTGGCAGGAACAGGAACATCGACAGCCAAACACAGGTGACCCCCTTAGGTCTATGTATAAGGGGTTAGTTTAAGCAGGAGAAACTGTTCTCATAAAGGAGGCTTTTGATTTTAAAGGCGCAAATTCAGGAGACATTAAATCTGCACCCTCTGCGATTCCTGGCAGTAAATTTTCAACCCCTATCATCTGAAACAAGGATGGCAATAGATAAGGGAGAGTACTGCACAGCAGGGTCATACCATGGGATGGAAGGGGAGGAGGGAAAGTACAGAAAAGAGACAGGAATGTGGGGTTAGGGATGTGTGAAGGACTCGTGGGCCAATTGAACCTCTAAGCCAACACTCCCAAGGGAGTCGGGAGGGCAATTATGACAATCAATTTTAGAATTTCCCCCCTACTTTCCCTGCATTCCTTTGTGTTCCCTTTCATTCAAGGAACTGCACCACGGGGATTTAAATGGAAAACATTTACTCAATGTTATTGCACAGCTGCAATAGTGCAATTGTATATATTTTTTAAAAACTTATGGACTCCACCCCCACCTGTCCCAAGTGATGTTCTACCCCATTTAAGAAAAACTGAAGTTTTTTGGTTGTAGCTGCAGAATAAATACACAAGAGAAAAAGAATGGTGCATATGGCAGGCACAGAAATCTGAAATCAAGTTTAAAGGCTTGACTGTATTCTCCACAGTAAGCTGTGCATGCATAATATACCAAAGAGAGAGATGTCACTTCTGACAGCTGGCATGCTCTTTTCAGGTAATATGACTGTCCCTGTAAAGGTAAAGTAACATATTTGCATGTTTATAAATCAAGAGTGTATAGGGAGACAGTGGAACGAGGATGGTGATGAGGAATGGGGCATTCCCAGACAACTCAAAATGGCAGGTGTGGGGGAAAATCCGATTGCATGCATTTCCATATTGGGCAGCCATGAATTAGACCCCATTAGACTCTGCTTTGAAAATATGAAATCTGGTTTTCTGGGGATTCCTTTGCTGTGGAGGCAAGAGAGGAGACAAGTCAGGTCTGCTTCTGAAGAAGGGTTGTAGGAAGTCTTGAAATGTTGGTGTGAGAACAGGTTGTTGGAATATACAAGATCTGTAGCTTGTGCGATTCAAAAGCGAAGGAAGAATATACTACTGAGGGCATTAGAGGAGATGTATATTTAGCATAGTTAGAAGTGGAACTTCCTGGTGTTTTTTTTTTTTTCATATAATCTCCTCCAGTGTCCTGATTGGCTCATTTGGAGACTTCCTGTGAGATTGAGCACACTTCCTCCCAGCATGCCTTCAGAACAGACAGGATGAACGCAGAACACATCAGCTAGACAGTTAGTTAGGTCTCTCTCTCCCCTGCCTAGAAAAAATTGTTTGTCTTCTAAATAAAACTATGTTATTATTTTAAGCAGCTTAGTGCTGCATTCCTCTTTCATATTTAAACTCTGCAAGTTTTCTCTTGCTACAATTTCCCTTGCCACTCTCCACCTCAGATATTTGCAGGGCTGGAATAGATTAAGAAAAGATAGTCAATTCCCTACTGCCCCAATTTTGTATGAATGCTGCGCTGCGATTTTGGCAATGGAATTTATAATACAGTCCCATTTTTAACACACATTTTTCAGGGCTTGCCATTGGCTGATTTCACAACACACACACAGCGGAACTGTAGTTATTTAATGGTTTCCCTGCTCGAAAAACCTGTCTTTTTAACAAATGATAGAAGATGCAGCAGTCCTTAGAGAGAATTCTGGTGCCAAGTGTCAGCTCTCCACAGATCGATTACAAAGACAAAGAATCATACCATGGTGCATGTGCCCTCGAAACCTACTAATTCACGTGTGTCTTTCTGACACTAAAAATCTCTCCAGAGACAAAGCGCTCTTTATCCAGTAGGCTCAGCTACAGCCTCCTCCATCTCCCACTTCAGTGTCTATTTCAGTTCATTGGTAATAATTCTGATGAGTGTTAAAATGAATCCAGATATTTGATAATAAGCCTGGTAATGCCGTTGAGCCTACATGATACTCTGGCAGGAGGGGACCCAGGTTCATTTTCCCATCAGGACCAATTGTGGTGGAGGATCAGGAAGGCCATTTGATCTGAGCTGGTAGCTCCAAGGTTCAGGTACTTGTGAATGTCTTGGCATTGGATATGTTTTGTAATTTATTCCTTGTTTTTAAGAGGGTCCCTTATTTTGTTTTCACGTGATGTTTTTTTCTGGGATTTCAAAAACCCGAAGTGATCCTCTCTGGACCTGTGCAAGACACCGTTTTCTCACTTAGCTCTAACATTTCTTACTGTCCAAATGTCAAAGTCACATGGTACCTTTGACCAACCAAGTAACTGTGAGGCTCCTGTCAATATTCCCAATAAGCAGACTTTTGATGGAAAGACTCTCTTTATTCAGGAACAAGCCAAACAGGACTTCTCCAATTCCTTGCTAAAACTGAAGCATGCCTATTTAAGTGCCTATCTCCAAACCCAATCCCATCCCCTTTTCTATATCCAGGCATAAAAACCCCAAATGACTCCACTCCAGTTCTCGTCTCACATTTGCCCAAAATGAAAGTACTAGACAGACTGCCTGGGCTCCAAGGACATGGAGATAACCCAAGCCCATGCACCAACAGATCTACTACCTATCCCAACAGAATAGCATAGGTGGCAAATACCTACCCCACATTCACCACCTTCTGAGCCCATGCTGAGCCATCACAGCCCCTATAAAGCAAAACAGATACTGCCTGCAAAGACATACAAAATTGAGTCACAATAGTCATGGCAAGAGTGTATAGATACACCGGTAGATACAGGGTCTTGACAGTAACACAACTCACAGTGCTACAGGCTTTCACGTTTTCCTGGACCCTTCAACAGACTGGAGGAAGGTGTGTGGGATGGTAGAACTTTCAGGCTATGATCACAAACCTTTTTATATTTGGTGGGAAATGCTTTGTTGACCTCAGGGGGTTCAAGCTAGATTGCCCTCGTGGCACTTTTGGGAGTCAACGCTCCCTTTGATCATTTAATTGTGGCAATCACTCTTCCCCATGACCTCATCTTAGCTGACTGTGCCACTTTACAACCCGCCCTCCCCCTTCATGTGAGAAGTCTTTTCACAGTATACCAGTTTGAAAAATGCAGAAGATCACAGCAATTTATCTAGAGCCTCCGAAGGGTTACAATAATTTCAGCTAATAGTTGATGCTGCGTTCTGCAGTGTTATGACTCCCACTGGGTGCAGTGCATTATTTGCTCTGGTAATTCTCAATCCAAGTGGTGGTGATTATGTGATTAAACAAGTGAGATCCAGCACTCAAGTCAGTTCACTGATGCTTACATCTTATTAATTTTTTCATATAATTTAAGGTAGCTACGATTCTGCATCCATTATGCCCAATTTGTAAAAGAAAATTTGGTTTTAGTGCATTATTTTTCAACTCGACCAATCCAAATGTTATGGTGTATATTTTCCAGCAAGGATTAAGGATTAAAGAAAAGACATGTCTATACAGATTGCAGCATGATATAAAGCAGTGGTTCTCAACTTTCCTAATGCAGCGACCCTTTAATATAGTTCCTCATGTTGTGGGGACCACCAACCATGAAATTATGAAAGTGTTCTTTCACAGAAATTAAACCGAAACTGACCAATGGAGTGAAGATCCATTGTTCATGATTATGTATAAATTGTTTTTTTTCTGGGTTTTCTCAGTTCAGTTATGCCTCTTGTCCCACCATGCTGATCTCACTCTTTTCTGCTGCTCCAGACAAACGAATGCTCTATCTCGATCTAACCTGCAAGGCTGTTGTCTAGATGGCGCCCCCCGGCCAAGCTACTTGCCCTACCATGACCCCCCGTGAAAGGGTCGTTTGACCCCCAAAGGGGTCCCGACCCCCAATTTGAGAACCACTGATATAAAGGATTGTGATTTTTAAAAATACAATGTCTAACATGCATACATAACCAGCGATTTATGCTCAGCAGAAAATATCTCAAGAAAATTGTAAGCTCATCGATGTTGCACAGGTTGCAGTAGAACTGTCATGCCTGCATCCTCAGATTTGGCACCAGGGGTTGCTCCAGAGGTGGAGGATCTCTCGGAGGCACTGGGAGATCCGAATCCTACAGCACAGGAACTGCCTGATCCACCAGGGGATGAGCAGCCTGGGCCCAGCCAGGTTGAGACTTAGCTCTATTATATCAAGCCCCTGGATAAATCAGCCGCCAGTTCAGAAGACTCACCAGAGGAGCAGCACCGGTGGGCTCAGGTCAAGGCACCTGTGAGCTCTGATGATCAGCATCCTTGCTAGCTTCCTGTCAGGGTAGATGGGGCTTCCTCTGATGATGATTAGAGCTGAGGGCTGAGGGCTGCTCAACCTGGTTTGGGCTGTTTAGAAGGACCTTGAGGCTAGGTCCTTTGTGGGGACCATGCATGTGTTACCCTGCCTGCCTTCCAAGACTCCTGTTCCGGTTCAGTATAGCGAAGCTCTGTTCCTTTGACTCTTGGCTCTTTGACCCTTGGCTTGTCTTCCATCCACGTTCCAACTCTTCAACCCAACTTGTCTTCCATCCATGCTCCAACTCTTCAACTTTTGGCTTGTCTTCCGACCACACTCCAGCTCTTTGACCTACAGCTTGGCTCCTGACTCCACTCATGAATTCGGTATGTGTTTTGACTCTCTTACGATCCCAGCTCAGCTTGACTCTACTTCCTTCCTGCTTGCTGTGAACTCTGTTCCCTTTGACTTCTGATCTCCTAGACTGGACTCTGACTCTGCTTATTCCTCTACCTCGGCACAGCCATCCGGCCAAGTGGGTGCAGCCCAAGAGAGCAGCACAAGAACATAGGGCCAGATATAAAGTTCTAGGAGTTTCCTTTTTCATTTATGCAGCTTTCCTCTCCTCCATTTTATCCTTACAACAAGTCTGTGTGGGAAATTAGGCATAAAATATGTCACTGGGGAGGAGCAGGACCGGTTTATTCATGTAGCATAAATAGCATGTGCTATAGGCCCTGAGCTTCCACGGGTCCCAAGCAATACATATCCCCCATCAATCAGGATCATAGGCTCCTCTCCCCCTTTCCCTCTTTAAGGACACTCAGAGTGACACCCCTTTCTACTGTGACCTTCTTTGACCCCAGTCTGGCTGCTTCCATCAAAATTGTACTCTAGTAGGGCCCACAAATCCTTACATTGGCCCTGGTGCATCAAGCCTCACAAGTCCTTAAACCACTCCTAGGTAGGAATGAGCATAATGAAATTCCCAAGCCAAAGATATAGATAGAAATCACTATTATGGATTGTTACAGTGATTTCTTGGAACAGGAACACAAAACTGGGATTCTTGGGAATTGCAAACCCACCCCTGAACAATCTCTATGGGGTTTTGTTTGTTTGTTTAGGTGTAATGTAGCATGCGCTCATGTTTTTCTCTCCCCCGTCCCCCGCTGATTTCCTGGGCAATAGCATTTCTCCCCTACAATCAGATCCTTAGAATGAGGAGCATAGAGCTGCTATTCTCCTTGGCTTACTCTTGTGTGTTGGTAGCACCCTCTTTTCTTTGCTAGTATAATTGCTGGGGACACCTGATTCAGGGGTAATGGTTCCCTTGGTCCAATTCACTTGAACTTTTTCAGCATACAAGTAGCAGGACAACCATGAGGAAGAGTCTGGAGGGACCAAATTCCTTGACCTCAATTTATCCCAAGGGCCTGTTAAGTTGGAATCATTTCAATTTATTTCACTTTTAATGCAGTTCTGCACTGCGACCACACTCTCTTCTCATCTTGCTTCTTAACTTATTGGTTTTAAGCAGATTACTAAAAATTGAAAGGCTGTGAAAATCTATCACCGATGCATAAAACGTCGCAGCCAAAAGAGTGATAAGCCTGCTATTATCTTCTAATAAAAAAAGTAATGTACTTCCTTACCAGAGAACAAAAGCTCCTGCTTTGCAGCTTGGCCAATAGAAGTTCTCTTGTTGTCTGGTCAGGATGCATGAAGATGAGCATCAAGGCTCCTTCTTTGTTGAGCTGCCATTTTGTGCTCTGCTGTTTGAGAGCTCAATAAGCCAGGTTCTTTGGGCTCAATCAAGGTAGCTAGAAAATGTCATATTTGCAGCATATTTAATTTTTTTCTGTGGAAGTGCATTCAGACTTAGAACACCTCCCTTCTAGTTTGAAGCAGCAAGAGGCCATGCTGCCACTTTATTCTGATCAATAAGCAGGAGGACCAAGGAAGAATTGCTACCAAAGCAAAGGTTTCCAACCAGACTGAATGTCCTGTCATATTAACCAAGGGCTAAATACATGGAAATGGGCACTTGAAACTTTTTGTGACAAGGAGGTAAAGAACCTCTCCTAGTTTTAAAAAATCCCATTAAGCCTCTATTAAAAGGATAGTTTTTTACCCTTCCTCCAGGACAGCTGGCAACTTTAAACATGCTGATGACTATATATTTAAAGCTGAGAACCAGATTGAGACTTGAGCTTTTCCAATGGCCTAGGTCAGCAATATTTCATTATTGTTTGTTACGCTTGTGCTGAATGGTGGGTCAAGGGATGCCAGGGATCACCTCCAGGGATCAGATCCCCAGGAGAAAATGGATGCTCTGGAGGTGGACTCTATGGCATTGTACCCCACTGTGGTCCCTGTCCTGCCCAGGTGCCATCCCTAGCTCTCCATGAACGTCCCAATCTGGAACTGGCAACCCTCCAATCCTATCCCTGCTGGTGACTGAGCAACCCTAGGTAGGTCAGGGGCAACTGGTCTTCTCCCCTTTTTTTTTTGTTTTTTTTTTTTGCTGCCCCCCCCCCCCCAGCCGAGCCTGGCTGTTTATCAGGTTTCACCCAGGCAAAGAGGAGGCCACACTACTTCCTGCAATCAGGCTTGAAAGGCTCCTGCTGGGGCTGGAGAAGACAACAATGTTTGGCCCCTCCTCCTGGAATCAATCAGCTGGCTTGTGGGGAAACTTCTCAGCAGTAAAAGCAGGCCTAGGCTGATGTTAGCACATTGCCAGTGGAGCAGGGACACTCTGGTGTTTGGGCAAAAACTTTGTGGTAAATATGACTTTTACCAGAGAGTTTCTGTCAAGACACCAGAGTGTCCCCCTGTGCCCACATCCACAGTGACATAATGTGACATCTAGTGTGCGCCAAAAGGGATGTCACTGGCAATGCCATCCTAGGCCTCTCTTTGCTCCTGGTAAGACGCCCATCACCAAGGGTTACCTGGAAGCCATAAATGCTGCTCTGTTTTTATACTCAGCAGAGTCAGCCATGGAGGAGTTCCAACATATGGCTCTTGCAGCCCTTCTCCATCACACTATTAAGGCCACTAGAATTCTTTTCATTCTCCAAGAGACATATTTAGTGTGCTTTAAATTTTCTATTGAATGGTAATTTGCCGCAAGGGCAATTATATCTGCGAACTGTATATGCCTGTATGCTGAATACAGAAGAGCAGAGCCAAGGACCTTTATTGGCCTGGAATGACAGGCCTTTTAATTGTCATATGGCTAGACTGAACCATTCACCCTTTCCCATTCTGACCTACAAATATGGGGATTTTTGGAAGCCACCTCGCTTAACTCATTCTATATAGAACTCAAGGAAAACTCATTGAGGCATCAGTGGAGCTCTGCTTTCAAAGAAGTCTGAAGGGAGTGGTTTTGTTCTTTGCTCCCCTGACCACTGCTGCCTCCCAGCCTGGGTGGTTGTTGCCCCATTTGAGAATAAAGTGTCCTGGGGTTGGAAAGGCTTGCCAGGGAAGGGGAAAAAGGAAAAGCTGGGAAGATGGTTAGCGATCAGTGCCTTTCAGGGAATGGATTGTGGAATCTAACCCCACAGATTTAGGTGACATCTGAATGGAGTCAATGTGGCCATTTGGCATGGAGACAGACAAGGCGCGCTGCCACCTGGTTATAGATCTGTGTCCACTTACTGCGCAGTTTCTGTCTTCCTGACAGGAGTCTCCTCTTGCTTTATCCCCCAGTCTTGTCCCAGGTTTTTGCTTCCTCACAAGTCAGATGGTTGAACAGAAGTCAAGATAACCCGCTCCCCCTAACCCATTTTGGCTTGTCAGTCACTGTGACGCAGCATCAGCCACCAATCACCTTTCAGCGCAGTATTCTCACATCCCAGCAGGCTCCCAACCACCCCAAACATAGAAAAATATTTCTTTTTTACAAAAAAATATCAAGATCTGTGTAGAAACACACAGCCGCAACAACATATAATTATGTAAAGTTAGCCAAGCATTATTCTGTGTCTCCTTTGCAGGAGAGCTCGATTTGTGAGCAGCGCAGCAGGGCAAAGGAGAAAGCAGTGGGGAAGAGGGCACGGAATGGCGTGGGCTTTGCTGGTGTGAGCAATGCAGAGGGGTGAGGGAAAAAGTGGAGGGGCGCCCCACTGCTTTTTCTCATCTCTACAGCGTGACTCTGAATGGAGCAGTGCAGCGGGGCAAAGGAAAAAGCGGTGAAAGAAGGATGAAAGAACGCGTTTCTCCCCCTCGGCTCTGGTCACCCCTCCACCTAAGCATGATGCATACATAAAATGCATACATAAAATGGACTGGGTATAATTTCATTACACTGGAACTGCATAGCAATGCAATTCCAGATTTCACACACACACAAACACAATGGCCTCTGCAGCGCAGCTCCAGGGAGCAGGCTCACTTGCCAACACTGCAGAAGTGGGCTTTTAAAAAAGTCCTTTAAAAAAAAGAGTGGGGAGGTGGGGAAGGAGGATAAGTAACTCTTGGGGAGGGGGTAGTTGGGAGGGCGGGGAAAAGGACAAGCCAAGTTTTCCCTTCCTGATGTCCCTGCTGTGCCTTGCTGATCATTGTCTCCTGCAATAAGAATGGGACTGCAGATTTATCTGTATTCCCTTACTGTGGGGTAACAGGCAGGTAGAATTGCACCAGCCCCAAGACAGCCATGGGAGGTAGGTGACATTGTCTGGAAGCCTGAATAAACCCCGTGAACAAATAGAGGGTGAGCCAAGGAAAGTGACTTGTGCGGAAATGGTCTGTGTGAGTCTCTTTGTTGTGTGATAATTGTGCTCTTCCCATGCAGGTGTATGTCTTCGAATGTGACAGGGGGTTGAAAGGGGGGAAAATGCACTACCAATTCATTTTGATTTGGAAGGCATGCCGTGATTTAAGTGACAGGAAGTATTTATGATATGGCTCCTTGGAGAAGTCGGGATTGTTTGAAGGGACTGGAATCAATAATTATATGTTTTATGGACTGGGTTTATAGGGTAATGTCAATTAATTATATTTGGGAAGGAGAACTGAGCCAGGCTCTCTCTCCCCTATTGAAGGTTCCGTGTCTCTCTCAAAGATGAGGTGGCAATTTAGAGAGTGAAGACAAAGACAATGAGTAGCAGAGAGATCTTAGATAACTTCCTATAGAGCACAGTGAGTCCTGGAAATGAGCAATTTGGGCAAGCAATGAAATAACGTTTTCGGAACGGTTCCAAAAATTCTAGCATATCTCCTTTGCTAAGCAAGAGAATACAGTACTGCACATCTAGACACGTGTTGCAAATGATGGCAGCCATTGCAGATTTATAGTAATTCCATCTGTTTGTGTGACTCAAATCACATGCTGAATGTGCCCTGTGTAATTGCTCTAGAATATGCTCTGCAGATCCACTAAGCAATGATTCCTCTAAATCTAGGTTTCTTTTCACGAAAGCCTGTGTATTGTTTTCTGATCATTTTGGGCAACTTGGTTGTTGATGGATCCCATTACTAAATTGTAAGGGAATTTCTAAGAGATTACATCTCCTAACAGCCTAAACCTTGAACTTAAGAAAAAGTTGCCTTTTTTCCCCAGAGGGGAGAGAAAAGGAGTGAAAAAAGAAACAATAGGACCATATACCAGAGGAGGTGGAATATGCAACATCTGCAGTGTCCTTGACTGAGCAGAATATAAAGAGTGTCCTACAGAGGGCATCACAGGCGATGTGTATTTAGCATAGTTAGAATAGGAACTTCCCGAGGATTCGGAAAAAATTCTCCTCCTGTGCCCTGATTGGCTCAAGTGGAGACTTTCTGCTCCTTTGAGCATACTTCCTCCCTGCTTGCCACCAGAACAGCAGTTGAACGGAAGGATGACTGCAGCTAGACAGGCAAGGCTCTCTATCTCCTTTCTACACAAATGTTTTTCTCTTCCAAATAAGTGTGATTTTAGTCTTTAAATAGTATGGTGGTTCGCTCCTTCAATATTTAAACTCTGCCAACAAGAGGATCCCTTGTGATGTGCTGATATCCCTTCTGGCATGTTCCAGAAGTAATGTCATTGCATTACTGGAAATGCGGGTATTTGGGACAAACCAACCTCTACCATAAAATTGTTGTCCAAATACCAGTGGGTTCCCATGACCCTAGTAATGCAATGATGTCATTTCCAGCACTTGGTGGAAGTGATGTCATTGAGATGCTTGGCTAGGCCTCCCCTGCTGTTAGAAAGTCCCCCACTGCTGCTGGCCAGAGGGTACCTGGCAACTGCGGGAAGTATTTTGCTTCTTGATTACTCCCAAAAAATGGGATATAACTGTTACATTTGGGGGTTCAGGAGTAGCAGATGCAGTGTCTTTGGCAATTCAACTCTTTATTAACATCAACCAAAACACTGAACAACTAGCACATAACCCAGTGTATTTTTATATGCTCTGTGCTTCCCGCTAAAGAACCTGATTGGTTCTTAAAGGAGCCTTGCAATTGGACAATAACCTACCCATTTCATTGGATGCAACAGATAATCAGAAGTGGTTCTTGATTGGTTGCATTACAGTCCTTGACCGCAAGCATGGTCCAGTGTCCACATATACAACAATAACTGAACGGAGCCTGTGAATATTAAATACACTTGGAACAATGTGAGGTAGCTGCATTAGTCTGCTGTGGGAAAAATAAAACACAAGGCCAGTTGCATATGATGAACTGAAATCCAGAATACGTTTTTCAAAGGTTCCAGTGGACTTCTGTTTTATTTTATTGCACTTATGGGGTACCGTTAGAGCTGTTCTTGGCGGGTGGAACAGTGTCAGATGACACAAAATTATACTTGTGGGAAACTGGCTGTATCCCATATTTTTAATGCTTTGAAATATAGCCACAGAAGAAGTTCATTAAAACACTGCTTTTTAATTTTGTGTTTTAAGAACAAGCCTTTAAACTTTGCAAGGGATCTTGCGTCTGAGCTCCGAGAAGCATAAAGGGAAGGGAAGCATAAAGAAATGTAGCTTAGATGTAAAATACATTGAGATTACCCATGAGCCCTGATACAGAAATTCCAGGAATAACTATAAAAAATGTGATAATCCTGTATTTTGGTCTGCCCTTGGCTCAAGTTTCCTGATCTGGCCTTGAAGGATCTGGTGTCTGTCCCTGGAATCTGGAACATGGTAGCTCCATTGGGAAATTATGCTAAGAACTGGTTATCTTCCAAGAACAGGTTTGTGTACTTCTGAGGAATCTGTTGTGTGTTTGCTGCCTTGAGGTGGAAACTCTTGTTAGCCACTTTTCTTCTTTAGAATCATAGAATCATAGCATCATAGAGTTGGAAGGGGCCATACAGGCCATCTAGTCCAACCCCCTGCTCAACGCAGGATCAGCCCTAACCATCCTAAAGCATCCAAGAAAAGTGTGTATCCAACCTTTGCTTGAAGACTGCCAGTGAGGGGGAGCTCACCACCTCCTTAGGCAGCCTATTCCACTGCTGAACTACTCTGACTGTGAAAATGTTTTTCCTGATATCTAGCCTATATCGTTGTACTTGAAGTTTAACCCCCTTACTGCGCGTTACAAAGTTCAAAGCAGCTTACCACTCCACGTGGATGAATGCTGTGCCTTCCAGGAAGCTAATTTCAAAAGGTAGCCATGTTGGTCCACAGTAGAACAGATAGGCTTGAGTCTGGTAGCACCTTAGAGACCTGCAAGGTTGAGGGGGAGGGGATGAGCTTTCCAGAGTCAAAAACTCCCTTCGTCAGATGTCAAGTGAGCTTCTGCCCAAAAAACCTCGTTCATCTCTAGAATGTTTCTGGACATGGATCTAGCTGCTCTACTGCAAATCAGTGTGATCTTTGAAACTAGCTTTAAGGCGGTGTACCAAACAGATAAAATACATAAAATAGAATATATAAAAGACACAAAACCCGATTTTTGTTTACAGTTTAGGACATGTAGTAACTTAATCAAATAGTCCTAAATAAAATTGTCTTCAACTGCCTCCTAAAGTTCAAAAGTGAAAAGGGCAGGCACACCTCCTTGGGGAGACTGTTCCATAAGTGTGGGGCTCTTATTCCCCCACCAAATGTGCTTCTTTGATTGATGGGTCACTCAGCAGGGCTTCTTGCTATGATTAGAGGCACTACTGTCCAAAGCTCCCTTGAAGTTGAACCCACAGGCATTACTACCAATAGCAGTCCATACTGTTCATCTCAGGGAAATTGTAGTTGGGAAATTATTTTCTATAGGCTTCCATATTGCTCTGTTCCTATTTCTGTCTAGGGTCCAGGAGAAATCCTGGCTCTCATTTGGTCCTGGAGAGAGGATCCAACAGGACATTTTCCTTTCTGCCAGCTAAGTTGGCCATGGGTTTCTTCGGGACAATTGTCCCAGTCTATCAAATGTCTCATGTCGCTTTGAGAATCCTTTGTGTAGAGAAAAGCAGCACATAAGAACCAACTCCTCCTCCCCTCCTCCTCCTCCTCCTCCTCCTCTTTCTTCTTCTTCTTCTTCTTCTTCTTCTTCTTCTTCTTCTTCTTCTTCTTCTTCTTCTTCTTCTTCTTCTTCTTCTTCTTCTATAATGGTACTCTGGTTTTGGTATGTCTATCCTGCGTTCCATCAACCCCCTCTGCTATATAATACAGTACACCACTTTTCTACAGCTTCTCCCTTATGGTTGTCATTTGTTTTCTGGAATGGAGAGTTTTCCATTCAGATTCTGCAACTGCCACGAAAACCTCTGAAGTACAGTTTGGCAGTAAAAAAGGGGGAAAGCAATTAACCTACAACTGTACTGCTTTCCATTTTGTTTTTATTTTTTTTAATGGTTCAGTTCTATCTTTCTGCATCCCTTTCATAAACACAGATCTGAGTTTTCTCAGGAACTCTTAATTGTAGGGAAAGCCTGCTTTTCATCAATGTCCAATTCTTTTCTGGTGGCAAGTGGCTATGAAAGAAAAGTAAAAATGGGAGGGGAACAACCCATTACTACTACAGCATACATTCCGCAGGTTTAAACTGCGCTGTCTTGACATTTGTGAGTTCAAGTGCCAGAAGTTTCAGTGACATCAGTGGGACTTTCCAGTGGGCTGGGGAGAATGGAGTGGATGGAATCTTTGGGAGGACAATGGGCCTTAGTCAACTTTCTCAAGATGGCTCTTTCTAGCCCTGGCTGTCGAGCCTTAACTACAGTACAGTGGTGCTTATGAGTCTTTGGAACGATCCCCATTCATTCCTGAATGCTTTCTGCTTTTCGTTTGCTGCGTTCTTCTCAGGATCTGAGTGGCAGGAGTTGACACCGGATTGTGTTAAAGTGTCTGAAGCTCTCAGATGATCCCTTTGAAGAAGCTGCCGCTAGAGATTTTTAAATGTGTAGCTCTTCAGTTGCCACCTGCTCTACACAGTTTATTATGCCCTTTCGTGCGTCTTCCCCCTCCCCTCCCCAATTTTGGCATGTTGACTGGCAGAAAAATAAGGCACCACAATAGTAACTTTGTAATACAAGACAATGCAATGTAACACAATGCAATACAAATTGTAATATTGCACAGAGGAAAGCTGATTATTTTGATAGTGACATTTTAAATTATTTCCCTTTTTCTTAGCTAAATGGCCAGTATTAATAAGATCTGACTTAGATTTCTACAATGGCTGGGTATCAATCTCTCCCCACCCCATCAAGTCACAGCTGACACATGGTGACCCCATAGGGTTTTCAAAGAAAGAGACAGTCGGGGGGGGGGGGTTGGCCATTGCTTGTATCCACGTCACAAGCCTGGTGTTCTTTGGAGGTTTCCCATCCAAATACTAGTCAGGGCCGATATCCTTGTACCATGTAACAATTTGCAGGTGTTTTTAAATTTTAAAAAATCATGCAATGTAAATACATAGGCACTTTATGAGATACTAGATAAATCTGAGCTCCTGGCAACAACATAACTCCTGTGCTAGTTAATACGCTTAAATCAACATGAATTTTGATTACAGTTTGCATATATATTAGAACAAACCGGTATTTGAACACAATGCTTATTTCACAAATACATCCCATGAATGATCTTAATTATTTTGTATTGAAGATACTTCTGGGAATGCAGTCTCAATTTTTAAATTACCGATATACTCGAACATAAGCCGACCCAAATTTTAGCTGAGGCACCTTTTTACCACAAAAATATGGTATCAACAATCACAGGTAAGTGGGGCCCTCACTCGAGTATAAGCCTAGGTGAGTTTTTTCAGCATTAAAAAATGTGCTGAAAAAGTAGATTATCTTCAAGTATATACCCCCTACTCAAAGCAGGATCAGCTTAAAGTATCCAGGATAAGGATTTGTCCATCAGCTGCTGGAAGACTGCAAGTGAGGGGGACTCACCACTTCCTTAGGCAGCCCATTCCACTGCTGAACTACTATGACAGTGAATCCCCCCCCCGATATCTAGTCAACACTGTTCTATAGGTAGTTTAAACCAGTGGTCCCCAACCTGCGGGCTGCGGCCCGGTGCCGGGCTGCGAAGGCCATGGCGCCGGGCCGTGGCTCCCTCTTCCCGCCCCCCCCCCGCAGTAAAAAACTTCCCAGGCCGCAAGCTTGCGGCCCGGGAAGCTTCTTACTGCGGGAGGGCGGGGAGAGGAAATCAGGGCCGCGACCATGCATCACGCATGCGTGGGCCGCGACCGTGCATCGCGCATGCGTGAATGCACCATGCGTGGCCGAAATCGCACATGCACGGCACTTTTGCGCATGTGCGCATACGCGAAAGTGCTGCACATGCGCGATTTCGGCCGTGCATGATGCATTTGCACATGCACAATGCGCGGGCACGGCCCGCGCATGTGCGGCCCGCAGGCGCGGCCTGCTGCCCTGCCGGTCCCCAGCCTCAGAAAAGTTGGGGACCACTGGTTTAAACCCATTACTGGGGTTCTTATCCTCTGCTGCCAACAGGAACTGCTCTGTGCTCTCCTATAAGTGACAACCTTTCAAATACTTAAACAGAGCAATCATGTCCCCCGTCAACCTCCTCTTCCCCAGGCTGAACATTCCCAAGTCCCTCCCGAGCCTTTCCTCATTGGGATTGATCCCCAGGCCCCAGATCACCTTTGCCGCTCTCCTCTGTCCACATCCTTTTTGTAGTGAGGCCTCCAGAACTGCACACAGTACTCTGTGCCATTTGACAAATGCAGTCTGACCAGGACCCTCTTGCAGGTTGGCAACCCTAGCGAACTTAGTGTACCCACTTCCCACTAGCGCTGTACTATTTTAGTGGTGTGGAGAGGCCCAGTTCTATATAAACATAGGTGCAGTTTGTGCGAGTTATCAGTGTTTAGAGCTGACCTGCTACGAATGAACCCCGTTTCCCTTGTGCCCACTGGCCGGCAGGCAGGGCAGTGAGAACAGAGGGAGGGGGTCAGGGGCTCCTGTTCAGGGTGACTGCCTGCCTTGCGAGCAGAAAAATGTTTTTCATTACGCCCTGCCAAAAGAGATAGAGACTGCTTTCTCTAGTGATACCCCTTGCGTACCATGATATGTATTAACGCTACACTTCCCCCCCTCCCAACTCATTTATTCAGAGATAGATGCCTCTCTTTTTCTCTCAGCCGTACCCCACTTTCTGCACAGAAGAAATGAATGCTTGCCCTTCTTCCTTATGGCACTATATTTGCTTAATGCAAATGGGCCCTTGGAGAGATTTTAGTGCTTGCTGCATCTACTAATAAATATGCAAAACATAAAGATCAGAAATCAGCTTTGATTGCAGAACATGGTGAATAGTCTGGAGCTGCCCGAGAAAGGTGATTATGTGTCTGGAAAACAGGGTGGGAAAAAAGCTGCTCCTAATAAGGGTATAATTAGCTTTTTAAAGTTAAGGACTCCCTCCCCCATTATCTAAAACTTTGTTATCTAAAATTCCCTTATTGGCAAGTGTGGTTTATTTGAACATATAGCCCATTTCAGTGACATAGCTCGTGTTTTGTCGATTGTGATCTTTTGGATAATTCGTTGGGTGTGATGCTGGGATTAAGAGACATTAAGGGCTGAAGTTGTTCCTTACAGGCACCCTGCTGAGGGTTGGTTTTGCAAACCAACTGTTGTCGGTTCTGGAACTTGCCTTCTGGGGTCCCACAAGACTGTGTCTTATCCCCCACATTACTGGATCTCCATGGAAACCTCTGAGGATAATCATTTACAGTTTTGGAGCAGGTTGTTATCGATATGCTGCTAGCAACCAAACGCTATATTTCTTTATCCAAATCACCAGGTGATTCTATCGAGGTCTCTGGTACCAGGGCCTTACTGCTGTGGTTAACTAGCTAAGGGTGAACATGCTGAAGCTTTGGTCATGCCGGTAGGGAAGGCTGAGATCTTGAAGGATGTTGCACTTTTTACGGGGTCTAGCTAATAACTCTGATTCAATGCAATTGCAAAAGAAAAGAAAAGAAAAGAAGCCGTCTATCACCCTCACCTAGCCTGCCAGTCGGCTCACTACCTTGTCTCAGCCACATAGATCCATGACATGATCCATGTCAGCAGATCCACAAATACAACACCTACCTTGTGGAACTGCCTGCCGGAGGAGGTGATATCGTCCTACAAAATGTGCAAAACAGAAATGCCTAGGAGGGCATTCTTGTAATGGAATTGATCTGTAGTGGAACAGAACAGTCTAAAACAGGGGTAGTCAAACTGCGGCCCTCCAGATGTCCATGGACTACAATTCCCAGGAGCCCCCTGCCAGCGAATGCTGGCAGGGGGCTCCTGGGAATTGTAGTCCATGGACATCTGGAGGGCCGCAGTTTGACTACCCCTGGTCTAGAAGGTTACCTTCATATGTGACTGAGGAGTGGATGCTGCATTACCTTTGTAATCCCAAGCTGCATTGTTCATGCTATGCTGATCTGGGCACTTCATTGCTGACATTTTCATTCATTCATTCATTCATTCATTCATTCATTCATTCATTCATTCATTCATTCATTCCTTAGATATTTAGCCCACCACTCTCTGGGGACTTGGGGTGGGGTACAATATAACCTCCCCCCATAAAACATGTTAAAACTCTATCCCATAACAAAACAACAAAACAAAGATAAAAGAGGATAAAATACAATTGGCAATATAATCCCTCCCCCCCTACCTGCAGCCATCCACCCTCAGGCTGGGGTACACTTAGGGTCCTGCATTGTTCCTGGCTCTGATCTCAACCTGGGGACTCATGGTGGGGTGCAATATAACCCCCATAATCCCATAACAACACAACAAAACATAGATAAAAGAGGATAAAACACAATTGGCAGTATAATCCCTCCCTCCATCCCTGCAGCCCTCAGTGTGGGATATGCTGGATATTATTGCATAACCTGAGGAGGTTCCCCTCTTGTTCCTGGCTCTGACCCCAACCAAAGACCTCATGGAAGAGCTCCATTTTGCAGGCCCTACAGAACTCTGATAGCTCCGTTAGCGCCCTCAGCTCTCCTGGGAGTTCATTCCACCAGGTCGGGGCCAGGACTGAAAAAACTGTGGCCTGGGTCGAGGCCAGGCTTGCATCTTTGGGGCCATGGACCTCCAGTAGATTAGCACCCATAGATTAGTTTTGATTCCCTAGACCAAGTGCATTTATATTGACTTTCAGTTTTTCATTCCTAGTTCTATTGCATTGCACATTTGCATTGTTCATTGCGTATCTGATACTAAATTGCTGTATGCATTGCGGTTAAATTTTGTACTCCTAGTCCTAGTGCCTTGTTCATTCATTGTCCTATACTTTATGATCTGTTAAAAAGTTCCGCTTTTTGACTTATGGCTGACTTTTACTGATGTCCCCCCAGTTCTTTTGTATTCCTCTCATTCATGTCTTCTTGCAAATAGTGATTGGATTTACTTATATCCTGGTATATATCCTGTTATATAGATTTCTCCCCTGTAATTGTATGTCTTCTAAAAAGATCTTTTTCATTTTCCCTTTTGCACTGTTGCATGTTTCTTACAGATTATTTTGGAAGGTTGCCTTTTTCTTTACCCTATTCTGTATGATTGCATTTCCCTTCTCTTTCAGTACTCTGGAGTCCACTGGAGTCTCCGTGAGAAATGCGGTCTCTAAATAAATAAACAACTAGGCATCTCTGCTGCACTGGATTTGTTGAAGCCATTGAGTGTTGAAGAACTAGGTATGTGCAATTTTGATTGGTTCTAGCACACAATTGCGAGATGCTGCTGCTGAATTGTACTTTGTGGTTTCCTCAAGAAAGCAGAGTATCGGCTATTTCTTAATTTCTTATGTGTGTTCAACTCAAGAACGGATTATCTCCAACTCTGGCTGTAATTACGTACTAACCCAGGTTAACTAGGGGTGATTCCACTCGACAAGCTTTTTGTACTGCTCAGTTCTGTGTCTGCATTCCCACAATGAAGTGAACCATTCTTCATACAAATAAAACCTCGCAGGCAAAGTCTTCTTATATATTTTCTTGGAAGTAATCCTCTTCAGTGAATATCCTGCTTCTCTCTGCAGTTTTCCCATTGTTTTGATGCTTTCAGGCTAATAAATTGCTTCCCGTTCCCTTGGGGCCTGCCAGTTTTCTCCCAGGCACTGATGAATCAAAGATTAATGATAAATTTATGGACTCCGTTGGATCCAAGCCATTCTGGCGTAATACTAGTTTGTTTTCTGGCAATGCCTTTGCAGGCTACAGAGATAAAGGAGACACAACTACTTTTTTTTTTTAAACTAAGTAAATTGGGCATTGAGTAATTGTGAACTGAATCTGGTTTCACAAACTAACAAAAAGGCCTATCTGGACTAAACTGGCAATTTCCAGTGCCTCCTTAGAATCCATCCAGTGTTTGCATCCAGACATTACAAAAAGCCACAGTTAACCCTAACCGTGGTTAATAAACCACCTTTAGCTTCTGGCTTCAGACCCTAGACTGCCATAGCCAAGTGAGGCACAGTCAGTGAAGTGGCCCACGTCCATACAGTCATGCTAACTAGCCTTGGTTTCATTGATGGTTGTTTTGTGTGATACCCGAACTGAACTGAAGAGATAAATTGTGGTCTAAATGGGAACCAAACTAAGGGACCACTATCACTGGAATGAAGTCTGTACGACTTTCTAACGTAGTACTCAGAAAAATTGTTATGTTGCTAATTCAAAATGAAATGACCGGCAGGAATTCGGCCTTCTTTATGTGGTCAGTGCATGGGCTATTTTGTTTATCCACATAACAGCGATGGCAGTGTTGACACACTAACCGTATATCACATTTTTAAAAGAACCCTTCCAGGGAAAGTAATAGGTTGCAGCACCCACTATTAGTGTCTTCATACATGGGCATAGAAACAAACACACACACACACAATATGTACACACACATACATTCATGCACACACACACATTATGCATGTGTGAACATATATTTTATACAGTGGGATATATTGTATTCACATATCTGATATTGTTTTCCCATGGTACAATGTGAGATCTAAAGAGGTGAACAATATTTCAAAACCCCAGCATATCACTTTGCACTGGAGAAATTGCTCAAGTATTTTTCCTATGCCTGTCCTTGATAATATTAAATAGAGCCATTCAGCTGATGGATGGTAAACTTTAAGGGAACTGAGTTTGTTGAATATGCTGGAATTCAAAAGACCAATGACCCCACCGCAATGATCCATGTACATTATTCAATTAGATTAAGATTTTTTAAAAAACCCAAAACAACAAATTCAATACAATCGAGGGAACCCCGATGAGATTTGTCAGGGCATGTCTGTCACATGGAATGCAAATGCTGTTGGGGACTGGGGTAGTGATGGGGGAATGGTGTTTGAGCATGAAAAACAGTGTGTTTGACAGCAGCTGGAATGTTCAGGGGCTTTTGGGTGCTATTATCAAAGCCATGATTACTAGTGGACATGGGTCTACTTGTATTAGCAGAGTTTAAAAATGCAAGAGGGTGCATCACCAATCTGCTTAAAAGAATAAAATGGGTTTTATTTAGAAGTGAAACAACTTTGCAAATAAGAGAGGAGAGAGCTAGTCCTGTCTAACTGTTGTTTTGCATTCATTGAGTCTGTTGTGGAGGCAAGCAAGGGGAACTGTGCTCGAAAGAGCAGGAAGTTTCCAGAGCCTATCGGGATGCTGGAAGGGAGTACTTAAAAATATCAGGACATTCCTACGCTAACTATGCTAACAATACATCTCCTCATACCTGTAGGGTATCCTTCGTATCCTTTTGAATCATGCATGCTACAGATCTTGCATATTCCAACAACTAGCAATAGTTATGTAGTTATGAAAGAGGTGCCAAGGCTTAGTGGTGGGGCATCTCATTTGTATGCAAGAAGGTTCAGGTCTCAGCCTATGGGTAGAAGGAAACTCTGGTTTTAAAATCCACAAAAGTAAAGGAAGTTAATAATCCTGTTCTGAACAGTTTCTTGTGCACCACTAAAACTTACCTGCAGACAGAGACACTCCTGTGGCTCATGATGCTGGTAAATGCAGTTCTTTGCTGCTTTTCCTGGGCCTAGAATTCAGCAGTTCCTAGTAAAACCTGGGGTGCCCATCTTAAACCAATGGTTAATGAGAATGCTTAAATCTCCATAGTGTGGTATAGCAAGGCTGATCAACTGCATGCTAGTTTTGTTGCTCAGTGCAAAAGCACATCGGAAATCTCCAACTCTCTCCCCCTCCCACCCACCATTCATTTAATTCTACCCAGATCAGGTCCCAAAGGAGGGGCCATGGCCAATTTTGTTGGCTGCGAATTTCTCTTTTTCATTATCTGCGTTACACTGACGGCTGAACCCTGTCATCTTCGAGTAGCCTTTGGCAGTGAGCTGGGCCATGTGATCTCACTGGGGAATGAGACAACAATATGTGTTGAATTGAATATCTGGCCAAAGCTTAGGTAGACTCTGTAACTGTACAAGGAATGGGTTACAATCAAGCAAGATGTCATCGCTAAAACCAAAAAGATATTTCCTCTATTGCATTTCCTATGTGTTAAAAAGGGAGAAAAGCACACTTCAAAATGCAGAATTACCATTAATCACATTATGCTTTGATGGTTCTGCTTGCTTCATCCGAGTGGCACTGTAGCCACAGTTAATGGCTTGGAATCCGTGGAACATTTCTGCTGGTAAAAGGGATTTCCACTAACGATGCAAACCTTCCTTTCCTTTTCCTCCTGCTACAAAGACAAATTTTTTATCCCACTCCCAAAGCACTGGGAATTGAACTTGAGGCATCTAATGAAGCTGATGGGCAGTAGATGCAGGACAGACAGAATAAAATACTTCTTTACACAGTGAGTGATTCAAATGTAGAACTTGCTTCCAGAGGATGTAGTGATGGTCCATGCCACAGGCATACACAGCATTAAAGGGGGATTAGATAGGTTTATGGAGGCTAGGTCTATTCATGGCTACCAGCCATGGTGATGGAGGGAAACCTCCATGTTCATCCTCTGAACACCAATTCCAGGAGGCAACATCAGGGGAAGATCTCAGTCTCTATGCCTTGTTGTTGGCCCTCTAGAGGAACTGTGAAACAAGATGCTGGACTAGATGGACAGTGGTTAACTCCATCCGTTAGCAGTGGTTAACTCCATCCGTTTCAGTACTCCTGAGTTGCCTGTATGAGGCCTTACATTCTCCCCTCACTCTCATCTAACTCCACAGTTTCAAAACTTGAGGTAGAATTACACAGTATTATTTCAGGAAATGCATTCCCAAAGCAAGGTTTGCCAGCCTAACATGAATGAAAGAATACTTCCCAGGAGAGTTATGAAATAGGTGGGGCTGGAGAGCTACATAGGAAATGAACAAGAACAAACAAACAAAAAAAGGTGGAAAGAATTGCATAAATCTTCATGATCGTGGGGTGTGAAGGACCTGTAGGTCTAAAAGGGAAAGGACTAGGTAACAATACCCACACTTCCTCTTTCATACATGGGACTCCTTGCTTAGTAGGCCAATATTCTGCATTATGCTGAATCTGTCTCCCATGCAGATCAATAAATCCAGAGAATGGGCCAGATTCAGAAAGAAGGTATTTTTTTGCTGACTTGGGTGTCTGTCTCCCCCTCCCCACCTGGTTAGATGAAAAATGTGGGGAAAAAATTTTAAGTAAAGAAAAGAGAAGAGCTGTTTTTTTTGTGCCCCACTTTTCAGTACCCAAAGGAGTCTCAAAGTGGCCTACAATTGCCTTCCCTTCCTCTCTCCACAACAGATACCCTGTGAGGTAGGTGAGGCTGAGAGAACTGTGAGTGGTCCAAGGTCACCCAGCTGGCTGCACATGGAGGCGTTGGGGTATCCAACTCCATTCTCCAGATGGCTGCTGCTCTTAACCGCTACACCAGGCTGGCTCTACTGTGAGAGGGAAGGAGGGCTATGAGCAAGCTGAGCACAGCTTCTGGAAGGCCCAACACTGATACCAACCCTGATGCTGCCACCTCTCCTCTGTAGGTGCATAGTTGGGAGTGAGGAGCAGGAGGTTCCTCTGCTCCTCTCTGCTGCTGACAACAGCCCACAAAGGATCCTGAACAGGGCTGAATGAAGTACAATAAATGTAACCAGGAAACCAATGAAAAAGGATGATTCTTGTCTGTTTTTCTTTTTTCTAATTCATTTGTAGTCTTCACCAAAGTGCCGTCCAATAACAACCGCTTTCCTAATAATTCCACAGTGGCAAAAGACTGTACAATAAAGTAACACGACAGAAGTAAATCCAAAGTTAAGAATTCTTATAATAAACAATAACAATGGTGATACCGTGATGGCAATTAGGATCATTCACCAACACAAGAGGTCTAATAGACTCTGGAGTCAATTTCAAATAATGAACATAAATTTCTCTAGAAAATAACACAGGAGTAATCATTAGATGTTTACTGCAATTCCATGGGTATAAACAGCAGAGAGGCAAACCACAGAGCACTTACCAAAGAAAATACCTACAAATCATGCGTTATATTTGCCCAAAATTCTGTTCACAAGGGGGACCTGAGTTCAGGATGGCAAAAAGCCTAAGTAAAAGCACAGGGTACTCCAATAGGACTTACAGTCTAAAGCAGGGGTAGTCAAACTGCATCCCTCCAGATGTCCATGGACTACAATTCCCATGAGCCCCTGCCAGTGAACGCTGGCAAGGGTTCATGGGAATTGTAGTCCACGAATATCTGGAGGGCCGCAATTTGACTACCCCCGGTCTAAAGTCTTTAAATGTGAAAGACAGTGCACCTGAATCACACATTTTAAAGCACCCACATCCAGTTTATAAAACAAGAGTAATCTAAACAAGAATTTAAACCTTCAGGTTGTAATGAGTTGAGTCTGTAAATGAAAAATGCTTCTTTTTGAAGCAGCCTTTTCATGATATTAATCTGGTTCATTTTATCAGATTTTGTTTGCATCAGAACAAAGCATTTTATGTCCTTTAAGTCATGTTGTTTGGCAAGCTAATGCTCAGGAAACCGAGCTTCCAAATTTTTGTTTTTATCCTGGAACGATGTTCAAGAATGCTTGTTTTTAATAGTCTTGTTGTAACACCCAAATAGATTTTTTTTTCACAAAGACATGTCAGGCAGTATATTAAATTTTTAGACTTGCAATTAAAAATCCATTCATTTTGACAACAAAATTAACTTTTTAAGAGTTGTATTCCACAAATTCTAACAAAAGATAGCAGACAGAACATCGGCCACACCTGTAATTGCCTTTAGGTAAAGTGTTCCTTCCTGCCTTATTTTTGAGATCTGAATATACCACCGTATCCCTGGAGCCACTTGCCTCTCCTTTGTGGGCAGTGGGGGAGGAGCAGGAGCCCCTGCCACTCCCGAGCAAAGGTGCAGGTGGATAGTGGAGGAGGGGCTACCTGCTGTAATGGAAACTAGGCAGGCAGGCAGGCTGGTGGGGGGGGAGCAAGAGCGGTGGTAGCGACACAGGGAAGTGGCCAGCTTGGCAGCCAAACGGAGGAGGGGGGGAATAGATCCCTCCTCCTGATGAGTTCCCCTTGCTTGTAATTCCATAATAGACGAGGTTTAGTGGTAACCATCTAAGGGGAAATGACAAAGACATAAATGCAGTCACTTTGACTGAATTAGTTGACTCTGTCTAGCCTGCAGTCACAGGGCTCCTGTGTGTTGGAGAGAAGGTACGCCATCCCTCTCTTTGCCGTGCAACGTCATGCTTTGTTAAGACCTCCGAGAAGTTATTTCACTCTTGAAAATCCTCAGCCCTGCCCAATCCAAGCAGGATCTTCAGCAGGAGGTGTCTGTTGTCACAAGTGTAATCATAAGTGATTGCTCAGCAAAATCCATTGGTTTTGGTTAATGAGGAGTGAAGAAAATATGGTCTCTGGCTTGCGGACACTTGTTATCTGCACAGTTGGTAGGCTGTGATGCAGGTGCATTTTCTTAATGAGGGTTAATTTGTCTCATATTTTAATTTGACAGAACCTGGCAATAAGGTTATTTTTTAAAGTCTTCAGAGAAGAGGCGTATAAACCACAGTCAGCATTTTAGGATTTGGTGTTACTATATCCTGATTCTAATTGAAATTCATATAAATGACATATTTCGCTTCATCCCTTAAAGGAAATTGGCTGATAATTAAAAAGAAGACAAGCTATATCATATGCTTTTGTTGCCTGTTAGAGCAGTATTGGTCAGAAACCTGGTCTACTTACTAGTAGACTGGGCGAGCAGTGGGTTGGACTAGATGTATGGCCCTTTTCAACTCTATGATTCTGATTCTGTCTTATCATGGATGCTTTAGGTTGATCCTGTATTGAGCAGAGGGTGGGACTAGGTGGCATGTATGGCTTTGTCCAACTGTATGATTCTGTAATTCTAGAAAGGCAGCCCATTTTCTCAGTAGCAGCACAATTAGCAATAAGTCCAATGGTACTTTAAATCAAAGATTAACAGAATTTATTCCACTTTAAATTACATGAGTAAATTCAAATAAAGTGATGTTTGATTCACTAAAGTTTATGCTGGAATAATTTTTAACGGAATAAATGCCAGATATTCAATGAGCAATTGAACATCAGACATTAAAACCAAGCCAACTAAAATGAAAAATAAAAAATAAAATAAGACTCTAATGTATCCGGAGTATGTTTTTTGGGTTCAGCATACAGTGGGAGAGCCCTGTGGTAATCAGAGTAGACAGGAGGTTTGTTGGGGATATCATGTTTGTCAGATGCTATTGTTTGAAATTTGCTTGCTGTGTTGTTGTTGCTAGGTGTGAAGTCGTGTCTGACCCATCGCGACCCCATAGACAATGATTCTCCAGGCCTTCCTGTCCTCTACCATTCCCCAGAGTCCATTTAATTTTGCACCTATTGCTTCAGTGACTCCATCCAGCCACCTAATTCTCTGTCATCCCCTTCTTCTTTTGCCCTCAATCGCTCCCAGCATTAGGCTCTTCTCCAGGGAGTCCTTCCTTCTCATGAGGTGGCCAAAGTATCTGAGTTTCATCTTCATTGCTTGATGTAGTTTAGCCCAAAATATCAACATACAGCTCAGCATACTGATATCTACTGTGGCATAATGGGTATCGCACAGTAGAGAAATGTGTATGAATCCGTCCTACTGCAAAGCAGCAATGGCGATTCTCTACCACAGCTGAGCTGACTTCTGCAATAGACATATGCCTGGTTAAGTAACATCCCATTAATCTGGTAATGACTGCAAGAATGACAACATTCTTAGCGGGTTCAGGTGGGTAGCTGTGTAGGTCTTAAAGGTGCCAATGGACTCAAACTTTGTTCTTAAAAGGGATGACTTAAAGAAGGGATAGTCTTCTTCAGAGTGGGAGATTCTAGAACCCGCCCATATGGCATGTAAGCTGACTTGGAGAGGGGCTTGTATCTTCCTCATAAGGAAGGCTGCCTACAGATTTGAATTAAGAAAATAAACAAGGAGCTGGAAGGATTCTCAGAACACTTAGTTCTCTAATACCTTCCTGTTCCTTTCATTAGCACCAGCCCTCTTTCCTGCACATGTACAATAGCCCAAATCTTTCATTCTGTGAAACCCAATCATTAAGCAAATATAGATTCCAATCTTTTTTAAAAGTCATAATCATTCAGTTTCAAGAAGGAATTGTTTTAAGGAAAGTTGCCTATAATAGGAATAAAGGGGCTCATCTAACTAGCAGGTCATTTATACACAGTCCCTTCCCCCAACTTCTATTTCATTGTCACAAGGGATTCATTTACTGTCTGCTGCATACTTCATGGCCTCCCAAATCTGATAGTGCTTTTCATGCTGATCTCTCCCCCCCCTCTGCCCAACACCCACCATCCAATATTTACTCTTATGAATGCAACGCACAGCGACGCAGGCTTGGAAATCAATTCCGTCATCCTAAAATATTACCTCCATGTGGAAGATTTCTGCTGGAGGGAATTTAGTTCAATATCTTACCTTTTGCTTCTATAGATTGCCTCTTTACTTTCCTAATATCCTGAACATGCTATAAGGGGATCTCCCCGCCCTCTGCAACCACTGATGGAAAGCAAATAACGCCAAAGGTGTTTATGGAGGGGGGGGGGGCACTGAAAAAAAACAGAACACCCAGACAGTGTCTCAGTCGATTGCATAAGAGACCTGAAGCTCACCACCCCAAGGACAGTGAAGATCTAGTAAATATAAAGCAAAGCTCATTATCACTGTGGGGCCTTTCTTTGGCAGTTAAGAAACCCACTGATACTTTTGATTTGTTCTTTCCCTTCTTTCTGCAAGATGGAGCGATTACGAATGCTAAATAACCAAAGCCAGCTGAAGGGTTCAGTTTAACCGGCCTGGGGAAAGACTTGGCACGATTCTGCTGTGCCAGTAAATTACCTAAATGAAGCTTTTCGAGGGAGATCCACTCGGTGAACAGCATGAGTCTGTTCAGCAGCTCAGCAGGAAGGAGAGTTCACTGGCATGGAAACCGCACTTCAGGTCCTTGCTTGGTTGCAGCAGATGTCGCATAGGCGATAACATTAGTTATCCCCGAAATATTTAGACTTAATAATTTGGTGCTTCTCAGCCCCATAGTAATTCATAGGGATGCCAGCCTCCGAGGGGACCTGGGGATCCCCTGGAATTACAGGTCATTATTATTATTATTAATATTTATTTATTTTATTTATTTATTACCCGCCACTCTCGGCAAGCCGGCCCATGGTGGGTTACACAATAATGCAATTACAATACCCCCACCCAAAAAAACCCCATTAAAATCCCAAAGACTTACAAAAGATTATCTCCAAACTACAGAGATCAGTTCTCCCAGAGAACATGGGTACTTTGAAGGGAGAATTGTATGGCATGGTACCCCATTGAGGTCCTTGTCCTCCCCAGGTTCCATCCCCAGATCTCCGGGCATTTCCCAGTCTGGATTGGGCAACTCTACCCGCCCCCATCCCCACCAATGGCTGGGAGGACCTGGCAACCCTGCTCATGGCACTTTTGCAAGTGGATCTCCAAGGCAAGAGAAAGAAGAGGACAAGGTGATCTGGGAGACGAAGCTCTGTGGCAAATGTCTACCTCCATGGAACGTGGGAAATGGCCAAGACATACTTTGCCGCTTAGTGGAACCGTGTATGGGACTGCATACAGTCCAAGCATACAAAATAAAATAGAAATGCATTCTGTGCTAATGGATAAGAAGTGTTTCCATTTTATGTTGGAAAGCTGGTAAGTAGCGGGAAGTTACTGTACTTTTCAGGGTCCACTTTCAAAGCAAGTATGGCAATTGACTCTGAAACATGCTAAATGTTTTAATGGGGGTCCCCCTTCAAGTCTGAGAACCGTTGGCTTGAGCTGATTTATATAGCCTTAGCTGTAACAGTACTAGCACCATCTGTGCTGGTCAGTGGAGTCATAATGCTCATCTTTGTCTAACCAATTCTTGTTGAAACCATATGTTAGTGGTAGAATAGAGCAAGAATCCAGTAGCACCTTAAAGACAACAACAACAACAACAACAACAACAACAACAACAACAACAACATTCTATTTGAAACAGGGTCACAAGCCTCAGAAGCAAGCCCCAGATAGAGATCTTGGACCCCAGGATAGATCAACCAACTCTTAGTAGTTTATCATCTCTGTCCACATACTATACAGTATGGTAGAGCTGCCACACTTAGATCTGGGAATCCCAGATTTGAAATTGCACTCACTCACTGGGTGATCCTGGGCCAGCCACACACCCTCCACCCAACCCAGAAAACAGGGCTGCCTTGAAAAGTAAACAGAGGAAAGGAAAAGTATGTAAATTGCTTTGGGTCCCTGCTGAGGAGAAAGGCAGGGGTATAATAAATATGCACATACACATTTTGTGTTCTAAAGATGAATTTGGAAGACATTCATGAAAGTTAGAGCAGTTCCTCAGTTAAACAGGCTTCCTTGGGAGCTGGTGGGTTGTCCTTCCTTGGAAGTTTTGAAGTAGAGGCTAGAAAGCTACCTCACAGACATACTGATCCTGCAAATTTAGGCAAGCAGCTGAGCAGAAGGGTGTGTGTGCATGCTTGGCTCTTGTGGCCCTTTCTTTGCATGCCCAGGGAAATGCCAATCGCCACTTTGGGGTCAGGAGGCAAATTTCCTCCAGGCCACACTGACCAGGGATTCTATTTTGGGGGAAGGGGGGCATCACCTGGGCATGGAATTGGGGTCACTGTGGGTGGGCAGGTAGTTGTGAATTCCCTGCATTCTGCAGGGGGTTGGACTAGATTGGAGGTACCCTTCCAACTCTATGATTCTACAAATGAGCAAGACAATATGTCAGATGCTATAGCATCACTTGTCACCTTTGTTCAACCAGCATTCACCTTGAGATAACTTTCTGTCTATGTGATCTACAACCTGATCTGTATTTTGTTGCTAGCTTTTTAAAAAGTCCCCCCCCTTTTTTTTGGTCTTTTTTTTTTTTTAAGCCTTCCTAATTTGTAAGAAGCTCAGATGTGGCTCCGTAAATAATGATGATATTATGTGTAATCAGACACCTGTTCTTCCCATTTGCAACTGTCAGTTGTCACATATGTCATTCCATATAAGGGAGGAACGCTAGCACCGCCAAGCAAAACTGCACAGGCACGCTGGCACATGCATACAGAAGCACTTCAGTCTGTCAATTAACTCTTCAGAGTGAAAGTTACAAACGGTAATGGACGCAACCCACTAAGCACTGCTGCTATGCAAACTTGATTAATTCCGGCGGGGCTTGCACCAGAGCCATGTGCAATCAGCGCCGAGACAGATTATGGTTGTGCGGCAGCAATGCTTAGTAGAGGCCTCATTTATCTACAGTAACGATCCTAGGGCCGCTTCCTCATGCAAACGCGGCATGACAATGGGGAGATTCAGGAGCGAATATTTTAATATCCGGTATCGTTTCAGTTGTTAGGCCAGGATGTGCGCAGAGGTGCTGCTATCTGAGCAGTTGGGTTCGGAGGCGGATGTATTGTGGTAAAAAGGTAAAGGTATCCCCTGTGCAAGCACCGAGTCATGTCTGACCCTTGGGGTGACGCCCTCTAGCGTTTTCATGGCAGACTCAATACGGGGTAGTTGGCCAGTGCCTTCCCCAGTCATTACCGTTTACCCCCCAGCAAGCTAGGTATTCACTTTACCGACCTCGGAAGGATGGAAGGCTGAGTCAACCCTAAGCCGGCTGCTGGGATTGAACTCCCAGGCTCATGGGCAGAGCTTTCAGACTGCATGTCTGCTGCCTTACCACTCTGCGCCACAAGAGGCTCTTATTGTGGTATTGTGGTACTATTGGGAAACTATTGAGTGATGTATTCAGCATAAAGCTAACAACAGGGCATGTGAGCAGGGTGTGAACCCAATGAGTAGAGCTCCTCCGAGGAGTGTTCTGAAAGGGACTATGCTGTCCCCCCTTTGGGTGGAGTTGCTGGCTCGGCCCCGATTAGAGTGCTCTTCATTCCAGCATTGCTGTTGGCGTAGCAAGTCAGTTCAGTAGCAAAGCCAGCTTTTCCCTGCTCTGCACTAGGAGTGCAGATTATCTATATCCCTACACCTTCCCATGCTGATCCATGTCACTCTGACCTCAAGGTTAGAATATCAAAAATTCTCTACATGGGGCTGTAGTTAAGGATGGCCCAGAAAGACCAGCAATTGCAAAATGTGGCTGCTCAGCTTTTACAGTGAGTCTACTGATGTCAATGATCTTGGAAGAGCATACCACTGTTTACAGGGCACTATAAGTAAACTGACTTACTGTAACTGCAGATAATTTTTTTTATCCTTAGATGGAATAAAAAGAAATAAAGAACACACAAAAAGTTTTATCAATACTCACACAAAACTGCATCTTGGAATGTGTGCATTTCAGGTGGCTTGTGTGTTCTTTCTAGATAGCTTTGATCTTATCCTAGGTCAGTGGTTCTCAAGCTTGGGGTCACAACCCCATTTGGGGTCGCTTGGCCTCTTCCATGGGGTCGCCCTGTTGATGACCGCTGCAGTGGCAGTGGCAGGAGCAGGCAGCGGTAGGCGGTGGTGGTGGGGCATTGGCACTGGCCGTCTACATGGCGCCGTGATTGTTGTACGCCTGTGTGCGCACGCTGCCACTAACAAAGTTGGGGGCGTGGCACCAAAAAGTTTGAGAACCACTGTACTAGGTGCTTCATAGTGAAAGAAGCAGTAGCTAGTTTGCTCAACAAAATCATCTTTTGGCTGAGGTGTGTTGGATCCATCTTCCACCTCTGGTGAAGGAGATGGTGTCACATGTTATTCCGAATCTATTTTAATTTTATTTATTATTAAATTTATATGCTGCCCCTTTCAGGATTTCCTAACCATATGCACATTGTAGTTAAAACAGTTAAAAATTCATAATTGCCCCAGTTAGGGGTTTTGGTTTCTACCTCCCCATCCCCCACTCAGGAGGTGGGTTACTTTAAGGAGGGCTCCATTTGATGGTATCAAATTCAGTTGTGGCCCGGATCCGGTTCAAGGTTTTGATACTAACCTTTAAGGCCCTGCGCAGTCTGGGACCCGCATATCTAAGGGACCGCCTGTTGCCCTATGCTCCCCGCTGGGCCTTGCGCTCTGTGGGTTCAAACTTGTTGGTCATTCCCAGCCCTCAGGAAGCGCATCTGGCCTTTTCGGTCCTGGCCCTGACCTGGTGGAATGAGTTCCCGGAGGAGCTGCGGGTCCTGCGGAAGCCTCCAGCATTCTGAAGGGCCTGCAAGACGGAGCTCTTCCGCCAGGTCTATGGTTGAGGCCGGAGTGCTAAGGAAGATCTGTACAACTTCCCTCAGGACAATAAGATACTGTTATTATGGCCTGCAGCTCTTCCGGGAGCTCATTCCACCAGGTAAGGACCAGTTTGTATTGGCTGAGCGGAGCACTCTTTGAGGGGCATAGTTAGATAGGTGGTCCCTAGACCGTGAAAGGCCTTGAAAGTCAAAACCATAACCTTGAACTTGATCAGGAATATGACTGGGAGCCAGTACAGTTGCCTAAGAATAAGCGAAAGATGAGCAGGGTTTTCTCATGAGGACCTGAGCTGCAGCATTTTGTACCAGTTGTAGTTTCCAGGACAAGGACAGGGGTAAGTCCATGAAGAGTGAGTTACAGAAGTCTAACCTGGAAGTGACCTTGTCACATGGATCACTGTGGCTAGGTGCTCTTGGGCCTGGTAGGGCACTAGTAGCTTGGCCTGGTGGAAATGGTAGAATGCCAGTTGAGCTACTCTAGTGATCTGAGCCTCCATCGATAGAGAGGAGTCAAGAATCACTCCTAGTAAACCAATGACTTGGAGGTACATGACATTCTCAGCAGTATATATAAAAAAATATTTTCCAGGGAAGATGGGAGAATTGTTGTGCAAGCATGGCTGAGTGCATGGATGTCATCCCACTGTACTCTGTAAGATGGTCTTGGTTAGCTCTGGATCTACAAAAAGTAATCCTAGAATTGCTTTCTACTTTACACCTGGATGGCCCAGGCTCGCATGATCTCATCAGATCTCAGAAGCTAAGTAGGGCTGGCCCCGGTTACTATTTAGATGACAGATCACCAGGGAATTCCAGGGTCTCTAGACAGAAGGTGGCAATGGCAAACCACCTCTGAACGTCTCTTGCCTTGAAAGCCCTACAGAGTCAGCTGCAGAGGAGAGGACACGCAGTAATGGGTTTAAACTTCAAGTACAACGATATAGGCTAGATATCAGGAAAAAGTTTTTCACAGTCAGAGTAGTTCAGCAGTGGAATAGGCTACCTAAGGAGGTGGTGAGCGCCCCCTCACTGGAAGTCTTCAAGCAAAGGTTGGATACACACTTTTCTTGGATGCTTTAGGATGCTTAGGGCTAATCCTGCGTTGAGCAGGGGGTTGGACTAGATGGCCTGTATGGCCCCTTCCAACTCTATGATTCTATGATTCTATGATTCTACTTGACGGCGTTTTACAGACACATATACCTACAGTAGGACACTGAAATAGGAAGAAACCATACTGTCTCCAGAGTCTGAAGTGTCACAATAACTCAACAAAATTAAAATTCTGCAAGCCCGGAAGTCCTGAAAACTCTGAGTTGTCTACAATTCCAAGGGGAAAGATATTGAAGTCCTCTGTGCTTTATGAGATTCTGTCCATCATATTGCTGAAAGAACAAAAAATGTGGACCTCGTCTGATTTACACGCAGCACTCAGATTTGTGAACTGAGGCCTTGTTAAACATGAATAAAACTTGATGTTGTTAAAAATACATGATGCATATCCCTTGGCAGGCACTTAGGAAATGACTGTGGTGGATGATGATCCATGCGTGGATATAACAATAAAGTTAACCGCCAAGGCATGAGGCATATTATCCCATTTTAGTTATAAGACTCGTCTGAATTTGCGTTAAAATCATTGGAAAGTTTCATATAGCTGAAGCATATATTCTTGGAGCGTATCTGCTTGTTGTAATGAAGGAAAGTAATTTAAACTAGGGTGGGTTACAGCTTATCAGAGAATGGGTCATGTTTGGTGGAGTTGTGAGAGAGTCAGGGTACTATACTGATTAAAGTGCTCTGCGCTCTGCCATCTCCAACCGGCTAGTCACCCCTGTCCCCAAGGAAGTCCAGTTGACCTCAACCAGGGCTAGAGCCTTTTCTGTCCTGGCCCCCACCTGGTGGAATGAGCTCCCAGGGGACATCAAGGCCCTAGTGAAACAGTTCCACAGGGCCTGCAAAAGGAAGCTCCTCCACCAGGTATTTGGTTGAGGTCAACCAAAACTAAACAACACTTACTGGACCCCAAACTCTCCTCTCTTGAACCCAAACTCTCCTCTCTGACCAGCCATGGGCCTGTTAGATTGTTCACCGTTAGAATATTCTCTGTTTATTGTTATTACTATTGTTACCTTTATTTATTATATTCAGTCAGTTTAATGTATTGTTTTGTTATGTTCTATGTGAACCACCCTGAGCCTGAGGGGAGGGCGGTATACAAATGCAATAAAATAAATAAATAAATAAATAAAGTCCCTAGTTGTCTCTGACATACAGTACAAATATGGAAATGAAATTGTAGGACACTGAGCATGTGTAGAATTTTTCTCTTCTCTCCATAGACACAGTACAGTATATAAATTTAATAATAAATAAAAATAAAATAGATTCAGAACAACCTGTGACTCCACCTCCTTCACCAGAGGTAGAAGCTGGATCCCATACACCCCTGCCAAAAGGTGTATGAGCAAGCAGATTTTTTTCTGATGTGTCTAACTAGCCACTGCTTCTTTCGCTATGAAGCACCTTGTATAAGGTCAGAGCTATCTAGAAACAACACAGAAGCCACCTGAGATACACACATTGTAATATGCAATTTTGTGTGAGTATTGATAAAACTTTTCTTGTGTGTTTTATTTCTTCTCATTCCATCTAAGGATAAAATATTATCTGCAGTTACAGTAAGTCAGTACTTACAGTAAGCAGTGGTATGCTCTTCCAAGATCATGGACATCAGTGAACTTAGAAGAGTTTAGGACTGCACTTTTGATGTGCCTAATAGAATATATTTTGTTATGTGATAATCTTATGAAGTTAGCTAACATACTTTACAGAAATATCTTATTGATTTGAGCTCAAGTTCCTGACAGGTAGTGTTGATAGAATCAGAGTTGGAAGGGGCCACATAAGCCATGTAGTCCAACCCCCTGCTCAGTGCAGGATCAGCCTAAAGCATCCATCATAAGTATCTGTCCAGGTGCTGCTTGAAGATTTCCCGTGAGGAGGAGGAAGAAGGCTAGATGGAATATTGGGGGCTTTGTGAACTGAGTGTCCAGCATTTCAATTCAATTATTAGGTACACTAGGGACCCATTCCAGTCAGGACCATGGCGGAAGACGAGCACTTCTGACCACAGGCATTGCTTCCAGGTGGTTACAGGCTAGGAAAACAACACAAGGGCTCAAACGTAAATCTCCTCATACCTCTATCCTAGGTACAACCAACCTCCAGGTGCATCTTTTTCAGAAGAAAAAAATGGGACCTCTCTTCATGGAACTACTTGGTTTGGCATAGTTATAGAATCATCGAATCATAGAGTTGGAAGGGGCCATACAGGCCATATAGTCCAACCCCACGTTCAATGCAGGATCAGCCTAAAGCATCCATGATAAGTATCTGTCCAGCAACTGCTTGAAGACCACCACTCTGACTGTGACCCCCCCCCCCATTATCTAGCCGGTACTGTTCTACGTGGAGTTTAAAGCCATAATTGTGGGTTCTATCCTCTGTTGCCAACAGGAACCACTCCCTGCCCTCCTCCAAGTGACAACTTTTCAAATATTCGAAGAGAGCAATGTCAGCCTCCTCTTCTCTAGGCAGAACATTCCCAAGTCCCCCAACCTTTCCTCATAGGAAACATTCCCAAGTCCTCAGTTTTGTCCATGTCCTTTATAGCAGTGGTCCCCAACCCCCCAGTCCGGATACCGATCCCGGTCCGTGAATCAGTCGGTACGGGGCCGCAGCTCCTCGTCCTCCTCCCCAGCTGGGGCTGCCCTGCCACTCTGCTGCCGGCTCACCTTTGGTGCTCTTCAGAGGCCACCATGGCTGGGGCTCCCCCTCGGCATGGCACTGTACAGCTAATGCTGGCAGTGCCCCCCAGCAGGCGGTGGGAAGTCAGGGGCACCGGTGGGAAAGCAAGTGGAGCAGGGGCTCAGGCGGTGGCAGCGACATCCCTCGGCAAAAGACTACCCCCCTGGGCCTCAATAAAATTGTCAAGCATTGACCGGTCCCTGGTGATAAAAAGGTTGGGGACCACTGCTTTATAGGACACCAATTTGACCTTAGATCCAGCAGAGCATTTCTATGAATAGAATTATTTCTGCCCATGGAAATATGGCTTTCTCCTCATAGGATACAGCCCAGAATGCTCCCCAGATCTGCTGCTGGGAATAGGGACACTGAAATCCAATAAACCAGTAAACCACTCGAAGTCATTCACTCACCATAGCTCACTACTAAACAAGCTGAAGTGATTTATCCTGCTTTCTCCTCATTAGAAGGGAGAGTACTGTACTGTAAGTTAATCCAAGGACGGCATGTTTCCAGCCACAATCCAAAAAATGAAAGACACTTAAAGGGAGCTGCAGAAAACGTAGGTGCCCTTAATCTTTGAACCTAGGTGGTTGAATACAGTCTGGTTTTTTTTCCATTCAGTTTTTTTTAATCTTAAATTTACCACATTTGATTATTTCTAATGTAAATGGTTTTGTGAAGACAGTATACATACCTAGTTGTTCAAACTGACCAAAAGACATGTTGACATAGAACAGAATAAGAAGGAACAGGGACTTCAGATGTCTTTCTGAACCACTCAGAGTCTGAAAAATGGCCTGTCACATTATTAGAAAATTGGTTGTTTATATATAGTGGTCTAGATGGGCTAGGCTAGATTGTTCTAATCAGATCTCTGAAGCTAAGCAGGGTTAGCCTAGGCTAGTATTTGGGTGGGGGACTACCACAGTTATGACAAAACCACCTTTGAATATTTCTTGCTTTCAGAATCTGATTGTTGCTCTGAAATCAAATAAAGATTACAAACAATTTTATGGAAAGGGATGCGTTGGGGAGGAGATCAAGTACCTGTGCTATTTTGATTCTCATAGAACTATTCTGCAAAAATAAAAGTGAAAATACGAATAAATTTATACAGATGTAATCTGAAATATTGGTTTGAGCCTTTTCTGACTATGATATAATGAAACCTCCCTGCCTTTCTCCCCTCTCTGCTTAGCTAGTTAGCTCCCCTCTTTACCTTTTACAGCATCAGGAATGTTCATTTCATTCTAAAGGCCACATCTGAGGCAAAAACACACAAGGAGAGGTGGAATTCACTGTATGAAAACTATCCATTTTATTACGTTGAAATGTGAGGAAGAAATGGCATCAGCGCTCATTCTCTAATGCCAGTGATCTTTTCTCCATGTGTATTTTGCCCTTGACGGGAGAGCTCTTCAAACAGCCTTTTAAAATTAGTTCAGAGTTCAGCCTGGAATTTAGAGGTACCTTAAAATGCGGAATGGACCCCCCCCTAAAATAAATAGCAACTTCATAAACCCAAAACTGTTGATCTAATCTAACATATCACCTCTTGCTGTTTGCACTGCTTGGTCAACAGCTGCAGTTGGCAAGTTGAAAACTCCTTCATTCGTCTCGAAAGCTGCCATGTTCAGTCTTCCTCTTGCAACCCAAATGTGCTTCAGTTATGCAACAGGTGATTGTGCATGGCTATTAGGCAAGAACGTGGATGCTGTTTCACTAAATGAAAGCTTAGAAGAAATATTCTACTTCTTCCCCCCCTGGATGGGGAGAGGAGGAGACTGACTCAGTTGCAGAGGTCTGGTTACAAAGTAAGGATGCCATGAGCTTTATAGCTAACATGCTCAGCAGGGGAACATACTGCGTTTACAGCCATGATCGCTCATAAACTGATCCTTAGATATCCATGCCTCCCCACCATCTAACTTGATCAGCTGTTGAGCAGCTTAGGATATTAATTGCAGTGGTGGGATTTCACTTCCTTCTGCCTTGTGGTTCCTTCTGGCATCTGCATGGTAAGTATAATCAGTTCTCCTTTGAGTAGTTAAGGCTGCAATATTAAGGACACTTCCTGGGAAGCAATCCCCATTCAATAGAAACTCTTAAATATGTGCTTCATAGTAAAGTTAACTAAAATCTGTAGGCTCCAAGGTTTCACTGGTTTCAGGAACTTTACAACACTAGGACCTTGATGAGTATCAGGTCATGTGGGTCGAACCATGGAGTGAGATATGCGAAATATCCAAAACACCAAGGGCCTTTTCGCACAGGGATCTTTGTTGCAAATTGTTTGCGGAATGAAAAATCGCCATTTAAAATAGTGGAATTCGTCGTTATGCATACCTGCCTTTGTTGCGTTTTTTAGCGTTTCCCACAGGCTTCCGGTCTCGGCAGAAATCGCTAGAAAGGAAGCGCTATTGCCAAGCTCGTCCCGCCCCTGGCCGTCAAGCAGCCAATGGGCAGCCGTTAGCATGCTCCCAAACAGCCCCTTTCCCTTTAAGAAAGGTTTTTAAAAAAAAAAAAACGACCCATAGCAACGAATCTAGGTAGATTCGTTGCTACGGAGAGACCCATCCAGCTGCCTAATGTGAGCTGTCGTTTGATTGTATGATCGTTTGCACGCTGCCTCGAGTGATAAAAAAAAATCCCCCCCCCCCCTCTCACGGTCCCGATTTTCGGCTGAATTTATTTGTAAAAAATAAAGGGACTTTATTTCAGCAAACGGGCTTTTCAGTGGTTTGTGCTTAGTGACTAAAGGTGAAGGACTGAAGCCAGGGAAGCCTCTAAACAGAAAGAGGCTCGCCGGTGCGTTTATCCCCGCTCGCTCGGAGAAAAAAAAATGGCGATCGCTTTGCCGGAAGTTTGGAGGAGAGAGACAGGGGGAGGGACTTTGAAGAACCAGCAACAATGGTAACGCACAGGTCTTTAGCGCTACTGTTGCAGATTGGTTGCAGGAGTGTATCGCTATCCGGAGTGTGAATCCACTTTTCTGGATTCCCCTGAAAGCGCCACAACGAAGCGCTTTTTGCTGATTGGTTTCAGGATTGTTGCAGATTGTCTACGACGTCGTGGGTTATGGCAAATTAGTAGCGTTTCCAAATAGCAACCATTCTGCTACTTTGAAGCCGTGCGAAATGGCCCCAAATGATCAATGCTTCTGTATCTATGAAACCTTAGTGGTGGAGGATCTCCCACATTACATTCTAACTTGCCCTTTGTATACAGACCCTAGGGCCAAATTTCCTGCTGGCCTACTAGATGGACTAAATGATGAATCCAACCAGGAAAATCTGGTGTTCTTGCTATCAGATACTAATTTGTTTTTTCTCTAACAGAAGGTCACTATTTGTACTTGCAGCTAAGAAGATAAGGGCCAAAGTGGCTCTGCAGAGAGCAAATACCTAGAATAACTGTAGGCTAGGTAGATATATGTAATCTAGAAATGTTCTTATGATGATTAGTAATGGTTATCTGTGTTGCTCATTCTCCTATTTACTATTTTATTACTGATTTGAAATGTTTTAAATCTTTTCTCAATATCTTCCTTTTATATTGTAATGGCCTATGGCTACAGGCAATAAAATCTGACTTGACTATAATAACAATGTGAAATATCCTTATCAAACAATAAGTAATTTACCTGTTTCCACTCTAGATTTCAGAGCAGCAAGCCACTCTCTTGAAGTCAGAGATATGGACTATCAGGGAACGTGTGTGACAACCCCAAGCTTATGCAGTGGCTCCTGCTTTGTGATAGAGCTTAAGAGGAGGGATACTTGCCATGAGAAGTAGCATCTAAGCGGGTTCTCAGTGGCCTTTGACAGGTCAGAGGTTGAGTCTGGATGGGCAAGCAGATAATTTATTCTAGAACATTCGGTGTGGGAAAAGATCAAAATTGAATGTGTCAACTGGAAACTCTATTCTGTTGTACCAGATATTTGTTGCCAGACAACTTTGTTGCATCGTTAATAATAAGAGATCTGTTGTCTAACAAAGGAACTGGCAAGATAATTCATACTTTGTGGGTCTTTGTGATGATAATCCATTCTTTCTCTTCCGCACACTGTTGTAAAATTTAACAAACCCAGGCTGCATTCTGATTGAAACACTCTCGGCTTCTCGTGGCTTTTAGGAGTGTAATATCCTCTGATGCTTTGCACTTTCATGGAGTTTTAAGATGACATGTTCCACTGTTACATGGCTTTCCTTCATTGCATGCGCTAGGTGTAACTAAAACCATAAATCTCCCGAATGACAAAACATAAAATTTACATGCAAGATCTAATCTATCCTGTTCTGACTTATAAAAAAGGGTCACCAGTGGGCAGTAAATTAAGACTGTATAAAAGTTTTACCTGCAGGTGCTAAATCATTTGCCCGTATCAGGCTTATAGGATTGCCTTTGTTAATAACTACAGTGCTGGTTGCCTGCTATTGGGTTAGTAAAGAATAGGCGAGAAGGTCAATATTTGCCAAGCTGTTCTTGGCCTAAGTAATGGCTTTCCAGATCCTTGTGGATAACTATTGTCATCTTTGTGATTACGCTGTTTTTCATTAAAATGGTACCAAACCACCAGGCACAGAGGCAGTGTCAGGCACCTTAATATCAAGTCAATATGCCACATGAAAACCTGGGAGGGGGGTGGGAGAGGGAAATAACTTCTAACTAAAGGAATATTGTTTGACTCCTGCTTGCTGAGACAATGACTCTGGTATAATTAAATATTTGACAATGACTGGGGCCATTGAGATGAAATAAGGGCAGATGGGGCCCAATTCTAGGGAATTGGAAATAGGACTAGGAGAGGTAATGGGGAGAGATCCAGGTGGACTATAAAGGTCCCTTCATCTGGTCAGTAGATGCATAATCTTTGTTTTCTGACTGCAATTTAGAGATAGGACATGCATAAGAAAGAATCGTATGGATTGTCAGCCACCATATATATACAGTCAGTATTCAGAGGTGAATTTTTCCATTCACCAGGGGCAATTGTGTTTTTTGCTGTTCGCACAGATACCTGTTTTTCTGATGATGGCTACTGGGAGCCAGTTTGGTGTAATGGTTAAGACTGGTGGCTTCTAATCTCGAAAAGCAGGTTTGATTCCCTGCTCCTCCACATGCAGCCAGATGGGTGACCTTTGGCCAATCCAGAATGGTTCTCACAGAGCAGTTTCTCTCACTCTCAGTGCCATCTACCTCACAAGGTTTGCTGTGGAGCGGAGAAGCGAAGGCGATTGTAAGCTGCTTTGAGACTCCTGTGGGTAGTGAAAAGTGGGGTATAAAAACAACTCTTTCTATATGAGGGACAATTGCTATCATGGAATAGGTGTAAAGAAGGGGATAGTTGTGATTGCAACATTGGAACTGAGTTTTGTAGGGCAGATCTTGGGTGTAGTCCTGAAACTCCGAAACAATAATCTCTTTCACAAAGCCCAGAAAGTAAATTTGGGCACATCCTGTACTGCTTATGCAGATTTGTGATTTTAAAACCATATTGAATGGTCAGTGCTGAGGAGTTTAACTTGATGGAATACTGTGTTAAGAAATAGATTTACAATTGCCTTTCAACATCCATATACTCCATATACTTATGACGTCAGCTTTAAAGTAATGTTTTCCCTCTCGGAAATGTCATTGCATCCAAACTGTGTGTTTTCTGGTCAAAGTGAAAACAGAAGTGCAGGGTGGGGGGGGGGGAAATGAGTAGGTGCTATCCTTGTGAACAAAAGATAGGGTTTCCAGGCCCCTGGCCCCAGCAAATGTTCTCTGCTGCTGCTCATCTGGCTGATAGAGGGGAAAGGGCACCAAATGAGTAGATGTTAGTAATGTCGGTCCCCATGCACCCAGAAGTGATTTAGCACGTCACTGAGGGGCATCCATGATGCTCTGGCATTTGGACAAACCTCTGTGGTTAAACCATATGTGTCTCTGGCATTGGCAGCAATGGGCTAATGTCATTTCTGGTGTGCACAGGAAGTGACATCAGCATGTTTCTAGTGACATGGGCTCATCACTGGCAAAGTCCCCCTGTAAGTCCACACTGACCCCTGCTGGTTACCAGGAGAGAACTGTCAACCCTAAGGAACACTAGGGGCCATTCTGCACCGGGATCCATGTAGCAAATTGTTTGCTGAATGAAAAATCGCCATTTAAAATAGTGGAATTCGTCGTTATGCATACCTGCCTTTGTAGTGGAATCCAGTTGCGTTTCTTTCGTTTCCCACAGGCTTCCGGTCTCGGCAAAAATCGCTAGAAAGGAAGCGCTATTGCTGAGCTGTGTCCCGCCCCTGGCCGTCAAGCAGGCAATGGGCGGCCGTTAGCATGCTCCCAAACAGCCCCTTTCCCTTTAAGAAAGGTTAAAAAAAAAACACATCCGTTGCAACAAATCTGCGTCGATTCGTTGCAACGGAGAGACCCATCCAGCTGGCAGGTGGTGTTTGAGCTGCCGTTTCATCATTGCCACGCTCCCCCCCGAGTGAAAAAAAAATCCCCCCCCCTCACGGGCGCGATTTTCGGCTGAAAACAGTGTGAAAAATAAAGGGAAAATACATCAGCAAACGGGCTTCTGTGTTGATTGTGCTTAGTGACTGTCAACAGAGGGACTGCAGACGGGGAAGCCTCACTGGCTAAACGGAGGCTCGCTTTTGCGTTGATCTCCGCTCGCTCGGAGAAAAAAAAATGGCGATCGCTTCGCCGGAAGATCAGAGGAGAGAGCCAGGGGGAGGGACTTTGCAGAAACCGCAACAATGGTAACGCACAGAAATTTCCCGCTAGTGTTGCAGATTGGTTGCAGGAGTGTAGCGCTTTCCGGAGGGTGAATCCACTTTTTGGGATTTCCCTGAAAGTGCTACAACGAAGCGCTTTTTGCAGATCGGTTTCAGGTGTGTTGCAGATTGTCAACGACGTTGTGCATAACGGCAAAACTGTAGCGTTTTCAATTAGTAACCATTGTGCAATTTTGAATTAGTGCGGAAAGCCCCTAGTAATGTGTCTCATTAATTTTTAAGTCAATTGTGAAAATGGTCTGTGGCTTATTATAAGGCTGTTGGCTTTTTTACTCCAGCCTTGAATCTTTCCTTTCCCACATGCATTTGCAAGCTTTCATTCCTGGGAGAAGACTAGATGGGTATATTTCTTATTAATATCTTGAGCTATATATCACCTTATCTTTCTAACAGGCATTCTTGATGCTTTACATAAAATAATATAAATATTGCTTGAGGTATTTTGTATAAAACTGTGTAATAAATGTGACATAACAGGGAGATTTTTTTATGGGTAAGAGAAAGGAAGAGACCTAATAGTGTGTCTCCTTAAAGACCCCAGAGAATTTTTTTAAAAATCGCTTCAGGCACATATAACCGTGGTGACCCTTTGCCAGTGTAATTTATGACAGAACATAATAATATTCATGCAAGAGCTCTGTTTGTGTTTGTTCAAACAATTTTTGAATTGTACATAGAAAAGATCATCTCTGCCTGATTAAACTTCAGTCTTCCTAACTTACTAACTTACACAGGCGGCTCTCGTGTTGTGGAGAAATCGTCTCAGCTGCCCTTCTTTTCTCTTTGTTTTCCTTGTTGGTTTTTACTCATTCTAGTTTATAAGGAAGAAAGTGGATTCATATGAAATGTGGTGTTGGAGGAGAGTTTTATGAATATGGTGGATGGCCAGAAAGACCAAGTGGGTTCTAGATCAAAAAGAAGAGTGGGTTTTCACAGCCCGAGGGAATCTCATAGTGGCTTATAACACCTTTCCCTTTTCTCCCCACACCCTGTGAGGTAGATGGGACTAAGAGTTCTCTGACTGAGCTGCTCTGTGAAAACAACTTTAACAGGACTGTGACTAGCCAAAGGTCACCCAGTGGGCTGCATGTATATGAGTGGGGATTCAAACCCAGCTCTCCAGAACAGAGGCCGCCCTCTTAACCACTATCTTAAGCTGGCTCTCAAATCAAGCCTGAACTCTCCCTAGAAGCTAAAATAACTGAACAGAGGATATTGTATTTTGGCCACCTTATGAGCAGACAAGAGTCACCATGAAAGACAGTAACCTTAGGGAAAACTGAAAGCAGCAGGAAAAGAGGAAGAGCCAACCTGAGATCGATTGGCTCAGTCAAGGAAACCCTGAGTCTCATTTTTTTGCAAGACCTGAACAAGGCTGTTAACAACAGGATGTTTTGGAGAACATTAATTCATAAGACCGACATAAGTCAGAACTGACAGCACTTAACATACAAAATATAGTCATGAGATCTCTAGCATCTCAGACAACATGTGCAAATGTGCACTTAAATTAAAACACAGGAATGGTCACGATCCTGTCTTGCCACTAGATGTGCTTATTTTCCAATCAGGTTAAGCATGGAATTGAATTGTTCCCTACCGTTTTTGGATAGCAGTGACATCCAGACAGGCAGAGACTGCTTCCTGCTGAGTCCAGGCTGCCAATGAGAAAGAAAAGCAGGTGGTGGGCCTGCTGTGAATCAAGAGGACATCACCGAAGGATGGATTATAGTGTTTTGTGGCCAATCTGTTCACTGGCTTAAAATGACCCGCAGAGAGGAGCTGATCACAGCTGTGGCAGTTAAGAGGGGCTCTCGCACATGCCTTTCATGGAAAAGTGGGTAGAAAGCACACTTGCTTTACATACTGCCAACCTCCAGGTGGGGGCTTGAGATCTCCCACTATTACAACTGCTCTCCAGGCAACAGAGATTGGCTCACCTGGAGAAAATGGAAGCTTTGAAGGGTGGATTCTATGGCATTTTACCCTGTTGTCCCTCCCCACACGTCAGGTGCCCCCCCCCAAGATCTCATATAATGCAGTCTTTTTCACTGCAGACCTTGGCTGAATCTGCACAGAGCTTTTATTCCAATCCCAGGTTGATTCAATCCCTGCCATCTACACTGAATGCGATTTCCATTTTGATTTTGGCCGGTTTAAATTTTCCCTCTTCAACAAGCATGATTGACCCGGAGCGACCCTTCCTTCCCCCTGCGATATCCTGGAGTGGATATAACCCTCAATATTTGAAACATTATCATGAGTAAGCATGCACCTGTCTGTTTGTCCTGAACTAACTTGCTTCTGAGCCTCCAATGCTGTAGAAAAGCCCTGACTGGCCAGGGCATCAGTTCAAAGGCTTTCTCATTCCCAGGTTGCAAGCTTCCCTTAAAGGGGAAGCCCTAACTTCTCTCGGCAGAAGCTCAAGAAGCTCTAACTTCTCTTGGCAGAGATTTGCCTCTGAGTTTTATTCCCCCTCTTCTCCTGTTTCCAATCCTCTCCCCCCCTTCAAGAAAAGAAAGAGGCTCCTGTTGCACTTGGCTCCCCACCTTCTGAGCTTCCCTAATTATGTGCAAAACACTTTACTGTTTCAATGGGGAGGGAGGTGATAGAAGAAGACCCAAGTTCAAATCGATCTGAATTCAGTGGGATCCACAACAGAATAAACAAAGTGCAGATTCAGCCCTTGTCTCAAATTAAGTCACAAGAAAGTTTAATACAGTCCAGTTGATTTAGCATCGAAGGCTGAAATGGCGTAGTTCTCTGTTTAATGCCAAACAAAAATGTATTATCAATTTTCAAAGCAGATAATCCAGCACTTTACCACACACCCACAAAAAGCAAATAGAAGTGATTGAAATACAGAATAAGACAGCAGAATAAAACCTATTCGCTACCTAAGGAAAATTCGAACAAATATAATCTTTCCTGTTTTCGATACATTTCCTAAGGAAAGAAGTTCTGCAGATCCAAGATTGTTTTGAAATTACAGGAAATGCATAGCCAACAACTCTCCATTTGAGTTTGTGGGCTCCTCCTCCCCTGTACTGATGCTGTGAACACCCCCTCTCTGCATGTCATGTTAAGCCAGTGAACAGATTTGGGGGCCCAACCCCCTAATCTCATTGTTGGAGCTGAAACAGGAGAGGTCATCTCACCCAGAGTCTGGCCAACGTTAGTCATCAAGGTGACTAATCATTATGCCTCAACGAACCTAGTGCACCAGGATGAGGTAGAAGAGGTTTTCTCCCACGTTACCATTCTCTACCCAAATTTTTCACCCTTTCAAAGATCCAATTTAAACCATTAAAACTGTCCACCAAAGCTTGACTCAACATCTGATGCCTCTGAACACTGCTCTTTTTCGGAATGTCTCCCCTCAATATGGTGATGAACCAAAGGTCTGATTCAGTATAAGGCAGCCTCCAGTGTTCTGTGCAAAAGATCCTCTGATGTCAGTGTCTATAAGTGAGGGACAAGCAGTATTCTTGATCTTTGCACTGCAAAAAGAGAAAGAGGGGGACAGAGAGAGCACACTCGTTTATATTCTTTCCCTTCTCAGCTTGGTAGGGACAGATGTAACCTCTGCATTGCAAGGTGGGGGTAGAAAGAGCTTGTTCCTCTCCTTTTTGCTGTACCCCAAGCTGATGTTTTGGGGCATGGTAAAGCTGCCCTCTTCTCCAAGGAAACCGATCTATGTGGTCTGGAGATCAGTCAGAATCCCAGAAGATTTCTAGCCCCTGCCTGGAGGTCGGCAACCCTACTTGTAGTCCTGACAAAACGTGCTTCGGAATATGGATTTCCATAGGGTTTATTTTCATGTGGGATGCTTAGCATTTAAGAGAGAAAGAGAGGGTTGCCATCAAAATATTTGACGAACTTCATTATCGCATTTTAGCAGTGCTTCTTGAGGAAAGGAACATGTAAAAGTGACATACAAAACCCCTCTGGGGCCTGCAGTCCAGTCCTAGGCTTGACACTCCTGTCTGTAGTATGAGGTTGAGTGTCTCTGACGTGGCAATGCCAAGATGAGAGAAGATGTTTTTTCTTTCTGGTCCATGGCAGGTAAAGCCATCTTTGTCCTCCTCTTCAGACAACTGAATAGGTCTCCTCTGAGAAACCTGTACAAAGGCCATAAAATCAGCCAGCCTGCTGTAAAGCTGGTAGGATCCCCTAGAGCTCTATTTTGTTTTTGCTGTTGTGTTTTAAATAGACCAGTATTAGTGCTTTGGCTGGGGCTCTGGACCCACCAGCACTATTAAAATGAATGATCTGTCAGCGTTTCAGGGGGAGAAAAGTGTGTTAATTTCAGGCATTTACAACTCGGCCATAAAAAGGTGCTCCGAGCTGGAGTCTGAGAAACAAGTGCTTATTGGGGAAGTAAATAGTTATGTTCATATTTTTCCTTCTCAGTACTGCCTGTTGTTTAGAAAGTTATTTCAGCTTAGCATTTTGTCTGGTTTAGGGACAGAGGAAGCACAAGAAAAAGGCGGGCAGGATGCAATCATGTCTGGCATCCCTTCTCCATCCCCAGAGAACTTACCTTCTGCCTGCCAAAAGCAGTGGAGGCAATCGAACCAGCTTATGGCCACTGAGAAGAGTTGGCTGATGAAAAGCAACTGAGAAGCTGTTGTGTTCCAGAGAAGTCCTCGGACTCAGTCCCTAGACAAATTCTCTACATCCTTTTGCATTTGAGGAAGAAGTTAAACTGGGAGATAAATGAGTCTGATTTCATATGCTCATGTCACAAACATTTCTCCAACATTACCACTTACTTAAAAACATAGCCTCCTAATGCGGCTTGCTCCAATTTAATAGTGCTTTCTGATATTCCTTTAAGCGATGCGCAAAACGAAAGAATATTGTTCTATTGGAGGGGAGAGAAATTTATTTCTCAGAGGAGATTGTTAGGAAAACTTGCCATTACATTTATCTTTGCAACCAAAAGCTTTTGAAAGTGGTAAGACCTCTGGTAAGAACTCACGTGGAGTCCTGTGCTCAGTTTTGGGCACCACAACTGAAGAAAGATGTAAAGAAACTAGAGCAGGTCCAGAGGAGGGCTACAAAGATGGTGAGGGGTTTGGAGACCAAGTCATATGAGGAAAGGTTGAGGGAGCTTGGTCTGTTTAGCCTGCAGAGAAGACAGCTAAGAGGTGATACAATAACCATCTTCAAATACTTGAAGGGCTGTCATATAGAAGATGGAGCAGAGTTGTTTACTGACACCCCAGAGGATTGGACCAGAATGGGTTGAAATTAATTCAAAAGAACTTTTGGCTAAACATCTGAAAGAAATTCCTGATAGTTAGAGCAGTTCCTCAGTGGAACAGGCTTCCTCGGGAGGGGGTGGGTTCTCCTTCTTTGGAAGTTTTTAAGCAGAGGTTAGAAATGCTGATTTTATGAGCTTAGGCAGATTGTGAGTGGGTGGGCAGGAAGGGATGTGCCAATATTTGCCTCTTGTGGCCCTTTCTTGCATACCCAAGGAATTGTTGATTGCCACTGTGCAATGGTAGGTGAATTTCCACCAGGCCAGGTTGGATTCTGGAGATTGGGGGGGGGGATCACGTGGGCATGAAATTGGGGTCACTGTGGGTAGGCAGGTAATTCTGAGTTCCTGCATAGTGCAGGAGGTTGGACTAGATGACCCTGGATGTCTCTTCCAACTTCATGATTCTATGAGTCTATGATTCTATTCTATGATGGGAAAGCATACTTGGGGTCATTGCTGCCCACCTGTTTGCATTTAATCTGCTCTGGTAAATAAAGCACATGTTGCAAAGACAATGTAGGTTTCCAATGCACCCTTATCCAAAGTACTGAAATCCAAAAGATCTACTCTCAGAACTTCTCACTACTCAAAAGTGACATACATGTATAATAATATAATTTGGTTCTGCTACTACAGATTCACACACCTCCTCACCTGAAACCACCATTGTGACAAGCTGTTGAATAATGTGTCATAAAGTTTGGTCAACAGGCATTTGGGACACTTACCTTTCAAGGACAAAAAGAGAGGAGGATGACAAGGTTGGCATTGGTCTGCCAATAAGGTCTCTCATTGTAAAATCTGTGAGTTCATAATGTTTTTTATTGGCTTCAACAATCTAAAATATAGAGTTTTCTGAGAACAAGAATTATGCCAATGAAGAGTTGGCTGTGTGAAGAATTGGTTCATACCAAAGTGATGGAAAGACAGAATTAGGGATTAGACCTTGGACATGTTTGATTTGGTAGGGCTCTTTTTCCTACACTACAATTTTGCTAACACTTTTTATTTTATTCATGCAAGGATTGGATGCTTTCCAAAGTTCTTTTTTTCAATGTTGTGGGTTCCTGGTGAGACATTAGTGAATCTCTTCTGCCAACAAGGGCAAAAGACCTTTGGAAAACATTGCATTGATGGCATGGAGTTCCTAATTAATAGTCGTGCTTTACTCTTTCAAGGCCCAATCCAGCTGGGAAAGACCACTGGCACCTTTCATATGCCTAAAGGTACACAGGATGATTACCCAGTAGCCTCTATTCTCTTGTTTAGTTGTCCTGGGTTGGGAGCCCACAAACTTACCAGGGCCAAAGGGGGTTCCTGGTTGGACAGTGCGGGTTCTGCCAATTGTAAAGGCAGCCCCAGAACGTTCAAGACCCCACCAGAAACAAGGAAGAGAGATCCAGATGAACCATGGCCCACAGAAGTTGTGCCATAGCCATAACCACACAAATACACGAGTGAAGTAGGGCTCCACAGTGAAGCCCACCTTCCATCAAAGCCATGGTTGAGGTCAGCCAAGAAGCCATGTCTTCCTGGCATACAAAGGCTGTGGTAGAGACCTTTTGAAGTATTGAAGGGCAGGAAAAAAACCCTCTTCTGCTGATTGAGGCACCCTTTGTGCACTGGAGGTCACAGCAGTATTGGGCTCCAAACCTAGATGAGTAAAGCAAATTAATAATCTGTTATATGTATTGGATTTTGTGATTTGTGCAAATCAAACTGTTTGGACAGATGTTTTACATTGATCCTTCTGCAATTATCCCAGATCATTGTGCAGTGGAAAGCAAGGATAATAGGATTTGACTGAATTTTGCGTTTCACAGGCTTATAAAATTGGCATTAGAATGGCAAACCAGTTTTGCTTTAAATAAATCATGTTTAGTAATTCTCTGTCAGTCCTGATTCTAGGCTTACTATCATTTTCCAGGGCTTTGACAGAGAGGTTTTACCACATCTGTGGACAATGACAGCACATTTATTCCTCATTAGTGTTATAGAAGAGATGGACGATGCTACCAGATTAATGGAAGGAAGGCCATGCCTGGCAAGTGTATAGTCATGAGCGAAAATCAGGCCACACCTGCCATAATTTTTATCTATCACCATTTGAGCCTGTTATTTTTGGCCCAGTGTCTGTAAGATGGCTGATGGAAGCAGCTTGTTGGACATATAAGCCAGGAACTGAGTCACAGAATTTCCTCCAATATTTAATTTGTATGCCTGTAAAAACAATGACTTACTTAAGCGAACTCCTTCATGGTCGACTGTGTGCCAATGTGCCACTGAGGTGATGTGCTGATTCCCAAATAAGTGTAGGCATGACCGGATAATGTGCCCTCTTGAGGAACAAGCTACTGCTTTGGTTCATGGTTATATTTGCTTGTAGGCAGATTGAGCTGTATGCAGCTTGTAAACCATTATGTCCCTTATGTGTAATGTTAACTTCGACATTTACCATTTCAAAACCACAGTGCACCAGCCTGGCTATTTAAAATTATAGTGACAAACGAGAACAATGACATTTGGAAACATAATGACTTCAGAGTAGCTATAGAACAATCTGACTTGGAAAAAAAAAAGGAATTCTTGTTATACACAGTCTAATCCAGGGGTAGTCAAACTGCGGCCCTCCAGATGTCCATGGACTACAATTCCCAGGAGCCCCCTGCCAGCATTTGCTGGCAGGGGGCTCCTGGGAATTGTAGTCCATGGACATCTGGAGGGCCGCAGTTTGACTACCCCTGGTCTAATCGATACTGTTTTTGGCAACTAGCAAGATATCAGCAAGTGCAAACTACATGAGTAAATCCAGAAACATTAACTACCACAGAGTCATCTAAGGAGTAAGCTGATCAAAAACATATTAGGATTTGGCTTTAGAAGAATGTATTGCTTGGTTCATCGAACGTCTGTCTTGGTCCTTGTTGGGTTTTTTTCTTCTTCTTCTTGGTTCTTTCACTTATTCCTTTCCTTTTACCCTTTTCCTTCCGCAGTAAATTTTGTTCGTGCTGACAGGAGTGGTAATTGCTTTATGTAGAATAAAAGTCCTTCCATTCTTTCCTTCTGTTTTTATAGTATATGCAACCTTATGGAGCTAAAGTTTAAAAGGACAGAAAAATTCATGGTGTTTTCAGTAAGAGCACATTTTATGCTTTCCTGGTGCTAAAAGCGAAAGGATGTTGAGCTGATATGGAAATGTCAGAGGCACAGGACTGTTTTCTGAGGCAGTAAATGTTTCTTTTATTTCCCGTGCCCACCTTTATTTCTTTTTTCCTTTTTCTTTTTCTTTTACAGTGGTCGCTATTAATATTAAACTTTCCTGGCATTTGAAGCAATCAGAAGGGCAAAAGTCCTCAGGCTCTCCTCATTTCTTGGAGCAAGTATTCATTTATTAGACTGTGCTGCAAAGATGCTGTACTTTCAAGGAAAGCATTAAAATGGGCATAGAAGTGGGCAATGGGATGAAATTTTGGGCAACCAGCAGGCAGGCCTAAGGCATATGGTAAAGGTATCCCCTGTGCAAGCACCAAGTCATGCCTGACCCTTGGGGTGATGCCCTCCAGTGTTTTCATGGCCATTCCCTTCCCCAGTCATTACTGTTTTACCCCCCAGCAAGCTGGGTACTCATTTTACCGACCTCGGAAGGATGGAAGGCTGAGTCAACCTTGAGCCGGCTGCTGGGATCAAACTCCTGACTTCATGGGCAGACAGCTTCAGACAGCATTCCTGCCGCTTACCACTCTGCGCCACAAGAGGCATAAGGCATAAACAGGCATAAACATGAGTTTATTATACAACTTGAATCAGGAGGGAGAAAGAATAGACTTGAGAAACAAAGGGGGAGGCTATCTACCACTGAAACCAAAAAGTGGCTGCGACATACTGGAGGCCGCAGTTAGAATCATAGAATCATAGAATCATAGAGTTGGAAGGGGCCATACAGGCCATCTAGTCCAACCCCCTGCTCAACGCAGGATCAGCCCTAAGCATCCTAAAGCATCCAAGAAAAGTGTGTATCCAACCTTTGCTTGAAGACTGCCAGTGAGGGGGAGCTCACCACCTCCTTAGGCAGCCTATTCCACTGCTGAACTACTCTGACTGTGAAAATTTTTTTCCTGTTGTCGTGGTGTGGGGGCGGGACGGCAAGACGTGGCTGTGTCCGGGCCCGGCTGGCTGCGGGCATGCTGCCAGGCATGCTCTTAAGCAGCAGCATGAGGGGCAGGCTCCAGGGCGCTATTTAAGCGGAATACAGTGGAATACAGAGCAAGGTGGGAAAATCATAGGGATGTCAACCTCCAGGTGGTTGGATGGAGATCTCCTGGGATTACAACTGATCTCCAGGTGACAGAGACCAGCTCGCCTGGAGAAAATGGCCACTTTGGTATACTCTGTGGTATTATATCCCACTGAAGTTTCTCCCCACCACAAACCATGCCTTCTCAGGCTACGCCTCCCAAATCTCCAGCTATTTTTCAGCCAAAACTGACAATCTTAGCAAGTCAGGACGTCTCTATTGTATTATCTGGGGACAGGAAAGCCTTTTAAAGCACTTTGATATAATCTCCTTTCTAGGCCATGGCTACAAAAAAGAGTCATGCGGTGGTGCTGTACAATTGTACCGTAAGGCAAAGTGAGGTGACTATTCACCTTTAATAAAGAGTGACTTTCATAGTGTTCCATGCCAATGAGAGAGGAAACAAAGCAGAAAGTGTGTGGGGGTGAGTGTTTGCTGCTGCTAAAGCAGGATTTATGTGAGAAATAAGGATGCTCCAGTTTTTATAAAGCTGCCTCAAATATTCATGACTGTTTTTAGTTTGCATTTCATGCCGTGCTGCTTTCTTTCTTTTTAACAATCGTAGCTCCTCAGACTTTCTCCTCCCATTAATCACAGAGCCTGTGCTTAGCCTCCCTGACCGAAGAGTCATCTCTTATATCTCGCCAGCCAGAGTGAAGTGATCTAATTTCTCCATCCGCTGTTCTATCCAATGGATCATAAACCTGTAACTAAAATTACATTAGACAAGATATGTTGGACTTCTGTACCATTCTGTTGACTTCCATTCCCATTTTCTCTTCTGAAAATTGGCGACGATATACATGTTTCTTCAGGTATAGGAAATGAAATAAGCCATAGAAAATAAACATGATGTAGATGCTCTAATGGAGAAATGGCAAATGTATGGCATGCCCTTTGTGTTCATGGGGCGTTTATGACCCTAACTACAACATCTATTCTTTTTTTAACCGTAGGATTCCAGTATGCAGGATTCAAATTTAAAAAATACGATGCTAGTCAAACTGGGAATGAAGTGACTATAAATCCTTTTCTATGAAAATATGCAAATGTATTATCAGATGTGTTCACTGGTGAATGTTTCGGTTTAAATAAAACTCTATTGATTACCCAACAACTGAATGTGTAAATTTCTGCCACAGAAGGTTCAACCTATTCACCAATGATGTTTCTCAATAAAGGAGAGAAGCCGTTGTTATGATTATTATATATTTATTTCATTTATATGCCACCCTTCTCTACAGCCCAGGGCAGCTTACAGGTTTAGAATACACACCTACATTTAATATAAATAGTATAAAAGTTAAAAATCACATTGCAGTTGTAATACTCTAATATAAATGGTTCCTATTTCATCTGTTAAAAAAAAAAATACTAGCCTAGTGATTAAATCCTTTCCCCTCTAAAAATATAACCACATGCTGCTATAGAGGCCTTTGTGTGAATGTATACCAGGATCCCTTAGAAACTTGAGCTCATAGGACTGGTCCATTAGTTATTGGTCTTAAGGACCACTTATGTACTTAGTAAGTGGAGAGGTGCTAATCACGCACACCACAAACGGCATATACTACACTAAACAAGTGCTATCCTTTCTGATGGAGAGGGCCAAACTATCTGAACAGTCTTTTGATGTATTTTTTTTATAATGGAAAAGCAGTCCCAGAGGCTGCAGTCATGAGTGGAAGAGCGGTGGGAAGAAGGACATCCCATTCTGTTTCTCATGGAGATGGCTTACAGGAAAAGAAAGCCTTTGTGTGTTTACATAGCATCACCTTTTAGAAGCTTATGCTCACGGGGCCAGAAATTTGGGTGAAAAGCCACAGCAAGGGAGTTAGTGGAATTCCGATATAATCACGGCTCCGCACGGCCAAGTGCTCAAGTCCCAAATGATTATTTCATGCTAACAACACTCCCTGGAGTGGCCTTAGTGGTATTACAAAGTGTTTATTGCAGAGGAACATGTATTATTTTTAATGCTGGCAGTTAAGAATATTGAACGGCCCCTGTAGCTCAACTAGTTCATCATCCTGAACTTGACTACCACATCCAGATATTTATTTAGGGCAACCACAGTTGTTCCTGAATAACTGGCTGATGTCATGGAGGGGGATCTTGCCTCTTTTGCCTGCCAGCTGTAGAAGGTCAAAGCTAAGCTGGCCCAGCTCTTGACTTGTCCTGAAATATTGTTGTTGTTGTTGTTGTTATTGATTGTCTGTTTGTCTAGTTCAGGGGTAGTCAAATTGCGACCCTCCAGATGTCCTTGGACTACAATTCCCATGAGCCCCTGCCTCTGAAGAAGAACAAGAAGAAGAGTTGGTCCTTATATGCCGCTTTTCCCTTCCCGAAGGAGGCTCAAAGCGGCTTACAGTCGCCTTCCCATTCCTCTCTCCACAACAGACACCCTGTGGGGTGGGTGAGGCTGAGAGAGCCCTGATATCACTGCTCGGTCAGAACAGTTTTATCAGTGCCATAGCGAGCCCAAGGTCACCCACCTGGCATGCCAGATTAGAAGTCCGCACTCCTGGAGGAACGACTGAAGATGGCGCCGTAACAGCTGGGCTTCTGTCCGGCTCTTAAGCCATGCTGAGGGTCAGGAGCAACCGCACCTGGCAGACCTGAGCAGATATGCAAATCTCGCTCGCTGGTCGCCCCAGGAACCGGGAACAGCATCCTGAGGGTCCTACAGATCCGTGGAAAGGGAGGGAGACTAAGCTCTCCGGATCGCCGCGGCATGTGCTTAAGGTCATGATGGCGCCCTTGTCGTAAATAACTTTCTAAGCCTGAAACGAACAGCTGACCCTACATTCTTCCCAGATCATCTTTTACCAGACTGACAGGAGCCGAAGTAAATACCGTGAGTTTTCTGGCTTTTCCTTTTCTCTCCCCACAAGCTCTTCCCCCCCTCAACCAATTTACAAGTGAATACTTTCGTCGAGTGAGAGGCTCCCAGCTAACTATACCCACTAACCAAACAAAGAGAGAGCTTAAAGAAAAGAGAGACTTTAAAGTTTTGTTGGAGAGAGTTCAGTGGGGGAGGCTGACTTGATACGGAGATCGACAAACTGATAATTTGGGATCGCTCGTGCTCCCGCGAGACCTCACGAGACTTTCTGTTTATAGTTTGTGACTGCCTAGAACTATGGAAAAATTAACTAAGGCACAGCTTTTCCATTTGTTATATGAAGGGAACTCAAAGATACTGAAAGCAGTCAATAAGGTGGAAAAGGAAATCCGAAAGACTAAGAAAGAGCTTTTAGACAGAACCGACGGTCTGGAAAAAACAGCTGATGAAAACACAACTCAGCCAACAATACTTCAAATGAGAATTCAATGTCTGGAAGTTAATCAATAGGAGGGGGAGAGAGCTAGGGACGTAAAAATCCAAAGCACCTTGGAAGAACTTGGGAAAACAGATTTAAGGAAGGAAAGCACCGAAAACCTGGAAGTCTGTTTAGAGCAGGAAGTGATTTGGATCAGCAAAATAAAAAGAGTCTATTCAAAGGCGACAGCACGCAGGAAGCTATCAGGAGATATCTCTGTGCGACCAGAGGAAGAGATCCAGATTGATAAAGTATACAGAGCCTATTTAAAGGTGACTGCAAGCAAGAATCAAGCAAGAGACTTCTTTGGCCCTGACAGAAGGACAACTAGAAATACTCTATGTAGGAATCATCAGGCATTACTAAGGAAAAAAACACAATTTCATTTTCTGCGACCACCTGAAGGATGTGATGAACAGTGGAGCATACTCCTGGTTTCCTGTGGGAAAGACAGCAGCAGTAACTTTTAGGTCAGGACCAATATATGAAGGGAACTGACTTTATATCATCTAAAACAATAATAGAATATATTCTTATAATAGATTATACTCTCATATGTATCAACAATTACTCTGCTAAGAAAGATGGTAATAACTTCTAGATCAGGATCAATATGTGATGGGAACTGAATATGTATGCCAATATGTATGCTAAAAGAGGATGGCAAACTATACTTTATATGTATTAACAAGACAGCAGCAGTAACTCTTAGGTCAGGGCCAATTTATGAAGGAGACTGACCTTATATCACTTAAGATAATAATAGAATATATTCTTATAACAGATCATACTCTCATATGTATTAACAATCATTTTGCTAAGAAAGATGGTAAAAACTTCTAGATTAGGATTAATATGTGATGGGAACTGAATATGTATGTTAAAAGAGGATGGCAAACCATATCAGCTGGTCGCTTTTTTCTCTTTACTTTTCTGTAAATGCTTCATATAATAATAAATAATAAAATTATTTAAAAAGAAGAAGAAGTCCGCACTCCTAACCACTACACCAAACTGGCTCTCTTGGTTGGCTTACTGGCTCTTCTGCTTGGTTATTCTTCACTAGCGGTAACTTGTATGCTATTCTGAAGGCTTTTCAGCCCTCTGGTTTTGAGTTATTTGCCTGTAAAATAAAGGAGTAACAGATCACAAAGGGTCTGCTTGGTTCCCATGTCCTCTTACAGATCTAACTCGGTATGATTAAAAAAAAACACACACACAATGAAGCTATTTTTTATTTTTAAACATCCCAGTAGTTCTCTCAATAAACTGCATAGCAGCTCTCAGTTTGGCTTGGCAAGTCTGACTAATTAAGAAGAATGCGTCTGGAAGGTAACTTGGTTGTAGTTACCAGTTTTGTTATGGTGGAGGTTTTCTTTGTCTTATTTGGGGAGCAGACTGCCAGCTCCCGGTCTCCCGAGCTGAGAGCTGGTGGCATTCCTTTAGCAGTCAGAATTCAGAATCAGTTTCTTTTGTACACCATGACTGATGGTTGTGGCTCGCTTCCTTTTATCTGTCCTTTCTATCTCTGTGGTATTGCGCCTGTTTTTAAATTTACAATGAGCTGCTTTGAGTCCGATCGATCAGGAGAAAAGTGGAATATAAATATTTCAAAATAAATACCCCCCCATTCAGTTGGCTAGAGAGCTATCGAGATGTTTAAATACCAAATCAATTCATGGTGCCATTCTAAGCAGAGTCACACCCTTGAAGTTAATGCACAGAGGATCCAACTAGATGTTTAATTTTTTTTATATACAAGATTTTTTATTTTCATAAAGATAGAAATATAGGATGCAGTATGAGTTATTAATACAAAGAACAATAAAATATAATCATCATTTGAAAATGTACGACCCCACATTAACTACACAATGATATAAACTTTTGCCCAAAACTTATAAACTTGTTCACGTTTGAGTCTAAGAGCCATCCACATTTCCACTACATTTAAGAAAAGAGGCCTATTTAGATATACAAAAGAGAAGTCGTTAATAATCAACTTACTTAAGAGATCGTAGACCTCACGTTAACTCCTTGACACAATCTAAGAGCTTTCCTGACAGATATTTCTAGGTTTAAGTTAGATGCTTAACATTAAACATTTCTTGTAGAACAGTATGAGTTTTGGCCCTGTATCAATACCCTAATGAAGGGAAAGGAAAGTAGGGCTTTGCCTTAAAGATGTACAAAAAAAAAATTACAAGAGGATTTCATAGCTTCTCCTTATCCTTAATACAGATACATCTACAAAACAACAAGTATAAATTGTTTTGTAGATGTTTAATTTTTAAAGAGTTGGGTTTCAGAACTCAGTCAGGCATTCCCATAGCTAGATAGCAGTTTGGACGGTCCCTTACAGCAGGGTTTCCCAACCAAGGTAGTGCTGTAACTGAGGGTGCGGTGGCATGATGTTTTTCAAAATGGTGGCTGAGGAGAGTCCTTCCACCCTATGCCTGCCATTTCAGACTATGAGCGAAGAAGAAAGAAAATGTTTTTAAATATAAAAAAATTCTACCCTTCTTTGGGCAAATGGACCCACTTCCTTCCCAAAGTGGGCAATGAAGGGCCTGGCTGGGGTGGAAAGGGGAGACCCCCCCCACCATTTAAACCTTTGCTGGCCAAGGCTCCTCTCACTTCTGGCCATGTGGGGCCAGGAGATGCCAGTGTTGCTCCTCATCCAGGGGGAAGTGAGAAGCAGGGTGCCCTGCCAGTGCACAGGCTTTTGGCTGCTCTGGAGCCTTCCACCTTCCTCCTGCCTACTTTTAAAGTGGGCTTTCCAGCTAGTAAGTTATATGGCGTTCGTGGGGCAGGTAGCTCCCACCATCAAATAGTCATCACTGGAGGAACAGGTAAGCTGCAAAACTTCCCTGGAATGCAGGTGTCATGACCAGGATGGGCATAAATGTCAGTCTTCTGGCTGACAGCAACACTGAATGCTGTTCTTTTGCAAACTATGGAGTAAATATAGTCTAATATCACCAAAATGTTCCTGGGTTCACTTGCCTGCGTTGTATCTGGAGGGGAGCAGGACATGGCAGGCAGGGGAGTGTGCTTGTGGGTAAGATTGGTGGAATCAGGTGAATTTTGGGGGGAGGACTGCTCCTCCCACTTCCTACATAAGAAACTAATACAATTTCTAATTTTATTTTTTTGAAATTTTACATTTAAAATAATGTATTTATTTTTTCACTTTTCTCCCCAATGACAGCCCCAAATGCCTTACATCCTTCTCCTTTCCTCCCTTTTGTTCTCATAACAAACCTGTGAGGTAGGTTAGGCTAGGGTTGCAAGCCAGCAGCTGTCAAGCAGGAGGAGTCTGGGAGGTGAGGAAATAGGTGTTTTTGTTGTAACAGTATTGTGTCATATCTGGAGGAAGCTTGGAAGTGCCATCGTGCTTTTCTAGAAATCACCGGAAACTCTACAATGATATTTATTTTTCTGACCACAGCCAATGGAGTAGCAGCAGGCAATGGGGGGGGGGGGCTCCAGGTGGGAGTTATCCTGCCATAAAAGCTCTTTGAAAACTGAGTGACCTTGGGCCAGTCACAGTTCTCTTAGAGCTCTCTCAGCCCCACTTACCTCACAAGGTATCAGTTGTGTGGAGAAGAAGGGAAAGGTAAGCCTCTTTGGGACTCCTTTGGGTAGTAAAAGTGAGGTATGAAAAACCAAATCCAGTAAGTCCGGTAAGACCAACCTTTAAGACCAACAAAGATTTATTCAAGCCGTGAGCTTTCGAGTGCAAGCGCTCTTCTTGAACTCCTTGAATAAATCTTTGTTGGTCTTAAAGGTGCTACTGGACTCTGATTGTATTGTGCTACTTCAGACCAATACAGCTATCCACTTGAATCTATCCGTATGAAAAACCAGTTCTTCTTCCTTGAATTTATTATTCTTATATTGTAGCATAGGACAATTCTTGGTTATTCTCTCCTTCCTTAATTTTTGAAGTTCTGTTGTATCCTTTAAAATTCTATGTGGAAATAAAACCTATTTATCTCCACACAGCACCCTTCTACCGTTCCTCATTTTATAAGATTGCCCATTAAATGGCTGATTAGTTTTGTGTCTTTTATAAATATTTCAGCAGTCGCAATCTCTTTCAAAAGGTTCGCAGAGATTTGTGTCCAGCTTCTTATTATCCTTACCACTTCACTTGATTGTTTTTATGGCCCTGTTTCCCAGCCGCTTCATTTATCTCAAGCCTCTCTTGCATGCGCATGGCCTCCTTACGGCTTTTTGTGCCATCTTACCATGGTATTCCAGTTGACATGATGCGTGCATGGAAAAGCTGTTTTAGAGTCCTTATGCCTTTCCTTTGTCACAGGAGAGGAAGGTGGCAATTCTATTTGATTCCAATTCTTCACTGCAAGATTCCGTACAAGTGCAGGCAACCCTGCCTCTGAAGCACTGTCCAGAGCATTGATGAAGCCCTGTTCGCACATGACAGTAAACAGACAGACATCATGCATATGCAAGTGCACATTGTTTGTATGAAAGAGCCAATGCACATTCTGTTTATAAAGGAAATTAGAGGTGGGGTTTAAATGACATATTCTGCTGTATATGCATTGAATGTAATATGAAAATTAGTTACTCGAGACATGGATAAAGAATGATCAGAGTGCATTGTATGAAGATTGTTCCTACGTTCCCTGTAAGGCCTATTATGCACGGCTGCTGAAACGGCGGCATGGAGAATGCAGAGGAGGAAGAAGCGAAGCAAACCGCTTACGCACAGGACGGAACACAATGGTGGCAAAACCCAGAGTATCCGATTATGCATGCGGCTACTCTGGAGCTGCTTCTGGTTGTGCCCTGGTCCCGGGAAGCTCCACTTTCTTCTGCATCTTGCTAATGCGGCTTTTTTGGCGGCATACGTTGACTCTGCGCCCGGTTGCCACCTGCAGTGTGCATAATTGGTGATTTTAGCCGCCGCCATTTCACCCCAAATGCGGACCTTCCACTCCGTGCATAATGGGCCTATCTCATACTGCAGGGGAACAGTGTAGATCAGGCTTTCTCAACCAGGGTTTCATGGGGTTTCTTGATGGACCTAGAGGGGTTTCCTGAATGGGTGGAAGTTAATTATTTTTAAATATATTTTCAAAATGTGTTAAACATTTATCAGGTGATATGATGGTATATGGTCAGTGATGGGTCTAGATTGGATGAGAAGGGGAGGGGCTCTGGGTGGGTATGTTCACAGCTGTGTTTCCCAACCACATTCTGCACAATCACACCACTTCTGGGGGGTTCTTGAAGCCTGAAGAATGTTTCAGAATAGTAAAAATGTCGAGAAAGGCTGGTGTAGATGGTCAAAATTAGGATCTGCAATGAGAAGGGTAATTGGAGAAATCTGTCCCCCATTCTTACATGAGAAATATCCCTATATCGTTAGAATCCAAGTCAATGCATGAAACTCAGTACTGAGCTCATATGAAATCTGGCCATGGAATGGCACTCTATGGGTTTAAAGGTGGTGTTGAAAAACAGAGACATACCCAACCCATGTTCATTAAGCAACTCAGAGTATTTCAACCCGCCTTTCTCTTGTGCAGACACAACAGTGCAGTCGTGTGATTGCATTTTTTTTTGTTCATTTTTTATATTGTAGTCTGTCTTGAGCCTCAGTGAGAAAGGTGGGCTATAAATAAATTCTTCATCATCTCCCTTATTGTTCCTCATTCTTGTAATGTGTGTTGACATTATGAGCCCCACAGGAAAAAATACAAAACCTCTCTTCAAAGGTAGTGGCCGTTATTAGAGTGACACTGTCACGGTGAAAAAGAACAGAGGGACACCGCTAGCTAATTTAGGTTTGCAATTTCATTTTAATTACTTGTGTTAAGTGAGAGTTTGAGCTGGGATGAAACCAGGCACTATACGGAGAAACGGAAATGCCATATCTCTCCCTGGAAATGTTTAAAAACAAATATCTGCAACAATATAAAATATTTTTTTAAAGGTGAAGTACAATAAAGTCACCACACAACTTCACTGTTACACAAAGAAGCCCCACAAAGGGATGTCATCTACTCCCATGTTGGTAGACGTAGTTTTTTGGTATGTTTCTATGTTCAAAGTTTCTTTCATCCTGTCTGCCATTGTTTTCAAACATAAGAACCCTCCTGGATCAGACCAATAGTCCATCTAGTCCAGCATCCCATCTCACCCAGTGGCTAATCAATTCCTCTGGATAGCCAGCAACAGAGCATAGAGGCCAAGACCTTCCCCTGCAGCTTCTTCCTCACTCTGGGATTCAGAAAACTAGTGCTTCTGAGCCACCATGGCTAGTAGCCATTGTTAGACTTATCATTCATGAATCTATCTAGTCCTTTGGTCATCACTGCATTCTCTGGCAGCAAATTTCATATTTGAATGACTCTCTGCATAAAGAGGTCCTTTCTTTTGTCAATCCTGAATTTTCTGTCCATCAGCTTCATTGGATGCCCTCAGGTTTTAGTATCTGGAAAAGGGAGAAACACAACAACATGTAAAGACTTCATAAACGATGCTAATTAATTTCCAATACCTGTTGTAGGTTTATAGGTGGTATTTCTATGGAACAATGTTTATGCATGAGTTAAGGGAGAAAAATTCTGATGTCGAACTGTTAAAATGGGAACATTCTGACACTAAAAGGCATTATATAAGCATTAGAACAGTTGAACATAAAATGCATTTCACCGTAATGGAGTTTGAAAATCTAATATATGCATAAAAGAAAGACAAAAGACATACTTTCCCAATTACATAAGTGTCTATTTCTCCCAAGGCAGTTCTTTTGTTAAACATATTTTCGGTAATCTAGAAAAGGGAAGAAGAACTGGGTTTTTATACTACCCGAAGAAGCCCCAAGTGGCTTACAAACACCTTTCCCTTCCTTTTCCCACAAAGGCTGGGCTGAGAGAACTGTTTGGTGAGAACCGTGACTAGCAAAAGGTCACCCAGCTGGCCTCTTGGGAAGAAATGAGGAATCAAATCCAGTTTTCCAGATTAGAAGCTGCTACTCTTTAACCACCTACACCACACAGGCTCACACAGGGGAGAATTACTCATACAAGTGAATCTGAGTTCCCATTATTTCTTTAGGAAAATGTCTCTGTTTAGTAAATATCCTTTAATTGCATGGGGGAGGGGTTATAAAAGAAGAAAAGCGCTTTCAAGAAATCCCCAGGTTTTGATGATGCCATGTTAATGAGAAAGAGGAACTGGCAGAGCAAGAGAAAGAGTGAAATACCCTAATCATTTTTTAGATTCCAACTCCCTGTTGTGCGGTCAAAGTTTGAGTTTGTCTGCAGGTGACCTGTTTTCATAGCCCATCCCTCATTGTTGAATCAAACCCTACTTCTGTTTTTAAGTTCTACTTCTGCTTGTTTATAGGTGATTGGAGGGTCTGGGATACAATCAACCCTACTTGGCCCCAAACAGGTGAGTGAATCATCAGCAGGTGGCAAAAGCCTGGCAAGAAAGCTTTCAGCTTGGCTAGCTTGCTCCACTTCCATGGCCCAACCATGCTTTGTAATTCATTTGAAGAGATCCCTGGCTTTAGTGCCATAAATGCCTCAATGACCATTTATGCACTGGAGGTTTCATGCTGGACTGCAGGCTGGAGTTTTAGTCATGGCAGGTTGGCCCACCTCTTCCTGCATCCACACAGGGGAGCTTGTGGCCTGGTGTACCTCATCTGCCCCTGATTAGTGCTCCTGCATGGGAGCTGGGGCAGTGAAGTTCCCAGTGCATAAACGGTCAATTGCATGTCTGCACTCAGAAGTAAATTCTGTTCATTCCAAAAGGGTAGGATCAGCATAGTCAGTCATCTGCTGAGGTCCATGATCCAGCAGAAGAGATGCAGAGATACTGTTGATGCCTGGCCCCATCACAACAACCACTGGGCCTCTCTTTCTTTTCATATTGTGAGAGGCACCCCAAAGAACTGGAGTGCACCTCTTTTGCACTCCTTTTAGCTTTGGGCTTGAAGGAACTTGAAATGGTCACTTTTGGTTCCTTCCTTTAGAACAGTGTGGATATGCATACTTGCCTTTGCGTCCAAGTGTGCATCTCGATGCAAATAATGGCATATGTAGGGAATGGCAGAAGGTATTTCCCCTGAAGGTGGCTTTTGATCTTCCCTGCTTAAAACAAGATGTAGACCATACTCGGGACAGGTAGAATTGTTTGATAGTAGCGACTAGAGAGAAATAGCCCATTGTTTGTTTTCCATAACAACCTTCCCATCATTTTCTACCACAGCATATTCAATCAATGGCAACACACCCCATTGCTCTTGGTTCGGTCAATGTTTATAGCTTTAACTTCCATACCAAAGACATAAATACATACATTTCATTACACTTTAGCTGTGATTTGCTCATCATCCGGATCGCCGAGATTATCATAAGTCTCGGGTAGAGGCCATTATGGTTTCAGCTTGTAGCTGACATTAGTATCAGACCTACTGTGACAAGGTCATAAAAGAAGGGAGGAGGGAACCCTTCGATTGAAATGCAGCTATTAGCTGGCATTGGTCATTTTCTTACCATTGACATAATGGCAACTCTCATCTTGGTGATTGTACGTGTGTAACTTTTTTCATGATGAGATTTCTATTCCCCTCCATGAGTTAAAATAACATTTGGCTTTGTAAGTGCAGGGTAGTGTTTTGTCTCACAACAAGGTTGATAGGAGACATAACATCTTGTTTGAACTTTCCACAGGCTAGCCAAGTCGGGTGAAGAAAATTCTGAGAGAACTGGACATCGTGGGCAACTAGGGGACCAGTTGAGTCATATTCTATGCCCCATATGATACCTTGGTTGGGCCTGGATGAGGTGAACAGAACCTGTGATGGGAAAGAGGCTGCCCTGACCCTGAAGGGGAAAATAGCCGCTCACCTGAGTCTATGGAAGGGCTGCTTCAGACCCCAGTCTCCTTTCAGAAGGAGGAGGGAATGGTGGAGGGAATCATAGGGGAATCAGTTCAGTTCTGCCTGAGGGAGGGAATCACTTTGTTTGGGTCTGCTTCCTTGAAACAGCAAATAGTTTAGAGCAGGGGTAGTCAAACTGCGGCCCTCCAGATGTCCATGGACTACAATTCCCAGGAGCCCCTGCCAGCAAATGCTGGCAGGGGCTCCTGGGAATTGTAGTTCATGGACATCTGGAGGGCCGCAGTTTGACTACCCCTGGTTTAGAGGGTAGCTCTGCCTGGTATTGTGGTCTAGGTCTACCTCTGTGAGAGAACAGCATACCCAATAGTTAGGTCTGTTTCTGGCAGTGAGCAGACCTTGTACCATTTAGTCTAACTCCTGGGAAAGGGCAGGCTGGTGTGGGTGGAATCCTGTGATGTGAGAGGATGCAGCCTAGTGGTTTGTCAGTAAAAGCCTGGTTGGGTCTGAAAGCATTAAAGAAATTTTAACTAATCTCTGAAGCTATAACTAGTTTACATTTAGATGCTTCAGCTAGGTTTCTCCTCTGACCATCTTGAGACCTGTGCTGCTGATCTGTTATTTGAAACTAACGTGTAGAGAAATAAACCTGTGTTGTTTATATACAATTCTTGCCATAGTGATCTTCGTATTCCATGTGTGTTGCATTTCAACAACATGCACACCACAAAACTTAGCTCATTGAGGCAAACCCATTCCTATATACTTGCTACTTTTAGCTATTGGTAACTGAGGGGAAGGTTTCTAGTTTAAAATAAACTTGTCCCTCTAAAATCAAAGTAGGTTGTGTGAGTCTTGGGGTTGCCAGTCTCCATGCGGTGACTGGAGATCTGGGATTACAAGTGATCTCCAGACGACAGAGAACAGTTCACCTGGAGAATATTACCTCTTTAGGAGGTGGATTATATGGCAGTATATCCCATTGATATACTCCCTGGAGAAGAGCCTAATGCTGGGAGCGATTGAGGGCAAAAGAAGGGGATGACAGAGAATGAGGTGGCTGGATGGAGTCACTGAAGCAGTCGGTGCAAACTTAAATGGATTCCGGGGAATGGTAGAGGACAGGAATGCCTGAAGGATCATTGTCCATGGGGTCACGATAGGTCGGACATGACTTCACACCTAACAACAACAACAACAACATAACAATATCCCATTGAAGACTATCCCCCCCGCCAAACCCTACTCTCCTCAGGATGCACCCCCCAAATCTCCCGGTATTTCCTAACTTAGAGCTGGCAATGCTAGGGAGTCCCCCCAGGATCCAGAAAAGGGCTTTCATGGAATCAATACGAAATCTCTCTGGTGGCCTGTGGTGGTGTTTGGCTGTTCTATCTTTGAAACAGAATGAAGAAGCCATTAAATGTTTTTTTTTAAAAAGCCCTCAGGTAGGAGTTTTAATTTCTAGATGTATAGATGTACACTGCAGCTGAGTCAGCTCTGATGAAGTATAGATGAAAACTTCTTTATTTTGTGTAGCCAACTGGAGTGGGAAATTATCGATGTCAATTTTTACTATTATGTCACAGCAGAAGTATAGAAAGACTGGGCATCCTTCACTGAGACTTTTCTGTGAAATGGAGGTGACTTCTGAAAAGGGGGTCTCAGATTTAAAGAAACAGCAATGGTAATTTGATTGCTGTTCGTATTGGTACAAGAGAGAGGATTTCAATGTTGGAAAGTGACCTTATTTGTGAAATAGAGCTGTTTTATTTGCCAACAGTGAAAAATAAGCAAGGTACACCATGTTCGTCCAGTAACTCTCTTTAAGAATTCTCATCGTTCCTTCTTAATTTCAATGCACTGGGGTTTAAATAGGTAATAAGCTGCAAGAAGAAGTGCCCCCAAAACAATGACCTCTTATGGCTTTGGGGATTCTGATACACAGTGGTTCTCTTTTCTTGGCCAACACTTGGTAACATTTAATTGCTTTGTGTGCTGGGCCTGCAGACATAATACAGGGATGGGTGGGAATGTGCATAATCCTGCTAATTAGAAAACCCCTGTGACTAGGGAAGTAGGACCTCACTCAGAAACTATTGGTCAATGGTGATCAGGCCATTAATTAAGAACCCTAATCTCATTAGTGAGCATTTGGCTAGAAGAAGAGCATCCCTGCTATCATTAACATATCTGCTTGTTTACTACTGGCCTTACTGGTCCTCCTTTATGGAAGACAAGTCCATCAATGACTATCATGATAACTAATGAGTACTTCCACATTACTGGTGTTGACTGACAACATCAGGAGAAGACTTTGCCTCTAGAATCTTGTCTGTTGAACTCTCAAAGCAACTGATTGTTTAGTGTGTGAAGCAGGATGCTGGCTTAGAACTCCTTTTATATTCTTAGAAACTAGAGGCAAAACCCATTGAACCCATGGAAACAATGGGCACTAGGATGCACACCTGCACTATGGCCTTCCTAGGGGCTGGCTACATAGCAAAAGTGTAATTCATGGGGGAAGGAAGGAAGGAAAGAAGATTGCAATTTTAGAGGCTCGGCAAGGCTTCCCCTGGAGCACGGAAGGCTTTGGTCTTCCTGGGGGGGAGGGCGGGCAGAGGGGTGGGCAGGCCTTTGATGGCTGGGGGAGCTGGGGGGATGGAGGGTGGCCTGCCTGCCTTCTGCACTCCAGGGGGAGCCTCTCCCAGCCACTAAAATGGCAATCGAGGCTTTCCCAGGCCACCCAAGGCATTTACCTTCCCTCGGAAGGTAAACCCCTCAGGCGGCTTGGGGAAGCCTCGGCCGCCATTTTAGTGGCCCACCGAGATTTTCCCAGGATGCAGAAGGCATTTGACTTCCTGGGGGGAGGGGGGAGCTGGCAGGGAGGGAGAGGGGACTGCCCTCCACCTCCCCTGCCTCCTGAAGCCCTGGTGCGGCCTCCACAGCCCTTGGCAGGGCTCTTGGGGAAGGTTGAGATCGAGAGGGGACTGCCTGGAGACTAAAGTTGGTAAATAAAGCCCATTCTGTCTCTGTCTTTCTCCATCTCTCTTTCAATATCTGTCTCCTATCCTTTCCGGCTTTCTCTTTCTTGCTTCCTTCCCATTCCCCCCCTCCCCCCAATTTCTTCCTATCACTCTCTTTTTTCATATCGCAGCTCTCCCATTCTGTCTCTGTCTTTCTTTCCCACTCACCAATATCTGTGTCCTTTCCTTTCCTGCTCTCTCTCTTTCTTGCTTTCTTTCCACCTTCCCATATTTCTCCCCATCACTCTCTTTTTCATATCACGGCTCTCTCATTCTTTCTCTGTCTTTCACCCCCCCCCCCTCAATATCTGTCTCTTTTTAAGTTCAGGAACTTATAACTCCACCCTCTCCCCATGCTAGCACCTGTTGTTTTTACAGTTACAGCGGGCTTTAATTCTAGTACAATATAATATGGTATAATACAATACTAGGACTGGTATAATATAGGATTGTTTTTTTCAATATTATGTATTCCCTTTCATCTTATTGCTTTACATACAGAGTTAGATATGCAATTCTGGGTGAATTGCTATCTTTATGACCTTAGGAAACAATGCCTAATTGCTTGGCTGAAATATTAGTCCTTATGTAATCAGGGATCCCTGAATGAAAGCGGACAAAAACAAAACTGTAAAAACCAGTGAAAGACTTTTTGTTGGCCAAGATTAAGTAAACAACTGCTTGTGAGCAATTTGGATGGTCAAAGCCACATTCTGATTTGGCCTATGATGACTTGAATCAGATTTTCCTGTCAGATTTCTGAACTAATTTGGCTTTGGTGTGGATGTAGGGCTCCTTATCATTTTAACTGTTGCAATAGCTTCAACAGAAAGGATGTCCACACATGAATAGCACTGTATATGCTATTGAAGTGAATGAAACACCTTTATAAGGAGGGGAGTTCATTAGAACTCCTGTTTATGTAGGAATTTCTGTATCATGGTGTAGCCATGGGAACTTCTAGTAAATGTATGTGGATGACTTAGAATGATTTTGGCTTTAATTGTGCATTGATGTTTCACTGATTTTTTCAAGGCTGAAAGACTCAATGCTTCCCCCAAATGTTCCCTGAGTGCATTATTTCATTCATCTCAGTGTGAGTGTCCCTGACTCAGAGTAGTGATGGTTTTACTCTGTTGGCCTGACCCACATCTACAGCACTTTTTGACATGCATGAATAAGGTATTCATACTGCATGTGTTTTGTTGCTTACAATGCATTTCTTTTTCAATATTTTTTTTATTTTGAAAAGCGAAATAAGAATACAGTAGAAATATAGAAGGGATACAGAAAAGGGGATGATGCATAGCAAGTCGTATAATTATTCAAAATTTATTTTACACTATACAATATATTAGAAAAACAAGCAAAAGGTTCTGCACAATATCCTCCTCATCGTCATAATATTTACAGTGATCCTTGCTTCAGTGATTATAATATATATATTATAATATATATAATATATATATATATTAATATATATTATAATAATATATATTATAATATATATTATATATATTATATAATATATATATTATATAATATATATTATTATTTTAATCATATTTATCATTACTATATATCCCATGTTACACACCTCATCAGATATTAGCTGTGACTGGTAATATGTCAAAATCCATTAAAATAAGAAAATCCATTCGATGTCACATTAAATCAAAGATATTGTTCAAATTCCAAATGTTCTCATTCTGCTTCAAGAAAATATATCATTTACTACAGTGGTCCCCAACCTGCGGGCCATGGCCCGCTGCCGGGCCGCGAAGGCCATGGCGCCAGGCCGCGGCTCCCTCTCCCCGCCCCCCCCCCGCAGTAAAAAACTTCCCAGGCCGCAAGCTTGTGGCCCGGGAAGCTTCTTACTGCGGGAGGGCGAGGAGAGGGAATCAGGGCCGGGACGCGCCCATGCGGGCGCGGCCCGATGTGTGGGTGCGGCCCGCGGGTGCGGCCCGATGTGTGGGTGCGGCCCACGGGTGCGGCCCGATGTGCGGGCGCAGCTCACGAGGGCGGCCGATGCGTGGCCGTGGCCCGCGCGGCACGGGCCGCGGGCCACGCCCCGATGCCCTGCCGGTCCCTAACCTCAGAAATGTTGGGGACCACTGATTTACTACATAATTCTGAACTATTTTAAATTGCTTCTCATTCTAAAGGCATTTCTTACTTTTATTGTCATGGAGTTAGAGGCAATTTATGGTGACCCCATAGAATGCAGATGCTAGGTCCTCATTGGTACATCTTGGAGGGCCCATATCCAGCTGGTGCTAAGGCAACTGCATTGGTTGCCAGTATTGGCCTGGATCAGGTTCAAGGTTTTGGTGTTAACCTTTAAGTCCGTATGCGTCTTTGGCCCTGCCTATCTGAGGGACTGCTTGTCTCTTTATGCCCCCTGCAGGGCACTTTTCTCTGCGGGTGCTAATCTACTGGAGGCCCTTGGCCCCAAAGAAGCATGCCTGGCCTCGACTCGGATCAGGGCTTTTTTGGTCCTGGACCCAACCTGGTGGAATGAACTCCCAGGAGAGCTGAGGGCCCTAACAGAGCTATCAGAGTTCCGCAGGGCCTGCAAAATGGAGCTCTTCCGCCAGGTCTTTGGTTGAGGTCAGAGCCAGGAACAACGGCGGACCCTCTTCAGGCTATACAGTAACATCCAGCATACCGCACCCTGGGGTGGTGGTGGACGGCTGCAGGGATAGAGGGAGGGATTATATTGCCAATCTTGTTCTCGTCTTTTAAACTATGTTTTATTGTTCCATTATGGGATGGGGTTTTATCATGTTTTATGGGGGTTTTATATTGTACTCTGCCACGTGTCTCTGGAGAGGGGCAGGATAAAAATATAATAAATAAATGAATAAAATTACCTCATATGGACCATTTATGCACTGGGAACTTCACTGCCCCAGCTCCCGTGCAGGAGCACAAATCGGGAGTGGATAAGGTACACCAGGCCAAATACTCCCCCATGTGGGTGCAGGAAGAGGTGGAGCAATCTGCCACGATTGAAACTCCAGCCTGCAGCCTGGCATGAAACTTCCAGTGCATAAACGGTCATGGTGAAGCTGCGGGACTAATGCTCAATATATGGCATTTATGCAACACACATGTATTTCTATTCCACCAATCTACCTGTCAATGTCTAGATGAAGACACTGGGAGAGATCATCTTGGGGTTTAGAATGAGGTGTCAATCAAAATAATTGATGCTTTAATTTTCTTTCTCAAATACCTCAGGTGTGTGTGTGTTTATGTGAAGAAGTCCTACCTGAAGCAGGTAATTATGAGACAAATACTGGCGTGTCATTAGTCAATATTACAGCCGAGTGGTGAGCAAGTAGTCACCCAGTGATTATACTTCCACTGAAAGAGCAGGTTCATAATTTAGAAGTGCTGGTTGTTCCTGGACTGCAGGAGAAAGGACAGTTTTCCTCTATGGTATGCAGTACCTTTTAGCAGCTCAGGCCAGTATGCCACTTGAGACCATTCCTTGAGAAGTAAGACTTGGCCAAAGTTATTCATCCTCTGATCTCATCCATATTGGATTACTCTAGTGTGCTCTTTGTGGGCTACCTTTGAAAACTGTACAGAAGCTTCAATAAATAGAAAATACAGTTTGCCATCAGGGATTAGATAGAGGAATAGTATTTATTATTAGATTTATTACCCACCACTCCCAGGCCAGTATCACCAACATACTGAAAGATTTGCATTTCATATTTATTTCTGGATATAGGTCTGCATGGTGATCTTTTAAAATCATAAATGAAGAATCACTCCCATATGGTTCTCTCCAGGGGTTAAAAGCCTCGTTGCAAACCCGGGTGCAGGACCACTGCTTACAAATAAAGGGTGGGCAAACCAGTAGCCCTCCATTTATGAAATGTCATTTCCATGTGTAATCACCTGGCACCTACTCTTTTGCCTATTGGTTTATCATATTAGTTGAATTTTCTTTTGGTCAGTCTTGGTTTTGGATATTGTTATAAACTGCTTTGAAGAGGGCCTGCTGGAAAAGTGGTATAAATATGCATCAAATAAATAATAATAAAATGAAGGATCAAAAAAGGACTTCTATTGAACATTTTAAAATCAATTCTATTTACAATTCAAATAGAATAGTTACTTGCTTGTTGACTGATACTCCTACCCAGTCTTGTAGAACTGGTTAATGTGTGAGCCCTGGTTTCAGTTTCATAGGACAGGAATTTTATTGGTACATTGATACATTGTAGCATAACCCAAAGCAGAGTTTACATCCTTCTAAATTGAAATCAGTGACCTTAGAAGGGTTTAACTTGGTTTAGGATGACACTGTAGAGCAGGAGAGGTACTTGGCTGAATTCTTATGTGTGCAAAATGGTAGAAACATTCATTATGCAAACAAGGAATGCAAGATCCCCCCCTAGCAAGAAACACATTTTAAAACAAAAAATGCAACCTGTGTTCAATTTGTTTAGAAGAGCCTCATGTTCCTTTGAAGAGTTTTGAAATACGGGCAATCAACGCCAGTTTAGTTTTTTTCATGTTAATCCTAGTGTTTGAAGTATGGATGAGACCACATTTCTGATAGATTCTGGCCCAGTTAACTCAGTGTGTGACAACTGCAATATATTCCCAGTTTTCTGCTTTCACCAAAGGTTTTGATCTTCTCTAGAAGTTGCTTTCCTCTGATTCACATGTATTAAACAATTTTCATTGGATTTGTCTTTTGTGAGGCCTTTGTTTGGGGCCTTCCATTATAACAAAGGCTTACAAAGGTGAAGGATAGTTTCTTGAAAAGCCTCAAAGCAGCCCTCCTCTGGGAGACAAAAGAGTCCTTTCCTCATCACAAGTCTTGCTGTGATGCCACTTTCCAATATGATCAAGCATTTATTCAAAAGGAAGGTCACCAAGAGTTCACTTTGACAGCAGCACTCCTTCCCCACTCTTAATAGGACTCCCTGTTGCAAGGTCCTGCAGTGGCTTAGTACATAAAGAAACAGAATTATCAAAGAGGTTATTTTAAAAAGTCTTCTAAATGACGGTTTATAGAAAAGCATGGCATGAACAGCTGTCAGGCAGTCAGACATCACTGAGTGATACCAACATTAGGAAATGTCATCTACATATTACTATAAAAAAGAGCTGGGGGTTTTGTACCTCATTTTTTTACTACCCGGAGGAGTCTCAAAGCAGCTTACAATAGCCTACCCTTCCTTTTCCCACAACAGACACCCTGTGAGGTAGGTGAGAGTGACAGATCTCTGAGAGAACTGTGACTGGCCCAAGGTCACCCATCTGGCGGCATGTGCGGAAGTGGGGAATCAAACCTGGTTCTCCAAATTAGAGGCTGCTGCTCTTAACCACTACCATGCTGAAGGCCTACTAGACTCCTCCCTCCCCCTTTCACTTTATTTATTCAATTGAAATAGTCTTTCTTGGTAAACAAGAGGCACTGATATTGCCAACTAGGGTTGTGCGATTCGGCCGCCAAAGCAGGCGTTCCGTCCGGGCGCAGCCAGCGCCGCGCCGCGGGGGGGGAGGGCGGTGCCGGCAGCGGCATGACAGCAGGCGCAACCACGCAGGTGCGCAACCGCGCCTGCGTGGTTGCGCCCGCTGTCACGCCGCTGCCGGCACCGCCCTCCCCCCCCCCCACGGCGCGGCGCTGGCTGTGCCCGGACGGAACACCCGCTTTGGCGGCCGAATCGCACAACCCTACAATGCCAACGTTTATGGGACACTCAGATGTCCAAGAGAAGGGATTAGTCAACTTTCGTGGCCAAAGTGTTGAAAAATGCAAAATCTGTGAAGACATCATCATATCAGCAAAATGGGGCTGGGTTACAGTTGCCAACTCTGTGTTGGGAAATACCTGAAGATTTGGGAGGCAGATAAGCCTGGAGAGGACAGGGTTAAGAGGGAGGAGCTTCAGCATGGCACAATGCCATAGAGTCCATCCTCTGATGCTGCCATGTCCTCAAGGGGAACTGATATCCATCATTTGGAGATCAGTTCTGACACTCAGTAGGTGGCAACCCTAGGATGGATGGGGAAGAAGAGTTGTACTTGAAGACATGCTCTAAGCAAGCCAAGCCCCAGAAGTGCTGACAGCATCTCAGGAAAGGCATCATTGTATTTGGCTGGTGGCTGTGGTCGCCTGGGAGGTGATAAGAAGTGTATGCCATACCTGTTGCTTTCTCCTGCACCGGTGGCCCAGTAATGCTGCCAGTTCTTGGGTTGCAAACGAAGAGACCTGGTGGCGGATGCCAAGGAAAATAGCTTGGTGTGTTGCTGTTGGCATGCATGTTGGGGGCTGCCTAGCCCTACCCCACAGTATTTGCTAAAGTCACAAAGTAGGTAGGTAGATAGATGAACAGGTTTAAATCAGAACAGAGTCATAGCCTATGTGCTATTTGGACTACCACAATATGTAAACAATGCTCATTTCTGCATAGAGATGGATGTGTACCGGGGAGCTGCATGAAATCTCAGTTTCATAGCACATATTCATGGTATATTCTCAAGTATCTGAGCACACAATTTCTTACTTGCTTATTGCAACAAGTGTCATCATATCTTTCACAGACTTGTAAAGTGCTCTTAAGTAGCTTTCATGGTTTTAGGTCAGCGGCCAATACTCAGCCAGTGTTCCTGAAGCCATGCTGACACCGCTAGCTAAAACAACAATAAAAAAATAACCTGCCTGGACTTAAAAGTTACGGACTTCAGAGACTGAATTTGAATCTGCCACAGCACTTCTGCACAAGAGATGGAGACACCTCAATTTAGACATGTTCATCTTTAGAATTTTCTAATGAATTTTACAGTCCCCGTAATCTTTCTGTAGCTAGTAGTTTTACAATGCCTCCCTCCCAGAGGTGACAGATTTCATCTGCTGCATGTTGCATCAAACCACAGCTTTAAGGCTTATTCACCTCACCCATTTAACAAGGGAAAGGTGGCATTGTCAAATCATTCTCTTGGGGTCCACTCTCGTCATGATAACCAATTAATTGTGGGGATGACCATCTATGTTTAGGAACAGACATCTGAACAGTCCCTTGAGCAACACTGCCCATTTTTTTCTTCCTTTTAGTGGGGTTATGGAAATTGGGTTAGTTTGCATGAACCTGGCTGCCATTCTTGTCTTGCCTTGTTGTGATTAATGTACTATGTTTTATTGTTCTTATTACTGTTTTTAGGGGATTGGTTTTATGTGACCCACTTCGAGCCTCTGGGGGGAGGCGGGATATAAATTAAAGGATGATGATGATGATGATGATGATGATGATGATGATGATGATGATGATGATAATAATAATAATAATAATAATAATAATAATAATAATAATAATAATAATAATAATGTGCAACTTCTTGGAGTGAACAGCGGCTTTAGGAAGGAGCACCTCAGAATAGAGCAGAAGAAGAAGAAGAAGAGTTGGTTCTTATATGCCGCTTTTCCCTACCCGAAGGAGGCTCAAAGCGGCTTACAGTCGCCTTCCCTTTCCTCTCTCCACAACAGACACCCTGTGATGGAGGTGAGGCTGAGAGAGCCCTGATATCACTGCTCAGTCAGAACAGCTTTATCAGTGCTGTGGTGAGCCCAAGGTCACCCAGCTGCCTGCATGTGGGGGAGTGCAGAATCGAACCCGGCTTGCCAGATTAGAAGTCCGCACTCCTAACCACTACACCAAACTGGCAGCAGTCAGTATCTTTCACCAAGACCTACAGTTTGGTTTTTTGGCTGTTGACTTGCAGCCAACTTGTGGAACCTCAGACGGTTTTCAAGGCAAGAGACATTGAGAGGTGGTCTGCTATTTCCTGTGTCTGTAGTGACTGTGGACTTGATCACCCATCCAAATACCATCCAGGGCTGACACTGCTGAGCTTCCAAGATCTAACAAGACCAGGCTGGTCTGGGCTATTCAGGGGAGAAAAATATTCAAACCTGCCCACTTGCCCGATTTCAGGTTCGTGTTTAACCTCTAAAATCTGTTTCAGATGCAAAACTGGTTTTTTTTTTAATAGAAAAGCAGTAAGACAATAAAGATTTACTCTTAATTTCCTCTTTGTCTTCCCAAAACTGACACTTTTTAAAGCATGTGTTTAAAAATAAAGTCCTATATATGTTGTTCTACCCTTACACCAGGAAAATAAAACGTTGCTTCTTTGTTTTTTAAAGGGCCACACATTTCCTTTCACACTGTAACTGCCTTTTCTGAATATGTGAAACTGGTATAAAGGAAAAGCCCACACCACAGAAATGTGAGGTTCAGCGACATAACTGCCCACTCATCAGGATGAACTTTGCCTAGAGTGTGCAAGAAACACAGGGCTCAAGGAAACGCCTATCACAGGGAACGTTACATTTAATCATATTTGCAGAATTAGGGAGAGATTGGTATGTATGAGCATGAAGCCAACAGTTAAAACTTTAGTTTCCAACCTCCCATTTGTTGGAGCCTCTCTCTCTGAATAGTTTTATGCTCCATACATATCCTCAGTGTGAAGACAAGTAGAAAACAAAAGAATAGAAGAGAGTTGAAACTGCTGATGCTTTTGTTTTCTGTCGCTTCTAGGCATTCAAGCAATTTTGCTAACAAGTATCTGGTAACCTATTTCCAAAGGCCACTTGCAGATAATTATATTTCCTTTAATTTACATACTTCCAGTTTATAATCCTAATTAATTCTCCAACCACTAGTCCTGAGGCAATCTGTAGCCCCACCTCCTTTTGTTTGTGATCCTTACTGTGCGATAACGTGTGTTTTCATATAGAACTGGATGCAAAAGCAACACAAAATCCACCAGGCTGATGCTTTTAGGTCTGTTTGGGGGCTACATTAATTTCACAGCACAGGCTTGTGGGCTTCCACCCTGCTGACTAAAAAACTTTGGTCAATACAAATATCCCAGTGAAGACGGCTGGTAATTTTGTGTGAATTCAGCACAATCCTGAGCATGCTAATTGAATTCCTGCTGAATTCAATGGGATTTATTCCCATAAAAATATGTAGTCTTTGAGAGGCATCCATGTAATATAAACCTGGTCACATATATGAGCACCTAACCATGTACAACTTGCAATTTCTTGCATGTATATACATATACATCCCATTATGTGTGCATACACACAGACACAGAAGTACATATAGTTTTCCCCTCATATCCATTTCTCCTTCCTCCCAAACATGTTTTAGATGACAGCACTGTACTCTGCATGAGATTTGAAAATTTTAGTCTCTGGTTGTCTTGGCTTGAGGTCCTAGAGAACATCTCACGAGCCTGCTTGTGACGTTGATCTGTAGGAGGAGTCCCAAACGTGTTGAGTTTATGGACATGTTTGGAATTTTAAGAAGGGAAGGCAGCATAGCCTTCTTGGAAGCTAAGCAGGATTGGTACTTGGATGGAGGGCAATGGAAAGCCACTTCTGCTACTCTCTTGAGAGGCTCCCAGAGGGAATGACAAAAGTTTGGGAAGTCCTAAGCCAAGCATGTTTTAATGATGGAGCATCTATTTTTTGAATGGGTGCTCTTGCAGACTCAATCAAAGGTGATTCCATCTAGGGTCTTCTGAAGTACCTCCTTCTCTAGTAAGATGGAAGAAAACCAGAATTTGCTATGGGGGAAGGTTTTTTTTTTTTTTAAAGAGAAAACTAAATGAGCATAAGGAAGCACACTGGTGGTCATTATGGCACTTATGTTCAGTACATTGGGGATAAATGAATGGCAGTGTCATATATACCTTTGACCCTCCCTTATGAAAAAGACAGCCTTGTTTATCATGACTCATTGGGGTCACTACAAATCCTTCCGAAGGAAGCATAAGCCAAGAAGGAATTAAAGACACACATGAACACATGAAACTGCCCTGCTAAATTAAATCATCAGTCCATCAAAGTCACTGCTGTCTATTCAGACTGCCAATGTCTCTCTAGGATCCCAGGCAGATGTCTTTCACATTACTTACTACCTGGTCCTTTTAACTGGAAATGCTAGGGACTGCGCCTGGGAACTTCTCCATGCCAGGGAGATGATCTGTTACTGAGACACAGCTACTGCTCACATAGTTAGAACTGATTTTGTCTAGAGCTTGGCCTTAGATTCCTTACTGACTTTTCAATGTTAACATGATCATGGGTGGTTTCTACCTATGAAGTTTCATATAATGAATAGGTTTTATGCAAATCTGAAAAAACAAAGGCAAAGCTGAATCACTCTTAAAACAAATTATGGCCAGGTAACAAGAATATCACCTGCCCTCCAAAAACAAACAAAACAAAGAATTCTTCTTTAGTTCCTTATCTCTGCCAGCACAAGAACTAGAATCATAGAGTTGGAATGGGCCAGAAAGGCCATCTAGTTCAGCCTACTGCTCAATGCAGGAACAGCCTAAAGCAGTGGTTCTCAACCTTCCTAATACCGTGACCCTTTAATCCAGTTCCTCATGTTGTGGTGATCCCCAACCACAAAATTATGCAAGTGTTCTTTCACAGAAATTAAACCGAAACTGACCAATGGCATGAAGATCCATTGTTCATGATTGTATATAAATTGGTTTTCCCCTCAGGGTTTCTCAGTTCAGTTCTGCGTCTTGTCCCTCCATGCTGATCTCGCTCTTTTCCATTGCTCCAGACAGACAAACACTCTTATCTTGATCTACCCCACAAGGCTGTTGTGTGGATGGCGCCCCCCTGGCCAAGCTGCTTACCCTGCCGTGACCCCTGTGAAAGGGTTGTTTGACCCCCAAAGGGGTCCCAACCCCCAGGTTGAGAACCACTGGCCTAAAGCATCCATGATAAATCTGTCTAGCCGCTGCTTGAAGACTGCAATTGAGAGGGAGCTCACCACTTCCTTAGGCAGCCAATTCCACTGTTGACCTACTTGGATTGTGAGTTTCCACCCTCTGATATTTAGCTGGTCCCATTCTGCACAGAGATTAAACCCATTACTGTGAGTCTATCCTCTGCTGCCAACAGGAACTGTTCCCTGCCATCCTCCAAGTGACAACCTTTCAAATACTTAAAGAGAACTACAAATGCTCCCCCCCCCAACAGAAACAAGAAAGTCCTCTAACCACGTGTGTGGATCTCAGAAGCCACATTTAGTCATCAGCCAGCATACTGCTCAATTATATCCGATAGTTTGTAGTGGGAGGATAGTTTGTAGTGGAGGATGCAGAAAGAGGGGATAGTAAAGAACAATTCCCAAGGAGGTGAAATATAAAACAATAATTTATTTTTTTAACGTCATTTTACTTGTTAATGTTGATAACTAGTCATGATTTCGTGAAAACTGCTCTCATTTTCAATACATTCAAATCTACAAAGCAGACAGCTACTACAATGGGCATTTCAAAGTACACAAACAGCCTTGTAAGAAACATTAGACATACATGCACATTCTTTCCACAGGCCACAGCCTCGGCAAACTTGCTTCGGATTCCTTCAGAGCTGCAGGACGCGGCAGCTTTGCTCCTGTTCTTTCAACGAGACCTTCCTACTTTGAGAAACCGCAGAGAGGAAGAAAGCGTACAGCCAGAACTCTTAAGCAGTTGTGTGCTTTTATTATAGGTGCCCTCCGTCTGCATATTACATGGGCTGCATATTTTTACAGAGCTCAATGCATTTACTTCTGACTCTTGCTTTGAAGCAGGCGTGGAGCTAACCAGATATTTGCAGCTGTCCCTCTGAGACTGTACCTGTACAATTCATGGCCCACGGGATCTGTGCTGTACTCAGCCACTTTGTTGGCAATCCTGTTTTACAGTCCCTGTCCGACAGCAAAAACAAAAGCTTGCTGCCTATGGGATGGGACACCATAAATAACAGCTAGGCTGTGTTTGGGGGACTCCCAAGCATGGAAGCCTGCCGTGCCAAGAGGCAAACCAGAATGTGTACTCAGTCCCCCAAACCCAGGCAGTTTGATAAATGATGCATCTTCCTGCAAAACAATCCTATCTGGAGTTTGGTAGCTCAGCTAAAATGTTGATAAAACCGTAACGTGTGCAGAAAAAGGGCACAGTAGCAAAGATATACTGCAAAATAGTGGGGTTTTGGTGTTAAAAATACATATTTGAAATTGTCTTTGAGTTTCTGCATGTGTAACCTTTTTTTAAATTAAATATGAATAGAGTATTAAAATTACCTGTGTAAGTATGATTAATATGTTTTTTTCCTGATATTTAAAACACTTTATGTAAAAGGGTAACAAGTTACAAAAAAAAGGTACTATCGGTATTCCAAATAAGCTCTGTTCAATATTGCCATTAAAGATGTTGGGGGCGTGACTGTTTCTGCCCCCCGCTGAGGACGGCGGCACCCACCGTTCAGTCCTGGAAATACAAACTTGACGTGTGTGTCTTATATACAAAAAGGACCAGGGTTGCCACATTTAACGAGGCAGGAATCTCCACCCCAATGGTAGGGTTGTATGTACACAACTTTGGCACGGGAGAGTTATACCGTAGTCACCGACAGGAAGGAGTTGTAAACTTTTGTGCCATCAGGGGACTTTGTGCCGTGGGTTAAGAGTTCTTGGATCGTCATCCAGTTGTCAAATATCTTTTTGTTCCTTTTCTTCATCATCTTTTTGTGGCTCAGTTCTATGATGTTCATCTCCTTCTTCTCCTCGGCCCCTTGCTGCTCCTTCAGACATTCTAGCCTGCTCTGCATCATGAACTTGCGCCTCCTCCTCTGCTCCTTGGCTTTCAACAATTGCTGCTTCCGTTCCTCCTTACTCCAGTAACGGCCCATCTTCATTTCGCTGATGGCGTCATCATCGGTGGTCATGCCGCTACGTTCCTCCTTGATCTTTATGGCACGTTCTCTCAGCAGCCTGTCCCTTACTGGTCTTTTGGTGATGTAGCGGGTGCCATCACTCCTCACCTTGACTTTCCATTCCATCCTGGGCTCACTCTGGTTTGAAGAGTTCAAGTCTTTGCACATGCTCACTAAACTCATTTGGCTCTGCGCATATTCCACGGCAGATTTCTGTTGTATCAACTGCATGTAGCTCTGGTAGTGTTGGGCATGGGCAGGGATATGGGCATGTTTATAGGGGGAATGGTGGTATGCGGACAAGTAGGAGCCACCTGGTTTGGGGGGCTGAGTTGGGCTTCTGCTTCCATCAGTGTCTTTCCTCTCTCTGCTCTCCAGCTGCTTGTCAAGGTCAGCATCTTTTGGGTGTGGCTTAAGGGTGCTGGAGTCTTGATTTTCTGGGCAGGTCAGCAAATTTTTCTGAGATCCACCCTGTGCTTCCGCCCCTTCGCCGACCTGCAGATTGAGCCCCTCTGCAGTCCTGCATAAAGAGTTGTTGGGAGAGATCTCCAAAGTGAGGGGTGTACTACGGCAGCTTTCCCCTGTATTGTAAGCGCTGGAGCTGTCCTTGTCTGACTTTTCGGGGAGCTCTGTGATGTCCGAGAGCTCATGCCGGCGAACGTCGATGCTGGTGTTGTAGTTGCGAAAGCCACTGTTGTGCAGCATCCAGGGCTCTCGGTACTGCTCCTTCAGCTGCTGCATCTTGTGAGCTCTCACAATGTTGAGGCACTCCAGCTCAATGTTGCGTAGTTCCTCATTCAACATCTCCAGCTCCCTGTCCACGCTTTCTTGATCGCTCTTACTAATATCCGGGGTGCTGTTGTGGTAATACAGGCCATAGGCGTTGGTGGACTTCACCTGGCATTTTAGCTCCAGCAGTTCACGAAACCTCTCGCACTCATCCACCGGGATGCCAAGGAAGTCCGCATCCGTACAGTCGGCTGAGATGAACGATTCGTTGCTAAACTGCATGTCGCCGCTGCCCAGCGTGTCCTGGCTGTAGGTCAGTTTCTTCTGGCTTCCCAAGGTGTTGGAGAAAGTCGTGTGATCATCTGCATTGTTCTCTTGCTCGGAACTTTCATCATTCCGTGTGCTTTCATCGGTGCGGCCTACGCCGCTGTCTTTCTCGTGTTGGTTGGATAAAATAGTCGCAGTGTCCGTGGTGCCTTCGTCCTCTTCGTTTTTCTTCTAATGGGAGAGGTAAATAGAAAAAACAGTTACACAGAAGTTTAAAACGTAAAGAAAAAGAAAAGGAACAAGCACACCAGCCTCCCTTTGCCTGAATGCTATGGGTGCATTGGGAAAGATTCACCAGAAATGTTTTACATGCAAGACTGATATGAGTATGGTATTGCTAGTTCTTTGGCTCCAAGAACAGCAACAACCATTTTATTAGAGCAGCGGTCCCCAACCTTCTTGTAGTCGGGGACCGCCTCCGAGGGTGGGAGAGAGCCGGGGGTCCGTCCACAGCAGCTGCACGTAAACGTGCACGCACAATTGTCGCGCATGCGCGTTTTCGCCACTAGCTGCACATGCAGGTTTTCGCCAGCAGGGGGCGCAAACACGCATGTGTGGCGGCTCCGCGCGTTTGCATCGCTGCCGTACCAGCAGCCGCGCCTGCCTCTTCCCCCCCTCTCGCTGCGGGGGGGAAGGCAGGCGTGGCCGCTGGCGGCCTGGTATCGGGCTGCAGACCGGGGGTTGAAGACCCCTGTATTAGAGCTTCAGCAGCTGCTGAGATAGGAGTATGCCTCTGAACAGATATCAATATCATAATTGTTAATTGTATCCTCCCTGTTTTCTGTAAACCGCCCTGAGCCCTCGGGGAGGGCAGTATATAAATATAATAAATAAAATAAAATAAAATAAATAAAAATCTCTTTCAGTCTTTTCTTTTTTTTAAACCGCCATTCCATTGGCTGCTCATTAGTTAGGGTGTTAAATTCATGGCTTTGCCCCCCACATTCAAAGACCTTCATAGCCTTGGATCCTCATATCTGCAGTACTACTTCTCTTCTCATTCCCTGCTATAGAAACATCTGTCATCTGAACAGAGCCTCCAGCAAGTGGGTGTAAACAGGTATATTTTGTATTCTATTTGTATTGCTCTGGTGTAATTCCATAATAAGCTTACTACCCCTACTCCATAAAACGAAAGTGTTCAGGAGAGCATTTTTATAAAGGAACACGTCTTCAAGAAGATATTTTGATGGAGAGAAGAGGACGTGGGCTATTCTACTAATTCTAATGTATTACCTGTTGCTGTATATTCTTCTCTTGCTCTCATTGCATTGTACTTATGTAATCCCATTTCTTGCTTTGTTTAACATGTGATGTTTAATATTTATGCTTTCTTCAGATTTCTGCGATCTTAGGCCTATCAAATTGTTTATTAGATGTCTCCTTATCCTATTGACTGTGCTGACTTACATTATGTAATCCGCCCTGAATCTCAGTGAAAAAGGAGGACTATAAATAATTACCTATGAATAAATACCAAACTTTAACTTAAATTCAACTTAGCTGCACTATCTCTTAGATTGTGATTATAATGATACATTATAAGTCCTTTGGACAGGTGGGGAAAGAAATCTAAACATCTAAACAAAGTAAATGAAACTGGCAGTCTTCAAGCAAAAGTTGGATACACACTTTTCTTGGATGCTTTAGGATGCTTTGGGCTGATCCTGCATTGAGCAGGGGGTTGGACTAGATGACCTGTGTGGCCCCTTCCAACTCTATGATTCTATGATTCTAAACAATAATTGATTGGAAAGGGTCATACAGACCATCTAGTCCAACCCCCTGCTCAATGCAGGATCAGCCAAGAGCATCCAGGATAAGTATCTGTCCAGTTGCTTCTTGAAGACTGCCAGTGAGGGGGAGCTCACCACCTCTTTAGCCAGCCAATTCTACTACTGACGTACTCTGAATGTAAAAACTTTCCCCCTGATATCTAGCTGGTCCCATTCTACACATAGTTTAAACCAATTACGGCAGATCTTATCCTCTGCTGCTAACAGGAACCTTTCCCTGCCTCCTCTAAGTGAACTCCTCTAAGGAACTATGACTATTCTCTTAAATGTATGGATACAGTGTAGAAAGTCAATATTTTCACAAATATTCTGCCAATACAGGATTTTCTCTCATTCCTAGGGAGCTTACAAGAACTGCAAGAAGGGTTGAATATTAAGAATCAGAGAGGAGCCTGGCTTGGTAGAAATAACCCTTTTGTCCTAACCAGCAATGGTATGGTTTCTCTATTAGAACAGGACATGAAGACATTTTGACAAAAGACACACAGCGTCATCTACCTGCTGAAGCATGCTGGCAGTAAACTGCATTGCCTGGTGGTGCTGTTCCTCCAGCATGTCCATGTGCAAGTCATCCAGAAAATCATTTCTGTCATCGTCCATCCATCCTTCATCCAACTACAAGGGGCAATACAAAGCAGACAGATAAAGGTGCCTCTCCTAAAATGAAATCTGGGGAGCAACTCTCTAGGATAAGGACTCCCTCTTGGCAGATAGTTTTCGAGGGCAGCTGTGTTTGGTCTGCAGTAGAAGAGGTAGATTCAAGCCCAGTAGCACCCGAGAGATCAACAGCATTTTCAGGGTCTGAGCTTTCAATAGTTACAACTTCCACAGATACTCTTGTTGGTCCCTAAGGTGCTAATGCACTTGATTCTAGCTCCTCTTTGCAGAGTAACATGCAAAGAAAGGAAAGAGAGGCAGAACGGGATTCCTGACTTGCAACTGTGTCAGCTGATGGCAGGGCTGTCTTCGATGGGCACTGCATGTGGAAAAGTACAGCCATGAGCACAGAGGCTGCGCTTTTCCCAGGTTGGAACAGGAAACAATTATTGACCGTGTGTTATAAGGATCCTATCTTGGGCTTCGACAATTACCTTCACACACACATGCACCCGTTAGTTTCTGTGCAATAGAATGAAGCATCCAGATGGCATGAGCACAAATGCAGCAGCAACATAATGCGATGCAATAAAGGCAATAATTCTGCATTGTGAAAGAGCAGCGTGATGTATGTGACATGGTGAGTATCACTCCGCTCATCAGTGGCTAAGATTAGAACCCAGCTTGAGTGCTGTGATGTGTTCCGTTTAACAGTGAATGCTGCAGAATATAGCCATGCAACGTTGGGAGAGAATGGAGTAATTATGGTTTCTGGAAGAGGCACTAGGAAGTCCCAGGGCTGCATGATGATCAGCCAGATGGCTCATTCTGAGGCGTTTAGAGAAGAGTATCAGCAGACTCCACAGTGCTATCCTAAACAGAGTTAAGCCCTTCTAAAACCCACTGAAGTCAGTGGATTTAGGAGGGTTTAACTTCGTTTAGGACAGCACTGATGCTACAATATCTGCTTTTTATAGGCCCAATTCAGAGCAAAATGAAAACAAAACCCAAAAATGAAAGAGTTATTTGACCAATGATGAATCTAATATTCTTTTCTCCACATCCATTTTTGACTCTTAAGGTCTTCACGGACAGTTTTTGTTCACCTGCATGGCCTACTTTGTGTGAACGTACTACAGTGGAGCACAGTCATTTTGGACTATGCTTATGCATTATTATTTTATATTTTTAAGTATTGTTTTAATTGTTCATTTTTAAAAATGTTTTCATGTTTGTCTCCCTGGGGACCCAAACTGGTTGGAAACACAGCACAAAAATGTTTAAAATAAACAAATCATGTATCTGACAGGGACTATTGCCCTCTCCATTCTTTCCCAGGGAATGTACTTTTGACACTGTACCTGGAGGATTTCTGGCCTTGCTATGAGCAAAGAGACATTCTTGCTCTCTTCGCTGGTGAGAAGTGCCACAGCTTCCTCTCGATTCTGTATCTCTATGCCATTAATCTGTAAAAAAAAGAAGAAAGTTAATAGTCTAATATATAGAACTTCCTAGAGAAAAATAGCGATAAATCAACGGAGTGTATTTCTGTAAGAATTTGCAAGATTCCAGCTATATAGATCTTTTTGGCACCGAGAATATTAATCTGGGTTTAAACACATTTTCTTTATAAGAACTTTAATCCATCGGCATTATTTTCTCAGTCTCACAGAAATTAGAAAAAGAAGAAGAGTTGGTTCTTATATGCCGCTTTTCCCTACCCGAAGGAGGCTCAAAGCAGCTTACAGTCGCCTTCCCATTCCTCTCCCCACAACAGACACCCTGTGGGGTGGGTGAGGCTGAGAGAGCCCTGATATCACTGCTCGGTCAGGACAGTTTTATCAGTGCTGTGGGGAGCCCAAGGTCACCCAGCTGGTTGCACGTGGAGGAGCGCAGAATCGAACCTGGCATGCCAGATTAGAAGTCCACACTCCAAACCACTACACCAAACTGGCGTCGCGTGTCATAGGTCTAAGTTAAGTTCCCAGTTGGCCTGAGCCAAGTCAGTCCCTTTTCAGTCCAAGCTGCCGAGATCTATAAAATAAATCAGGGCAATCCAAAAGATATATGCTTTCTGCACACGCTTTGTGTTCTGCACATGCTTTGAAGCATGCCAGTATAGCATAAACTCCATGACTTAACCCTGGCATGAAAGCAGCTAAACTCTGGTAAACCCAGAATCCGGGGTTTTGCCCCTGTCACCTGCTTTCAATTGTACTGTTAGTTTATGTCCAATCTGGTTACTTTCTGATATCAGCAGTGTGTGTGTGTCATCAAGCCACTTCTGACTTATGGTGGCCATATGAATTAATGACCTCCAAAAAGCCCTATCCCAAAAAAAAAAAAAAATGGAGGGGGGGGATTGATGCTCAGATGTCACCAGACAAATATTTTAAATCAACAGTTTTGACTAGTGATTCTTACGTTGATGAGCACCCTCAAAGGGGTAAATTGGTTAGGAGCACCAAGAAATTCTACCGTGTTAGGGTGCACTCTGGGACTCAAAAGATCTCCTGGCAAAGTAGATAAGTGTTTGCCACATAGTTTTTTTCACATCAGAAAATAAGCTGATCATTGGGATTCACAATGCTGCTAATCGGCTGACTAAAGTAAGAATTATACATTAAAAGCATTATATTGTACAAAGAATTGCACATCCAAAGCATTGTATGAAAAGCATTACAAGAGACTGCTGATTTTTTTCCTCTTAGATCAGGGGTAGTCAAACTGCGGCCCTCCAGATGTCCATGGACTACAATTCCCAGGAGCCCCTGCCAGCGAACGCATGTAAGTAAATTATACTGCACGGGGCTTAAAGAACTAGCAGCTGGTTTTGTGAAAGGATGTCCAGAAAATCTACGTTGGAGCACATGCTTTGGGTAACTTTTTTACATATGATTTTCTTATAAACTGGCTTTTCAAGAGAGAAGACGAAGCCAGGCAAGTGGTGAACTGGCATCAACAGTGGCAGCATTTCTCATATGTCTAATGCTTGCATTATTTGCAAACTTACTTGAATTATACGATCGCCTTCTCGGATGCGACCGTCTTTTGCAGCAATACTATTGGGATCAATCTGAAAAAGAAAAGCACAGGAAGTTGACTGCTTCCCATTCATTCAGTGCTTCCTAACTGCGATGCTAGTGAAGCGATGGAAGGAGAGGAGAGTTTTAAATTTTACAATATTTCTGGTACTTACTGTTAATAATATGTACACAATTAACTGCTTAGAGCAGAGGTAGTCAAATTGCAGCCCTCCAGATGTCCATGGTCTACAATTCCCAGGAGCCGCTGGCAGGGGCTCCTGGGAACTGTAGTCCATGGACATCTGGAGGGCCGCAGTTTGACTACCCGTGGCTTAGAGCTTCCAAGACAGAAGATGTCATGCCAAAATAATCAGAAGCATGGGAGAGACACATGGGCCTCGTAGGCTCGACTACAGGTTGCAAGTTGGCCAAGCTGATTGGTGATATAACTGACTAACATTAATGAAAGAAGCAATTGAATAAGAAGTTCACTGGGAAGTTCATCATAGAGCGGTGGACTGATTCATACTAACATGCTTTATCACTCACTGAGTGCAGAATGAAGTATTGATTTGTTTGAATGAATGAGCCATTGGTCATTACAGAGATAACTACTTCATCACTTGTTAGCTTGGATCCATTGGAGAATTTCCACAATTGTGCTGTGGGGAAAAGTGTCAATGTGCAGATTCCCTCCTCTTGTAACTGAACTCTGACTCCATGCTTTCACCATTCCTACCCCCAGGAAGCAACACTGTGCAAGCATTTTGGACCAAAGCAGGAGAAGTGTGTTTCTGCAGATGGAAATCTTTTCTGTCCACAGAAATCTTAGAATCTAGTGGATCCAAGCCAAAGTCTGTGTGACACAATACTGTTGAAACTGGACATCTTGTACATTCAATCTAGGGTCATCAGATGAAAAGATGATGCACACAGATTGTGAACAAACCCTAAACTAGGAGGAAATCTGCTACATTGGCTGTTTTGCTTGTGTGGGTAAATGCAGCAAAAATCTCCCAAATGTAATTACAACACAAGCTTACAATAAAGTGCCTGCTTCACTATGCTAAGACATTAGCATAACTTGATGGAAGGGTGAGTACTCACACTAAGCATGTTAGTCCAACTGCAATATTTAACTGGAACGTTTTAAAAGACTGTATGTCAACATGTCTGTATGAATATAAATTAGGTGCTGACTTTGTGAAAGAGAAGGAGAGGTAACATTTGTGCTAAATGACAGTGAAATGTTTCGTACTATGTTTTAAGAAATGTTTAAAAACAAATGAAGATTCTCACATTACTGTTCTAAACCAGATGTTATTTGTTATTGGTCTGATTTTGAGTGATGCAGGGACAGGGGTTTCATACAGCAATTTCCCTTTAATTAATGAGCTGTCTCTGAAGTGATATGATCACTTCAAACAGTGCCACTTCCCCTACGCCCCCTTTTTGCCATGCAATCTGCCTTGGAGTTTTTTTAATGTTCGAAATCGAGCATTTTAACACTAAACCAATATAGCACTTCAGTGCTATAATGGCAGTATTGAGATACTATAGCACTTCAGTGCTGTAGTGGCACCATTGAGATACTATAGCTATAGTGCTCAACAGAAGATGGCATGGTGAAAAAGAGCAGGTGGGAAAAGGCATTGTAGGAAGTGCTGTGGACATTTTAAGCAGCACACCACAGTGATTCAGAAACACAATAAAGGGGACAGAAAAAGGAAAACACGTTCCCTCAAAAAGCAGCTCAACCATGTTTTCCTAACTTGATGCAAGTAGGCTTGTACGAACAGGTAAACAAATTCCACCAGCAGACAGTTACTAAAACAGATCTGTCTGAAATGACGGGAAAAAAATCCCTTAGCAACCAGTTACTAAAATGGAACATAAAGGCAGTTTGAAAACGGCAAAATGTTGAAAATTAAACTTGCTAGTAGGAAATGACATGAAATATAATTAGCTGGAAGAAATAGTTTCTCCCCTACTTGAAAAGGGCAGATATTCCGAATGAAGCTGCTGCCTCTCACCTCACTTATATAAATGCCAATATCATCTTCATCGTCAGTTCGGTAGCACACGGTAAGCCCAAACTTATCTTGGCTGTTCACTCGATGCAAATCCACTTCCTAGGCAACAGAAAAAACATTGAGTGAGATGCTGGTGAAGGCCTATTTTTTTAAAAAAAGAAAGACAAATATTTTTTCTTTAACTGATCTATTTCCTTTTCTATTGCAAATGATTGGATGAAGTTAATTTACTGAGCAAGAAGTGATTATGGACATGCAATCAATATCAAGGGCAACTGTGACTTTTCTGTCGATATGAAGTCATTCTGAAAACAGACCCTTTTATCGATTGGGAGGAAGAAAAATGGTCCATCTCTTACGAAAGGCAAGACTCGAAAAATGAAAGAGTTGACAAACTTTTATTTCAGCGTTACTGCCGAAGTCATGCATCCTCCTTTGATCCAATACCATACGTCTTTACCGGGGCTTTAGGGCTAACGTGGAAAGCAACTACAGCTTGCTATTAGCATTCCAGAGACTAGTCTGGAATAGACTCTATTCCAAAGACTTTGGCTCCAAACCATCGAAAGTTAGTCAAAACTAAATCACACTGAAAGCAAAGGGGCTTAAATGACATTCATCTAAATCGTTTGTTTGTATGACCCGCCTCGAGCCTCCGGGAGGAGGTGGGATATAAATTAAAGGATGTTGATGATGATGATGATAATAATAATAATAAAGTAATGACTAGTATTAGTTGATCAGTTTTTTGATGGATTGTACTTATGGTTCTGATATCTGCAGGAGTAGCAGGTGGGAATAGTCTGTTAATGGCAGTGGAACACCCAACTTTGATTACCAAAGGGATATACTGTGCATACCTACTTCTGGATTAACTGTACTGGTTTCAGTGTTAAGTATACCAATAAGAAAGAAAATAAAGATATTTAGCACTGAGATAATATCTTTACATAAACCAAAGTATATAATAGGTCTCAGTAACAGTGCCTGTTCCCTGTTACTTCATCACAAAGCGCTTTCTGAATATATCATGAAGGAAAGTCCAGATTTCATCAACACAAGCAAAATGGCAGCTTACTTAGGTTTACATCACACACTGACCACACACCAATCTATTAACGATGCGCAGAGAAGGGAGAATAATTGCCACACTTCCTCCTGATAATTAAGGACACATGCCTGGTCTCTTAAACAGTAACAACCGCACGGGTTACATTTAGTGCAATGGAGAAATTTCACCTGTGGAGAATGATCACTGTGCTGACTCTCAGAGGATAGTACAGCTGAGTCAACATTTTGCCGTTCTCCCACCCCCCGTGTATCCCTGCTCTTGGACACAGTAAACATTTTTGCAGGGAAGGAGATCCAAATGCTGCCATGCTGATAACTCCCCCCCCCCCCCCGAAATATGGACCATGGCAGGAAAAGGGTGTTCTCTCATCCAGCTGTATGGTAGTGGACTACAGGCCACATAACCTGACTCTGCTGGGTCACATACGGCCATGTTTTGCATCCATGCATGCAAGGTAGGTAATGGCCCTAGGGGTCGTGTGGGGTTGAACCAGCATTAGTACCATGGTATGGACTGGAACAGCAGTAAGCTTGACAGAGGGTCTGTATCCCTGCCCCGTAGTGATCATTTCCCACTACTGGGGTTGCCTTGTATCCACTTTTGGCTGCCAGAGTACTGGACTGAATCATGCGCCTGATGGCAACACTGGCTTAGAAATCCATATAGAAACTTAGCTCTCCAGGTCAGCTACCAAGAACTAGCCAGGGTCTGCAAGCTGTACCCATGAAAAGAATAATTCATCTTCCCAATTTCCCCCCTGAAAATGTGAATGGATATTTTTGTTCAGTTTACCTTATGGCATTGTGTGTTCTATAAGATCAAACATATTAGCTGTCATTCATGAAAAAAAAGTGGGTACCCTTCCCCCACCCCCCAGAGGTTAATGAAGTAAGGGAGAGAGGGAAGGGAAGACTGAGTATCAATTATATTTTAAAATAACATTCTTGCTTTGAAATTGGGTGCAGAAATGGGCAGGGTCAATAAAGTTTCTTGCCCTGGGACCCTCATTTCCTAGCTGTTCCACTGATTCGTCCCTTTATAGAACTGCTGAGAAAGATTTGGTATGAACGATTCCAAACACTATTGTTTTCTTGCCCCATTCAAGATTCTTTTTCAGGAGGAAAGCATAACTGGCGTAGCTTTACCTCCTTGCAGAGCTCTGAGATTAAGGGGGAAGGAGGGAATGAAAACCATTACTTAGATCTGACAAGGAGAGAAGTTATGAAGCCCACAGGGAACTATATGGTCTCATTACTGTGTGACATTTTTATTTTGAACAAGGGAAATGGTGTACCTAATCGTAGGTTTTCCCACTTGCTAGAGTAAAAAAACAATATGCATTTTGGCATGCCTTTTGGAAATATTTGCACTCTGCCCTCCCCTCCCCCCAGCCATGTGTAAAGTATTCTGTGTCACTTATAGATGAATACAGTTGGAATTAATTCATAAATGGAAAGTCTTTCCGTGGTTGGAAGAATCACCAGGGAAGATTAGCACTACCTGCTGTCCAACACGGGAATTGTTGAGAAGACAAATACTTTGTGCAGCTTCTGAAATATGCTGCTTGAAGAAGGGTAGTGAGCAAGCCGCTTGAGCTATAACAGGGAATGCTGAGTGATCTTTTAAAGATACTGACGAAACTATGACTGTTTCCACGGCCATGGAAAATGTCACGATGGCCTCCCTAATGTTCTGTGGAATAACAAACCTTTCACACGAAAATCAGGCTCTTAAGGAACAGATCCAAATGTTTTCCTTGCTTGCTGTGCAGTTTGAGAATCCTTGGAAAATGCAATTTCTCCCCCTCCCTTGGGTGGGAATTTGTGGATTTCCAATGAGGAAGCTCTGGATTCGAGGCTACTTTCTCCTCTATTCCCACCTCAAGTGATGACGTATCAACTCCGACCAATAATCTGCCTCTCCTCCCACCATGCCCCCCCTACATATATATATTTTTTTAAATTGATCATGATCATGTTACAGTGCGAATTTGCAATAACAACAGCATCCGCTTTCTGGGGACGCTCCAGAAAGCCCCCCCCCCCCGGTTTCCCCTCCGGCATCTAAATGCACTTTATAATTTAATAATGGGCCACTTCATAAATTTTATGCAGAAAAACAGTTTTGTAATGGTAGCCTAGATGCTTTGTTTTCATGCATGCATGATGACTGAATACACATCAGCACAAGAATACCCCCCCCCCTGCCTGGGTCATTCAAGTGCCATGGGAACTGTGGGATAGGGGGTGTGATTTAATTTTTTAAAATTAAAAATGGATTGCATTATGGTGCAGGTGTGTTATTTCTCATGCTCAGATCAAGAAAAGGGGAGGCATGATGGGAGGTGGGACTGCCCACTCTCCTGAGAAAATGCAAAACAAATGCCATGATTGTAGTCCTGACCAGTAAGGGGAGAAAACCACAGAGACAGAACTCCAGGCACAAATTCAGAATCTACCTTTAGAATCCAATGCGGTGAGAACGTGCTGAGAAATCAGAACTGTGGAATTTTCTACAGCCTGGGACTATTACATCTCATTTAAATAACTTGCATATTCATTTTTTACTGTCAAAATTCAATACAGTATACTGAAATTCTACACCCAATGCTAGCCACATTTATTCAACCTCAGTTCTGTAACGATCTTGTACCTGTGACTTCCTTGATTTTCGTGATGTGCCAATTTGAATAATTAAATCTATATCCAGAATTTTCAGGAATACTAATGCTTATTGAGCAGGCTTCAGTAAGATGTTGAGCTGTGTTCCCTCTAAGCTGTATGCATAAGCGGCTCTTCATTAACACAAGAAGCCCCACTCAGCAGAAGTTTGGAGCCCTGCAGGGTCTTGCACTGCCTGTTGCCCATATTCTGCTCAGTGGAGGAGAAAAATTAGAAGGAACATTGATGCTGAGTCAACCTGCTTAGGATTGCTCTACATCTCATTCCAACTTTCTAGGATTGATATAATTCAGGCACTTGTGAAGGGACACTAGGAACAAGAAAGTTGACTAAATACATTTCATGTTCACACAGGCTATAGACATGTGGGGTATTCTTAATGTATCTGATCTGATCACTCCATGGTCGAAGCAAGCTCTCTTTTTCTGTTTAAACCAGTGGTTCCCAAACTTTTTCAGGCTGCTTCCCTCTGGGCTCTCTGGCCACATCCCTACGAATGCACATTTATTTCCTGGTGTTAGGACTACTGCAAATTCTAAACACACTATATTGCCTACACTTCTTTTTTGGTTATTGTGCAGTAGCCATATTTTAGTCTTGGAAAAAATATAAAAGTTCTTTGTAAAAGTCAGCTGTAAAGGTAATTTTGGGTCCTCACCGGGGAGAAAGTCAGACAGGGAAAGAAAGAGAGAAGCACGCAATGGAAAATCCCATGACCAGGAGCAATCGGAAAGAGGCTTTTCCAGCCTTCCAAAGATGGAGACTTTTGGGGAAGGTTTGGCAACCCTGGGTTAAGAAATTCCTGGAGATCTGGGGTGGAGGCTGGGAAGGAGGCAGAGACAGGTAATGGCAAACCACCTTGGAATATCTCTTGCTAGGAAAATGCAGCCACAAAAGGAAGAGTCAGACTGCTGCCCATCTACTGCCCCCCAATTCCTCAGGGCCTCCTGGATTTTTCCATTTTCCTCGGAGGGGCCGGGTTACTGCACACTTTGGGAACCCCTAAAATTTCCTGTCCTATCATGCTGATGGGCTGAAATGAAAACTTTCAAAAATACCTCCAGAGTCCATATGCATTAATGTTCCCACCATCTCATTCTAACTTTTTAGGATTGCAGTTATAAGTCATACATTTATTGACAGGATCTAACAGTTAATAAGAGCCTCTTGTGGCGCAGGGTGGTAAGGCAGCAGACATGCAGTCTGAAAGCTCGGCCCATGAGGCTGGGAGTTCAATCCCCGCAGCCGGCTCAAGGTTGACTCAGCCTTCCATCCTTCCGAGGTCAGTAAAATAAGTACCTAGCTTGCTGGGGGGTAAACGGTAATGACTGGGGAAGGCACTGGCAAACCACCCTGTATTGAGTCTTCCATGAAAATGCTAGAGGGCGTCACCCAAGGATCAGACATGACCCGGTGCTTGTACAGGGCCTTTAACAGTTACTAACTGAAGTTCATATTGCATAATATTGGCAGGCCATTTCACATGTGAAATGATATGTTCCTTTAGTGTGTAAGAGGAGTCCAGTTTACATCTTTTCATTTGTTTGTTTTTGCTTTGCATAAATGTATCTAAACCTGCAACTGAATATATGCAAGGTTCTGGAGTCAGGATGAGCCACGATATGGCCATGTTTTCAGATGACACCAAACCAGTAAAGACAGTTAAAGCCCAAGCAGACTTCAAAGGCTCCATAAGAATCGCTTCAAGCTGGGTTCCTGAACAACAAAATGGCAAACGAGGCTGAATTCTACAGTCCTTCTACAGTGATGCACAGTGGCTCAAAAATATCTCATATATACTGATGGTGTATAAACCAGTAATGACTAACCAGGAACGAGGTCTTGGGTAGTGATGGATAGTTCAATGAAAACATCGACTTAGTGTGCACTGGCTGTGAAAAGACAAATTCCAAGGTAGGGATTATTAGAAAGGAATGAAGAATAAAACTGCCAGCATCATAATGCCTTTATATAAATTTAAAGTCCAGCAGCATTTAGAATGCTTGCTGCCTTCAGATGATATGAACACACACTTTAGGCCAGTGGTCCCCAACCCGCGGGCCACGGCTCCTTCTTCCCTCCCCTCCCCGAAGCAACAAGCTCGCCAGGCCGTGAGCAAATCGGCTGCCAAAGCGGCCGATTAGCTCGCAGCCCGGCAAGCTTCTTATTTCGGGAGGAGAGGGAAGAGAAGCTTGCCGAGCCGCAACCTAATTGGCTGCTTTAGCGGCTGATTTGCTGGTGGCCCGGAGAGGCCGGGAGGGAGAGCCGCGGCCGCTGGCATGGCGGCGGCACAAACGCGCGTGCGCGGACTGCCACGCACGCGCATTTGCGCCCCTGCCGGGCGCAAACGCACATACGTGGCAGTCCACGCATGTGCGTTTGTGCTGGGGCTGCCGCACGTGCGCGGGCCCCCTGGCCGCCCTCTCCCCCCACTACGCCGCAACGGTCCGCAGCGGGCAAAAGCTTGCGGACCGCTGCTTTAGGCATGTACATGTCTCTATTCTTCCTTTTAGATGGGGAGCACCACTAAAGGATTCCTGGTTTCAGAAGTCTACAACCAAGCCCCATTGTTGTAGCGATGCGGGCCCTTGGGGAAGCGCTTTCCTCCTCACAAACTATGATGCTAAACTAAGCTGCCCATCCATCCTGACGTCCGCGGGACACTCATGTATTTGATGACATCATCCTGCATCCCGCCCGGGTCCTTATATGTCCCGCTTCCTCGCGGCTGCCTGCCTATTGCTGCAGCCATGGCCCAGCCTCTGCCTACCTCTGCCAGCTTCTGCCTCCACCTGCCTCTGCCGGAGCCCCCTCCCTGTCTCCCTCCCTCCCTGCCCCCCGGCCAGCAGGAAGAGGCCCACCCTTGGCCCCCAGCTAACCTGTGCTGACCGCGCAGGTGGGAAACCGACAGGCTCGTGGGAGACGTGCTCAGGAGATGACGGTGAGTCCAGTCGGAGGGAGGGAGGGAGGGAGGGAGGAGGGGGGCCCCACCGTTGCCGCGGCCCGCCTTACCTCCCTTCAACTCTGCTCACCTTATGCTAAACTGGAAATAAAGCAAAGGTTTCCCAAGGCAGTAAACTCACAATCACATTCCACACACAAGGCAAGACAAGGGGGGGAACAGCGAAGGAGCATGTGGGCGTGGTAACAGATTTCTGCTTTGTGTTTCTAATATCTGACTGCAATCACTGAGTCAGTGGGAGTCATAAAATTGGATAAGGTATAAACAAGGCAACTGAAAGGATCATACGATTGAAGTAAAGGCTGAATGGTTTTTACTTGAGAAAAAAGGCTACTGTAGAGGGGACATGTTTAACTGAGGTTCATAAAATTATCTAGGGTAGAGATGAAGGGGATTGAGCAAACTTGTTTCCCCCCCATAGTACAAGCTCTTGACATCTATCATGAGAATGGATTCAGGAACTGCATCTTCATGCAACATATAATTTATGCAATTATCTGTCCCACCATGTAATACTGGGCACTAATTGAGGTAGCGTTAAAAGGGAATTAGACAAAATCATGGACTATAATGGCTATTAAGAACTATTAACCATAATGGAAAAAGGGAAACACCATTCTTTGGAGATTGGTTACAAACAGACAACAATGGGAAAATTGCCTTCTTGTATAGTTTATGGGCTTCTCAGAAGCAGGGAAGTAGGATGGCTGGATAAGATGAACCTTGGATCTGATCCAGTAGGATTGTTCTGAGAGTTCCATGATGGAATCAGTAGAATTGTTTCACAGCATATACTTCGGCTAGCACCATTCAGCTTGGTTCTTCTAAACATGTTGCCAGCAAAGTGATTAAGAAGCCGGTAATATTAACCCTACCAGATCTTCTACTATCCAGGGGTTGTCATTTGTTTTCTTGCTTTTTTTCCACAGTAATTTTTGGCCATAATTAGCCAGCCTTAATTTATATTTCTGACCTCGCATATCACTCACAAGAATAAGGGGTGGCAGGAAGGGGCACCTTGGAAGTTCATTCCCTATTAAGATCTTTAATGACTGTAATGGTCCATTTCCCAAACTCCTTGATCTGTTGCTAGTTTACATCCTTTATCACCCCATGTTTTAGGCAGTGCTCTGATTGCCTAATGCCATTCTGGGCCCACTCATTACTTAGCCTGCATTACAGACCCCTCAGTTCTGCTTTAAATAATACTTCCGTTCCCCTAAGAATCTGAGAAAGCTGACAGTTCAAAAAGAAGAAGGACCCAGTGCTGCAATAATGGACATGAAACACGTTTATGAATTCCAATATCATTATGATATGAGGAGGGAAAATGCAGTCGGGTTCAGACTGAAAGGAGATTACTGGCTTTTCTCTCCTGGTATTAATGCATTAAGAGTCCTAATAACGTAATAGTCTACCCTCTGAGCATCTCTCAATTTCAACCTGCGGTGCCATTCACCGGGGGAAGACAATAAAACTCGCCGATATGAATAATTTATTGGCATGTCTACATGACAGCTGCCACGATAAGCAATCTCTTGTTATTTACTTGTCAACATGTGTAATTTGTTTTTTTTAAAAAAAACAGAGCAGTAAATGTCAGTGACATTTCAGATGGCATTTAAATGATTTTCAATCAATAGATGCGATTGTGAATGGCTGTGTTCTCTCATCATGCTCTCCTTTTGTTACAGAAAGGTTGAATGCATCAGAGCAATGGCTGAAGTTTTCCATATTTCTAAGGCTTTGCCTTTTCTTCTCTCCTGAAAGAAAGAGGGCTTTGGCTGATCAATAACGCAGATTACACAATGACGGCCGAATATAGTCCCTGGAGTCAATTCTTCAGGCCAAAGGAAATGAAGTCGGTAGACTCGATGCCTTTAATTGGGGCAAAGGAAGGCAACTGCCTTGGAAAGATTTCCATAAACAGCTTTTGCAGTTTACCATACTGAAATTTGGAAACATTTTCATTAAGGAGGGTAGGAGAAATATTATAATTAATTTGCTCTGTATAAATGGGGTGTATTATAATTATGGTGTGGAGTACACCAGCAAGTTGAAAATTTAGGTGTCATTGTTAACTCATAGTTTATTAAGTGGCATACTATTTTTTAAGTACTCCACTTTATACTTCTTGGCAGTGAGTTTGATAGAACCCAGTGGGAGTTAACATAACTAATTGTATAGGATTGGAGTGCAAAGCATAAAACTGACAGCAGTTGTTGACTTGTGGTATGTTATAAATGTAGGTTTTCAACTCAATTTTAATTAGTTTATTATTTTAAACTTTTTTCATACGGCGGAAAACTGAATGTTCCTTGTTTCTTGAAGACTGGCTGTAAATATTTGGTTTAAGCCATTCATTCCGCGTTATTTTTCAAAATGTGATTTTTCCCCCATGTGCTATCCTATCCATTTAAAAGCTGGTCTTTAAAAATGAACATGCAGACATCCAGGAACATCTTCCTCGCCTTCTGGACACTGAATCAGTGATAGGAGAGTGTAGGGAACTTGTATTTTACTTTTCCCCTCCAAACTAAAAAAATACCTATGTACCAAGAATTTAGCAGCTTATTGTCTCGGGACTAAATACACAGTAAACGTAATCAAATACTAATTCAGCAAACTGCAGTCAGATCGGATTCTAAATCCTGTGTTTACCAGGAAAACCCCAATAATTAAAAGCAGCATCAAGGGAAACAATGAAGTACTACCAGAATATGTTCAAAAATAAATATTTATATTCAGTCAAACCTACCTGCTTTCATCATTAAACAACTACATTTACCTCCAGTACTTTTATTATTTAATCACTTAAAACCAAAGCTGTTTACTAAAGTCCCATCTTCTAAGCCTTTGCTCTGACATGCTGGTATTTAGAACTTAAGGCCTATGGCTCCTGCATCCGTACTATGTGGTGTTAGTCTGGTAGTACTAGAACACTGAACTATTGTAGGTACTTAGGTCAGGAGTTCAGAAATAGCAACAGCCACTATTATGAAAGTAATAACAAAATAGAATTGTTGTATGGGGCAAAGACTGTGATTAAGTACTTGTATGTCATTTTGACCTGGATGGCCCAGGCTGGCCTGATCTCATCAGATTTCGGAAGCTAAGCAGAGTTGGCCTCGGTTAGTATTTGGATGGGAGACCAATAAAGCACTCCAGGGTCACTGTGCAGAATCAAGCAATGGCAAGCCACCTCTCAATGACTCTTGTCTAGAAAACTCTATGCTGCCATAAATCAGCACAAGACTGAATGATTTATTATTCACATATCTCAGACATTTCTGGCTACCACCAATCCAGATACCTTGGGAAGCCCAAAGCATGATAGCAACATTTCACTAGTGGGATACAACTTCTCCCCTAGCCAAACATGCGGCACTGTTGTAGCAATGGTAGCACAAGCCATTCAACATGCCACTGTAGCTGCACATAGTCTATTTATTTATTAGAACTGTGTCCAGCTCACTCTCCAAGGACGTCAGGGTGGCAAACATAGACCTCTTCCCTCAATTTATCTTCCTTAACAAGCTTGTCAGTTGAGTGAGTCATAAGACTGACTCAAAACCAGCTAGTGGGCTTTATGGTAAAGGGGGGAATTTGAGCCTGGATAACCCGTCACAATCTAGCACACTAACTGCTACCTCACAAAGACTTTCTCCATATACTTAAAGGATTGGTGACTGGGAAATGCAGTCAGAGGACTTTGAAAGATACAGGAAACATTGTTTTGAGATGTCATTGTCAAGTAACATTTTGGCAGGAAAGAGGCACTGGTAGGACTAATCAGATGCCAGGCTTTCAACCTATTCCAATTGATGGAGAGCATCATTGTGAACATAAGTTGTGTATGGGCTGCACAGGTCTTCTTCAGATGAAAGGAATGGGGAAGTTGTGAGTATTGATGTGCAGGAAGAGGACAGTAATGCTGTACAGCAGGGGTAGTCAACCTGTGGTCCTCCAGATGTTCATGGAGTACAATTCCCATGAGCTCCTGCCAGCAAACACTGGCAGGGGCTCATGGGAATGTAGTCCAATGACATCTGGAGGACCACAGGTTGACTACCTCTGCTGTACAGGACAAAACAGCTCAGCTTCCATTTTAAACATTTTATTACATTGTTTTTCATATTCGGGAATGTTAACCAAAAGCCTGAGCTTTTAAATCTACTTCCCACCCAGGATGCATCTCTTCTGCACCTCCTGTCTAGGATATATTGTCTGGAGATAAATCACTTTCAAAAGTATACACACATCTGAAAAAACAGTGCGCAGACAAATGGTATTTGTTAAAAAAAATAGTCCCTCCAGAATAACCTCATAGCAGGTGTTTACTACCTGAATTTTTATGAGTAATTAGATATAGACCCACCCTTGGGTACAATCCCCCCAGCCCTAGTTAGAACAGAAATAACTGGGATTTGATGCTACCCTAGATATGATAATTTTGTGTACTTAGAAAAGAGAACAGCTGCTTCCTAGTTGCCTGTGCCTCAATAAAGTTTTAATATAATCATAAAGCTTCAAAGGACTTTATAGACAATAACTCCATAAATTTAACACCATCAAAGCAAAGAAATTTTTTTAATGTTCAGGCTACCATTTAGAATGGGGATATTTAACAAACAAAATAAAAACCCACAGGCGCCATGAAATTTGTTACTGGTGCACAGATTCTTGGGCTCCTGCGTCTGTAATGTCACCTTTTGAGATCTGTATGGTTCAGGAGTATAGTTTTCATGTCAGGCTCCTGAGGCATCAGGATGTAATGAATTTGGAAGTAATTTCTCCTGTGGAACTATAAGTGATTGTGCACTGGTACCAATGCAAGAAATCGCCAACCTCCAGATGGGGCCTGCAGAAAACATCAGCTTTCAAGGTCTGGTTTTATGGTATCATATTCTCCCGCATTCTTCCCCTGCCTAAAGTCTGATCCCCCCTAAGCATTGCCCCAAATCTCCAAATGTTTCCCAAACTGAGGCGCTTTTTGCTGCTGAATCCTGCCCAGCATGAATCTCTGGTACAGATGTGTCGTTTTCAGATTTCAACATCTTAGCTCTGCCCATCTTAAGAGCTCCGCCTTATGAACTTAATTTAATATTCATGCTCTAGGTTACCTTCCCCAGTTTCTCAAAATTTCTATCCCAGTCGATTTCATTGGTGTAGATTTAAACCAGTATAGTGTAGTCAGGGAGGGAGGGAGAGAGGGAAGGGATCAAAGAACTCAGGAGCAGGTATGTGTTCCACATACCTGTGAGAGTCTGGATGTCACTACTTTTATTTCTTTGTTGTTCCCTGGCTGACAATATGTATACTCAAAGGCTGCAGTTGCTTCTAATTCCTGACTCCTTGAATCTTTTTTAGGGAAGGTGACTCATAGTATAGTAACTAATACAAATGTGACCTTCTTTCCATGGAAAACAAGGATTTGAGGGGTTTTTTTCATCTTTGCAGCCAAGTAAATGAGTTTCTATTGAAAACTAATTACCACCATATACTACCACCTCTGCTTTTCCCCTGCAAGACCCTTGAGGAGGTTGTTATAAATTGGCTGTAAATTGATGACATCTATGAGCATCTATACATCCCTGTATATTAAGTCATACAAGACACTGCACAAAGGTATGTTGCTATATTGTAGCTGATGAACTCAATATGGCCAAAGAGGGAGAAAGAAGGTGAGGAACATGGTAATATGTACCTACTGTTGACAGCTTGAAAGTAAGCACAAGTGGAGGATAAATAATGAAGTTAAGAATGGACTGGACCCTAATTGTCTGAATAGTCAGGGATAGCCTAAGAAGGATACAGATTATACTAATGCATCATGAATAAGCTTTAGCATAACTTTTTGAGATGTAGATTATCCTTTTCTCAGGTAGAGCTTTGATAAAAAAAAAGAAAGTGTGTGTAGGTAGAAGATACGTCTCCAAATTAAAAATGAATGCAAGACAATTGCATAAAATTATTGTGGCCCTGTGCCAACTGGTGAGAGATAAGCAAAGCTAAACAACCTGGTTGCTCAAAATCCATATGCTATTTACGACAAGACAAGAATGAAGTAGTGTGCAGAGATATTATTGTGCCTGAAGCTACTCATAACAGTAAGTTTTCAGAACAGAAGATAATAGCAAATTAACCTCTGTCTAGCCAAAAGGAAACTTGTGCTCAACAGATTATCGAATTGTGTTGTAGACAATCTCCCGTTAGGGCCAGTTTGCTCCTTTATTAAACCTGAACCAGCCTTATTGAAAGAGGTGTTACTATAGAATTGATCTGTGGAGTGAGTGGAGGCTGCAAGGGTACTGAATGGGAATACTGATCTACATCTTCAAAAAGACTTTTGACACAGTGAGACCAGCAGTGCCCATGTCCGCAGCACATACTCTTCTGTTGCACCATTATTTTCTGCAGCAAACATGTCAAGTAAGGATGGTACCAATTTGTGTGCATATGTTTAGAGATGCAGATACAATTACATGTCATCCGCATATTATGTGTTAGATGCATGAGATACCATGAGTCACTTACATAGAGCAAACATAAGTTACCATACAAAGGGTGGTGTTCTTCTGAGCTGCACTAAGCTGGTCCATCAGTGCTGGCTGCCACTGGTTCAAGGACAGCCTGAAAAAATTTGACATTCTGGAGGAATTGTATTCACTGTTCCTTTAAGAATGATTTTAAATGAAGACCTAGGTTCTTATGGCTGCCTGATGATCCTACCTCTTGGACAAGGAAACGGGGGTGGGGTGGGGAGGGGATAAACAGGGATCTTGTAGCTTTCAAATACTAAATTCTAGCAGAATCTTTCCTAGACAGCAGCCTACTTGGTTAGATGCATGAGATGGTGGCTTTATTTGTCCATAGTGTCATACAGACCTCCTAGTTTTCATCACAGTGCTTCTAAACCTATTTGTAGGTAGTGTTATTTTAATTAAAGGTAAAGGTATCCCCTGTGCAAGCACTGAGTCATGTCTGACCCTTGGGGTGACGCCCTCCAGCGTTTTCATGGCAGACTCAATACGGGGTGGTTTGCCAGTGCCTTCCCCAGTCATGACCGTTTACCCCCCAGCAAGCTGGGTACTCATTTTACCGACCTCGGAAGGATGGAAGGCTGAGTCAACCTTGAGCCGGCTGCTGGGATTGAACTCCCAGCCTCATGGGCAAAGCTTTCAGACGGCTGCCTTACCACTCTGCGCCACAAGAGGCTCTATTTTATTTATTTTAATTAGTACGTCTTTAAAGGTAAAGGTAAAGGTATCCCCTGTGCAAGCACCGAGTCATGTCTGACCCTTGGGGTGACGCCCTCTAGCGTTAGCAATGTGTAAAAAGAGTTTATTTTGCACATTTTGATTGACACATGTATTTAAAGACATGGTCCCAACTGAAGATTTAAAAATACATTGCAATTTAGAAACACACTGATATGCTATATTCCCATGATGACACGGGGTGAATATTCATTACACAGAGGCTGAGTGTTAATGGGAGCCGAGTTCTTTGCTGAGTTAATGGTGTTAATGGGAGCTGAGTTCTTTGCTGTCTGGTTTCTGATACTGAGCTCCTGCCATTAATGGTCAATTCTTGGGAGCCATTCAATTTTTTTGCAACAAATATCAGACTGTAGAGACTGGTACACCATTCTAGTTCTTTTCAGCATATTCTAGCAAGAGCTATGGACATGGACACAGGAGACTTGTCGACTCTATCTGTTAAGTCATTAATTGTGAGCTAGGGGGCCATAAAAGCCAAGATGATGGACTGAAAATTCAGAACATGTTTTACGGAGCATGTAACCCAGCTGGACTGTTGTGATATTTTGCTTCTTTTTCAACATTGCTGCTATAGTCAATGAAGCCAGCGCCTTTGTGGTCTATTAAGACAAATCCATCAATAGGCAAACAATAAAAGCAAGGGGCTGCCAGAGTGTTTGTTACACTCTGACCCTTTCCATTGATTGCCGTTGCCCAGGTTTGAAAAGATTCTTAAGGGATTTTAGAAACACTATTAAGCCACAAACACTTCCTCAACATTTAGCAGTCTCTATGTCTTAAAAAAAAAAAGCAATCTTCAAGTGTCAAAATTATTAAACTCCCTGAAGTGCTTTGAGCCTGACTGGGTAACATGCATTGGTCAGCTGCTGGCTTAGCATGTCCTACAATCTGTCCCATGGTAATAGTGCCAGCAGTTTTGTTGTATGATGGAGACATAGGTAAAGTTGGGGCTTGCCCTGGTTTAGAGTTCTTCACTGGCAAAAGTGAAGGAAGCTCTCCTGTGGATCATACTCGATGCATTTTATTTATCAGTCAAATGTCTATATCTTGCTTTTCTCTTGTGGCTTAAGGTCACTCACGATTCCAAGATTGAAAGTATATAAAATATGCAATCAAACCCAATTAAAAATGCCCATAGCTTAAATGTCATGAAAAACAAACAAAATAGTTTTGCAGAACTCTGTAAAAACTTCCTTTACTTTCTCAGGAAAGGGTTCTAGGACATACCAGGCAAGCCACTAAGTGGTGGAATAACTAGAAGTTGGCAACCATTGTATTTGGCACAGAGCAACATATCTTCAGAGAATTTATCTAAAGCTTCAGTGTCAGGGAAACACAAATTTGGGGTGCAGATGGTGATAACAAACAGTGAAAATCAGAGTGGTGTTTCACCCTTCTAGACCCACCGACTCCAACGGACTTTGAAATGCATAACTTAAGAATTATTAGGATTGCACTGTGAATGTTGATGCAATTCAGGCCATGTTGGGTTTTTTTGTTGCTCAATATCATTCGTAATGAATTTTGGTACATGAATTCATTTTGAACTAGTAGAAAGGCCGCTGCAGGCTGAAAAGCAGCGGGTGCTAGCGGGACAGCGGTTTGGGGTGGAGGCAGCGATGGTGAGGGGCGGAGAGGGCTGGAGCCCCCCTGCCCACCTCCCCCTCCTAAGGCGGGGGTGGGGAAGCATTGGTTGGGGGGGGAAGCATTGGGGCTGGCAGGCCCCAGGCTGGCTGGCGCCACCTGCCTCATTACCTTTAGTAAGTCACCTCCCCCGCTGCCACAATTCCTGCAGCATGGCCGGAGGCTCCTGGCAGGGCTCTTGATCTCGACTGCGTGCTCTGCGCAGCCTCATGTGGGGCCTCCATGCCTCCACCGGCTGCCCTGTGCCGCCATCGGTTCCCCGGTGGCTCTGCAGCCACCGCCTCATCTTCCCCATGGCCGCCTCCTCAGTGGCGGTGCTGGCAGTGCCTCCTCGTGGGTACTGCCAGCGCCTCCTCCTGGAGGCCACTGCTGCCACCCAGGTAGACCACCACACACGCATCAGCCACGGCAGCCAGGATCATCTGCAGATAGGCGAGAGGCTACCTAGGGAGGGCATTCTCTCTTTGGCCCAGATTCGAATCTGGACAGTCTCAGCTGGTTGGACACGCTCCACTCACCAGGGCATTTCACAAATATATATAGGCACCACAGATAAGGACGTGATTGCAGGGAAAGAAACTCTTGATTGAGACTTTGAGAAAAAAGATATGCTGTACAAAGAAACCCCTTGATTGTTACAAGTCAGACACCTCCTCCTGTTCAGGGGCAATTTATAGGTTAAAAAAGCTATCAACACCCTTCTTAATATCACACTAATATCTTAAGTGCAGGGCACTGCTTGGGTTGAAATGGAACAAGATGGATACCAGGCAGTCATTAGCTTGGGAAATCAGTTTCAAGGCATGAGCCAGAGCAACTGGTTGGCTACTGCCCTCTCCTTGCCCTACAGAGATGCCGGCCTTTAGGACAATAGATCACCTAAGACCTATAGATTCACTCAGTATAACCTCACTGACACCTGACTTCTCCTTCACCCATTAACTATGATTAAGCAGCAAAAGCTTAAGTGTATTCACCTTCCCAGGTACTCTTTATGTCCAAGGCCTGTAGACCCATCAAACCTCTCTCACCACTTTGTCCACCTCCAGTAAAACCATCAAGTCATCGTCCTTTGGCACAGAGTCAACCTGCCTCAGAGTACATTTTGCCCTACAAATACCCTGCTGCTTGTGTGTGTGTTTGTGCTCTTTGATCTTCCATGCAGTCCCGTTTGTGTGTAGGCCTTCTCTTTCATGAAATGCTGGCTGTTTTCCTCCTAGACTTGCTCCTTCTGTGGACCTCTTCAGAATCGGTAAATATCACTCTTTCCAAGAATTGCTCCTTTCCCTAGTTAGCTCTTTTTCTTTTATTCAGTTTTCTGTTTGTTTCAGTGAAAACTCTTCTGGTAAAACAGCTGCCTGAGTATCACTGAGAGGTCTTTATGGGGCAAATTCCTGTATCCATAGGTGGAGATTCCAGTTACCTGCCTCTCACTCCATTTCCAAACTAATTCCCCCAAATTAAGTGGAGACTGCCTCTATCAGGAAAAAAGGCCTCCAATGAAGAGTGATTCTGCACATACTACATGCTTATTTTTACATATACTTGTCCATCCACTAGGTCTAGAAACTTAGGGTTTGATTCTATACACAGAAGCTTTCTTCCAACAAAGAAAATTTATTCTCCTACCACCAGAAAAGGGTTTCTAGGTTAATGGAAATTTATAGAATTCAACTCTCTTTTTATGATGCAGACTGAGATTCTTATGAATTTATGGTATGCATCAGATTTTGCTTTTGGTAGCACATTTCCATAGGATTATAGACATATATGGAGCTACATATAGAACTATAAGAAGATTAGATAAATATGGAACTATCTTAAAACTGATAGGGAAACCAATGAACAGTCTGCTCATGTGCCAGTTGAGGACATGGCCTCTAACCCTTTAATTATACAACCCATGATTAACTGCACATGAAAGTGAATAAGGACTAATTTCACGGAGCCTGCACTCAAAACTGCAGAAGGACCAACACATTATTTTCATCCACATTTCCAGTACATTTTGGTAGCATGCAAACATGATTTTAATGCAATGCTAAGTCTCCAGCACGTGAAAATTTATTTAAATATCTAGTTATTACTCATACCTCTAATTCTAGCTCCTCTCTGTCCATTTCTTGATGAATGCCTCCCATGTAATCATTTGGATCATAGTATTCGTGCCCTGATGAATGCCTGGGAAAATAAAGCACAGTTTAGGTTATCACTTGCTATTCTAATTAACATATTAATCCTCCCCAAGCCTCATGGCAGATCATCACTAACATGTCACACGTACATGCAAGGCTGGTGTGATGCCAGTGATCAATGGTGCTGAGGGTTGTAAGTTCATTAAACAAAAAGCAAACAAATAAAAAAACAAAACCCTGTCTCTTTCATGTAACATGCAGGGGCTAATCTGCCAGAGAGATATACAGTTAATTTCAGCCAGCAGACTTGGAGTGACAGACGATTGTTACTGTTGTTGTTTGCTGTCAGGAAAGCAGAGCTGCAGGATGGCAAGGCTTCGGATACAGTAGTTTCTAGTGTGTTCATAGTCTGTCTGAATAGTCACAACAGACAATGGCTTGTTGGATTCCCTCGGGCTGGGCTCAGTACCAACGACCAGCCCCAAACCCGCTCCCAGGGAGGGGTGATATAAAAGGTAAATGATGAAAAAAGGAATTATAAAAATGCAAATGAACACAATTCAGAGTCACATAATAAAAGGATGGAAGTAGTACTTTTAGAGAGTTAGCTTAACATTATGTTTTGAATTCGTTATTTAATTTATTATTCATTTAATTCATTCACACGGCTTGGGCCCTACCTATCTGAGGGACCACTTATCTGCTTATGCCCTCTGCAGGGCTCTTCGCTGTGCAGGTACTAATTTCGACTCCGGCCAGGGCCTTTTCGGTCCTGACCCCGATCTGGTGGAATGAGCTCCTGGGAGAGCTGAGGGCCCTGACGGAGGGCCTGTAAAACAGAGCTCTTCTGCCAGGTCTTTGTTTGAGGCCGGGTTGTTTAAGATCTTGTCCCCCCCCCCCCCCCCCGCCAGGATGATGTTATATCATCGCTTGAACCCTTTGTGGATGGTTTGTGGATGGTTGTTATATGGTTGTGGGGGGGGGGGCGGTGGAAAGATTTTCTTTCTATCTGCCATATGGAGGTTTCTAGTTTTAAGGCTTGGGTTTTTATGATAGATTCAAATGGGCAGCCGTATTGGTCTGAAGTAGCACAATAAAATCAGAGTCCACTAGCACCTTTAAGACCAACGAAGACCAAAGACTTCAGAGTGCTTGCACTCGAAAGCTCACACTTTGAATAAATCTTTATTGGTCTTAAAGGTGCTACTAGGCTCTGATTTGGTTGGGTTTTTATGAGGTTTTATGTGATCCACCTTGAGTCCCACCAAGGAGGAAGGCGGAATATAAGTGTAACAAACAAACAAACAAATTAAATATATATAATGCCTTTCCCCCCACTGAGGACCCACAGCAGCTTACATTGTTCTCTCCATTTTCTCCTCACAACAACCCTGTGGGGTAGGTGAGGCTGAAAGTGTGTAACTGAACCCAAATTTTTAAAATTTTGTCTAAACTTTCAAAAGGAAGATCAGTTGCATAATGGGAAGAGGAACTAACTGAGTGTGAGTGATATCAGTGTGATTCAATTTCTTTTATGAAGAAAAAATTGTTTCCATTAAAAAGTGGAAGCCTTGTTGAAATGAGGGTTGGGGAAGAGCAGAAACTCTAACAAAATAGTTGACAATAAAGGCAAACCGTGGGAATTTGAGGAGAAAATTGAAGGAAAGTTATATGAAATGACTGTAATACCTTAAGCAGGAAGCTAGTCCTGAAAGATCTTTAAACTACAAAAGTGTGAAAGAAATGCTGACAAAGATTACAGAGAAGATAAATGAATTATTTGCCTGCTCTTTCACTAAAGAAGATGGCTGAGATATCGCATATGAGACTTTGGGGCTAATAGCAAATTATAATTAACAAATTGGGTGCGTGGCATTTTCTTGAGAGCCTCTAAAGAACTTAAATGTGAAATGGCTATAACAGGAATATGCAATTTATCATTAAAATTAAACAAATCTCTTATTATCAGAACAGAGGGTAGCCAATGTAACATCAATTTTTTTAAAAAATGCAAAAGAGGACTAGGAAAGAAGCATCTTCAAAATTCAGACAACCTTTTGTTCTAGTAAGTTCCGTTCCGCGCCAGGCTGCTGGCAGGTGTTTGGGCTGGGGCAGGTTGCCAGACAGGGGAGCATTTTCTCACTTCACCTGGTTGACTCCAGATTTGTGCCTCCAGGTGAGGCAGCCGGGGTGGCGAGGTTCTACCATGCCGCAAAGTGGTGGGGAACGATTTTAATTTTTAGGAATGGGGTATTGCATTAGAACACAATATCTCATTCTTAAGAATTAAAAAAAATGCCCCAGGTGATTTCACCATGCTGCGCCTGGGACATTTTTTGTCCCTGCCAGAACACTGCAGTCACAGCGACAGGTGGCAAGGAGCCAGGCCATGATAGCCCAAACCTGACATAGACCCCACTGGATATATCCATATTCCTTTGCTCCGGGGCAAACAAGGGCCTGAGTTGGGCCAGGTCTGGGATGGCCCTGGCCCAGCCACACTGTCATCTAGAACCAGTAATTTGCCCCGCCAACGGACAAGCAGTGGGTTGGGGCAAAGTCCGGTGCAGCAAAGGTTGAAAAGAGAATTATTATGAGTTCTGTTAAAAATATTAGGCTGCCATTGCCCTGCTTTAAGGGAATGCGGATTTTCCCCACATTCCAGTAAGTATGCCGAGCGGCCAATGGGGCCTAGCGCAGAGGAGGCCTGTGTAGACAGGAAGAGCTGGGCCTGGTTCCTCCTCATCCTATAGAGGCCCAGAAGGGGCATCGCGCTGCTGCGGGCCGAATGAGACTTTTTTCTTTTCTTATTTTGCAGGAAAGTGGAATTGTGTTTTCAAGCAATTCCACCTTCCTAGGGGGGGGGAACCCACTGCTCCCCCATGTGGTGGAACCTTTCCTCCATGGCTGCATCCCCTGAGGGAACACAGAAAGTGGCGGACCAGCTCTGCCGCCAAAATGTGTCCCCCCATGGGGAACACAAAAAACTGTGGAGAATGCTGCTCCACCGCAACACTTTGGTGGTGGCCTGTTGCAGCCGCCACTGCGTAGAATGGCCCATGGAGTCACAGGTGAGCAGTGAGGGACTGTGGGGAGGTGATAGAATTTTTTTTTGAAAAAGCTAGCATTATAACACCTTTCTAAAAATCTGTTATGGAGGGTTAGGATTGCTGTACCACATTACAAAGCAAGGCTAGTTATTATATATATATATATAGGAGATTGGAGTAACCTGATTTGAAAAGACTGAATTGTGGAGGCAGTTTCTAGTTGAGGGACCTGCAGGACTGAGAAGAGAGGCCCCATCATCTCCTACTTGGTGATATCAGCTTTCACTGCTACCTCCACACCCACTCACTTATGGCACTGCCCCTCTGTCTGCCTAGGCCCTGTGGTGGTAACAGCAACTCCTACTTGTCCTTCCCTGCTTACCTCCCTTGTACACCCAAAATGTTCCCTTTGGGGGATTTTCCTGCAGACCTGGAGAGCTATCAGGGTTCTAAAAATATTCATATCTGTATCTGACCACACTTTCTTGGTTTCTTGGTTCACATGGGGGGCAGGTTCTGTATCAGATATAGAAGGATTAAACAGATAATGAATTTATAAGACTTTATAAACACATAGTGTGGGGAAGGTGATTAGATAAAAATTCTTCTCTTTGATCATCTTAAACATTAGACCACAGAGTCCTTTAAGGAAATGGCTTAGTAGAACATTCACAATGGATAGAATGAAGTGAGGTTCCATGAATTTCCTCAGGTTCTGGTCATAGTCAAAAACTTAAAGGCATTGGTAAGCACTAGAAAAAGAAACTCAGTTGGAATATGGATGTTAGACTCCAAGTGCACTTGAAAATCCTTTTCAAGCAGGAACAGTGACACAAATTCTGCTCTTTAGAAACCCATCTTTCATGGTCAGCATGGTCAGATCTGAAACTGCATTTGACTTCAAGAGCAACACCACTGCAGCTTTCTCCGTACAAAATGGAAAGATGTTCATCACAAAGAAATACATTTGACATTTTGGGTAAATTTCTACTGTTTTCTTCATGCTACAGAAATAAATATCAAGTATCTGCATGGAATAATAATAGACTCTGGGGAGAATCCTTTTTTTTATGCTAAGAGTATGGGTAGGCTTCAGTGTGGCTACAGCAGCAATTTATTTTTTAATCTGGATGTGCAAAACTTTCAGAACATTGCTAGCAGTAATTAAAAATTGATTCTCCAATTTCCTTGACACTATTCTGAAGAAATATCAGCCCTTGAGAACAACTTATTTACGTAACATCGCCATAGGATTATAACAAAGTAATTAATACAGTGGAACAGAAGGCAGTTGCTCTTAGCTGTGTGAAATTTATGTTCACCATGACAAAAAAGGAAGCAGCAATGTAAAGCTCTTTCATCTGCTAGGGATTGTAATCGTGTGAAAGCAGCAGGTATTTTCAGAGAATTTTTTTAAAAAACCCTGTGAATTTTGCCTGTTTTAAACTGGGTTTTGTAAAGCCACCTTAAATCACAGTGTAACAAACAAACAAAGAGTAGAGACAGAAAAGCTATGACTCCACATTTAAGGGAGGCTTGACTGAGCTCGTTTTGGATGTAAAAGGCTCTGACTCTGGTATCTCCATCAGGGCTTGGGGGCATACGTGCTAGACCCCAAATAACGGCTCCAATCTGAATAATCCATAGTGACCCAGATGGATGCGATGTCTGAGCAAGACAGCTGGACAGGAGCATTCCCATTTATACAGGCATCAATATTTTTATGGGGAAAGGTGGAGGGAAGGTGGCAGGTAGAGCTCGATCTTGTTAAATCTTGGAAGCTGAATTCCACAAGCCACTCGCAATGCAGCATGTGAGGGGGTTCAAACCTCTGCTGGACATAGATCAGGCAGGGATATTTTTCAGATTGCAGCCATCTACGTCTCCTATGATATGATGATCACAGATGTAGTTCAAGAGCATCCCATCACAGGAGGGGAGAGGCTTCAGTATGTAGGAAAGCCTTTTATCACAGCAACCTTCAGGAATCTAAATTGCCATTCATGGGGCTGCTGGTCAAAAGACACCATTGACTGAAGATTTCACATAGTTTCATTACAGGTGATGAAGCAGGGGTTTGACAAACTTTTCTCTATTTTCACAGGTCGTTCTGCATCAACAAAAAAGTGACACTAAATGTTTGGATCAATCTCTTGTAATTTCCAAATGATTAAGAAAACCTAAGTGCCGGTGTGGCTAAAGATGTCGTCCTGAGAGGGTGGCAGGGCATCTGCTCTGCTATCTCTGAAGCCTGACAGGGGTCAATTGTGCAAGCAATTGGCAGAAAAGAGGAGGGGTACGCAAACCCCACCTCACCTTTCTACCCAGGAAGTTCTTGGGGCCGTCTCCAATCCTTTAGGGAGTGTATCTCCCTGGATTATAGGCTGTCAGCGTTCCAGGTCCAGAGGACGACTGCCATTTTCTACCTCGGACTTTCTTTTCTTTCTTTAATCTTAAAGTATCTGCTTCAACCCTACATGATGATTTACCACAAATGAACGCTTTGAACTGAGGGAAGGACATCGGCTGAGTTCCAAAACATCATTTACTGCAAGTATCTCTCGTTTTTTTTTTCTTCGTCTTTCTTCCTGCATCAAAGCCCTTTGTTTCCCCCCTCCTCTTACTCTGCTCTGCCTGAAGCCACCTCGTTAAGAGGCAGGCTAATTCTCCTAACTAAGCAGAAGAAGGACTCAAATCAACTCGAATTAATTGGCAAAAGCTCTTATTGTAATTGTTTTGGTTTTCGAAGATAAGAAGATAAGAGCTGTGAATGGGAAAATCTCACGAGAACTCTGTGCCTTAACTGACTTTAATACGTCACATGCCTGTGCCGGAACATTAGAGGATTAAACAGAGGACCTCTACTGGCCACTTGTAAAATTGTTTGAGGCCGGGTTTTTTTAAAGTCAAAATCATGTCTATGTTAAAAAGATTGGCTCATCTAATAGAGATACAAACCCAAGATTACAAAGTATTCTTAGATGGATTGATCAAAAATATCTCCAAGGAGATTCAAGATGGCAAGGAAGAAGTCTTCAATAGGAATGATGGATTAATAACAGTGACTGATGACAGCTTTAAACAAGGTGGAAAACCAACAGCAGAAGAGAAATCTGAAATTCATATCTTCAAGGAGATCCAAGATGCCAAGGAAGACGTCTTTAACAGGAATAATGGATCAATAACAGTGGCTGATGACAGCTCTAAACAAGGTGGAAAACCAACAGTAGAAGAGAAATCTGAAATTCTGGAGACGGAAAATGGGATGCCGGAGTTCTGCAGCCCAGATAAGGACACCCTTTTTAAAAAGACATACAGCCATCTCAAAGCAACAGTGTACAAAAATCAATCAAAAGAAATATGGATCTGCAGTGAAAGTAACCGATTTAAAGGATCTCTCTGGGGAAAAAATTGTATTGATACTGGAGTCCAGGAGGTGCAACGGCCTCAAGATTTATCGATGCATACTCTGCGGGAAAGAGTACAACTGCACTTTCTACGCCAAAGGCCTATGGGACAGAATAAAATTTTACGGGAACGACAAGATGTAGCAAGCCTCGAGATGAGACCCCCTTAAGAAGACCGAAAGCTCATATTGTTTTATGTTTAATGTTATACTGTATTCTATATTTCCATTTTTATGAAAAAGGGGAAGCAGTGTCTCTTTCTCTCTTGTTTTTTTTTTGTCTCTTTTCTTTTGTAGGCATATAGGTAATATAATCATTAGTGCTGAAAATGTAAAATGGGGTTCTCCCCCCTTATTTTTTCTTTCTTCTATTAGTGTATTGTCCTAGGACTAAAGCCTACACTGACTTGTAGAAAATGTTTAATGTTAAGCTTTCAACTTAAATCTGAAAATATATCTGTTAGGATGGTTCTTAGAATGGGTCAAGCATAAATTGTTTTGTAGATGTATCAGAACCAAGGATAAGGAGAAGCTATAGAAGACTGAAAGCTTATATTGTTTTATGTTTAATGTTAAGCATTTAATCTAAACCTGGAAATCTTATTATTCTCTGTATTAACAACATATACTGTATTCTACATTGCTACTTTTATGAAAAAGGGGAAGCAGTGCCTTTTTTCTCTCTTGTTTTTTTTTCTTAGTAGGCATATAGGTAATATAATCGTTAGCGTTGGAAATATAAAATGAGGCTTTCCCCCCTTATTATTTTTTTTTATTATTGGTGTATTGTTATAGGGCCAAAGCCCATATTGATCTGTAGAAAATGCAAAGCTCTCAACTTATACCTGTCAGGATGGCTCTTAGAATGGGTCAAGTATAAATGGTTTGTAGATGTATCTGTATTAAGGATAAGGAGAAATTATGAAATCCTTTTGTAATTTTTTTTCTTTGTACATCTTTAAGGCAAAGCCCTACTTTCCTCTCCCTTCATTAGGGTATTGATACAGGGCCAAAACTCATACTGTGCTATATGAAATGTTTAATGTTAAGCATCTAACTCAAACCTAGAAATATCTGCTAGGATAGCTCTTAGATTGTATCAAGCAGTTAATGTGAGGTCTACGATCTCTCAAGTAAGTTGACTAATAATAACTTTTCTTTTGTATATCTAAACAGGCCTTTTTTTTTTTTTTAATGTAGTGGAAATGTGCATGGCTCTTAGACTCATGGCTCTTAGAGTTTTGGGCAAAAGTTTATATCACTGTGGAGTCAATGTGGGGTCGTATATTCTCAAATGATGATTATATTTCTATCTTTATGAAAATAAAAAAAATCATTATAAAAAAAAAAAAAAAAAGAAAACCTAAGTGCCCTTAAGGTTTTGGAATGCTGCTGGACACAGGCTACTATTTAGCATGTTATTTCTAATCTCAGAACAAAGGTCTTTATGAAGCTCATGGGGTGACCTTTGGCCAATTTCTCACTCTCAGCCTAACATAACCCATGAGGTTTTTTGAGAACAAAATATAGGATCCTCTTAAGGAAACAGAACCCCTAAAGGAAGAGTGTGGTAAAGCTGGGTAGGCAAAGATGGTTTAATAGAACTATTCTTACACTTGTCTTCTTTAATGGGTAAACACATGTTGCATTTTCAGAACCCTTCATAGACCTGCGGGACCCCGCCAGTTACCGCCCAGTCTCACATCTTGCGTTTCTGGGCAAGGTGATAGAGCAGGCAGTGGCAGATCTACTACGAGCATTTCTGGAGGAAACCTTGGCCCTGGAACCATCGTCTGGCTTCCGTCCTGGCCTTGGGGTGGAGATCACACTGGTCGCCCTGACGGATGATATCCGACACCAGCTGGATCAGGGCGGTTCCACCATACTTGTTTTATTAGACCTGTCGGCCGCATTTGATGTTGTCGTCCATGAGATATTGGCTCACCACCTCGTCAGAACTGGGATTAGGGGGACTGCACTGCAATGGCTGGTCTCCTTCCTCCGGAACCAGATGCAGAGGGTTGCAGTGGGAGATGAGTTATCTGACCCTCGAGACCTCCCATGTGGGGTTCTGCAGGGGGTGATTCTCTCCCCTACGCTTTTCAACATCTATATGTGCCCTCTAGCCCAGCTGGTTCAGGGTTATGGGCTGGGATGTCACCAATATGGGGATGACCCCCAGCTCTATCTCCTGATGGATGGCTGGCTGGACTCCCCCCCTCCCCCAATACATTTACCAGTTGTTTGGAAGCAGTGGCTGGATGGCTCAGGCAGAGTCTGAAACTCAACCCCTCCAATATGGAGGTCCTGTGGCTGGGTAAAAGAGGGTTGGACCAGGAAGCACACCTCCCATGCCTGGATGGGGTGCAATTACCACCTGCCCCAACTGCCAGGAATTTGGGTGTGACCTTCGATGGCTCTCTTTCTATGGAGGGTCAGGTCACAAAGGTAGCCCAGATGGCTTTATTCCATCTTTGCCAAGCCAGGCTACTAGCGCCCTACCTGTCCTCAGACCACTTGGCCACAGTGATCCATGCAACAGTCACTTCCAAACTATACTACTGTAACTCGCTCTATGTGGGCTGCCCTTGTCTTTGATCTGGAAGTTACAGCTGGTGCAGAATGCAGCTGCTAGGGTCCTCACTAGGACACCATGGAGGGCCCATATTCAGCCGGTGCTGAGACATCTGCACTGGTTACCAGTTTGTTTCCAGGTCAAGTTCAAGGTGTTGGTACTGACCTTCAAGGCTATATGCAGCCTGGGTCCTGTCTACCTGCAGGACCGCTTGGTTGCTTATGCCCCCCACAGGGCTCTCTGTTCTGCGGGTACGAACCTACTGATAGTCCCGGGCCCTCAGGATGTTCGCCTGGCCCTGGCCCCAACCTGGTGGAATGAGCTCCCAGAAGAGCTAAGGGCCCTGTTGGAATTGTCAGCTTTCCACAGGGCCTGCAAGACGGAGCTCTTCTGCCAGGCATATGGTTGAGGCCAGGGTGAAGTCCCAATATTTGACCTAGGAATCCCTCCGTTGATCTGAGAGATCTGCAAGATCTAAGGCCTCACTCCCAGTAGGAGAACAGCAGGATGTTGTCCCTGGCTGAACAAGGGAAACAGTCGACAGTGGTTCACCTGTTGCCTTGTTTTTGATACTGGTATTGATAGTAACAGTTTTTATTAAGGGAAATTATGGGGGTTTGTTGTATTTTATACTTTTAACTTTGTAAACCGCCGTGAGCCCAGCCGGGAACGGCGGTATGTAAGTACAATAATAAATAAATAAATAATAATCTGGCACAATTTCTGAGAACATCACCGTGTCTTTTATAGGAATCTGAAATGCAGCTCCACATTACTTGTATTAATAATGTTGCACCAGTGACTGCTGCCTTTCATGTTATATGCAGTGGTTTCTTAAAAAAATAGTTTTTTTTACAGCTTTAATAAAATTGGTACTTACTCTTCAGGTAAGAGATAAGGATCCAGCAATGTAACTGGTGGAGTAGGTGATCCCATCTTGGTTAGAGCCATGATGTGTTCAAAGGTGATATCCGTCTGGGTGCCCATATCAACTAGGAGACATTCATGAGAGGGACTGAAGATTTTGGTGCGTGGTGCTCTCCTAAGAACCTGGACTACAATAGGATCTTTAGCTGTTTTGAATGCTTCTACTGCTTGGTCATGGGTTGCTTTCGATAAGTCTTTTCCATTTACCTTTGGGGAGAAAAAAAATGAGGATATGATAATAAGTCTTATTTTTCCAGCATTCTCTCTGTATTCCCACATGAGATTCTCTTGTCAAGAAGGAGACATTGTTAAAGCTATCAGTCTAAGGCAGAAATGCTTTGCTCCACCCTAGCACTAGTCGGTAATGACTAGAAGGACATTTTATACTGAGGAGTCCCTGAGGAACAATGGTCCATGGGTATACTTAGGTAAGAGTCCTTTGATTTCTTTCATTGGCTGTCTCAAAAGCCAGATTTGCTGCCACTTGAAATCAGTCAAGGGACAGTATGGGAGTAAAGGGAAAGGTTCAGGACATTGTAGAAAGCTAGTATTGCACTATTGGGCACATTATCAAAGGTTAATAGTTTTAAATTGTTTTGTCACAGCTGCTTTGTTTTGCCTCTCAACTATAGAGAAAGAACTTGATACAGGAAGTAAAAGTGGCCACGTGCACAAATAAATAGGAGACAAAGATCTTCAAGTTGCTCCATGCAAACTTTGGGGCAAATTTCCTCCTTCCTTGAGTCACTTTAAACAAATGACTTTAGAAGTGATCGTCAGAACTTTACTTTTCATCTATTATTTATTATTTTAATACCACACATTCATTTTACTGGTTCAAAGAGTGCCCCAAAGATTCAGGATGCTGCAGTCCCACTGCTAACTCAACCCCTTCAAGATTTTTGAGATTTCTTATGTTACTAAATGCCCCCTTCTCCTTGGTATTATGAAGCAGTCATCAAGCAGATTGGTGCTTCCTGTAATTATATATGGACAACTATGCAAAGAAGTCTTAACTTGATCCATTCTCAAGTGTGTTGCTAGTTTGAAATGTTATGGACCCTCCACTATAATAGTCCAAGCAAGTCATTTTTGTTGTCTAAGCTATTTATTTTGCAGGGTCTTCCTGAGATAAAGATATGCTAATCTTTATGAAAACCTAGGGTTTTCAACAGGCGTGTAGAAAGATATTTGTTTGTTTATTTAATTTATATACCACCCCTCACAATTGAGTACCCAGCTTGCTGGGGGGTAAACGGTAATGACTGGGGAAGGCACTGGCAAGCCACCCCGTATTGAGTCTGCCATGAAAACGCTAGAGGGCGTCACCCCAAGGGTCAGACATGACTCGGTGCTTGCACAGGGGAAACCTTTACCTTTACCTTACCACCCCTCACTGTGGCATCTTGGGGTGGTGTACACAGAACCAATACAATATAATGTGCATTGAACTACTTTTAACAATTAAGAACATAACAATCATTTCAGTTAGTGGGCAATAGCAACAGAAACATGAGCAACTGCAACAATTGGAATGGAGGACACCATGGGCTTGGGACAGTGGGGCTGCCTAACAGGGATGGATCCAGGCTTCAGGAGGCCCTCCATCATTGGTCTTCACTGAAAGCCTGATGGAAGAGCTCATTTTGCAGGTCCTATGGAGCCATTTAAGTTTTGTTAGGGCCCTGATCTCCTTGGGGAACATTCTTCTACCAGGTTGGAGCCACAGTCGATACTTATGCCAGTATCCATGGTCACAGTCTCTGGATTAAAGTGTCCACAGACAGGGCTTCTGTCTGGATTAAAGTCTCTGGATTAAAATGTCCACAGACCGGGAAAAACTACTCTGGATTGTTGTGTCACTTTATCCCCACTGATTAATAATTACAGCAAAAAAGCAAAGACCATATTTTTCACAGCTTTCCTAGACTTTAAATGAGCCTTCAAGTCCATACCAAGGGAACCTCTCTAGGATACACTATCCAAAATGAATAGAGATAAGAGGTTATTGTTCCCTATAAAGAAGCTCCATGAGCTGTCAAATTAAATGCTCTCTAGTAGGAAAGTTGTCTCTAAAAATTCTGACCAATAAAGGAGCTAAACAGGGCTGTATTTTAACCCCTTTCTTATTCAACCTCTTCCTAAATGATCTTGCTCCAACTCTGTCAGGAGTTAAAGCAAGCCTTGGCTCTGGCCATGTGCCTTTGTTGCTTTATGCTGATTATGCCATTTTACTTTCCCACTTGCGGATGGGCCTGAAACATCTACTGAAAGGTTGTTCTGAGGTCTATGTGGCCAATAGGTTGGAACTGAATGATGAGAAATTGAAATCCTTGTATTCTCAAGAAGCTGGAAATCCCATACATGGGAACTTAGTGGTAACACAAACTAGAGCAGGTCAAGCATTTCAAGTACCTAAGCAAATATTTCCAATATAATGCATCCTGAACCATTCTCCACAAGATGGCAACAAATAGGGCCAAACCCCCTGCTCTGGTGATCATTCATTTCTTTTTTAATAGAAGAAACCAATATCTGTCCTGAAAGTATTTAATGCCAAAATAAGCACACAACTGTTGTATGTAATGCTACTATGGACTGGCACAACTGACCAATCCATACACAATCTCAGTTCTTGCAAAAAAAAAATAGTTTACTATATGTAGCCCTATACTTGGAATCTGACCAGAGATTACTTGAAACAAAAGTATGCCGAGTAACTATGAAATATTGGTTGCAACTACACCATAATTTGGATCTGTTCAGTCTTTATTATTGAATGCTTCCAGAATCTAACTAGTTACTCCATATTGAAACAAGAATTAGATCTCTCTATATATCCACGGACCCACTGTTTCTTCTCTTGGCATCTGAGATCTTTCAAATGATAAAGCACACTTAGACACTGAAGCACAAAATCTCAGCAGAGCAGCTTACACAACTTGCTGCCCCTTGAATCAGGGGATCTCACTAAAAGCAGGCCAGATAGGTCCATATTTATATTATCTTCAAATATCAAATCAACACAGAGTCTTTTCTCTGGCCAGCTGTAACACCTTGTCTTCAGCAATTCTGCTAGGAAGAAGAATCCAAAAAGCAGTATAATCAGATAGACACTGTCCATGTGAAACAAGCAACCCTGAAATTATTTTTCATGTCTTTTTAATATTTGTATCAAATACTCAAGCCCCGTTCTGATAAATAAGATGGAACTTGTTGATCTTCTTAAGGTTTCCTCCCTTTTGAACAATACCAATACTGAAATAATAGAAAAGAGCAAGGGGCCATGATATTGCATCAGGATGTGATAGAGAGAATTGTTGCATACTTATTAGGTCCCTTTGGGTTCTCTTTAATCTGTTCTGTCACTCTATCCAATTGTGACTCTATTTACCCTGATTTTTATTTTGATATCGTTTTGTATCCCAATAAAAGATTCCTGATTCTGATATATTGATGCTCCATAGGTTTAGAGTTCTATAAGAAAAAAATTATAGTTACCTACTTATACTGACTATCATACCAATATATGTACATGGAATTTAACAAAGATAGCACGAATGAGAGCGATCCTGCCCTGAAGATGTCACAGTCTAAATATTTACAGTAAGGTTGGTTAAAATAAGGCAATGATAACAGTACATGAGAGCCTCTTGTGGCGCAGAGTGGTAAGGCTGTTTGAAACATGCTGTTTGAAGCTCTGCCCATGAGGCTGGGAGTTCAATCCCAGCAGCCGGCTCAAGGTTGACTCAGCCTTCCATCCTTCCGAGGTCGGTAAAATGAGTACCCAGCTTGCTGGGGGGTAAACGGTAATGACTGGGGAAGGCACTGGCAAACCACCCCGTATTGAGTCTGCCATGAAAACGCTGGAGGGCGTCACCCCAAGGGTCAGACAAGACACGGTGCTTGCACAGGGGATACCTTTACCTTTTTAACAGTATATGATTATGTGCAGAAGTCCATCTACTTCAACTTTTTAAAAGGACAGAATGACAACTTAGTCAACAGATATGAGCCAGACTGTACCCATCCAAAAAGCAGGCGCTCAGATCTGTAGCACATGGTTTTATGGACCAGTACTTCAGCAACACTTCTTTTATTTTAAAAGAAAAAGTTGGAAGCTTCTCAAGTCCGTAAGTGCCACATAAAATCACATAATGACTTTGTATGCAGAAACACCTGCTTCCTTCTGTTTTACGATCAACACAAAGTGATCATAAAGCTTCCATACATGGCCTGAATGCCCACCAAGAAATGAGCATATTTTAGATTGAACCAGGCAATGCGTTTGAAGCCGCGTGGCAAGCAGGGACTGCCTGCAGAGAAGGAGTGCAAACATCAAAAGCCTGGCTGCTAGTTACTCAAAGGCATAGGCAGTGAGATCAGGGAGGAAATGCATTCTTTTGGCAGTTTATTTTGGGGGAATATGCCACACGGCAGATCAGAAAGAGACTGTGGACATGGCAGCTACTAGAACAAATTAAAAGAAAAGTTTTAGGACAAAACAATGGTGATCAAAGCAAGCCTTACACATTTCGTGTTGGGTGCCACATTTTTAATGATGCTGCTATTCATACCTTTGTCTTCTGATAAATGCACCTGCACATAAGGAAAGTTATCGGCTTTTGAATATCATGGTAAGATCTGGCAGTCAGTTTGAATGTTCACGGTGACACGGAAACACATTTTAAACTTGTAAATCTTCCTATGTGATGAATAACTGCATCTTGAGACATGGGTGTGCACTCTCCTGTCTCAACAAATAAACAACAGGAGTGGCTATGAGACAGTCAAGCAATTTTGGGTAAAAACCTTTTCCTAACTCAGTGGTGCTCTTTAACCTAGGCTCAACACAATGGTTTTAATTAAGGCGCCTGCAATTTATCAGTTGTTCAGGCTTAATATATTTTACTACTCAAGTGCCCTATTTAATACTTGAACATTTTGAACGGACACAATGATGTATGGGATCACTGTAAAAGGGCTGGCATTATTGCAGTGCCAACATCAATTAAGGGGGAGGGAGAGGAAAGAATCTTGCAATATTCCTGTCTAATATAGAGTGCATGCCAGATTTCACTCCAATAAATGTTACAAGCATTATTAATCAGAGATTGATTAATCATCCTTATTATCACACTCCATCGACCAAATCCTGAATGGCTATCAGTTATCTCAGTGGAGATGAATGCATTTTTACCAGCACACACTCTGAGCGCATGTAGCCAAAATATTACAATGATGACAACTGGATGCAGATGCTAAAAACCACGTTGCAAGGAGGAAGGCTTATAGAAAGGCAATACTTGAAGTAATGAGAGATTGTTTTTGAGCATGTGGTGGCAACAGCGGAAAGTGCCTTCAAGTCACAGCCGACTTATGGTGATCCCGTAGGGTTTTTAAGACAAGAGATGATCACAGGTAGTTTGCCACAGCCTGCCTCTGAACAAGTGTAGAGGGCCAATTGCCAGCACCTGCACAACTAGATTAGGGGTCAGGGTGTCCTTTAGAAATTTGGGCCCCCTGTTCAGAAATTAACCACCATGTTAATCACTTCCATTATTTACACTCCTAGATCTTCCGTTCTGTCCTTTTTTGTTTCGGCTGATCATTTGTCTTCTGCTCACCCACTTGCAACTGTCAACTAGAGTTCAATTGATTAATAAAAATCTCACACATTCCCCCCCCACACACACACAGACCTTTTGCATTAATACACTGTAAACTATTCATTCCCTGGTCCCATGAACGTTCATTGCTCCCTTATGGATTCCACACTTATGGGACAAAGAAACAAAGGGTGGCTTTGTCCACATTCCAACTGGTTTGGTTATGAGAATCCCTTTTAAACATCATAAAATTTTGCTGACTTCTCCATGACAGCAGTTGTACAATTAGTATCAATGGACTGTGAAAATGCATAATGACAAAGTGCTATTGTGGTTTAGTAATGCTTTCAAGTGAATTTGTACTGTATCCATTACAAGGGCACCAACATACAGTTTAACTACACACACACACACATGCGTGTGTGTGTGTGTAGTTAAACTGTATGTTGGTGCCCTTATCATATATATATGAAACATTTGTTAGGTCTGCAGAAGTAGGGCTATCAGCTGTGGCTTGGGAAAGTCCTGGAAATTTGGGTGGTGGAGCCTGGGCGGGCGGAGTTTGGCAAAGGGATGGATCTCAGCAGGGCATGATGCCATAGAGTCCACCCTCCAAGAGTCCAGCCATTTTCACATGGGGAACTGATCTTTGTCATCTGGAGATCAGTTGTAATTCCTGTGGATCTCCAGGGTCCACCTGGAAGTTGGCAGTCCTACTACAGAAGATATATTTGCTTATTATAACAAGATAAAAAAGGTAAAGGTATCCTCTGTGCAAACAGCAAGTCATGTCTGACCCTTTGGGTGACGCCCTCTAGCGTTTTCATGGCAGACTCAATACGGGGTGGTTTGCCAGTGCCTTCCCCAGTCATTACCGTTTACCCCCCAGCAAGCTGGGCACTCATTTTACTGACCTCGGAAGGATGGAAGGCTGAGTCAACCTTGAGCCGGCTGCTGGGATCGAACTCCCAGCCTCATGGGCAGAGCTTCCAGACTGCATGTCTGCTGCCTTACCACTCTGCGCCACAAGAGGCTCTTATTATAAGAAGAAGAAGAAGAAGAAGAAGAAGAAGAAGAAGAAGAAGAAGAAGAAGAAGAAGAGTTGGTTCTTATATGCCGCTTTTCCCTACCCGAAGGAGGCTCAAAGCGGCTTACAGTCGCCTTCCCTATCCTCTCCCCACAACAGACACCCTGTGGGGTGGGTGAGGCTGAGAGAGCCCTGATATCACTGCCCGGTCAGAACAGTTTTATCAGTGCCGTGGCGAGCCCAAGGCCACCCAGCTGGCTGCATGTGGGGGAGTGCAGAATCGAACCCGGCATGCCAGATTAGAAGTCCGCACTCCTAACCACTACACCAAAGATGGCTGGTACTATTTTACAGCTTTCAGATATTAGAAGTCCAAGTGAAGGTTACACGGTAAAGACCAATTACTTGACAGTATCAGAAAGTTTCATATATTGTTATCATCTGATCCCCAGCTGATACAGCTTTGGGGCTAGCATAGATGGGGGAAGGAAAGCCAACCAACAGGCTCACAAGGAAATTGTAGGCTAAACAGCAGCTCTGTGAAGGGCCACAGCCCGTGCCTCTGCTCAAGACACATGCATTTCCATCTCTTTCTCCATGTAAGTCTGTCATAAGGAGCAGTTCTCCTCATGAGTAGACAAAAACACAGGGGCCGCCAGCTAAGGATGGCCCAATGTAACCTGCCTGGATGGAGGCTTGGAGCAGGTAGACCCAGTTGGGGAGGTGTAATCACAGGAGGGCAAGCCAGCTGGCTGATGAAACTCAGCTGGCAGTTGTCCTCCCACAGAAATGAGGGTAGGAGAGGACCACCATGGAGGCAAGCTCAGGAGTAAGGCATAGGTGGAAGAAGGCAGAAACAAAAATGCAGACATAAGAACAATTGCACTAATGTAGTAGACACAGCATCAACCCCATGGCAATGGAGCAACCTTTCTGTAGTATTATTGTCTCTTGAGTGCTGCTACCTCCTCACAGAACATAATGTGGGGGGTGGGAAGAGGAACACTATCCCTCAGTGTGATGGGGACTGTGGCATGAGTGGAGCAAGCCAGGGTATCACACACAACCTGGAGCTTCATGGATGTGTATTTGGGTGCTCTCTTGCAGTCATGTTCCATTTCGCAAGTGTATACAGTGAAGGAAATACAGGCACTCCAGCCATGACAAACCTGTGCCTCTACAAATGATTTTAGAACCCTGATAAAGATCCAAGACATGATCACCAATGCTGAGCTGGAAAATTCTTGGAGAATTGGGCATTTAAGGAGGGACCTCATTGGGTCACAATGCCATAGAATGTGTCCTTCTTACAGCCATTTTCTCCAAGATAATTGATCTCTGTAGTCTGTTGTAGATCAGTTATAATTGCAGGAGTCCTCAAGGCACCACCTGGAGGCAAGTCTAACCCAAGACCTCTCCTGTACATGGTCATTGGTACTCTAGAGCAGGCTAATTTAGTGAGCAGAAACCTTCAAAAATATCACCACAATACGCATTTTGCCAGGCAGTCAGAAGTGACTGCAGCTGCAAAAATGAGAGCCAAGGCATGCTACGTTTTGGCCTGGTCAAATTAAACATCATTAACTCACCCAATTGAGCGCATTACAATTTGTACAGCTGTAAAATTAAGCCCGATTTAATGATTTCTGTTGGTAGCAGGAATGCTGACGGTATCCAAAGTTTTATTATTTACAATAAATGAAATGTGCAAATTTTAATGCCTGAGGTTTAGCAATGATCTTGAGTTGTTATTTTTTTTTTAAGACAAAGCTATTAGGTGACAAAGCAATCAGAATTAACTCATACCAAAATAACCCATGTGTAACATAGAAATAGAAATCCTGGCAAATAGATGGGGAAATAGAAATCCTGGCAAATAGATGGGGAAGAAATGGAGATAGTGACAGATTTTATTTTCCTCGGCTCCAAGATCACTGCAGATGGGGACTGCAGCAAAGAAATTAAAAGACGCTTGCTCCTAGGGAGGAAAGCTATGGCAAATCTAGACAGCATCCTAAAAAGCAGAGACATCACCCTACCAACAAAAGTGCGTTTAGTCAAGGCTATGGTATTCCCAGTTGCAATGTATGGCTGCGAAAGTTGGACCATAAGGAAGGCCGAACGTCAAAGAATTGAGGCTTTTGAACTCTGGTGCTGGAGAAGACTCTTGCGAGTCCCTTGGACTGCAAGGCGAACAAACCGGTCAGTCCTAGAGGAGATCAGCCCTGACTGCTCTTTAGAAGGCCAGATCCTGAAGATGAAACTCAAATACTTTGGCCACCTCATGAGAAGGAAGGACTCCCTGGAGAAGAGCCTAATGCTGGGAGTGATCGAGGGCAAAAGAAGAAGGGGACGACAGAGAATGAGGTGGATGGATGGAGTCACTGAAGCAGTAGGTGCAAACTTAAAAGGACTCCAGGGAATGGTAGAGGACAGGAAGGCCTGGAGGATCATTGTCCATGGGGTCGCGATGGGTCGGACACGACTTCGCACATAACAACAACAATAACAAACATAGAAAAGATATCTGTTAGCAGAAAAACACTTAAATAGCACATGCTCCAAAAGTTAAATGTATACTTTTGAAAATGTTGTCTTGCAATACATTAAAGGTGGGGAGTTTTCCTAAGTACTGCTCAGTAAGACAGTGATAACTGCTAGGACTGAACTGTGCACCGGGTAAGGGGTAGGGATTCCAGCTCTGAAATGGAAAATATCTTGAGATGTTGGGGGTGGGGCCTGAAGAGGGTAGGGTTTGAGGAGGGGAGGGACTCCATTGGAGTATAATGACATATACTCCATCTTTCCCAGGAACTTTTCTCTATGAGACTTGGTTCTTATTTCCCCCCAAAATAAGCAACTAAATAAATAGGTAAATAGGTAAGACTCAAGAGCAAAAAGTATTCCAGCTGTATACTTTTCTCTCTCTCTCTTTTTGACATTGACTGTGCATCTTTTTAATAATAATAATAATATATAGGCCCTATATATATATTATTATTTTAAAAGATGTACAGTATTTTGGTCCAGCAAGGTCAAAAAAGAGAGAGAGAAAAGTATACAGCTGGAATTTTTTTGCTCTTGTGTCTAAAGATAGTTTTATATATTTATTTAGTTGCTCCCTTAGCCTTTCAGGGATATTTGCATATATATTTCAATGTTCTGCTATTCTAACTCCCAGAGGACAGTGGCAGGTTCATGATCTCCCACTGAGACTGGCCTCCTTTTGTTTGCCATAGATCTAATGAAGTGCCCATCAGGATGACGGGCCTGTATGGATTTTCTTTGGGAGAAGTCAGTGGGAGTCACTGACTCAAATGGGAGAAAAGTAAAAGGGCTGGTGACACACTTGAGAAAGGGCTAATAAATCTGTGAGTCCATCCTCGGGAGAAAAGAGATCCATTTTAACAGCCTGTCCTACTGCAGCTTCTTTAATGGAAGTCTGTAGGAATGACTGACTTCCATGTGGGAGAAAGAAAACAATACCACCTCTGGTTTTCTTGAGCTCAGGGTGGCTTTGATGGGTGCATCTTCCTTAGAACAGAGCAGGTACGCTCGTGTGGAAATACAGCATTACTAGATGATGGAAATTAAGGAATTCGCCCTCTACCCAAACTCTTTTTAATGCTGCCAGGGCTGGTAGACGTTATATCACTAATGGGAAACATTTCCTAGTATTGTGTCACCTTTAAATACTTTTTGGCTCTTCCTCATCTTTAAACGTCCCGCGGCGCCGCGGGCACCGCGGACTAAATAAAAGAGTAAGGGGTGGTGGGGAGGAGTTAGGGCGGGACCAGTCCGGGATAAAAACTTGGAGGGGTCCAATCAGGAGCCCTCCGAGTGCCACTCGAGGGCCAAGTGGCATAGCGCGCCTCCCTATTGTCCACTTGGCCCGCCCTGGACTGGCCGCCCACATCCACCATTTCCCCACTTGCCGCCGAGCTGGACACATCTCCAGCAGGAGCTGCGCCTCCTCCTGTCGCCAGTGGGCCGCCTACGGACACCAGCTGCCCGCCTTGCCGCCGTCCCAACCGGCTTCTTGTCGCTGCCGACACAATCGCCCACCGCCCACCTGCCGCTGCTTTCACCTGCCCCGCTGGCCCAGTCCAGCTGCGCCACCGCCAGAGCCGCGAAGCGCCTCCCGATGCCTCAGCCCGCCTCACATGCTGCTGCCGCCGCCCGGGAGCCGCCCGGCAGCCTCGCTCCCGTTGCCAGGGCGGGAATCGCGTCCACAAGCCACCGCCCCAGCCCCAGGAGCTGCCCAGCAGCCTCCCTTCGACAAGCCGGGAATCGGCCCCAAAAGCTGCCGCCGCCGCCGCCCGAGGCCCGGGAGACACCCGCCAGCCTCGCTCCCTTCACCAGCCCGGGCATCGCCCCAGAAGCCACTGCAGCTGTCGGAGGCCCAGGAGCCGCCCCGCAGCCGCGGCCAGAACACCAACCAGCGCCACGCCCTGCAACGACTCTTCACCGACCTGCAGCAGCCCCAGCTCGACACCAGCTGCCCGGTGAGTGAGCTCGGGCCAGCAGCGCGGCTGCCAGGGCCTCCCTGCGGCGACAGGCTATCGCCCATTGTATTTAGACATACAATGGGCTTTTTTTTACTAGTTTAGTCCTATAAAACTCTATTTAGTGTATGTCCAGAGTATCTGGAAGAAAAACTTTTATCCAGCTGGGGAACTTTTAGACCAGCTGGGGAATTAATATCTCTGTAGGCAAATGGACTTTGAGGGCCTTTTCTGTGATGGCCCCTCACCTTTGGAATTGCATTCCCAGGCATATCTAGCTACCGTCATCATCGCCTTCTTTGTGACACCATGCTAAATCCATTTTATGAATCTGAAAAGCATTAACTTTTTATAACTTTGTGCAGCTGCTGAGTATTGTAATTTTTGGTGTTCATTTTCATTCTTGTTATTTTACTAATCTAAGTCTTTTAAGAAACCTTGAAGAGTTTCTTAAGGTACAAAAGCAGGGTGTTATTTTTTTTAAAGAGATCTGTTCCATGTAATGTTTCTGGTAAGGACTTGGAGGAGGAGTTGGTTTCATGGCTTGTGCCACTCAGTGCTTAACACACACTCAGGGTGGCTGTCCTGCCCCTGAGTGCCTCCTCCTCCAACCGGCTCGCCTTTCTGTCCAGCGGCCAGCCAATCACCTTCCATTCTTCACCCCTGACCACCCCCTCCTCCTTCCACTTCCCTCCAAGGCTACAGATCCCTGCTGCGTGAGAGCTGCCCCTGCTGGTGAATCATAGAATCATAGAGTTGGAAGGGGCCATACAGGCCATCTAGTCCAACCCCCTGCTCAACTCAGGATCAGCCCTAAGCATCCTAAAGCAGTTCCCTAACAGCTGCCTGCAACCTTTCCAGGTCCTGGGGGAAGATACAGGCCATCTGCTTCCACCCCCACCCCCCAATCTACGCCCGTTGTATTCCTGAATGCAACAGGCTTTGTCCCTAGTATAATAATAAAAGGATGTGCATGTTTGTTAATCTCTCCTTCCATCTATCTCTCTGTGGCAGGCATAACTCATCAGAAGATGGAAGCTAGGGTTCTCAAAATTAGCTACCAGCTTCAGGGGAGTTGCAGCACCAAAACCAAAGGGTATCACAGCATCCTGGACCAGATTTGCTCCAGAACAACCCCATGCTATTCGCAATTGAAATGAAAGTTTACTCATGAAAAATCAGGCAGGGAGGGAAGAAATATCCCCTCTGTTACGAAAGAGGACTTGACAACCTCCCAGACCAATCAGAACCCATGTGTTTATTAATCTTTAGAGTATTTGACTAGGATAATCTCCGCCATAAAGCTTGCTGGGTGACTGTGGGCCTGGCATACGCTCTGACCCTGACCTACCTCCACGGTGACTGAGTGAAGGTAAAATGATAGACTACAAGGTGAAACTGTAAACTAATTTGGGTTCACTTGAGGGGAAAGGCAAAACAGACAGATGGAGAATATCCCCCCCCCCCAATTACTGAACATTATAGAACAAAGGGAAGTCAACAATTTCCCTGACTTATCACAGCTAGTGTGGTTGTTGGTCAGAATGTTGGACCAGGAGCAAGGAGATCTGGGTTTCAATTCCCAGTCTGTCCAGGAAGGTTGCTGGATGACCTTGAGTCAGTTATGTACTCTCAGACCTACCTCACAAGGCTGTTATGATGATAATATGGAAGAGAAGGGAATGATGCAAGCTGTTCTGGGTCCCCATTGGAGAGAAAAGTAGGAGACAACATTTGTTATAAATCCAGATATCCCTACAGTTTGCCAAAAAGTATGATTAGGTATTGCTGCACCTGTTTTGGCAGGAGGCAGAGCATGAGGCCCATCAAACTATCACTAAATATCACTATCACTATCACTACATATTGTGAGTGCAGTGAGCTATGGAAGCTGGCGAGTGGAGAAACTGGCAGCAGGCCCCTGTTAGCATATCACATGCAAGATAGGGGCACAGCCTGAAAATGGATTACACATTAGGATGATACATCTAATGTTAAGATCAGATTTAGATTGTTCTAGTGTGCCAGATCAAATGAAATGGATCCTGGCCTGGACTACACTGGATTCAGCAGCCTTTACAGCAGCCTATTGGATGGGATTCCTGAATATGAAGCTCAAATACTTTGGCCTCCTCATGAGAAGGAAGGACTCCCTGGAGAAGAGCCTAATGCTGGGAGCGATCGAGGGCAAAAGAAGGGGACGACAGAGAATGAGGTGGCTGGATGGAGTCACTGAAGCAGTCGGTGCGAACCTAAATGGACTCTTCCGGGGAATGGTAGAGGACAGGAAGGCCTGGAGGATCATTGTCCATGGGGTCGCGATGGATCAGACACGACTTCGCACCTAACAACAACAAATTGGATGGGATAAAGCTTTCTTATTTACGAGCAGGAGCAAAAGGAGAGGGCCAGTGGACCCCCCAGATCTCTGTGCATTTTGAGTTGGAAGCGTGCTCTTGAAAATCCAAACATTTGCAGAGATGTGCTAAACTTGAGATCTACAGAGATCATGAAATTGCTTGTCATGGGACTAATGCTGGTCATAATAGTGACCCTTTGGTGTTGCTGTGGGCAAGTGACTATCACTCCCTGGAAGAATAAAATCAGAGTCCAGCAGCACTTTTAAGACCAACAAAGATTTATTCAGGGCATGAGCTTTAGAGTGCAAGCACTCTTCGTCTGCACTCGAAAGCTCACACCGTGAATAAATCTTTGTTGGTCTTAAAGGTGCTACTGGACTCTTATTGTGCTACTTCAGACCAACACGGCTACCCATTTGAATAACTCCCTGGAAGACTGATTCAAATGGCTGTAAGGATATTTTTGAAGTGTTTTACTTCAACTCCACAACATTTTCAGTCATTGCACTGAAAACAGACTGAAACACAACTGGGAATTACAAAAAGATCTAGTGAATGCTTTGCACATGGAAGACATATTAGGGATATTTGGGATGTCTGAAGGTCCCCAAGATATGGAAAAAGAGCATCCATGTGAATCCAACATAATGTCATGCTTTCCTGGGAGTTATTTAGATTTCTATTAGTGTCACATTGTTTGACATGTCAAGCCCCCCCACATCCTACTAGCAAGAGAACTTCAAATGTTAATGAAGAATGAAAGATTCCAAGAAGTTGTCTATTTTACCTCAGGAATCCAATTACAGTGGTCTCATAGAGTGTGAAGAAGTTCAACAGCATAGCACATCAAACTCAACAGTTCCTTTGGAGGGGAACATTTTAATTAGAAAATGGGCAATTGTATGGTACATAGTCATTCTCCAGTATCTGGTATACGGTGTGATAATATTCCATGCCAGTGTGATTCGATGTTTCCTGATCTGGGACCAACTGAATTGAAGGGAGAAGACAGGAAGTCATATTATCAGAGTTATGTGACATGGTCATGGACAGGAAGAAGGGTGATCTAGAGGTATGGCCTTGCCAGTGTCAAAGCTATGACTATGGGCAACACACCAAGAGAGACAGGGATAGGGAACACACCAAGCAAAAGAGATGTACCACTTAAGGAATAAGCCAATGGCTTGAAGAGCCTTCCCCACCTGCCTTGCCTTACCATTCTAATGTAATCTTTCTCTCATCATGCATAATATTCTCGCTCTCTCTGTTTGTGTACCAGCCGTAAATCCTTCTAAAAGTGAGGGAGAGTCCCTTTGTCCATCTGCAGGCCTCAGCCCCTGTGCTGCAAACACTATTTCAAAGTTTCTCATCTCTTCTTGTTTCTTCCCTAGTAAAAAAGAAGTCTTTCATTATGATAGGATGTGCAGGCATACACATTCTGTGAGATCCACTGCAAGTACCTTTAGGACTATTTTTAATGTATTACCTCTGGTGTTTTGTCCTCCAAATCCAGATTTTGATTTTGAATCCTAATTTGCAGCCCTTTATTCTTAGTTCTAGTTAATGGCTTGGATCCACAGGGGGAAGGACTTATGCTTATGCAGTATTTCTCCTGGTCCTCAAATCCTGATGTAGCTCCAAGTGCCTCCTGAAATGCTGCTCCTGGGGGACAAAAGCACTTAAGGGCACATTGGATTACAGGAGAATGGGGACGCAAGGAAGGTAGAAATCTTTCTAGCTGTGCAAACGCCCCAGTGAATCTAACTCACTGTTTCCTCCAGCTGAATAACTCCCTGTAAAATGTATGCATTTTTTCTTTGTTATTTGTGCACTAACAAACCAGCATTATTTGTAAATTAAAGGTAAAGGTAAAGGTAACCCCTGTGCAAGCACCGGGTCATGTCTGACCCTTGGGGTGACGCCCTCCAGCGTTTTCATGGCAGACTCAATACGGGGTGGTTTACCAGTGCCTTCCCCAGTCATTACCGTTTTTTGTATGTGTATGCATATAAATATTAAACATAAGAGAGACAGGAATTTTTTGGTAAAAGTTCAGCTATGTTGTGACTAGGTGTCTGAAATGTCCTGGCCATTTGCAACAATTGTTTTGTATAAAGTACTTTTGATTGCAATAAGATCTTAATTATTTCATAGGAATATAGATGGAATGACAGCTCATCAACAGTAGGCGTGTTCTGTGTAATGTGCTCTATCCTTGTTATCTCACACTTTTGCAACCACATAGTTGCCCGAGGTCTTGAAGTACCACTGTGTTGGAACCCACTTCTACTGAAAGAAGGGGTTTTCACTGGTTTCCCCCCCCCCTTACATTGGGTTTCATCCAGACAGATTTTCCCCGTCTCACATGTCACTTCAGTCTGTGAAACACAACTTTCCTGCGCCCTCTTTCATGCTACAGCTCATTAATCTCTTCAAAATGGGGATACAGGAAACCCTTAGGAATAGAATAGCTCCTGAAAAGCACCATTAGACCTGGCAACTATAGACTGATCTCCAGGTTACAAAGTTTAGTTCTGGAGAAGATTGCCACTTTGGAGGGTGAGGCACTCTAGCTTTATACCCCACTGAGGTTCCAGTTCTCCCCCCACCTCATCCTACTCATAACTTCACCCCAAATGCTCAGGAATTTTCCAACCTGTAATTGGCAGCCCTATATCCGAGTACAAATGTTAAGAACTGTTAATGAGCCTTCCTATAATACACTAGAGCCTCTTGTGGTGCAGGGTAGTAAGGCAGCTGAAGCTCTGACCATGAGGCTGGGAGTTAGATCCCAACAGCCGGCTCAAGGTTGACTCAGCCTTCCATCTTTCCGAGGTCGGTAAAATGAGTACCCAGCTTGCTGGGGGTTTAAATGGTTATGACTGGGGAAGGGAATAGCAAACCACCCTGTATTGATTCTGCCAAGAAAACGCTAGAGGGCGTTACCCCAAGGGTCAGACATGACTCGGTGCTTGCACAGGGGATACCTTTACCTTATAATACACTACGAATTCTTATGCTTTTGTGGAGCATCACTAGTACTGTTTTTCCTTGTAGAATTTTGGGCTACATGAACAGAATACATAAGCAATCTTCAACTGTATGAGCAGAATACACAAGACAAAGCGTACTTCCTTGCTTCCACGGTTGCCTTTCCTACAGTCTTCTGTAGCCCCTCCCACTTATGGTCTTTTAGGCTGGTGGGCACAAGAAGTAACCACACGAAAGGACAAATGGTTGGTCTGCAGAAGGAGGAAGTGGAGGAAATCATTAAAAATCTTTCTTCCCTGCTCTGCAAATGGAATACTCATTCCAATAGAGGAGTTGCTTCTGCTGTACCCACAGAACATGCAGTAATTTACAAGTTGCAAGACTGAATTTTAGCCAGGAAGAATGCTGCCATGCCACATTTATGCTACCAAGACCTGGGTAGCCCAGTCTTGTTAGATCTTCAAACCTAAGCAGGATTGACCCCGGTTAGTATTTGAATGGGAACCACCATGGAGTGTCAGGGTTGCTACACAGAGGCAGGGAATGGTAAACCACCTCTGATCATGTTGTAGCTAGAAAGGTCCTATGGGGTAGAATCATAGAATCATAGAGTTGGAAGCGACCTCATGGGTCATCTAGTCCAACCTCATGCACTATGCAGGACATCCCTATCGCTCATCCACTGTAACCTGCCACCCCCTTAAGCCTTCACAGAATCAGCCTCTCCGTCAGATGGCTATCCAGCCTCTGCTTAAAAATTTCCAAAGATGGAGAACCCACCACCTCCCAAGGAAGCCTGTTCCACTGAGAAACCACTCTAACTGTCAGGAACATCTTCTGGATGTTTAGACGGAATTTCTTTTGAATTAATTTCATCCCATTGGTTCTGATCTGTCCTTCTGGGGCAAGAGAGAACAACTCTGCTCCATCCTCTATATGGCAGGCTTTTAAATATTTGAAGTCACCCTGAATTGGCTGTGACTTGATGGCAAAAACAGACAACCATTTAAGGAGTTAATCCTAAGAACAGTTTCCTGGGAGTAAGCCCCATGGAGTAGATTCCAGTAGGCTTCTGAACAGGCCTGCTTAGCATTGTACTATAAAACTATCATGGAAATACTTTAACAATTGTACTACAATGGGCCTGACTTTGAGAAGAGTTGGTCAATGGACTATACAAAAGAAGAGAAAGAAATAACAGGAAAAGAGCAAGTTATATGCATGGAATGGCCATCCACAGCACAGAACGAGAAGGCTACAGCAGACCATTACGGCAACACATGATCTATGTCCCTAATCAAGACTAGATGACATACTAAGGTGAAAAATGGGAGGCCCAGGCACAAATCCAAATGGAAAGTCTTCCAAGCAAGAGAATGCAAAAGACATCGAAAACAGCCACATCAATCATGTGGATTAAAAAAAAATCTTTTGTTTCTGATGGACAAACAAGGGCGAAAGGAAACGAAACTGAAACAAATGTAACAATGAGACATTGTTGGTAATTTCAATGTGTGAAAGATACAGGGGTCGAGTTTATAACACACTGATTATGAGCCATCTTTCTTATTTTTAGAGCTGAACTGCCTATTCCCTGTGGGGGATGTTTTCATGGGATGACATTAGTGAGGCCAGAGCAGCCATATCCTTCAGCTTCACTAAAATTATGTTTTAATTGATATTTGTTTTAAACGCTGTAAGGAACTTAAGGAGGCAATATTTCCTTCTCTCATATTTCTACTCAGGACATTTATGCACAGCCCACCCAATTTGAAAATAAGGGGACATGTTGTGTTTGTGTCTGCTTTTTTGTTTGCTTAACAGTAATACTTAGCATCTGTTAAACGGAGGAAAGGAGAATGATAGAAACCACTACATGTTCTCATTGGGGAAAAAGGTGGGGCACAAATGAACGAACTAAATTTACACAGTGAAGAATGAGGCAAACAAACTGTTGTATGCTTTTGCTTTCTAACACTTGCAACTTCAAGGGATTGCGTAAAGGATCCTGCAGAGATGCGTGAGTTGTTTCCCCCCCAGGCCTTGTAAGGTGGTGAAAATAATAGACAAACATATACTAAAGGATATCAGGAGAGCTTTGGTGGTTACACCAAATCCATGTAGGCCAACATCCTATTTCACACAACAAACATATAAAGGTTTCTGGGAAGCCCACAAGCATGGTAAGAATGCAACAGCTCTTTCTCACTGTTGTCTCCCAGAAACTAGCACTGCCATATGCCTGCTGGCACTCCATCTGTCAGTGGGAGAAAGATCTTTTAAAAATATCGGTCTCAGCAATGGTATGATGTCACTTTCAGGAAAACCCAGGAGAGATGTCAGTGAGTCTTTCAGAGGCATGACATCAGTTCTGGGCTTCCCTGGAAATGATGTCATGCCATCCCCACCTCCTATCAGTCTACTGCTGGTTGTCTGGCTTGGCCAGCAACTGATATTCAGAGGTGTTTTGCTTCTTGACGTATTACATTTAGCCATAATGGCTAACAAACATTGATCTATCTTCAGCAAATTTATCCAGTCCCCTTTTCAATGGCCCCTGCAACAACTAAACAATCTACACCAGGGGTAGTCAAACTGCGGCCCTCCAGATGTCCATGGACTACAATTCCCAGGAGCCCCTGCCAGCGAATGCTGGTAGGGGCTCCTGGGAATTGTAGTCCATGGACATCTGGAGGGCCACAGTTTGACTACCCCTGATCTACACTGTTGGCCATCCCTATATTTCGTGGCAGTGACTTCAGAAACTCATCAAGTATTATGTATGTCCCATTGTCTGTCAGGAATAAACCGTCCATCAGCATCACTGTGTGCATCCACAGGGCATCTGCTCTCTGCCTCCTGCACTATGTAATGCCGCCATCAGTTTTAAGGGGAGAGAAAGGCCTCTGGGGGAAAAAAAAAGAAAAAGTGATTACTGTATTCTCAGCATTAGGAGAAGCTGGCTTCCTTTTGGTTTCACACATTTGTATGCGTTATACGGCTTGTCAGTTGTTAAGTCATTGGCAAATGAGACTGAGAAAACTTTGGTGCTTAAGGAAGCATAAGAAGCTTTCCTTTTGTCAAAACTCAATCCAATCCCTGGGATTTGTCCTACAAAAATGCCAGTCCTGTTAGACTACAGCTGTCTCTGTCCCATTGGGAGAGCACACTTTATGGTCTGATTCACTTCTTTAGCCACTTTTTAAGAAGTACGCATTTTGAGGAGGAAAACCCCACCCCAACTTTATAGCAAACGTGACACCAAAAGAGCCTGTTTTCAAAATCTCCCCTCCACCCTCAGAATCTGGAGAAAGAAGGTTCAAAGTACAGGTTAATTCTTTTTTACAGCTTCATCTAATCCTTCTTTTATTTCTTCTGGAATTGACAGTCTCCTTTTTAAAGGAAGCAGAATTGTATTGTTTAGTAATATACTGATCCCATGTGTGCACTTCCCTTTTCTCTTGTAAGCTATTCACGATGAAATAAGTGAAGACTAAAAAGAGAACGCTTTATTGAATGAAGCAAAATCCACTCATCAACTCTAAAAATATTTAGCTTTCAATAGGAAAAAAAATCCCAAGTGGGAAATTTCAGGACTGGAGAAAATAACACTAAAATCATCGGTTAATTAGATTGAACTTTGCATGATATCTTGTGGTGTATATCCGGACACCTGAAAGTTATATTTTGTCCCTTCAGTTTGTCAGCCTGGCTTAATACTGAGAGCGAAGACATTGTATTGGACCTATTTCCCTGGTGTAGCAGCAGCTGAGGAGGGCAAATGATCTTAATACTGATTGACAGCTCTATTTCTGCCTAACTTCATTTTTAAAGTAAATCTAACCTGGTTTAACTGAGTAACATGGAAGGAAACAGTCAGGATGAGCTTACTGATGACCAGGGATTGTATAAGGTTGTCATCCTCCAGGTGGGATGCCAGCCTCCAGGCGGGACCTGGGGACCCCCTAGAATTACAGCCCATCTCCAGAGTATAGAGATCAGTTTCCCTGGACGAAATGGCTGCTTTAGCATTATATCCTGCTGAAATCCCTCCCCCACTGAAATCCCCCCCACTCCCAGCTCCGTACCCAAAGTCTCCAGGTATTTCCCAACCCATAGGTGGCAATCCTAATTACAACAGTTCTTCGGACAACAAACATAAATTCATCTGGAGACAACAGCCATTTTGGAAAGTGGACTCTATGGCATTTCACCCCTCCCCTCCCCAAACCCTCCCCTCCTCAGGCTACAGCCCAAAAATTTCCCAGCCTGGAGCTAGCAACCTAGGATTGAGTGAGAACCAAGGATCTCTTAGATTTGACTGGGCTTGAAGGGGGGGGGGGAGATCAGTAGGCATGGAGAACTACATCTAGCTGCATAAAAACAGATGTTTGCATGCATGTATAACAATCAGATGGTTATGGGTAGTTCCAGAAGGAAGACATGTTGGTCTGCAGTAGAACAACTGGATTCAAGTCCAGAAGCCCCTTAGAGACCAACAAAATTGGTCTCCCTTATCTGATTAAGGGTGCTTTGAAAGCTCAATGGCAAGGTGCAACTGGACTTGATTCTGGTTGATGATTATAGGGTTACATTTAGTATTGTGGGATGGAACAAGGCTAGACCCTTGGACTTTTCTTTCCTGGTCCTCTCAGTTTCTGTTTTGCAGTCAACAGCCTGTTCTCTTACCCTGCAACTAAAGTAAATAGGACTTTGATTCATATATAAAAAGATGGTTTCTTATATAAAAGTATGCACCAAGACACCTGGTTTCAATCTATTTTGTCCCATGCACTTTGGTATGTCCAGTGTGCTGGCCTTCGAACTATTGGGACGAACATATAGACATTAACGTTGTAATCTAATTAATTAATTAGAAAGGGTAGGGTGTGAAACTGGGGTGAAAGAAATTGTCGAATTGTTGTCTAAACTTTGCAATTATTATAAGTTACTCTTTTTACAATTTCACTATTAGTTACTAAGTGGTTCTAATAACCTGCTCAGGCTCAGCTTCTTTGCCTTCCCCCCCCTGTTGTCTATTATGAAGGTGGTCCTTTGATGCAGATCTCTTTCCTTTGATGCTAAGTAGTTTCTGTTCATTGAAATGCACTAATCTTGTTTGAACAGAAACACAATGCTGGATGAATCTGCTCCACAGCAAAGGATCACAACACACAATAAAAGGAATTATGCAGACATTAGCTGTACAGATACCCCTTAAGGTAGAAAAAAAAAGACTTACATATACTTGGAGCCATCAAATTGATAAATCAACCTTAGTACAGACTGTTAAATGTATCAAATAGTAGGTGGCTAACGGACTATTTCTATGACTAGGCATCAACTTTTACAACCATCAAAAAGAAAATCCTTTTAGTTCTTAGCCATTAAACATCAACCTTTAAGTCAATGTCATAGAGATGCATTAATTCCTAACTTAATGAAAAGCTGAACCCCAAAAGATATACATGTTGAATTTGTTTGAAATACAACAATGAAAGGGAATAACAATCACCTTGGTTTACTCACTTTACTTCTCCTACACATATTCACATGAAGATGCCTTATACTGAATAAGGTCATTGCTTCTCACACTGTTTTAATACCAGAGGCTTTATGCCAGGCTGCAGGTTGGAGTTTGAGTTGGGGCAGTTTGCCGTATTTCTTCCTGCTCCTGCACAGGGGGGCATCTGGCCCGGTGCACATTGTCCACCCCAGATTTGTGCTCCTGCATGGAAGCCAGGGCAGTGAAGTTCCCAGTGTGGAAGCGGTCAGTATTCACTGCTCTTGACTTGTGGCAGCTTTGGGCACTCACATCACCTGCTACCTGATCTTTGTAACTGGAGATGCCATGGACTGAAACGGCACCTTCCCAGATGCAAAGCCATGACACCCTTCTTGATTGTTCTCCACACCCCTTCTATCAGCAACACTGGCCAGCTATTGAGGTAAGTATTTGTCCACCTCTTCCTCATTTAAATAGCCTCAGACTGATGAATTAAACAATTCCAAGGTTTCAACCAGTGGACTGCTAACAGGCAATTTCTATGACTAAACATGGACATTTTCAACCACCCTGAAGGACAAAGTGTCCCGTCAGCAAATATTGCTCCAGATATCCACATCAGATGCTCAGTTTTGGTTGGTTAGTGGTCAGTCAGCTGATAAGGCTCTTCCTGTTCCCAGCCTGCTGCTATTCTGTACTTTTGGATGCATCTGAGGCACACTTCTGCTGGAACTGGGAAATGTAGCCCTCACAGTTCTAGTCATTGGACGCATCAGAAACAGCATTTGAGATGCCAGAGAAGCACTCAGGATGACAAATGAGGTTCTCTTTCCCTCTCCTGCCTGTTGGCTGGCTGGCCGGCCACCCAGGTATCTGGAAAACTGCCAGTATGCACCTGGATCTACCACAGTGGCAGTAGCCATGCAATACATGACTTGGGGAGCTGGAAGGAGAAAACAATGAATATAAAGATCCGTAATAGTGACAAACAAAGTCAGTTGGATTTTGAAGCAAGTTAAAAAAAATAGTGCTCTCCTCAGTTTAGGTTCTCTTTCTTTCTTACACCTCTATCTCCAAGAGAAAATATTTGTGAGTTTAATGACAGAAGATACTATAGTGAAATATGAAACAAGTCACTTCTGGAGGTTGCCCATGCATGTATTTGCTATTTTGCATGTAGCCTTTCTCCACTCCGTGACTTTTCCCAGTCAGGATCACCATGGGTACCCAAGTCAAGAAAACAGGAATAAATTTTTATTAACTCTTTGTTCTCCAGTCTTCTATTGGCTCAGTGCCAATATACACAATATTAGGGTTCTTTTGCTGCTCCTGAAAATGAGCCATGACCTTCCGTTTCATTATTAATGAACACAACACAGCCCATTTATTAAACCTGCACTTTTTCCTCTGCTCCATATGCTTGGTTTTCCTTCCAGTATTTGACATGTGACAGTAATGTTCAGAGCGAATGTCCCAAGTGCTTCCTCCCCTGCGAATTCTTGCCACCTGCTTCATAGTGTTGAACAGATGTATATATGTAAACCACTGCAAAACCTTTTCCAGCCAATCATTTATCATTTTTGAAAAGAAAAAACATTATTCCTTTTGAGTAAAGCACAATAACCACACCACAGACCCCATTTTCTACACAGAGTCCAACTGAGGTGTTGCATTATTCATCGTCAACTGAAGAGGAAAATTTCAATTGCCAGTTTCTAGTAAATGGCCTAATTAAGAAAGGGGAATTCGGAGCCATGGACGGGCGCCACAGTCATTAAAGGCAGTTTTCTCAGCAGATTATGAGCCTCCAGTCTATCCGTGAGAACACTGAACTAATTCAACTAGAGAACTGGCCTACAATAAAGTGTTTGGACTCAACATCTTATTGAAGCAAACATATGCCTCTTTAGCAGTATGTGCATAAGGGCAACTCACCATCAACCACAAGGTTAAGTTCACGTTCTATCACTTTAAAAGTGTAAACTCCCCCAACCTCTGCCTTCCCAGTGGAAATGGACATATGAAGCCCATAATAATTACGACTGAGTCAAAGTGGTTTTTAAAAGTTTCATTTTTTTACGTGCATTGTCAAAAGTGTCCTTGGTTTTGCAGTGCACTGCCCTAAGCATCCTAAAGCATCCAAGAAAAGTGTGTATCCAACCTTTGCTTGAAGACTGCCAGTGAGCCATCCATTCATGGCTATTCCTAAGCCCCCCCCCCCCCCCGCCCTGAGTTTGGGAAGATGGCTTACTATGCTTGGTAAACTCCCCAACACAATTTCCCAGAATCGATCTGCAATCAAAACATAAGATGGTCCTTGAAATGACAAACTCCTGCTTGAGAGCCACTGACAGGCAGACATCGTAGAGCTTGACAGACTACTGCTCTGATTCAATAGCTCCGTTCATGTGTTACATATGTGATGCATGCACATGTGAGAAGCTGATTGTGAGAAAGAGCTAATGTGTATTCCCTTTACAAATGAAACTGGGGACCAGTAACTGGATCAATGTACGGTTCAAATCATGCATTCAGTTGTACATGTGTTGAATGTAACATGAGAATTACTCAACTTGAGTATCAGTAGCAATCTAGTCATTTCTGTAAATGGACTGAGCATGCATTCACTGTAACTTTTAATGGGTATTTTAATGGGGATGAAGACTACTGTTACCTGCCACGAGCCTACAGGTAGTGGTGGGAAATAAATCCAACAACAACAACAACAACAACAACTTATAAGAAGGATCGGTATAGGGCAGTTCATGTTTTATCCATTCTAAAATAACATGGGCAGAGAGGTCATGCAGAAAGTTATTAAAACATGTTGTCTAGGTTTTAGCTGAACCTTGACTGGTTCAGAGGCTTCCCCAAGTAATTTAATGCAAGATTTCAGAGTTCCCATGAGTTTTCACATGTAGGCTACCTCACCTTCTTCATGCACAACACAGGTAGGTGGGTAAGACAGAACACATTCTGGTTTTGTATGATTCACTTAACTATTTGATTCATAACACTCAGTGTTTGACATGAAAACCAAGATTCATGAAAATCCGATTCTAATCTAATTCTAATGATATAGATCCAAAAAACTCTGCTTGTATAACAGACTTTTGCCTTCCCAGAAATTCCCCAAGTGAGATGGCAAGAATACCTGAGATATATCGGTGGACGACACTTCTGTTTACATAAGGGGAAGGGTTAGATCCAACCCAGTGGATATTTCATTTTTGGGGGGAGGGCTTTTGGATGAACAGGGGGAAAATATATGTCAATAATAGGTCACTCGTTCTCAGTGGTTCTCAATGTAGGGGTCGCGACCCCATTTGGGGTCACGGGGCCCCTTAGTCGGGGTCCCCTGGTTGGTTGCTGTGGCGGCGGCTGGGGGTGGCGGTGGCAGCGGCCACAAGCGGCAGAAACTGGCAGCAGCAGCCGCAAGCAGTGGCGACCAGCGGTGGGGCAGCGGTGGCAGGGCAGCAGTGGCGGGCGGTGGCAGCAAAGCTATTGCAATGGCCGCCTCCATGCTGCCCGACTGTTGTGTGCTTGCATGCACACACAGCCCACGCACGCATGTACACCGCTGCCGCAGTTGGGGTTGCAACAGAAAACAGAACCTATCCCGGGCTATATTAAACAATTTCACAATGAATACAAATAAACATTTCGTATCTCTTCTTTTTTTATATATATATATATATAAGCACAACCAGTTGGGGTTGCGGCATCGGAGCGGTTGAGAACTGCTGCTCTAATGCCAATGAAATCACATTAAATTTTGTTTTTATACCCCACTTTTCTCTACCCCAAGGAGTCTCATAGTAGCTTACAATCACCATCCCTTTCTGTCCTCACCTTAGAATAGCGATCCCCAACCTGTGGGCCGCGGACCACATGTGGTCCTTCGACTAATTGGAGGTGGGCCCCGAAGGACGCCTTCTCCCCCCCCCAGCCCTTCACAACACACTTCATTGTTGTGGCGTGTCTCTATCTTATTTTGAAGGGATGTTTAAACATTACCATAGCGACCAGAGAGCGTTAGGGGAGTGGTTGAGAGTAGAGGAGTAAACTACCCCCCCCCCACCGGGCCTCAGTAAAAGGCGTTGAGTGGTCCCCGGTGAGTGGTCCCCAGCGTTGAGTGGTCCCCAGTGATAAAAAGGTTGGGGACCACTGCCTTAGAAGATAGGTAGGGCTGAGAGAGTTCTGAGAGAACTGTGACTGGCCCAAATTCATCCAGCCAACTTCATGTGGAGGGAGCAGCAGGGAACCAAACCCTGTTCTCCAGATTAGAGTCTGCCACTCTTAACCACCACACCATACTGGCTCTCAGTAATTACAATAGTAGGGCACTGTAAATAAACAGATCTGCCACACTCATGGGGTCCACAACAATCCTAATACAACCCCCACCTCATTACATGGCTGCCTACAAGACTGAAGAGTTTTTGTCATAACAAATAGGAATGCAAGAGGACAGCTTTTTTGAGAAAAGGGGCAGTGTCCCCTACCTTTTTATCCACCACCAAACTGTTAATATTCTGGCTGAAGAAAATATTTGGATATGTCTATATTATCCCTAATGATTATGGTAAAAGCAACCGGGGGGGATGCCTTTTGTCAGTGGAAAAATTGAGGAGAGGAAAAGTTTACAGTTTTCATTCCCTCTGTGCGCTCCTCCTCCTGTGAAAAGGCAACTCCAGAGGCTGCCTTTGGGAAAGATTTTAAACAGTCTTTTGAAATTGCAGTGGAGGAATACATAACATGAAGTCTGAGCCTTCGTCTACTCAAGTATCCTGTGCTGGCAAAGCATAGTTACACACGATATGCTTAAAATAGGGACAGGGATGGGGAGAGTGTAAATTCCATTCTCAGTTGATCCCCGTGAACTTTTGGCAGCCTGAGCATCTGTCATGTATGAATATGTCAATTCTTTCTCTAACAAGGCCCCAATTATGGGAGCAATCAAACTCCATTCAATATTGCAAGGGGTTAGCCAACAATTTCAGCTCTCTTATGAAAATACGTTACAGACTCATCTGCCTAGATATCGACAGGGAAGTGGGCAGGCAGAGAGGGATGGGCAGTCTCACAACAGCTTAGAATATGATCACATCGCTTGCCTTCAGCTGTAACCACAGGCAGGCCTTGCCAAGCACCCAGTGACAGACACCCAGCAATAGGATCTTCTAAGCCCCTTTCCAGAACACCAGAAAGCGAAAATAGCCCTACACAGTCATGAAATTCTTAGCCAATGCTTCACAGGACTGTTGTGCAGATAAACTCAGTCATGGAGTTCTTAGTCAATGTCTCATAGGACTGGTATGCAGAAAGAAAAATCAAATGTACATTGTAGACAGGTAGTACTGTATTCACTTAGGGTTGCCAGCCTCCAGGTGAGGAAACCAAAGAGCTGAAGATGCTGACAGAGAGGCTACACTTGAATTCCTGACAGGTCGTTTCTTTTGCTGAACCGCCAGGTGAGGACTGGGAATCTCCTGGAATTATTTCCCAAATACAGAAATCAGTTCCCCTGCAGGAAATGACTCCTTTGGTGGGCGAATTCCACGGCATTATCCTCCACTGAAGTTCCTCCCTTCTCCAAACCCTGCTTTCCTAGGCTCCACCCCAAAATCTCCAGGAATTTCTCTTCCTGCTGTTAGCAATCCTAGTTCACTGTAACGGTGAGCCATTCTAGAATTCCATTATTTTGACTTTTGTAGTACGATAATGTATTGAAAAGCATTTTCATTTCTCTTGTATAATATAATTCTTTTGCAGCCATAAGTCATTTCTGTTATTTTTTTTCTAAGAAAAAATGTAACAGTTGCATCTGTCATCTGCCCCCGCCCTTTCCCTTCGCAGTGGGTGTGGAATTGGGTTAGTTATATTGAATTTTGCCGCCATTCTTGTCTTAACTTTTGTATTAATTCTATTATGTTTTATTGTGATTTTATTTTTTTAGGGGATTGGTTTTTATGTGACCCACCTCGAGCCTCTGGGGGGAGGCGGGATATAAATTAAATAATAATAATAATAATAATAATAATAATAATAATAATAATAATAATAATAATAATAATAATAATAATAATAATAATAATAATAATAATAATAAGCGCCAGGGAGAAGTAAGGCAGCAATGAGGGAGAGCCTTTCTTATAGAACTACATCAACAAGTTCATGCAGGTCTTTCCTGCGTCATCCACTAGCCATAGTTCCAATAATCACATGATCACAGCCACTTTATGGGATTCCACAAAGCCTATGCAGCAGGGGTGGCCAAACTGTGGCTCTCCAGATGTCCATGAACTACAATTCCCAAGTACCCCTGCTACAAAGGCTTTATTTCAGTACAGTACTAGAATTTAATAAAATATTTTGTAAAAGCCTATTATCCCACCAGTTTTAAATCAGTTGGCAACAACAGGTGTATCAGCAGACCCTATAAGATGCTTTCTGAGGTAACAGCAACCAATCACGAGGAGGGATGTGAATGTCTGAGAAGAAAAAAAAACTGGCCCTAGAAGTTGATCCCAAGTACTGGTGAAGCATCAGTATTGTGGCCCAAAAGGCCGACTAGGATGGGGGCGAGCACTTGGGAATCAACCTAGGGCCTCTAAGAGCATCAGGAGGGTTATCAGCATGGCCCTCTTGAGGCTGTTGTCTAGCATAAATGTGGTCGAGCTGCCATCATGTGCTACTTGAACAAATGGCTGATGGTGCTCCTGAAGCGTTTCTTCATCACAGGGCTGGCCACTGGCTTTATCTGAGCACTTTGTAGGCTTGGCGTTCAGGCTATAAACTGGCTGAAATCCAAGACCTTTAGTTAAACTTAGTCATAGATCAAGCCACACATAATCCAAGAGAAGGACCAAAATGCACACCAATAAGCACTGAATTGGAAACCTGAGTTCTGTCCAGATGCGTCTGAGAATGCCTCATGCAGAAACAGCCAGCTCTGTTCCTTAAAGTTGTGATCGGTCATGATTTTCCTAATATAATGAGGATAGTTCTTTCTGAAGTCTTCAGAGAATGGTATCCAATAATAGTATCAGATGAAGTGCTTTCGACTTTGAAACTTGGAGAAACTGCTGCAGATGAGGCACCTGGGATTTTCCCAGACATTAAAATTGTCCCTAAGAGCAGTCATGATTGGTGTCCAAATCCCTTATTATGAGAACTCGGAAAGCCTACTAGTTCACCAGGAGTTATGCTAACCAATTCTTCTTGGTTTGTGTTTATGCAATTTTTGAAAAATTCCCAAGTGCAATCCTAAAAAGAGAGCCAGTTTGGTGTAGTGGTTAGGAGTGCGGACTTCTAATCTGGCATGCCAGGTTCGAATCTGCGCTCCCCCACATGCAACCAGCTGGGTGGCCTTGGGCTTGCCACGGCACTGATAAAACTGTTATGACCGGGCAGTGATATCAGGGCTCTCTCAGCCTCACCGACCCCACAGGGTGTCTGTTGTGGGGAGAGGAATAGGAAGGCGACTGTAAGCCACTTTGAGCCTCCTTCAGGTAGGGAAAAGCGGCATATAAGAACCAACTCTTCTTCTTCTTCTAAACAGAACTTCTCCCTCCCTTGTAAGCCCAGTGGCGTCAAAGGACACCGAAGAGCATGATAGTGCACAGAATGGCACTGCAAAAGTCCTCAAGTCCTCAACATGAAAACAAGCGGACGCTGTAGGCTAATGCCACTAATCCTTGTAAGAAGAATCACAAGGAGAAAGAAGGCAGAATAAAAGTTAAATAATAATAATAATGAATAATAATAATACCGAGGCCCGATTTTGCTGGTGATTATTATACAAAACCTGTTCTCAATACGTTATCACATTGCAGAAAAACCTTTTTACCTAATAAAAAAAATCTGCTCCCAATGCACAGGGGATGCAGTTGATAGAAACGATCATGACAATGGGCATGCCTATCTGCCTGTAGTTACAAAGTTTTCCACGGAGCTATGGTGTCCTCTGGGAGGTGTAGAAGAAATAGATCGAAACGGGTGTTTAAAATTTAATTGTGTTTCTGCCAGCACGGACTACAAGATGCGTTTTATTCACAAGGTACGGAGCGACTTGAATAGTTCTACAACAAAGACCACATCACTTCTACTGTGATTTGTAGCACCCTCTGCTGGCAAGTGTGCAAACGAAACTTTTTTTTGCATCTCTTCAACAGACCCTTGAATGGATTTTTACATTTATTTATTTAAAGCAGACGGTACACTTAAACTTATTATATGTGCAGTTACGTATAGTGGGACATACGTTCAAAGTTCAGGCATATCTTCTACAGCTAAGAAAAGGGAGAAATATGACAGGCTTTAAATCTTAAAAAGTTCACTATTTTCTTTTTAAACAGCAGTTACCCTTCCTGCCTAACATTTATTTTTTTTATTATTGATTTTACTGGTGCTGAAAATCAGTTCTCTGTCATGCTGTTTCAGGTTTAAGCCAAGTCTCTTTAAAAGAGAAGAAAGGAAGTGGCTACACACAGCTAAAGGTTTCGTTTTTTTCTCTCTGTGCTTCCTAGGCAAAGAAACTGAGATACTAACCCGGCAGTCATTTCACATGGGATCATCGCCAATCAGCAGAAAGATTTTTACATTGAAAAGCAGCACAGGATTCACAGGAGTTATGCCCAAGTCAAAACACCGGTAGGAAAAGAGTAGCATGAAGTCTGAGCGGAGCCCACGGCTGTCCCCATTAAGAAACATCACAGGACTATTGGTGAGCAGGGACCAACCCTCCGGCAGCATCAGTCATCACACGTCTTCCCTGACTTGTTCAAACAGTGCCGTGGCCAAGCCCTGACCCTGGCGGGCGATCTTTAACTCAGCAACATGCTGAGAGCAACCTCTGCGGGTTCACCGGCGGGCTTGCTTAATTCGCATGCAATACTGGATCGAGAGGCATTCGGCATCTACATTTGTTGTGCTGGGAAGAGACATGACAACAAGCAACCTGGAGCCTCCCGCAGATACGAATGAGAGCCCATTTGAGACAATCTCCTCCCCACCGCATTATAACAGCAATCACAACAGCGGCAATCGTCCTGAGAGCAGGATCACACGCCTCTGTGCTCAGAATGTAAATCAAAGGGCTTTACCTGGCAAACTTCATACAGTAATTTGTACTGCTCCTCTTGCTTCTGCAGAGTGCACAGGCTGCATCCCATGTTTAAGAAAACTGTCTTCCTTACTCACTGGTAGAACCCAGGGAGTTGCTGTTCCCGAGCATGCATGCAGATATCCCTTTGGCACGCTGAAGTTGTCAGAGCCAAACCGAAATGATTCACATTGGTGATGCTCTGAGCACTGGCAGGGAACTCTATTTTTCCCCCCTTAATGCTTTCCCTCCTCCACTCACAGTACACAACACTCCCTCTACTGCTTTAGTCCAATGCACATACTATATACTGGCCCTCATGCATATTAATCAGCTCTCATTGACTATTCATAACAGACAGTGATACGGAAGCTATAATTGCCGCCTATGACAGCTGAAATTCCTCTAATTAACAAGCCAGCACTTCAGTAGCAGGGCATAATAAAATACACTAACAATTCTGTAAACCATTTTGTAGCAATTACAAATAAACATGACTGCATTTTACTGGGGTCCCTAAGGATAATCCGTAGCATATTTAAGCAGATTACAAATACATTTTAAATGTTAAGTCATAAGCCAAAACAAATCTACTGCTTACAACGAAACTATTACAAGCAACATTAAACAGTGCAGCAAAGTTAAATAAGGCACTCCTTAAAACAGTTTAAAAGAATTTCTGCATGGCTAAATGAAAGTCTATAATTAATATGCATTTATTGCACTCAGACGTTTCGGAATGGGGTGGTGATAGAAGCAGCAGTAACTGATGTGGGATGAATTCTGCACCTCATTCTCACTGCTGCAATTGGCAGTATCAGAGAGGCTCAGAACACACGATACTTCAAATGGACTCCATTTGGCATCAAAATGGTTAAATAGTTTCAAAGCATCCATTAATGGCATTTATCCATGCCCATGAGCATGGGGCACAGCAGGTAAATAACCCATGAAGTCCTCAAAGGGTGTATATCACTTGATTTCACAGCAGCACAAATGCGATAGTTGCTTTTAAGATCCCAATTGTTGCACTAACTGGCCCCAATAAATATGTACCAGGAAACCTATCTTTGAATAAGACAGGCATCAACAGAAATGGTATTTACTAGCTGAAAGCAGCTGTGATGCCAGGTTCACTCTTTCATTACCTTGACACATATTGAAGAACAGGTAACACCATTCAATTTAGTGTCTGACTACTATTGCCTCCTTGGTGGCTTACAATGGGGTCTCTATCCATACTCTGTGCTTATTCAACATGTGGCATTTCAGCAAGTGACAATGAGCAGTGAACAAAAGCAGATGAGTCAATAGGCATCTTTCCTATGGGTGCACATCAGCTCCCAGCAAAATACTCATAACAAAAGTAGTGATTTGTCAAGACTGCAGGATTGTTTAAGAAACAGAAATCACTCCAGCTACAGTTCTCCTAGTTGTGAGGACATCTGCAAGTACACGGTAATGGGCTCCCAGTTTGGTCAAGGTCCTAGAAATATTATACTACTAGGGGCAAAGCCCATTGTCTCCAAGAATACAACAGGCGCTAGAGCTTGGCAGTGGGAAGAGGAAGGGGAGGAGTTGTCCAGTCTGTAAGGGCATGGGGTTGAATGTGTGTGTTGTGTGGGAGATTGTAGTGGCATAGTGGCAAATGAGGGCATGGGTGTGGAGATATGGGTGTCAAGAACCTGTGGTTTAGAATGTTTGTTGAGTGTGGGAGAAGACTGACCTTTGGGAATTGACATCGAAAGGCCCCTCTGCCCTAATACACATGGGGTAGTCACAGTACACAGGTGTCCACCCTGTTCCTTCTTCTCCATTTTTTTCACTGTTGATAAAATGTTATGTGCCGACATGCTTCTTTTATCGTTGCTCCTTAGAAGAATGGATTTTTGTACCCTGTTGTTTACTACCCTTTTTCATTCGTCTCCCCACAACAGTCAACCTGTGAGGGATGTGGGGCTGTGAGAGGTCTGAGAGAACTGGGAATGGGCCGCAGTGACCCAGCAGGCCTAAGGTGTCTCAAAGCATTTTCCAGTCATCTTCCCTTCCTCTCCCTCTCACTATTTACAGTTTCAGGCTGTAAGTATTTATTGAGATCTTCCTGCACTTTCCAGACTCATAGGACTGATGCTGGTCTGCCTATCTGCGCCCCAGGATACAAACAGTTGCTGCGCCCCAGAATACAAACAGTTGCTGTATTCTGCGCCCCAGAATACAAACAGTTACCAGCATAGCCCATAGCCCAGGAGGGATACGCCTGCACTACTCCCTCCCAACTGCAGGCAAAAATGGCTCCTTTGAAGGCTGGACTCTGAGGCATTGTACGATTTTGAAGTCCCACCTCCAAACCTCCAGGAATATTTCCAACCCAGGGGTAGCCAACCTCCAGGTGGGGCCTGGAGAGCTCCTGGAATTACAACTCACCTGCAGAGTATAAAGATCAGCTCCCCAGGCAGAAAGGGATACTTTGGAGAGGGTTGTGGTAGAGAAGAAACATTTAAGGCCTCCCACACAGGTTGTTGTTGAATTGAAAGACGAGGCCTACTGCACAGGGTTGTTGTGCAGATGAAACAGGAGACAAAAGAGCCAGTTTCCTCTGTAGAATAATGCTGTGCAGTGGCCTCAAATCTGCAGAGCGTTGCAAAGAGAGTTGCAAATCTGCAGAGAGTTGCACACATGGCTTGGCTGTGTCTAACCCCCAGCCAGAGCAGTATTATAAGTGAGAAGGGGCTTTTCTGTAGCCTCCCTGTCAACCAACTGTTTGGCAGAAGGGGAAAGTCCCCCCCCTCAAAAGGAAGGCCCTCAGTCTCCCCTGCGTTGCTCTTGGAAAGGCCTCCCTCCCCTCAGTCAGGGCCTGTCAGAGGCTCCTTCACAGCAGGCCTCAAGGGGGGGGAGCACACTCATGAGCCTCCTGGCAGCTCTGTCAGGGTTCTGAGGCAATTTACAGTTGGACATGACAGTTAGGACAGCCTTGGGGTGAAAAGGGCTGGCACAGCCTGTCCAAGCCGCTGTTCTCACCCCCCTTGGCAGCCCTTCTGACCTCCTCTCCCTTTGGTGGTCAGAAGCAGACTGGCAGCCATTTCTCCAGATTGCCCCTGGCTGGATGGAATTTTGGTCTGTCCTGGTAAGGGGCCGATCGGAAGGCGCAAAGCGCCTTCTGATTGGCCCCTCCGCTTGTCAGTCCAGGGCCATGGGACCAATTATTGCCCCTCCCCATCACGGACTGAGCCCACCCCAACACCCCTTACTGTTTTATTAAGAGGGAAAAGATAAGAGGGAGAAGATGGGGCAGGATTGAAGCCTGTCTTATTTCAACAGCCTTGGAGATTCCTAACAAGACAGTAAAATTTGCTGTGAAACTGAATGACTCTACTGTCCATGAAACCAGTGGGTTGTGGAGGTCAACCAAAATCTGCCAGTTCAATCCTTCTTCAGTCCCTTCTCAGTGAAACGAGAAGTTTCATAAGATGTATTGCCTTTATTCTTATCTTTGTACTATTTTACAAGTTTGGCTTCTTTCACCACAGCACACATGTTCAGCACAGAGTCGCTGTTCTAGTTTCCAGAAATCCAAAAATTACTGGTTCCATTTGAGAACCATTGGAAAATGCATAGCACGGGATATGGACCACTGGAAAGACATGGCAGATTAGAATTCTAGGCTACTCACAGTTGTTCCTGCATATATCTTAGTGCTGGTTTTGCATATTCACTATTCTTGGGTCAGAGACTGGTTAATCACATGCTTAAGCTTTGTGAAACATTGCATGTTACTTCAACTTAAAGCAAATCACTATGCAATTAAAAGTGAAAAGGACTTCATGCAGCAGAATCTCTTGCCAAAGAAGGCACAGATTACGCCCATGCTTACCAATGTTAATTTCTCTGGTAAACTCTTTTTGAAACAGCCTGTCAGGCTAATTCCGCATGGTGGCGGCCATGCTGGGCTGCTGCCATTCTGGTACTGTGGAGCTTTATGCTCTGCAGCTTTCTGTGTCCCCGTGGAGGACACATTTCAATGGAGCACCTGGTCCCCCGCTAAAATGTGTCTCCCCAGGAAACACAGTGGCGACTGACAGGTTCCACAGCGCAGGGGGGCGGCATTAAAAAAATGTTAGTTTAAAAAAAAATTGCTGCAAAATGAAAAAATACCCAGTCTGCCCCCAGCGAGATGAGGCAGGGTGAAGCCATTCAGGAAATTTTTTGCCCCCTCTGGGCCACGATAGGATGGGGAGGAGCTGGACTTTCCAGGCTCAGCTCTTCCTTATCCATACAGGGCTGCTGTTGGACAGGACCTGTTGGGCCCCACTTTAAAAAAGGGAATGCAAATTCTTCTATATTTCCTTCAGGCAGGGAAAATGAGAGCCTGATCCAGGGTAGGCCCAGGAGTGAGCTGGAGTGAGCTGGTCCAGCATCAGCATTATGTGGAAGTGGGGATTAGCCCCACTTCCATATGAGCTCCCTCTCGACCTTTTCCACCCATGCGAAATTGGCCTCTGAGGGTAAAGAGGAGTATGAAGTTGACTAGATCCTTGATTATTGGTGTGACACAGAGCAAAATTAGACATTGCAAGGGAGAGAGAGGTAGATAATATGACAAGTCACTACTTCATTGTCCCTGACCTTTCTCTAATCAGCCTGATCCACCATACTTCTGATGTCTTCGGGATGTCTGATTGGCTTGAGGAAGTTGTAAGCACTTAGTGCCTTGATTTTGGAAGCTTTACAAAGTCCTCTGTCACATATGTAGGAAGCATATCTAACCAAGTAGATACAACTATTATGCAGACAGACTGGGCAATTCCCCAAAATACTAATATCTAAGCTCTCAATCCCCTCAATTGCAGCTAGGGAGAGTACAAAGAGCTCTGCCACATCTCTGTGGAAAGCGTAACACTCATATTCCTGTGACAGATGGAATATAGTTTGATGGGCTGCACTACAATTGCATTTTGGACCTGGTATTTTGCCCCAACTTCCATACTTTATGTGGCAAGCCAAATCCTGCGGGCTTCTCATTGGGAGTTCATCAGGTTATAGATATTGGGTGGAACTGATTTCATCTATGTTTGCAACTGTTGCAAACTGTTCATTCTCTAGATCAAATTTTTGTGATAGCAGGATTTCTGGAGATCTTATTGCCCAGTGCCAGGCATGTCCGTGGAGGGGCAGCTCTCTGTTTTCAATGATCTTCCTTTATTCACCCTACCTGCTCTATCACAAAACTGTAGAATCACTGCATTAAAGCAATGTAACTAATTGAGAAACAAAGTTTAATTGCCGAAGGATTGTTAATCTATTCAGAGGATTAAAATATAAAGTCTAACCTCTCCTGCTGGCACAATTATCACTTTTTATAGAATGTGTGTGTTCATAAATTATGAATAACTTCTTGAAAGTCAGCATGAAGAATACAATGTGAATGTCACTTTCCTAGGGTAACAAAAAGCTGCCCTTAAAATGGAAGATTAGTCACTTTCCGTGTTGGATTTCATGCTGAAATGTATTTTTGTTGCTTTTCCAGAATACAAGCTGAATCCCAAATTCAATACTTCACTCAGGGGTCAAACCCAGGAATTTGTTGGTAACAAGCAGACAATTTGTATGATATATATGTTTCAGGAGTAGTATGCTAGGTTTCCATAGTTGTCTTCGGCTATTTCATCTTGTAAACATGTCATAAATGATAGACTGTTACTGGGGGGGCAGGAGGGAAAGAAATGAGAAGAAAATCTGCAATGCCGCCGGATAAATATATTTCAGCAAATGACTTGGGAAACAAGGGTTGAATCCAATCAATGTTTCTGCTGGTAGGAAATGGAGGATACCCACTGATTATCAACAAGTTTATCATGGGCTCATGAAGCCTGCATGAACAAGGACATGTGCAACAGAGGCTGTAGTAATGAGTGGAATTAGATTAGACAGAGGAAAAAGTTGCCTGTGGATTCATGTGACAAGGCTACAGTTCCATGCATACCTACTGAGACCTACAGTGTCAGCCTAAGTAGATTCCTGTCCTTTCAAGCACAGTGATTCCACAGTGATTGATGTAGGGTGTTAACTCTGCTTAGAATGACATTGTTGAACACACTGTTCTCCATAGGACTGACTAAGTCACAATGCCTGTACCCAGAAGTTGAGTCTAAGCCTTATCCTACCTTTTTCTACACTTGTATGGAGAGCAAAGGAGAACAATCCCTACAAATGGGGTTTCCAGCTCTGCCTGGCAACAGGTAGGAGGGTTGAGGGGGTCTCTATCCTGGGACAAAATTTAAAATAAAAATAAGGAAGTTCTTGCACAGAAGAAGAATCTTCTGGTGATTCTTAGAGCTATCTGGAAGTAACAAAGGATAGCTCAAGAAATCAGCAGGAAATCTATGGTAAAAACTTCCCATTTTACCGTGAAATTTCCGTGAAGCTACCCATTACTTTTTAAAGTAAAGATTAATATTTTTTTTCTCCTGTCACTGCTGGAAGTAGCGGTGAGCCATGGGTCCTGGGGGCTAGGTGGGGATTCCCACTTCCACCAAAGGCCTGGCAGCCCGACTCTTCAATAGTTCCATTTTGCATGGACGATGTCAACAGGCCTGCGTCCACCTCATATTTCCTTGGACGAGACAGGAATTGCAACACCTAGCTAACAAGGTCAGGAGGATTTAACAGTGGCTCACAACTGCCACTGAAACAAATCACTTGCTTTGTTTTTAGAATAATGGATAACAATAACAGGTACCCAATGCTATCCAACAGCAGTCTCGCGTAAATATAAATGTGTACTAAAATTGCACCTCTCTTATGTAGTTTCAAAACTCAAATGTAAAAGTAAATTCAGAAACATTTATTTTCTAGTTCTTTACTGTTTAAGTCGGGTTTTCTTAACCAGGGTTTCATGAAACCCTGGGGTTTCTTGACAGCCCTGGAAAGGCTTCCCAAATGGGTGGGAATTAACTTTTAAAATATATTTTTGAAATTTGTTAAACATTATTCAGGTGATATGATTATATCTGGTTATGTTGACCCCGCCCAGTGGCCTGGAGAGGGTGACAAGGGGAGGGGCCCCGGGTGGGCATGTACACAGCTATGCTTCCCAACCATATTCTGCATGATCATGCCACTTCTGTCGTTTATTGAAGCCTGAAGAATGTTTCAGGGGTTTCTCAAGGGTAAAAAAGTTGACAAAGGTTTGGATGAAGCATCCAAGACCATGTAATGATCTGATCAGCCTGAAAGACCAATTAGCCTTTTCTGAATTTGAGTTTTTCCCCCTTGTGTTTATCCAATTCTCATTTCAGTCACATTTTGACTTACTATAATGGCCTGTGTTATTGTGTATACTTACCAGCACCTGTTTAAGGGAATGTTTTTTATATCAGATGGGTGCAATGAAATAATATTTTGCTTACTATATCAATGGCCTAATTAACTTCTCTTCATTTGGCACATTTTTAAGACTCATATGAAAGGCGGGCAAGGAGAGGGGAGGAGAGAGCAAGCAGCTGCTCCTTTGTAATAAATCTTACAATTTACATATGCTATGTTTCTTGTACCGGCGATGACCATTGTGGGGAAGAGAGTGAAAGAAAGAGGGAGGTTTGTTTTTAACAATGGCACTTTACAAAAAAGAATATCAAGATTGTTTTTGTTTCTGTAGGCATTCAGAATTTTTTTTCCTTAATCAAGCACAGAAATTAGGTCAGCTTAATCAGCCCTGCAGTGACTAGAAATTCTCATGGAGAACGTATTCCACTTTCAATAGGGCTATTTATAAGGGCTTTCCCGATATCATAAAGCTCTTATGACAATAAAAAATGTTGGGCTGCTAACAACTAGCAGCTTGAAGACTTTGTTTTTTGTGTACATGCTGACCCCGTAGCTTATGAATAACGGGTGTCAGCGCCAAAATATAAGAAAAATGGCTCTCGGGTACAAATTCTATTAATATACTTCTAATGCCAGTTTGTCTGATTTTGGGTCATGGCCCTTGATTACTCACTGGCAATTTCCATTGCACTTGTAAGTTACCAGTCAAGGCCCTCACTTGTCCTAATCAGGGCCAATCAGATGGCTGGGGCAGGAGGGCCATTAGGCCTAGGCATCAAACTCAAAGGGAGTTTTTAAATTCAGACACTTGTTATTTATTTTGGCATTTAATGAGTTTCACAATTTCAGCCCATCACATGTAACCCATTTTTGTTTTTATTAGAGCTACAAGGTCTCAGTAGCCTCTCAGAACCTAGGGGACCGCCTGGTCCCACCAGTTGCCTCTACATCTCTGACTTGTTCTTTTGTGCTTATCAAACTGTCTTTGTCATTTTAACTCAATAAAGTAGTGGACCAATCACATTCCTTCTTGGTTCCTCTGACCCCCATGTTATGAGCATGACTTCAATTTTCCTATATGGTATCTTTGCACAACATTCTGGTTATATTTGCATGGAGGACTTATACCACTGTGAGTGGAATTAACCCTATTTTCTACATCTGTTCTACTTAATGTTTCTTTTAAGACCTTGGAGGAGGAGCGTGTCTCATGTCTTAAATGCCACTCAGTGCTTAACACCCACTCAGGGTAGCTGTCCTGCCCCTGAGTGCCTCCTCCTCCAACCAGCTTGCCTGTCTCTCCAGTGGCCAGCCAATCACTTTCTGTCCCTCATCCCTGACCACCTCCTCCACCTTCCACTTCCCTCTGTGGCTCGAAAGCTGCAGATCCCTGCTGTGTGAGAGTTGCCCCTGCTGGTGAGTTTCATAATAGCTGCCTGCAGCCTTTCCCTGTTCGGGGGTGGGGGAGAGGCTATCCGCAGAGTTTTTCCACTCCACCCAATATAGCACCCACCGTATTCCTGAATACAATGGAATTGGCCCCTAGTCTGGAATAAGCTTTCAACTTCCTAGTTTCTCTTCTCCATAGTGGCTGTTTTTGTACTATTATCCTATCCATTTCTTTAATGCCTTTTTGCATTAAGGCAACTTATGCTACCTTATGCTTAAATGCTACCCTCCCTCCATGTCCCCCAACCATTAAACCAAGCTACAATACTATTTTCAGATGCTCATATGCTGAAACAAACAAAGGAAAACAACAATCAATGTGGCATAGTCATGGGTATAGCTTCCACCCCAGCATGGGGAGAAGGCAGCTTCAGTGGATATAAAAAGCCTCTATACCTGCAAGAACAGCTGCAGATGCTTGGAAAATTTTCCAACCTACTTTATTATGAGCTTCAGCCAGACATAGCACTTTCTGACAAGGATGTTGCATTATGCCCTGTCCCTGCAGTCTGACTCCCTTCACTGATCCATATGGTCCATTTGCTTGTCCCACTTCTCACCATGACTACCTTTAAGTCATCTCCCAGAGGGTGTCATTGTACAGGGAATCAGGGGGATTGGCCCTTCTCTCCTCCTCCTGCATTGCCTTCTCCAGTCAGGGTTGCAGCTGATCCCAACATCCAGAGGCATCCCCTGTTGTGTCCTTCAGGACGTACCCATCCTACTGCTTTAACACATATGGGGTTACTGTTGCCATGGCCATGCCCAAGGCCAGTCTTCAAGCCACATAAGCCTCCTTTTCCTTCATGCATGATATGAATGAAAGTTGCCATATAAAAATGCTCTGAAACTAGGGTTCAGAATACAGTCACATACACATATTTTTTCTGCCCATTCCCACATAGCAGCCTCATAAGTCCTACAAAAAGCTGATGCATGGGGTTATGGAAGCCTAATAAACAATATGCCATGAGGCATGGGGGGTTGCAGTGAGGAGGAATAAATGAATGAAATTATTCTTAAATCTCTCTTCCACTGATGGAGAATTATTTTACCAGTAGAAGCTTCATTGGAGGAAGAACAAGGGAGGGAAATTTCTCTCAGTTCCTTCTCCATATTGTAGTTCCTCACGCACATGATATTTGGTTCCCTGAAACCCAGAATCAATATGTCAGAAGTCTCTGTAGCGTACTGAGACAATGGGGAAGATTCATGGTTTATGGGATCCAACCCGTAATTTTCCCTCAGGAGACTTTTAACAGTACATGACAATTTCAACCCATGAAAAAGATCTGCTTGAGGCAATCTTTCTGTCTCAAAATGGTATATGAATTATGCATCTTTAAGTCAAGAATAATGTTGATCATATTTGGAATCATTTATGATTATACAGATAGTCACTCAGGTTAACAAAATAATCAGCTAGTTCTATTTGTTGGATAGTTTTTAAAGCAAAAGCTCTAATCTCTGCATATCTATAATTTCAGTTAGAATATGACAACCCTTGCTTTGGGCTCCCAATTCCATAAAATCAGAATCTCAATTAATGAGATAATTATGAGAGAACAAAATAATACATGATATTTCTGAAGTGCTCTGCACCCTAAAATACAATAGAAATTAGAAGTTTTTATGTAACACTGATATTCTAAATTAGACTCTTTTTTGGATAATAATATAGCAAGGAAATCAAGTTTTAAATGTTTATTAGATTTAAAAAATAAGGTTTGATCATCCTTCATAAGTCTGGGATAAAATATTAAATAAGAACAAATATTTAACTACCTAGCTAGGCCCATAAAGATAATATTTAAACTATCTGATATTAAATATTTGGAATGTTTTATTTATCTATTTAAATATTTAAATCCTGCCTTCTCTTCTTAAGTTCAAGGTGTCTAATAATACAAAAACAGATTGCCTGTGCACAAATCAATGCAGCAGTCCATTAGTAAAATCAAAACAGTGCAGAAACAAAAAACACACAATTTAACTCAGGCAAATCCGCCAAATCAATTTATGCTGCACTAAATGTCCTCTGAAATAACTGTTTTACATATTTTCTTAAATGCAGCAAATCAAGGTTCTTAGGTGATGTGATAGAAGACATACTGCCCCTTGCTTGCCCTCCTCACACTTAGGCTTGTGCAATTCGGCCGCTTTGGCGGCCGTTCACTCCGGGCGCAGCCAGCGCTGCGCCAGGGGGGGGGCGGTGCCGGCAGCGGCATGACAGTGGGCACAACCACGCAGACGCGGAATTCTGTGCCTGCGTGGTTGCACCCGCTGTCACACCGCTGCCGGCACCGCCCCCCCCCGCAGCGTGGCGCTGGCTGCACCCAGAGGAAATGGCCGCCAAAGCGGCCGAATCGCACAACCCTACTCACACTGCTCAGCTGGTCATCAGGGGGAAATGGGAGTTAATGGAGGGGCAACTGGCATCATCCTGGCGCAGTGATGTCACTTCCACAGCTACCAGGAAATGATGTCAATGCATTGGACAACACTTTCGCATTTGCCTCAGACTCTATATTTAAACCATGGAATTATGGATGTATGCTAGAGCAGCTGTCCCTAACCCCTGGTCCGGGAATCAGTACCGATCCATGGATCAGTCGGTACCGGGCCGTGGCTCCTCCTCATCTCTCTTCCCTGGCTGCTGCCTCGGGGGCTGCCCTGCTACTCTGCCTCCGGATCACCTTTGGTGCTCTTCAGCGGCCGCCATGGCTGGGGCTCCCCCTCGGCATGGCACTGTGCAGCTGCTGCTGGCAGCGCCTCCCAGTGGGCGGTGGGAAGTCAGGGGCTCCGGCGTGAATGCAAGTGGAGCAGGGGCTCAGGCAGTGACATCCCTTGTTAAAAGACTACCCCCCCCGGGCCTCAGTAAAATTGTCAAGGGTTGACCGGTCCCCGGTGATAAAAAGGTTGGGGACCACTGTGCTAGAGTATCACCAACAACACAATGACATCACTTCTGGATTACCACTGGAAGTGACATCATCAACAAGCCAACCCTACAGCAATGAAGGTGTCCTCTACAGCTACATTGGCAGATCATTTCTGAAGAGTGGGCCTAACACAGAAGAAGTCGATTGCCTAATTACTGCCATATGGAAAATTCTCAAAACAGCATTATAAAGAGAAGGTTTTCTATGAAGAACACAGCTGTCATTTGGTAGTACACTAGGAGATGTGAATCAATAAGCATATTAATAAAGTTTATGGAGTATTCAGGTCATTTTCTGTAATGCATCAGGTTCATTGTGTTTTTTAATAAGGCTGTAATAACATTGAGGAGTAGAGACGCTTCTTAAGATGCGTCTCATAAAATAAAGACACCTTGCACTCCAGCTTTGCCCACAGAGATGCAGGTTTTAATTTTTTTTAATGAACCCTTCCAATAACCTGATTGTTTTGCAGGCGGAAAAAAACGTAACCACACTAAATAAAAATTAAGTTCTCCCTACAGTGATTGGGGATAAAATGTCAATACCCAGTATTGACTAATATGACACCACTGCCCTCTATTGGAAAGAATTAGCATTGAGCAGTTAGGACACAAGACAGAAATTTCCTGTCATGATGCAGCAACATCCACAATATTGTCAAAGTTAGCATGACTCTCAGCAGGGGTCAGGCCCTCATGTTGATCCCTGAAGAGCAGGCAGGAGTTTACATTCTTTTTATATCAAGCATATTTTCCTGGCTGTCAGATTCGGAGGTGAGAAAACACCCTTCACTTTTAACAGCTGCTTCCCGTTACCTACCTCTCCCATCTTAGGGTCCTCAAAGGTCATCGGAGTGCCCTTCTTCTAAGCACAAACCAATGACTGAGACTAAATACCAGAGGGCAGTTTGCTTTGGAGGGCTTAGTCTTGATCTTGACCTTTGGGCCAGTGGATCAGAAGCATAGACATATGGGACCATATGCAGAATCGGATGTTTCCAATCAAAACGCTTGTGACAAACTTGTGATTGTCTCACTGATAACACACTGCTGTAATTTAAACACAGGAGATGGAATCCTCATTTACCTGGGAGGAGAACGATGCTTAGAAACAGAACAAGCAAAGAGACGATACGTGTACTTAGGATTAAATATAGTGTAAGGATCTTTTCCTCTTTATATCTACTTTTACAATGAATAGAAGGCTTCTTGCAACCCATATATGCCTAAACCAAGAAAGGAATTAAGGAGATGCTTGCCCCTTTCACAGAAACTGTTCACATATCACTAGAAAGAATCTCACAGTTGCAGCAGGCGATCATAATACTAAAGACATACAGTCTTAATGTGCAGCTGTGAATGGCACAGAAACAGCATTGGAGTAAGAATGTAATATTTCAGCATGCTATCTTTGGCACTTTCTGTTGTATATAATGTCTATTTAATATGTTTTCAGTGTGCACCTGATGTTCACATGGCAAACACCCAGGAGTTGCTGTATCTATCACTAATGAAATCCTTTGTCAACAGATAAATGGGTTGCTATCCTGATGTTCCTCCTCGAGAGGAAAGGAACTAGGATAAGATGATCTTGGGTTCCAATATGGCACTTCCAGATCAGATTACTTAAACTATAACATACAGAGCAGGTCCTAGGATTTTTGTTAATAACCTGCCTTTCTAGTTCACTCAGGATTCAGCTTTACTTAAATATGTGCAGATTCAAGTGGGTGGTCTGAAGTAGCACTCGAAAGCTCATGCCTTGAATCAACCTTTGTTGGTCTTAAAGGTGCTACTGGGCTCTATTTTTAAGTATATGCATTTAATTATAAGGCAATAAGTAGATGATTTTGTATGTTTTTGTGTTGAATGATTTTAGATAATGGAATTCCCACATGACAATATATTTCCACCCTCTAGCACAGTGGTCCCCAAGCTTTTTATCACCGGGGACCGGTCAATGCTTGACAATTTTTCTGAGGCCTGGGGGGAGGGGTAGTATATTGCCGAGAGATGCCACCACCTGAGCCCCTGCTCCGCTTGCTTTCCCGCCAGCGCCCCTGACTTCCCGCCGCCCGCTGGGGGGGCGCTGCCAGCAGCAGCTGTGCAGTGCCACGCTGAGGGGGAGCTTCAGCCATGGCGGCTGCTGGAGAGCACCAAAGGTGAGCCAGCAGCAGAGTGGCAGGGCAGCCCCCAAGACAGCAGCCGGGGAGGAGGACGAGGAGGAGCAGCGGCCCAGTACCGACTGATCCACGAACCGGGACCGGTCTCCAGACTGGGGGTTGGGGACCACTGCTCTAACACGCCTGACTGAGGCTGGTGGGCATGGGGGGGGTAATTCTACCTGTCCATTAGGAAATACTATTAAATCTTGGGGCAGACAGAGGGGGGGATACTGGGCTATAGTAAGACCTGTCATCTATTTTCCAGCAGGTCTTAGATCACAGCAAAGCTATTTTTCCAAAGTTTCTTTTCAGAATGTAGTTGGCTTTTTGAATCAGACCCTTGGTCCACTGTAGTTGGCTTTTTGAGTCAGACCCTTGGCCCATCAAGGTCAGTACTGTCTACTCAGAGTAGCAGTGGCTCTCCAGAGTCTCAGGCTTTCACATCACCTATGACCTGGCCTTCTAGCTGGACATGCCAGGATTGAACATGGGACCTCCTGCATGTCAACCAGATGCTCTACCACCGACCCATGATCCCTACTACTACAGACTACTGTGCCACAAAGGAAAATGCAAACAGAAATCTCAAGGATGTTATTGCAGTGCAAGAATGACAACTGTCCGGTATAGGCTGAACCAGCATACATTTCTTTGTCCTTATTCGTGTAACAAAGATGATCTACTGAAACTCCAGTGAGCCTTACTTTCATCTACACGCCACATAGGATGGCATATTTCAGTTGCTTATTGCACAGCTGCACACCCACACAGATTTGCAGCATAGCACTCTGATGAATTGTAGGCTAGTGCAAGGTGATATTTTGGTACTGCATGAGTGGGAACTTGGAGGAATGCTTGCCAGTATTTGGGGGTGGGGGTGGGGGAAGCACTGAAGGTCAATCTGGGAACATGACAGCCAACCTCCTTGCTCATACATTCCAGGGAGACTCCATCTTACAATGTCTTATTCTATCGGCAGCCAGCTACGCTGTGATGATTTCATGGTGGCATGCGCAGTTTTGTGAATCTCCTTACTGACAGCTTTAATGTCAGGAATCAGGCTGAGCCCAGCCTGCAGAGTCCGTGATAAAGACACATCCGAGATCCAACGGTCAGTTGAAATCCAAAGAGAGCTTTATTGAACAGAGTCTACAGAAATGCTAAAGCGAGCCAAGATCTTCCTAAGCAAAGATCTTGGTAGTAACTGGAAACAGGTAGTTCAGAACAGATATAGGGTTCTCTCAATAGGGGAGGGGTACAATTAAAAACAGTGGCTCTCTTTCCCTATAGTTCTCTTCCAACTACATCCCCCACTAGTAAATCGTTATTATTTTTTTGTAGCAAAAATCATCAGAAAATAATCTGTGATCAACAGATTAAAGGGTCCAATCAATAGCAAATGTCACGCTGGTGAAATTAAGGTTGTTGAAAAAGTTCTTATTTCATATAACTGTAATATAGAGAGATGTCAATTACTTCTCTCTTGTCTACTTTTTAAAAGGCGTTTTCTCATTTTATCTTGCCTCCTCCCCCCCCCACTCCAAATAGTTTAGATATGGTTATTTCATTTTATCCTTATAATTCAATGAGGGCGGAAAAAGTGAGGATTAATGACCTGTCAAAAGCCAGCCACTTCAAAGATTAAAATTTATACAAAACTCAGTACTGTAGCCATTGTACCACACCAGTTTGAAACATGGTCTTTCAGGTATGCAGGTCTCAGCTTTAAAAAGGAAGACACAGCATCTCAAATTAGTTTTGGAAACAAATAGGCAACCAAAGAAGCTGATACAGAATAAATGTAATAAGCTTGTGTCTGTTTAGTCCCAGTCAGTAAGTGGACAGCCACACTGTACTAGCTGAAATTTCCAGGCTGTGTTTATACACGCCATGGCAAGCACATGCCAAACAGAGAAGACTGGCCTCAAGGTTATGGTATAATGATCATCCAGATTGGAGTAATTCTTAAAACAGGAGGTAAATTATGAGCAAGCTAATACCATATGCTCTTAATCTGTTTCTCCAATAAGAAGACCAGGTTCAAGAGAATTACACAATCTGCAAAAGACAATATTTCACAACCATGGAAAAACAGATCATTCCTTTCATGAAAACTAGCCTATCAACCAACACTATGTTGATCCTCTCTGCATTAAGCTTTACTTTGTTCTGTCTCAGTTAATTGACCACAGCTTATAAGCATCAGCTTAGTCAATGAAAGAGAGCAATAAGACAGTTTATTGATGACAAACTCTAAAACACAGCATAATCTCATTTTATGGCTTAACATAAATATTAAGAACAGGGGGGGATACTACTGACCCCTATGATAAGCCACAGGTTAGATCCCAAACAGATGGTTTAACATCCCTGATGGAAACTGTCTGCATCTGTTTGGTCAAAAGAGACCAAAGTTTAACCCCTGTCCCATTTGCCAACTGGTCTAAGAAATTGGAATGGATGCCCTTGTAAAAGAGTGCAGATAAATTCAACAGAACTCAAAGAGAAAACTCTCCCTTGTCAAATCCCAAATGTAGATTTCCTGCCAGGGCAACTAAAGCTGTCTCTGTTGTGAAGCCACACTGACAGTATCACTCTAAACAAAGTTATATCTTTGGAATCCACTGAGCAGGATTAGAAGGATATAACACTGCATATGATTGCATTGTGAAATGGGTATCACATTTGCACAATGCTTTTTGTAAATTCAGGCTAGCTATTTAATTTCATCCTCACTACATGGAATGATCTGCCTGTATCAGATCAAATTGTTAACGTTTTTGTGGGGGCACAGAGGAAGATGATGTATCTTGTGCAACCACTGTATTTTGAGGAATTTCTGCTTTGCTATTGTGTGTTTAAAAGACACCACATGAACTCTGAATGCTGAGTCAAGGTTCTTCCAATATATGGCCACTCAAATGCTTTTCAGCAAAACATTCTAGCAAGGGGCTTGGGTAATATGTGCCATGTAGCGAATGTGCCATGCCAGAAGGAAATGCACAGAAATACTTAATCATTAGGAAACATGTAGCAGGGCAGCAGTAGTGAAGGAAACTGAAAGGCAAGAAGGAAATATGTATTTCAAAGCATGTCTGCGTTTCTCTTCTGAATCTAAGGGAACAACATGTCTGACCAGAAATCATAGATAATTAATGCTTAAAATATTCTCAGTTTCTGGTGTGGTTAACAAGTGAAACCACCACTAATGATGTAATCTAGCATGTCAAAAAAGAAAGAAAAAAAGAGAGAAGAAAATGAAAAGAGGAGGCAGAAGGCAGGGCACAGCTAGGAGAAGCAAAAGCCCAAATGTCATGTCCTAATTAACTAAGTGATCCTTTAAACTGTCAAATCAAGCAGGGAGCTCCACAGACCAGAGTCTTATTGATATTCACATGAGGGTATTTGAAGCAGCAATCCCAGTCCCAGTGGTTATGGTTAAACATTTTCTCCTTTTTGAAAAAAAACCCAAAAATAGTGCTTGGTTTACCCTCTAGGTATTCTCAACCTCCCATTCATAGGGAAATGAGTAAAGGCCACCCTGAATGGCATAATCCACTGTTACGATGTGTAAAGGGGGGGAGGGTAATTCCCCAAGTATGCATATTGAGTTCTGAATTATTATGAAGGATCGCATATTGAAAAAAACACAATTATTTTCCCCCATGCCACATTGTTAATCATGCAAAGACTTACAATGTTAAATTAAGAAAAGACGTGAGTAGCTCTCTGTAACAGTCCCCCCCTCTTTTAATTTCACACAAGAGATGAATATGCAATTTAATAAAGCCCTGTCATGAGTAGGTTGAGATGAATTGGTTCTACCTCATCCGTTGAAACCCAGGGGCAGTCTTTGCAAAATTCTCATTCCCACAAGGACAATAATCTTTAAGGATCAATAATCTAATTATCCTCATCATATCTGACAGTGGCAGATCTTTCTCTCAGATTTAGCTAATTTTCTTTTATCGGATAGAGTCAAGAGATGACGTTTCTAAAATGTTGGCTTTATGTATTTAAATGCATTCCGAAGCTACCAGATGTAGCCTGTTATTAACTCCCTGCTCATTCATTTCTAAGGCATAAAGGTCTAGTTCTACCTTCATAGCTTTCATAGGATGGCAGTGATATGCATGCTCAAGCAGTGTGCTCTTATCAATAAAAGCTTTAATGCTGTCGTTAGTTACAGAAATGTCTGGCCCACAGTATTTGCTAGACCCATTTCACACTTTTTTGGGTTTTTTTCGAGCATTGCACTTTAAAGAGGGAAGTCCTGTCAAGAAATGTTAAATGCATGTAGTATGGCTTATAGTAAAAATCACACATGGCAGAGTCAAATCCTCCTGAACGTCATAAGTCTAAATTATTTATTTGATTTCACCACTCTGCCTCCTCTGTCTTTCTGTAAAACTTTCTGTAAAGCATTCCTGGGGTGCTATAAAGATCTGCGGTGACCAAATAACAGTATGCCCCTAAGCAGTATGCCCCTAAGTCCAATGAAGTTGATGTGTTTATTAGAGTGTTTACTCTATTTAGCATTGCTCTGTACTTCTGCTCTGTACTTCTCTTCCTTTATCTTTGTGTGTTAAGGCTCTAAATCCCAAGTATTGGAAATACATGAATCCCCTCCATGTTGTATGTAAACCGCCCTGAGACATATGGAAGGGCGGTATATGAATCAAATAAATAAACAAACAAACAAATAAATATTAAAGTTTTGGCAAAGTGGTGGTAGTTGAACAAAGTGACTAAGCAGAGATAATGCAAAAGGAAACCTGTGTTCTTCAAGAAGCATGCGATAGCTGGCAGAAAGGCAGGCTATTCTGTGCCGCTTGTTCTAAATTCAGGTGTGACCTCGATTAGGAGCCTCCCTTCTGCTATGTCAGGTCTTTTTCTTTGATGGAGGAGGGTTCCTCTGATAGACAAGACATTTGATTAGCTAGCAAAAAATCTGGATCCAGCCTAAGGTTTTGTGCAAAATGTTCAGTACGATGGGGATTTTCAGAGCTAAAGCAAATAATGTAATTTCAAAAACAAGACAACAGTGGAATTAAGCATAATATATTAAATATATATATATGTGCATAAGCCTTTGTCAGGCAGAGCCCCTTTTGTCAGATGCTCCTGATGAACTGTATTTGTATGCCACAATAAATTCATTATTCTTTAATGAACAAGCAGAGTGTGAATTTGTCTGTAGTACATCAGCACAGCTACCTTACTCATTGGCAGTCATCTTTCCTCTTGTCCACTGCCTTGTAAAGGTTTTTGTTGTTCTTGTTGCTGTTTGATTACAATTACAAGGAGAGTATATTTATCAACTCAGTTTCAAGAAAGAATTTAATGAATTTTTAAAATGCCAATCAAAAATTACTTGGAAAGAAAGGAAAAATTCCAACATGATATTTTACCAGGTCTTTACTTGAAGTCAACTCTCTCCTCCACCATTTTGAGACATAATTTATATGGTTATCTAATTATAAAATAAATCTTACCAAAACATTACCATATTTGATTGTAAATCACAGCCTATTTTTCACTGGTTTCTCCTTCTCTTCGTGATATAATATTAATCCTGTAAAACAGGAGTCCTCAGCCTTTTTGAGCTTATGGACACATTTGAAATTCCAAGACAGTGTGGTGGGTACAACATTAAATTGGTGCCACAAAAGGATTGTAACAGGAGGCAAAACCAAATACAAAACAGTTGCTGCAGCTTACTTGCAGTTACACAGTGGAATACTTGCACTGTGGTGGCAACTGCTGACAAAGCATAGTTTTCTGAAAATTTGCACAGCCAATCAAATCTACAACTGGAAGCCTTGTTGGGCAACCCCCCCCCCCCAGTTAGCCCCAGACTAAGGTGACCAAATCTTCCCACTTTTGGAGGGACATCTGGGGGTACCTGGCAAATTGTACTTATGTTGAAATTAAAAAATATATATATTACAATACTATTTTTGCGTTCTATGCGTTCTATGCAACTTTTTGTTGCTCCATATAGACCAAATTTTTAATCAAGAACCCCCCCGGTCAATGGTGTCCCGTTTTACCAATGTTAAAATCTGGTCACATTACCCCAGACACTTTCGAAAAACCCTTGGAGGTAGCCAAGAAAGGATTTGGTAGGCACCATGGTGCCCACAGACATCATACTGGGGACCCCTGCTGTAAAAAACACAAACACACAATACTGAATGGGCTCAAGGAAAAGTTGCCTCTTCTCACTACAGATGTCATGTAAACAAAGAAAAGACCATGGCAGGGAGGATGGGGAAGTTCTAATTCTTTGCCTCCTTCCCTGTCCTTGGCAAGATTAAAGGCTAGAGGAGCTTTGACATGGAAAGTTCCAGATGTTTCTCATCTAACACTCAAAACCAGAAAGATGTTGATCCCTTCTGACTTTTCCCCATGGGTGGTTATCATCTAGATACAGCTACAGGCTATGCTTTGTTTAAACCAGGAATTTGTATGCATTTCTGGTTCATGCAGCAAGTAGCAAAGGATTGTATACCTTGTGCCACCATGATTCTTTCTCAAAGTCTCACCAGTCAGGTGTTAAATCTTCCTCCTGAGCTTCAAGATGCGGCTCTGATTTAAGTATCTGTTTTGTGTGATTAAGAGTAATTTGGAGCAATTAAAGAAAACAGTTCACTTGTGACAGGTGGCAGAAAACGAAAAGAGATAATTACTTTTTTTTTTAGCCATCTGTGTTAATTGCCATTAGCAGAATTAAGCTGAGATAACACCTCTTTGAAATTCGAGGTGAAGTTTTTTTCCCTTTCTTTCTTTACCATGTAAACACTGTCAGAAGACCAATTAGGAAAAAGTAATTTCACCCTGCTTGCCAAAAAAAATGGCTATTTGTTAATTATAGCACATATAGTAGTGCACTAAGATTTATAAATAAAACACACAGCTTTGCTAAACTACTGCGGGATGGATCACATGGATCTGTTCTGCTACTGGGGAACTTTTCCTTTGAAGAGTGTCTTGCTTCAGGGGACAGCTCCGTCTTCTGAAGGAGAGGACCTCTGTTAGCAGAACGGAACCATGGCATTTAAACCCCATGACTGTCACTGAGATCAAAAGGGAAAGAAATAATGTTCCTTTGGTGAGCAGGACAACTATGGTGGCAAGAGCAGATGGAGGCTGGATTTTAGAAACATCTTTGAGGGCTGAAAGATGAACTACTGGCATTGTTTTCCTAAGCCTGTAGCATTTGCTGTTGCCTTCTACTAAATTACTCAATATGCCACGAAGATCACAAACAGGGAAGATGCTCATTAGTTTTACAAACACAGTCTGACTACTGGAGATGCCAGCAGCAAAGGATGGAGAAATGTCTAGTGAGATAAGTTTTTTTAATCAATGAACATGGCCTAAAAGCCCAAAACTTTTAATTAAAGATTATTAGTGAAGAACTGAATAATACCTCAAGTTGATTCAAGCAGTTGGGATCTGTCCACGTCATGCACCTGGTGACTAAAACATATCCACGTGGACTACCACTCCCCATTTCTTATTCCACACATGATGACTGCTTTGGGTATTTATTTATTAAAAATATTTTTATGGCACCTTCCTACTCAACTTTGGGTCCCTAAGTTGGTGAGCGATCCAAAATATTAATGTTGGCTTTAAAAATACATATCCATGAAGCCGGCCTGCCTTTCCTGGCAAATGCATAATCGGTCCTTTTGGTTTTCTTTATTTACTGCCTCTTTTCCAAAGCTGCCTTGGCTGGGTGGTCTCCAGGAGCATAAGCAACCCAACCCCTGGCATATCTCCTCAGGAGTCACTCTCAAGCGCCTCCTGCAGGCTGGATCATGGCACAAGCACACGTGCAAGCCCTAGTGCCAGTCCAAGCAGTTGGTATGCAGAAAACATACTCTGTGATTCCCAAGAGAAAATCAGAGAAAAAAAGGTACAGGTTGTAGTCACAGGATTCAAATTCTGTGTGTGCAGAAAATGCCAAAGATAGCGAGGGACAGTTACATAAATATAATAAAGGTAAAGGAAGGTAGGGACCCAAAGGATGATTCTATTATCTCTTCTCGTACAGAACTTTCACTATACCTAATTTTACATTAGAGAGACCCGTGTCCTAGTTTTCCAATCAGCCATGAAGCTCACTGGGTGGCCAGTCCCTCTCTCTGTGCCAGCATGGCATAGTGGACTGAGTGTCAGACTAGGGTCCTGGTAGATTCTGGTTGGAGTCCCCATCTCTATTATGATTATTATTATGAATTCACTGACTACTCCTCCCTAACTTCATCTCTACTATGAAAGTCCACTGGGTGACCTTGGGCCAGTCACAGGACCTTTAACCTAGCCTGTTTCACAGAGTTATTCTTGTGAGAAAAGAGTGGCGGAAAGAATGATGATCTTTGAGGAGAAAAGAGGGATAGAAATAAATGAGTGCCAATGCAATGCATTCAGCCAAGCCTACTTCATGGGATTGTTGTGAAGAGCAGTTGAGAACTATGCATGATGTCCTGAGCTCACAACATGATAAAAAAGTGACAGGTAATCACCAAAAGGGATGGATGGGTCTACTTAGTGACCACCCCTCTCCATTCCCAACACCAGGACAATATTCAGTTTATTTTCTGTCTTTATGAATCTGGCATAGTTTCAAAGTCTGAACATGGTTTTCTTTCCAAGCATACCTAATTTACCTAAAGGTGACAGAAAACATCATTGTACAAGTTTGATTCATTTCTGGAAGGTGGAACCATTGACTAAGCCATTATCTGCTATCCAGAAGGTCCATTAATTTTAACATTCCTAATCTTTTAGAAATTAAGGGCTGGAAATAAAAGCAATGCTCTACCTGTGCCTTGTACTGTTATAATGCTGTGATTTGGCTCAAGCACCTGTGTCTCTGAGACCTCCTGTAGAACGGCATCTCTCCCCCCTCAAGGAGTGCTTTTTTGTTTCTATCTTGGGTCTACTTGCATTTATGAACAAAAACGCTGTCTGTCGTGTTCTCTGTCGCTCATGCCATAGCAGCTTGATCCAAGATCCTCTTGGGTGGCCAGCTGGCTCTCTCCCTTGAATTCTCCCCTTCCAGGTTCTCAAGTTCTCGCAGGCCCTTTGGCCATCTGGTTTCTTATCACCTTCTAAATATTATGGCTGCCTCTTCCTTCCTGTAGGTGTTATGTTGTAAATCATGCATATTTTTTGAAGATAAGAGGGTACATGGTGCAAGATCCTGGACTGTGGGAACAAATGGCGGCAGGGGGGGGGTGAAAGCTGGGACCTATATATGCCTCAGACTTCTGTATACTGTTAGATTTAGCAATGAAGTGTACTATGTAGCTGTTAGTAGTCTTATCGATAAACTACTGAAGTTCTTTCTAAGACTCAAGAGTTGGCTTTATTGGGGAGAACTTTTATGGAAAGGGAACCAAACCAAGCAAGTGCTGTGCCTCAAATTTCTCAACACTCAGAGAAGTGGTGAATGTGCAATAGTGGTGTAAGAGGTGAGACTGTTTTCTTGGACAGAGGTTGTGAACTGGAGTGACTGAGCCAGAATAGAGCCTACCAGTGTCACCTTTCACAGGATTAATCAGAATCTACTCAAGTCTACTGAATGGGGCTTACTTCCAGGAAACTGTTCTTAGGATTGCACGGTATGACCTTTATGCTATGAGTTCAAAGATGCTGTGCTATGAACTCTGAGAGGTGGCAACGTGGAGACTCTTTTAGTGACTCCTGCTTTCTATATGGCACAACTTTGACCCATAATGGCCACTAATGGAGTTGTAGGCAATAAATGTAGGAAAATTTGGTAATTTAAGTGTACATCTGCTCTTCTTCAAAATCAACATTCAGAGAAACCTTTTTTTTTTTTTGCAATCATGATACAGTACAGGGCCTAAACAACAAATTGAACATAGGGAAAGAATTTACTTCATCATTTTGAATGGTCCTACAAAAAGAGGTATAGTAAAAGTATGCCCATTTATTGCAGGCTGAGGTTAGTCTACTTAATCTGATGCCTAAAACTATGGACTGCTACTAAGGAACAGAAACGATTATTCTGGTATTTGATATACCCCATATATCTACTGCTCTTTTCAGTACTTAAGGGGTAATCAGGTAAATCGTAATTTCTTGCAAATTCTATTCTGAGTAGTGAATGTAAGATGATTATTTATTAGAAAGTGACAGTATCATTTTCTCTAATATTAGGATCCATTCACAAGATCAGCACAGTACAATCAACTTTTTAAAAAGCAAAATTTATGAAAGGCCAGGAGATGTCATTGGAGCCATCATGTATAAACCTAGAATAACATTAAAGCTCTTCTCTTGCATGATACTATTTAAAAGTGATATGGTCTGAAGATGTATGTTCTGCATCCATTAAGAATGGAAAAATTAATAGTGAAACATGTAACTTGGTATATCTTTGAACCAGAATGGCAAACATCGGACATAGAGCCCAAGACATTTACTGGTGAGAAATTGGGGTTTATGTTCCCCCACAACAGAATAGGAAGACCTATTGGCCTTGCTATAGCATTGACTCAGTCCTCTTACTCTATCACTCAAGTTTGCCTCTCCTGTGCTGTGTTGTTAACTTACCGTCCCCCCCCCTCAGAAGTCAAAACCTCACCAAGGTGCATGTTTATTCTCTAATCAGGAAATATTATGACTTTTCAAAACAATTTATGTGCACATATGGTGATTCCAAAGAAACTGTACATCCCATCCACTACAGATTTCCACTATTATTCATGAAACAGACCTTAATAGCCAATTAAAATACCACATTACTGAGGCGTGATGTGCCCTGTTCCCAATAAGGGCATAATATCACTCGCATGACATGCATGCATGAAAATGTACATATCATGTCAACTGGAAAGTTGGCGATTGTCTCCAGCACTGACTTCCTCCCCAAGGGAAGAAGAGTCGTACATAAGCCTGCCAAAAGAAGGGTCATGATTCAGGCTGACAGGGGCGTAGCCTGGACACATTTTTCCTTAATTGCCTGGTTGTCATCTTATATACAGCCTCGGGTGACAGTATAGCTACAGTAATATTAAAAACTATATTGGATATTATGTACAAAAATCCCCAATAGCTTTCTATACTTGGGTTGCTATTTATTATGTCAAACATTTAATTTTCTATTATTATATCACCCACCTTATCAGTGACATAGAATATTGGACATACATGAAAGGGTGAACAAAATAAGATCACTTGAATGTTTATTTTCTCTTTTTGCTCTCTTCGTTTCATGTGATATCTATGCTGTGATTTGTAATACCTGTGAAAAGAAAAAGGCTATAGATAAGTTTTCGATGTGATCTTTTTTCACAGCAGGGAGTGGTGTAATTGTCCTTTCGGATCTTTGTTCCTCCTTGCTAGGGTTATAAGTGTTCCATCAAGAGACAAAAGCACACCTACATACACACAAAGCCCCCACATGTTGTTAACAATATTAAAAAAAATAGGGCATATGATGTCCAAAGCAAAGTGTGTGAAAGTAATGTAGAAATTACACAGGATGCATTTATGATACAAGTTTCATCTGATGTGAAACTTCAAATTGCACGAATTCTATATTTCCCCCCAACACTAAAAGTGAAAGAAATACATTATATTTATGTGGTGTGCTTTAGTACAATCTTTTTGCACAAGAGTTTATCCTGGCCTAATAGGGTTATTTTTCTAATACAGTTTAAAAAAAATTAACAAACCTTGATAGCCTTCCCAAGAAGCCTTCCACTTGAATAAAGAGTTTCTCTGTCAAAGAACAAGCTGTTGCTCCTAAAAGCAGCCTTTTTATGAGCAGAAAGGCACTATTCAATACAATCTGTATGTCTGAATGTTAGGATTGCCAGGTGCCTACCTAAGGGAGGTAGGGTTCTGCCCCCTTCCCCTCTTGCCTATGCTCAGCCAAGTGAACAGTAGGAAAAGGGGGTGGGAATAGGGATGATGTGACAGCATCAGTGGTCCAACCTGTTCCAGGTTCCACTCCCAAAAGCTCCTGGGATTTTCAAGAGTAGGCCTGGCTACCTTAAATCCATCCCACCGAAATGCATGTTTATCCAAAAATGGGTTTATAAGATCATAATAAGCGATTACACCATTACTGCCCAATACAACAATGACATGCAGATGGATGAATATCTTAAAGGTCCAGTCAGTCTCTGATTTAAATTATCAGAATTTAGAAGCGTTTTACTTCATACTCATTTCCAAAATATGGAAGCCACATATGTTCTATGGTGAACTTCCGAAAAGCCAAATCTTTCTTCTAGTCTCCAGCTGTCTGCATCTTCAGGACTCACACTGTAGTTTTTTTTAAAGTTATTGTAACTAGTAATAGTTGCTTTGAGCACCTGAGACATTAGTTCAAGTGATCCTTACCAATGGCTTCTTTCATAATTTTATTTGTTTGGGAGCTGCTTATTTATTTATTTTATTTGTTCTGACTTTTATTCCACCCTTTCTCAAAAAGACTCGGGCAGATTTCCTATGGCGTCATTTCACACCACTGTGATATCCAGATAAACACCAATGCCATACCAACGGGGGACAAAAATCAAACAATTCTTCCTAATAGAACTGTCACCTTCACCTTCAAGCTGTGCACTGAGGGAAGATATGGTTTTTGAAAGATAAACTAATCCAAAACAAAGCAGTGCCTTTTTGTACTTAAGCATCCCAGAACCTAATTCAGCTAATGACTTTTAGACAGAAAATGTACAAGACAAAGATTGCAACTCTCTAAATATTTCTGATGTGCAACCTTCATTAATTCCCATGGGGCTTGCATGGGAGACCATCTTTAATTGCCTTTCGTTACAGTTTTTGTTAACAATTTGTTACAGAGCCTGAGATCTATACGTATTAAATAATGGCTTTGTTCTTTTACATTCAGAATACAGCAGTGGTAGCTGTTACTCTGACTTCCTTATTAAAGCAGAGAAAATAGCCTTTGTTTTACTGGCTCGTGACAAGCTGTATTAACACTGCGTACTGAATGGACGACTGCCCTTAACTATGAACGTACCCAATGCTTGGGAAAGTCAATCACTTATAAAGGGGTCCATCACAGAAGCGGCAAGATAGCCCCACAATTACCATGGATCAGTTGATGCAATAGCCCTGAGCTATGTATTCACCAAATACCTATTGATTAAAGCATTTCCCCCCTCTAAAGGATTAGGAACTATTGTGATTTAAATAATACTTAGTAGACAGAAATCAGGTACAAAGTAATATTGATACAGTTTTAGTATCGTAGAGTGAACCCAGTGGGCCAGCTGGATCATAGAAGGCTTTCCTGAACGTTCAGACATCTCAGTCAAAGAAGTTGACAAAACTGCTCCAAAAGAAGGCCAACTTTGGCATTCTGCCAGTACTTGTGTATGAAGAGTTTTCTAAAAATATACTATCACACATAATTGTATTGACTGTGTTCCTGTGGACGGGTGGGTGAGGATTGATGCAAATGCACATAAACCCTTTGTAGGTCCATCATAGTCTCTTTCAAAATAAAAGAGATGCCTTCTTTGTAGCATTTCTATTACAGTGGTTTTCCATACTACCTAAAATTGGGACAATTGCCGGAAGGAGTAAAAAAGGCAGTGGTTTGCCCATTCCTCAAAAAAACATCTCTGGACCTACGAGATCCCAACAACTATTGTCCCGTCTCGCACCTTGTGTTTCTGGGAGAGATGCTTGAAAGGGCTGTTGTGGACCAAGTGTCAGCTTTCTTGGAGGGAGCTTCAGTCATGGATCCCATCCCAGTCAAGTTTCTGGCCTGGCCATGGAGTAGAAACAATGCTAGTCGTCCTGACGACCTTTGAGCAGCGGATTGGTGCTGCTCTTATTATAAGCCCTCTCAGCAGTGTTCAACACAGTCAACCCTGACCTGATTTCTCTCACCTGAAGATCAGCTGTAATCCCAGAAGACCTCCAGCTACAACCTGGAAGTTTCCAGCCCTACATCAGACCCAATCTGTAAGAGTCAGGGAGCAGGCTACAAGTGAGCATATGCACACTGTTGTCACTGACTGTGTCTGAGCTGAATGCCCCTGGGGAACATCTGGCATAACCCAGTTTCAGTCTTGCTTCCTCCTGGCAGCCAGTAGCCATCCAGGGAATTTCTGGGTATTTAAAGGGTCTCTATAACTTGGCTATCTGAATTGCACAAATACAATGGAAAACTGAGATGTCAACCAAAGTAGCCTGTGCACTGAGAGAAACAAGCTGAAATTTTCAATAAATAAATACAGGTAGATTGGCCAACTTTTCCCATATTTGAAAAGGGGGGAACATGGGGGCGGGGGGAATCAGCATCTTTTATGATAATCAGAAACTGCCAAAATTTTCTGAACTACAAAACTATTAAAGGAAGTTTTCTTTCTTCCCTGGAATCTGGTCCTTATCACATCTGGGGTTTATTACAACTAAAATCCCATTCCCAAGTTTGCAATGGCATATCTGCTTCCCCGAAACAGTGTGATGTCCCATTTTATGCCTCTGCTCTGCCAGCTCATTCCTGAGATGCAACTCTGCAGCTGCAACTGTGAACACAATCATTTTGAAGCTGACTGTGGGTGAAATCAATCAGGCTTTCTAGTAAATAACTGCAGCCGAGACATGGGTGTCTTATCTAAATTAACTTTAGCCCTAATAGAGAAATGAACTTCAATTGTTGAGCTCTGCCATTGTCAATTCCCTTCTGAAGAGATGCACCTCTTGAGGAAAAAAAAACCCAAGATATTCCTTCCAAACAAGTCCATTATTTAAGCGTTCTCCTTCATTACACTGGGAAAATCTGCTTGTTTAATGTCTTACTTTGGCCCCGTTAAATCCCGTATTTAGCTATAAAAGTGAGGGATTTGTTTATAGGTGCCTTCCAAATAAAATCACGGCTTGGTTAGCTCAGCCATTTGTCAAGGGCTAAAGAGCCTGAGGCTAGGAGTAGACATTTACTTACAGGACATTCAGACTATTTTAAATAGACCTTTGAGACCTGAGCACTGACCAGTGTGTGACATGCCTCCTTCTCCTCCTTGCCCCCCTCCAACTGCCCATAGCATATTGGCAGTGCTATTTCTTTTAATTGACTAACTTCAATCCTGGCTGTTCAAAATCACTTTAACCTAAACATGCCCCTGGACTGAAGCTCCTAATGACCTTCCCTTGGCCCTAAACACATGTGGCTGAGACAATGCAAACATCATTTGGAAGATGAGCAAATTCAATAACTCAATTACCACCGCACCAAAGCCACATCCATCAAACCTCAGCCCTCGCTGTTTGTATCTTTAGCTCTTTGCCTTTCAATGGCTAAGCATTTGGGGGCAAGAGTAACTAATCAATTTAGGAATGATTAAATAGAAATTCGTAACACTTGGCATTATTAAACCTTCAATCTTCATTATGGCCTCTTAACGATTACATCATGGCTGTGTAAAATAAATTAACAGGGCCCTAGATACATTTTTTAAAACATAAATACATAGAACCCCCCCCCTTCCCCGCAAACCAAAGCATCAAAGTACAACTGACATATATGCAGACTTATCTGAAAGACTGCAACACAGATCACAATAAACTGTTTGGTATGCTTGAAACATTTATTTTGGTTCAGAGAGTTTCAAATAGTGCACATGGCAACACATTTGCTACTACATCCAGTAAACTGTAAATCAAAAAGGTTTGGAGACCAAGACCCATGAGGAAAGGTGGAGAGAAAATGACTAAGAGTTGGTGTGATAGCCATCGTCAAGTACTTGAAGGGATGTCACATAGAGCAGGGGTCCCCAGCTTTTTTCGGGCCGGGGATCAAGGGGGGGAGAGGGAGGCGTGGGCACCAGCAGGAGGTGCAGGCACAAACGCAACGGGGGGAGGCGCGGGCACAAACGTGCAGGCACAGCAGCTCCGCACCTGTGCATTCGTGCCTGCCGGCGAGCTCTGCGCTGCGGGGTGAGCAATGTATATGTGATGTATACTTCAGACCCCCCGGGGGGGCAACTCTCTACCTTGCAGACCCCAGGCTCAACCATAAACCGGGCAGAAGAGCTCCATTTTACAGGCCCTGAGGAAAGCTGACAAATCATGCAGGGCCCGCAGCTCACCCGGGAGCTCAGTCCAACAGGTGGGGGCCAGGACCGAAAAAGCCCTGGCCCTGGTTGAGGATAGGCGCGCTTCTCTAGAGCTGGGAATGACCAATAGATTTATCCCTGCAGAGCGTAGCACCCTGCGGGGGACATAGGGTGATAGGCGGTCCCTCAAGTATGTGGATCCCAACTTGCATAAAGCCTTAAAGGTTAAAACCAAAACCTTGAACCGGATCCGGGCAGCAATTGGCAACCAGTGCAGCTGCCTCAGCACAGGCTGGATGTGGGCCCTCCAAGATGTACCAGTGAGGACCCTAGCAGCTGCATTTTGCACTAGCTGAAGTTTCCGGATCAAGGACAAGGGTAGGCTCGCGTAGAGCGAGTTACAGAAATCTAGTCTGGAGGTGACCGTCACATTGATCACTGTGGCTAACCAAGTCTGGTTTATTTCTTTACTATATTTCTATACCACCCTCCCTTCAGGCTAAGATTGTAATTCCAGGGGATCTCATCTGGAGGCTGACAACCATGCACTGGTGCTGCCATGCCTCTTCTTCTATATGCAATATATGTAATTAAGGAAGAAGACTTGAATGCTAAGTAAACTAACAGGACAAACTTATAAAAATCATGATGGTAGCTGCCCCAAGACTGTTGTCAGAGAGGGGTAGCCTAAAAATACCAAAAGTAAATAAACAAACAATAGCTAATGACTGTTGAAACATACTAAGTCTATGAATTTGTTCAATTCTTTAAAAAAGATATCGAAGACATTTTGTCATTTTCATATAATTATACTTGCCTTGGCCGGAATGGCACAGGCTAACACAACCTTCTTGAATATTGGATGCTAAGCAGGGTTGGTTCTGGCTAGTGCTTGGATGCAAGCCCACAGAAGAAGTCCAGGGTTGCTACCTACCCACAGCCAATGGCAAACTACCTCAGTTCATCAGGGTCATTTTAAGTCACCTGTGAGTTTCCACTACAGCACGACAGTCTCCTACCTGAAAATGTATGGAAGCAACCATGAGAGGCACCAGCAGCCATGGTGCTTAGAAGTGTGTGTCAAGAGGGACTGGAAGACAATGGAGTTTGCGTTTCTAACGTCTTATGTATATAGCAATCACGCAGTCCTGAATGAAAAGCCACTGCCAACACAACATTGAAAAGAACAGTGCATTACTGCAGACATTTCAATAAGCTTTCTTCAGTCTTTATGGACATCTTTAAAATTCTGCGGTGATATAAACCCTACTTGTTTTGTTTCTAAATTAACCGTGGCACAACGGAGACGAGATACAAGCTCATAAAGCAAGAGCCATGATTTCCTCTCTTATCAGCTCACTAGGTGAAGCCACCATGTAAGGGCAGCACAATGGCAGCATATAAATCATGCCAAGATTAATCTCTGATCATTCTACAGAAGAAGCCAACGGCCCTTTGGTTAATCAACTCAGGTGGAACAAAAGAACAATGGAGGTATTTGAATCCCGCTCCCTACTGATCACTTATGTAGCGGCCACTTTACAATTACTTTTACCAGGATTGAAAAATTCTATGGAGGTGGACTCTAGCAAAGAAGCATGAGAGATGGCTCTCAGTGAGCAGAATAATGATAAGGGAAGAGATACACCCAATGCCACAGAGAGGTTATCGGGCAATAAATGCATCCTGTGCCCATAAACGTCCAAGTGTTTATGGAGCAGGGATGGATTTATTCTTATAGTGCTAGAGATGCTGTTGAGCAAGTTTTCTCCATTTCAAGTTTTCTCTCAACTTGGCATTTTTTGCTGGTGAGCAGGAACATTGCAGTTAATCAACTGGGCACCCAGAATATAGGGCCCGGAATGGCGTGAGCAGCATTCAATTGTCTATAAAACCCCCTGCCAATTACAATTCTCTGTCTTTATAGATACATGGATGCTTATAGTCACCATGGAAAAACCCACTAGCAGAAATTGCCTTTTTTTTTTTTTGCAATGGGAAAACAATCTTTTATACCGCCAATATATCTTTTACCAGAATTTGTGCACAAGGTGGATACAAATGCATTTCAAAGCATTCTATATGACATCCATGAAATGCTGCCAACATATAAGACTCAAGGATTAGCACAATCCCACCCCCCACCCCCCATTGTGTCTATAATCAGCAGCATCTCCATCAACCAGGAACATTCATACAGGTTTATATTATATTACATGGTCTACAAACTCACACAGGATTTGCCATTTATTTCAGTTGATTATATAAAACACATTAGTTGGAAGTTTATCTCGAGTGAACAAGGACTGCAGCCATATGTGTTCAGTCATACTGCTTCTGGGACCCTGGGCAAAAGTTCTCGAATTGTGCAAGGTGGGAAGGAACCACTGCTGGAAGCTGGCTGCCTGAACCCAGGATGGGAGGGTGGCCACCACAGTACAACTTCCTGCCAGGGACTGAGGTGGGGCAATGGATGTCTACTGTTGAGGTTCCATTTAGGGTGGAGGGGTTATTGGCAGTCAATGCTACCAGCTCAGGGCCTGAGGTAGCTGCCCTGATTGGCAGACTGCCCTGAAGGGATCAACTGCCCAGTAAGTGGAGTTAGAACAGTAGCCCTATAGACCTGTCTTACGGCATATTTAGTTTAGAGTTCCTCTGAGTTTTATAGAATCTTAGAGTTGGAAGAGGCCATACAGGCCACCTAGTCCAACCCCCCTGCTCAATGCATCATGCCTAGATGCAAGTCAGTATGCACAGGATAGACAAGCTAAGTTCTCATTCAGTCTGGTTTTAGAAACACCAGTTGTTTCGGTTTGATTGTAATACATCCACCCTTTCTAGTTAGTTACCTGACTTCAAGTCGGCAACTTTTAAAAGTGAGAACAAAATCAAACGACGCAAGTTCTTTATATGCTGCTTTGAACATTCCCCAAACTAGTTTTCTTTATTTTAGAACCACTTCCTGGCAAATCGTGACTGCATGGCACAGATCACCAGTGTGAACAAACATCAGCAGTCAAAGGAGATGAACGACACAATGCCGGCACCAACACAACTGTAATTACATTGGGTGCAAATAATGCCTCTCTAATACAATCTAATTAAATATATGTAATCCAGTCCAGCCTATAACCCAATAAAGCAACCGCCTTGTTAAACCCACGCTTATCAATCTCTATCTAAGATATTTACATACACTTCGTGGCGAAGGCATGAAAGGGAACCGGAGAAGGCTGAAAGGTAAACAGATAAGCAAAAGCCACTTGCCATTATGATTCATGCATAAAAAGGGCCAAAGGTGGCACTACGCAGGAGCCTATCAAGTTGTTAGCGATGCATTTAGCAATAATTACATATGTGACTCATCTCTCCTGTTTTCTTAAATGAATTTCTGATTTATGAAATACGTTCCTTGCTGATTTGGCAGTTTTCATCCACAATGATTTTGTTTCTTACAACAAGACTCAGGTAGCTTGGAGGAATTCTTGCACGGAGGGGGGGGGGATGAACAGAAACAAAGGATGGAATACAAAAGGGTGATGGTGAAGACTAACAATGTGATGTGGAACTTTTCATAGCCCTGGGCAGCAATTACAGTCATGCATATCAGGAGGCACAGCTTTATCGGATACCACCACAGGAGCATTGGCACAGTATGGGCACACATTTCCCCTCAACACACCTGCTGGGAGAGCTCCATGGACTGGCAAGTCCCAGGAACAAAACTGGAGCCAACTTTGAACAGACCCTGGCAACAGGGGGGGGACTGGAATTAGGGGGGGAGGACTGAAGATTCTGTCTTTGAGGCCCTCCTAGAAGCTCAGCCCCTTGGGTAGCCCAGAAGCTTGGCTGGCTAACCAGTGCTGCTGCTAGAGCCATCCTGCCTGGTCCCTTGCCTTTTCTATGGAGCCCCAACCCAGGACACTAAGCTAAACCTTGTGAGTTTGATCAACAGTGTTAAGTAAGATCTGGAATAAAAATAATGGTGAAATCTTCAGATCTGTATATTCCAATGGTGAAAGGGATAGAAGAGACAAGAGAGAGAATAAAAATCAGAAATGAACAATCCTCGAACCAGAACAGCTGTTCTCAACCGCTCTGATGCCACAACCTCTGATGCGGTGGTGGTGGGGTCGGTGGTGACATCATGCGCAGGCGCATACAGCGTGCATGTGTGTGGAGGTGCACAACAAGTCAGGGCATTGTGGAGGCGGCCATTGCAATGGTTCTGCTGCCGCTGCTGCCAGCCACCACCACCTGCCGCAGCCAGCCGCCAACCACGGCAGCAACCAACCTGGGGACCCCAGAGAAGGGGCCAGGCAACCCCAAATGGGAACGCAACCCCTAGGTTGAGAACCACTGAACTAGAAGAAGAGGAACAACTGGTTCTTAAATGTTGCTTTTCTCTACCAAAAGAAGTCTCAAAGCGGCTTACAATCGCCTTCCATTTCCTCTCCCCCTGTGAGGTGGGTGAGGCTGAGAGAGCCCAGATATTACTGCTTGGCCAGAACAGCTCTATCAGTGCTGTAGTGAGCCCAAGGTCACCCAGCTGGTTGCATGTGGGGGGGAGGGGGGAAGGAATCAAACCTGGCTCACCAGATTAGAAGTCGGCACTCCTAACCACTACACCAAGCTGGCTTACTATACATATTTTGGAATGTATCATAACGTTTTTACACTTGGCCAACATTTGCTGATAAGGGTAATGCTAGTATGTTTCTCAGTATCTGTTTAATTAATTTAAATGTGTCTGGTTAAGTAATTTAAAATGTATTATTACGTTTTCCTAACCCAAACTCTGGGTAAAACTATGGAGACCTTCCTGAGATGATCCAGTTAAAGCCGTTGTTGACTCCTGGCCTGTTTGTATAAACAGCTCATAAATGGTGGCAACTTTAGAGACCCATCTGGCTTTGCTACTGACTGTATTCTAATTGCAAGAGGCAAAGATATGTTTGGTGCTCATTAGTACAAGCCTTCTTACCTTTGAGTCTGGTTTATAATGGCACAGGTCAAAGAAGCATCACTTTAATGAGAACCTTGGTAAGCACATACACATGAAAAGGTTTCTTTGTCTTTACCTTGATTTACGAAACATGGTCTCTTGTTTTCATGGTTGCATTTGAATCTGCTAGCCCTGATATTATTTGCATACATGGGCAAAAAGTGTACGATTTTAGCACGGCACATCTGGTGTCATTTAGTCGAAGTTAGCAAACAGCTGCCTTCGCCAGCTGAAAAACAAGACAGCAAGGACAAGCTCTTCAAACTAAACAAACTGAACGAACAGGGAAAGGGCTTCTTTTTTTCTTCTTCTTTTCTCTCTTAAGATTTTTTTTAACATGGCCAAACAGCAGGTTTCTCATATTCCAACTGGGGATTACCCCAGTGCAATCCTGTACAGAATGATTTCAGGCTAAGCCTGTTGGGTTGCAATGGAGGGAATTTCATTTGAATTGGTCAAGATGAGCTAGTCTGTGTGTAGCAGAAAAAAAGAGCAAGAGCCCAGTGGGAGTGACAAAATTGTGGCAGGGTATGAGCCTTCACGAGTCACTGCTCATTTCTTCGGATGGTATCTGAAGAAGAGAGCCATGACTCACGAAAGCTTATACCCTGCCACCAATTTTATTGTATTTAGTCTTTAAATTGCTACTGGACTCTTGCTCCTCATTTGAATGGGGTCTCTCCAGTCCTAATATGACATTCTGACAACTACATCAAACTCTAATTCTTGTTCTTTTAAATGTTAAAGAGGTGACTGGTTCACCTTCTGCCAATGATTTCATGTCTAGTCCAAAGAACTATGAACACCATCATGAGAACTTCGGAGGAAGGACGGGACGCGTGACAGGCAACGATAACACAAGTGGAAAGTAATGGTGGTTCCCTTGTCAGAGAAGAAATTACCCATGGCTACATTTTTGAGAATGAAGAATTATTCCATGATCTGCACACGTACTCAGTTCCATATGGAAAGAAAAGTACAATATTGTTGGAATAAGCTTATTTGCACTTAGAAGAGAAAGACTTGTGGAATAATGACAGGCTGCTTGTAAAATGCAGGTTGAACATTTTTCTTTCTGTCTTGCATCTGTTTAAAGTTTGGGAGAGACCAGAGGGCACTAGCTGAAGGGCTTGTGTTTTTTCCACTTTACTCTTTTAAGCTGTTCTTTGTTTATTTTAAATTGTATTTGTAGCTTTTGTATGCCTCTTTGGATCCCTGTTGGGGAGAAAAGCAGTCTGATAAATACATGCACATAAAACTGAGGACACTATTCCCTTGGAGCAGAGGAAGTTCAAAATGCCCTACAGGAAATTGTACAAAAGACATTGCTGCTTTTTCTTTAAGCAAACAGCTTACAGCCAAGCACTAGTCACCATACATATTTACCTAAAGCTACTCAGGGGAAAGTGCAGAAGAATAATTTATGCTTGCAGCATGCAAGGTCATTAGCTCTTACAGAGCACCGTTAAAGATGTTAAAGCACCTCGTATAACATTTATTGCAGGAAATATTTATAACCTATGAAATAGTATTTTTGAAAATAAATAAATAGTTTTATGCCAAAATGACCACAGATTATGTTTACTGAAACAGATGGGACTTTGAAAGGCGTTTGTGCTACAAAAGATTTCTTCTGCAGGAAATTTGATTAATGAGTTCTTATGAAACTTATAAGAACAAACTGGTCTTTAGGTGTCTGTAATTTTACTGTACATCTTTTATAGCTCCTGAGAAAGACATTCTTGGCCTTGCGAAGCCACTGAAACTTTTGTTTTAAGCACATTGTATTCTTTTGCCTCCTTTTACTCCCATCTTAGATTGTACTAGAAACAAGTTTGCTCCACACTCTGAACCAAAGTAAGCACATAAATGTATGAAAATGAGTACACCCACCGGTGTACTGTCATCTTTTCATAATCCTGAAGGGGTCACTGTGTTAATTTACTGGAGCTAAATTAAACAGGAGTCCAGTGATACTGGACCTAAGAAACTTATCCCATGACTAGGGGCTAAGCCCGTTGCATTCAGGAACAGAATTGGCACTAGATTACAGGAGTGGAATGGAAGAACTCTGTGGACAGCCTCCCCCCCCCCCCCCCCAGGACCTGGAAAAGCTGCAGGCGGCTGTTATGGAAGACACTGGCAGGGGTAGCTCTCGCTCAACAGGGATCTGCAGCCTCCAAGGAAGGCAATTAGCTGGCTGCTGGACAGACAGGCAAGCCGGTTGGAGGAGGAAGCACTCAGGGGCGGGACAGCCACCCTTAGTGGGTGTTAAGCACTGAATGGCACTTAAGCCATGACACACGTTCCTCCTCCAAGGCCTTACCAGAAATATTAAGTGGAAGAGATAAGTTTTCATGTCTCAAGGGTTCTCTTCATCAGGACATAAAACAAATGTCCTTTAAGCAAATATATTTATACTTAAAGCTACAAAGAGCCGAAAAGTGTAGAGGGGGAAATGCTAAAGAGAAGACTGTTTAAAACCAAGTTCCAGTCAGAAGAGTGATGAGTTTTCTCAGTGACATCCAACTGTTCTCGACAGACACAGGTCCTGTTGTCTTAATATAACCCACACTTTACAGATATGGTTCATTCATTAACTAGTTGGACCTCCTTCCTTTTATTGGATCTAATTTTGTGTTAATCCCTTTGGTCTATCTATCAACAGTTAGCTGTAGTCCTCACCCAGCCTAAGCAGACTGCTTTGACTAGATCTTAATTTAAGTTGGCCTCTGTTTTAAACCCCCCCCCCCGCCCACTTCTCTTGTTTCAGCCTGATGGATGCTTGATTCATGAAATCTTATGCCAGAATAAATTTTGTTTTGTTAATTTTTAAGGTGCCACGGGATTCCTGTTTTATCTTTTCAAAAGTAGCATAATCATAACAGCACTTCCTCAGAACCTTGGGTCATTCCTTCAAAAACCTGTAAAATATTCAGCCCAATGGGGACAGTGTTTTGCAGTGGGATGGTCCCACTGTCCCATGAGTCCCATCTTGCTTGCCAAGGCATCTGGACATTAGCAGTCATTGAAGCCTTCCCCTGGCACACGACCCCCACCTGTCTTTCCCAGCCACACAGGGGCTTTTCACTCTGTTTCAGATTACCCGCCTCCATCTCCCTGCCTTTATAGGAATTACCCATGCGATGCCATTCCAAGGCCTTGCCTCACGCCTGCACCTGCTGGTTACCATAAGGACAGCTTGCTGCACACGCTCTCCACAAGGGGATCTGCCGCTTTCCAAATGACTGCCCCCCTCCTCCAGGTGTGTATTCTGAAACTATATGTTTAGATGGTGATGACCTAAGAAGAAAATGTTCGCACATTTTCAGCACAGCAAAAGACTGAGCAAGGGATCAACAAGAAAACTGTAAATATGCAATTCTGCTGTCCTTCACTTTGTACGTGCCTTAGCTGAAGTTAATCTAAGGCAAGCTCTTTGACTTAGAAGTTGCAGTGTTTCAAAATGTTCTCATTACCCTTTGTGTTCAGGCCTCTATGAAGTGGCAATGGCTGCCTTCAGCAGGAGTTCAGGTATAAGAGCTCCTTCCTGTTAGAAAGCATCAGCCCCAAAGAGCCTTTCCCCTCTGTGCCAAAGGGTTTTATGGCCTTTGTTTGCCCCCCAGTTCTGTGGATCAAAGAAGTCATTTCCTAAGTATCCAGGAAGAGGTTTTCTATCATTGTAAGCCTACATGATTCCTCTCTCCTGCTAGGGATCATAGTATTCTAGCTGGAGTTGTGACTTGACCATTTCATTGTCTCCAGCCAAGGAACAATGCTTTTTGCACACCTTCAAAATCACACAATGGTTGCTAATTGAAAACGCTATTGATTTGCCATAACGCACGACGTCGTCGACAATCTGCCACACACCTGAAACTAATCTGCAAAAAGCGCTTCCTTGTAGCGCTTTCAGGGAAATCCCCGAAAGTGGATTCACCCTCCGGAAAGTGATACACTCCTGCAACCAATCTGCAACACTAGCGAAAAAGACCTGTGCGTTAACATTGTTACGGTTTCTACAAAGTCCCTCCCCCTGGCTCTCTTCTCTGATCTTCCGGCGAAGCGATCGCCATTTTTTTTTCTCCGAGCGAGCAGGGATAAACGCACCAGCGAGCCTCTTTCTGTTTAGAGGCTTCCCTGGCTTCAGTCCTTCCCCTTTAGTCACTAAGCACAAACCACAGAAAAGCCCGTTTGCTGATGTATTTTCCCATTAATTTTTACACATTCATTCAGCCGAAAATCGGGCCCGTGAGGGGGGGGGGATTTTTTTTTTCACTCGGAGGCAGCGTGGCAACGATCAAACGACAGCTCAAACACACCAGGCAGCTGGATGGGTCTCTCCGTTGCAACGAATCTACCCAGATTCGTTGCTATGGGTCTGTTTTTTTTTAAAAAAACCTTTCTTAAAGGGAAAGGGGCTGTTTGGGAGCATGCTAACGGCTGCCCATTGGCTGCTTGACGGCCAGGGGCGGGACAGCTCGGCAATAGCGCTTCCTTTCTAGCGATTTCTGCCGAGACCGGAAGCCTGTGGGAAACGCTACAAAACGCAACTGGATTCCACCACAAACGCAGGTATGCATAACGACGAATTCCACTACTTTAAATGGCGATTTTTCATTCAGTGACCAATTTGCAACAAAGATCCCGGTGCGTAAAGCCCCGCAGTTCTAAAGCCTGCCTGAGGCCAGACTCCCCTCACCCCCAGCCTGCTCTCTGCAAAGAGAGAGAGAAACTTTCAAAAACTCCAGTTCACTAAAGTCCAACGCTCTAAAGTTAAATACGTTTCTCCGTAATATTTATATCTTTTCATACCATACAAATAAGTCATAAAACTATTACAGCGGGGTATCAGAAGAGAAATAAACACGCAGAAACCTGGTTGGAATGCTGCAATTTCCAGCTCACTGTCAAGAGCCAAGGGACTGGCTGTGTCAAACTATGTTTAAAAGTTGGAATAATCATCCCTTGAAGCCTGTGCTGGCAATAGCCATCCCAGCCAAGTCCAATTATTGCACTTTTCCATGGCATTCAGCAATGCAACGCTGCCAATAAATAAAACAATTGGCAGAAATTTAAGACCCGCAAGTGTACTGACATGAATAACAAGCTAACTAATCTAGCCACTGTGATGTTACAATATGGCTAATGGACACAATGGACCTCATTTCCCAAACATTATAATATTTTCAGCGGCCCACTGGGATGCTTGCTTTTTGCTTCTTTAATAAAAGCTTGTGATTAATTCAAACTGCATGCTCCAAGGACAGTTATCTTTCTATCCAATACGTTTAGCAGATCAGGCTGTACAAGGAAATGACGGCCAATTCAAAATTCCACATACGGTAGAATTGAGGGCAACCATCTTATGGATCTCGGTGCATAAAGGCACTGCTGACAATCTGTTGCCCACTTACTTACCCAGAAATACCTTTCAGGGGCCAGCGATAGGGTTGCCAGCCTTCATGTTGCTGGCTGGAGATCTCCCAGTATTACATGACTCCATGCAATGGAGACCAGTTCACCTGAAGAAAATGGCTGCTTTGGATGCTTGATTCTATGGCATTATACCCCATTGAAGTCCCCCCCCCCAACCCCACCCTCCTCAGGCTGCACCCCCAAAATCTCCAGGTCTTTTCCAACCTGCAGTTGGCAACCCTAGTCTGAGAAGGCTCCAGAAGGAAGAAACTCTGGGGAAAGTTCAGGAGGGTAAAAATCAGTTCTTGCCACATTTGTAGGTATCAAACTAATGCTCTACCAGTCTGTGAAATGGATTTCAGAACATGCAAGCTTCTGTTAGTGTTGCCACTCTCCAAGTAGAGCCTGGGGTTCCCCAGGAATTACAGTGGCTCCTCCTCATCCTCCTCCCTGGCTGCTGCCTCGGGGGCTGCCCTGCCACTCTGCCGATGGGTCACCTTTGGTGCTTTCCAGCGGCTGCCGTGGTTGGGGCTCCCCTTCAGTGTGGCACTGCGCAGCTTCTGCTGGCAGCGCCCCCCAGCAGGCGGCAGGAAGTCAGGGGTGCTGGCGGGAAAGCAAGTGGAGCAGGGGCTCAGGCAGCATCCCTCGGCAAAAGACTACCCCCCCCCCCCCAGGCCTCAGTAAAATTGTCAAGCATTGACCGGTGCCTGGTGCTAAAAAGGTTGGGGACCACTGAATTCTACCATTCTCATCCTAAGCCTTACCATCACTATGATTATGGGCAACGCGAATTGCAAGCTGCGTCTATGGAAAGGGTGTCATCCTATTGAAAGAACGGAGAGACGATGACTAAAAATGATGACTAGACTGTGGGCATTAACACTTCTTAAGTAGCGAGAGAGAAAGAACTAATTTGCTGCCCCATGCTATTTGATACACAGTGTTACATATGTGACTCTCCAATGTGAAAATGGCATTTAATAATCCCCTTTAACATTGAGCAAAAGTCATTATTTGGTATGACTAATCTGTGGCACTGAAGGGGGAAATTGCACAGAGGAACGGGATCTTCTTTGCTTTTATCAATGAGGATTGAATAGTCCTGTTTAAAAAAAAAAAGTTAATTTGCTCTGATATTTCCCTGTATGCAATCTAACACACTTAAGTAGAAAGAAACGGCGAGCGCTTCGGATAACAATTGCAAATGCTGCAAAGCCAACACAATCTTCAATTAGAAACCTTCTAATTAAATGAATAACATTATTTTGAAAAGATGTTCAATGAAGGGTGCCAAATAGGATTATTCTACTTCATCAAGTTCCCTTTTGATGTTTAACGAATGTGTAACACCAGGTAAATTATAGTTTTGTGCTAACTGCATGCTTTCTAATGAGATTATCAAGCAAATTCTGTTACAAAATTAGGAGGGTGACATGATTTTTCCTAAGGAAGCCACAACGTTTTGGGTCGATCATTTGGAAATGTGAACTTCATGGGCGTCTGCACAGCTATAAAGTGTTACAAATCCATCCACAGTGAAGATATTAGGCCTCGACAGTGGCTTTCGGTTCAGCGCGGTGCTAAAGATGCAGCCACATGAAAAGGTCCCATTTGTTTTCATGCTGTTTTGTTCCTTTGGTCATCTTTCTTATCTGCCTGGTCAATTATTGTGTTTCGCAAACTTGTGCAGTTGCGCCCATTGCTAGATGAAGAAAGCTGCAGTAGTCCTGAGAGTGCTGTCTGCGCCTCACAAGCTCGTGGGAGGCAGCACCAAAAGTATCTAACAAGTTGCTTTTTAAATGGTAGTGCATGAGGGTTTAGTACTAAACAAATCCACGGATGACACAGCTCCATATTCTCTTCCCTCTGTTCATCCTCGGTTCCCTAGAGCAGGGGTAGTCAACCTGTGGTCCTCCAGATGTTCATGGACTACAATTCCCATGAGACCCTGCCAGCATTTGCTGGCAGGGGCTCATGGGAATTGTAGTCCATGAACATCTGGAGGACCACAGGTTGACTACCCCTGCCCTAGAGGCTTGAAATCACTGTTTAGCAGCCTTTGCAGACCTCAGGGCTGTAATTACTATCAAACAATTGGACAAAAGCAGAGAAATACGTTTGTTCAACTTCCTCACCTGTTCAAGGAAAGCTTCTGTCTCACTGAATGTTACTTTGAGAGTGCACCTGCAGAATCTCTTTTTCCGTTTGGTGCTGCAGATAAATTCGCTAAGGAAAGGATACTTGCTTTGGAATACACCTTAGCCTCACGAACAGGGCAAATTCATAATACAGACTTGGCTGTGACTTGATGGGAGAAGAGGACTTAGGATATCATGAACAAAATTCGTACTGCTCAGTAGAGATCCTGCCCCAACAGCTTATTAGCTGGGCAGACCCAATTTTCTGGATCGTTTTAAATCAAATTAACACAGCTGAAACAGGACTCAATTCCTGGCTATCATAGTAGTAAAACTGTAGACTGATTTTTCCCTTGTCTTAGAAAACGCTACAAAAAGGTCAAAACTTTCCTAGCTTGAATGGCCATGTTCTCTTAAATTACAAGGAAGTAAATACTTTGTTTATGGGTCCCACTATCATATTTCAAGCCAAAGAAATACAGTACCTTTTCTTCCCACTCCCGAACTCTTGCTGTGCTTTAACTGGCCAATAGACCAAATATACTTCCAGTGGGCGTTTTGTTTTCCCCAGATGTGTAACATTTAGATCACCATTAGCTTAAGATGCCACTATTTAGATTCTTAAGATGGTATATCCTATTATCTTGGCCAACACGTTAAAAGGCACTGCCTTGATTTTGATGCCGCTGTAGGCTACTCATCACATATGACAACGGGTGGCCCTGGCTGTAGATATAAGGGTAGTAGAAGGGCAGTGTGGTGGCTTGCCCATTAAGAGAAGTGTGGTGTAGTGGTTATTGCATTGAACTAGGAGCTGGATAGTCTAGGTCTGAATCTCTGCTCTGCCATGGAAGCTTGCAAGGTAATCTTGGGTCAGTTATACAGTCTCAGCCTAACCTACTTCGCAGGGTTATGGTGAGGGCAAAACGAAGGAGAAGAAGATGATGTGAACTTCAGGTTCCCATTTAAAAGAAAGGAAGAATATAAATAAAACAGATCAATAAATAAGGCCATTGGAAAGAAGTCCTGCCAGCCGGGGCCACCCCGGCTCCTAGCGAGCGGCAGCATTTATACTACACAGAGCAGGAAGGAACCCTTGTCCCGTGCAAGGCAGGTATGAACCACCACCACTATTGTCCCAAGTCACATGCAGAGTTGGCATGAGTCTTGTCTTTCTCCCTTCCCTTCTTTATCAGGGGGCAGGGCAAAGGCTGGGGCCATTTTCCAAGGCTCTTTTTTTTAATTGCCTCCCAGTCCACCTGTGGCAGCCTTTAACATCCAATTAGTAAAGTACGGTTTTGAATGTGCACAGGCAAAGATGTCAATTTGCAATAACCGCAGCTCTCTCACGATCAACAAGAATCATGTCATTACGCTTACACTCTGATGTTTGAAATGCATATATATACTTATACTGAAGCAGACCATTGGGGTGTGTCAGTACTGTCTACTCTGACTGCCAATGGCTCTCTAGGCTTTTGCTGCATAATGTACTTTCAGTCCACTTTCAATGCATTTTTGTGCTGGTTTGCAAGATTTTACTTTTTGATACCGTAAGATCCAGTTGCAAAGTGCACTGAAAGCGGCTGGAAAGTACATTAGGCAGCATGTGTGCAAGTACCTAAATATCAGCTATTTAATATTTTCATTGGAGATGCCAGGGATTGAACTTGGAACCTTCTGTAGATAAGCAATGTGTTCTGCCACCGAGTCTCACAGTCAGCTGGTGGCCTCTCTGTTACTCCGGTCATGTATTTTGTTACTTTAATCATGGGATTTTGCTTTTTAGGTGTCACCCTCACTTCCTTAAGGGTCAGTTTCCCCACTCTTCCCTTTCCTGTCGAACCTGCCTCTGTAATTACTTTCTTGTGTACAAGCATGATTATGTATGCAACAAATAAGCATTTTCTAAACTGCCAGGCTGTTTTGTTATACCGTCATCAATCATCAATCAAATAATAAAAGGAAAAGCGAGGTGAGAAAGCTTGTATACAATTTGCCCCTCTCAAGAGCCTCCTATATTCTGATTTAGCCCAATCAGGAACCATCATTCCCGGTTATGACACCTGGGAAGCCTTATTTTATAGGCAAGCTGTTAAAGTTAAGCATTCCTGCAAAAGTTTATGGCATTCTAGTGCCATCTAGTGAAAATTTAAAAGAATGCATTTTATACTATGTAAGAAAATTATATATTGGTTGCCCAATTAGACCAAACAATAAACTTTCTGCTTAACAAATGCAAACACACCCACTCCTCCACAGCATTTCAGGGTCACGGAGAGAAGTAAAAAAAGAAATATACAAAAAGAAATCATGTGGTGATCTAAAGACAACGGCTTTATATTGGCACAATCTTCCGTGTATGGTCCACTTTTTCAGATGTGTTAACTATACCCTAAATTTGCAGATATCCTCCTGTATTCTTTTACTCTTTTTTTACAATAATATTTTATTTATTTGCATTTATATACCGCCCTCCCTTATGGCTCACAGCATCTTTCTGGCACATTTTGACGCATAGTATGGAAGGGGGAGGGATAAACAGTAGGGCCATTAAATGTAAGAGGTGAGATCTGTGACATTTCTATTCAGAAACACAAATGCATAAAAGGCCCACACACAACAGATGATGATTCAACAGTTCCTCTAGGTTTGCTAAATTAATTTATCATCTATAGTAGCAAGAAAATCTTTACCTCACCTGAAACCCAGACAATTAAAGCTAGAATAATAGAAGAACAACACAGGAAATCAATTGTTCTTCAACTTACTTGCATTTCAAGATAATCAAGTGGCCAAGCAGTTTCATTTCTAATCTAATATTAACATTTTCATAAGCCTTCTTCTCCCATCTTTTCTGTGTTTGTGTGTGGCTCACTGGCAGAGCATCTGCTTGCCATGGCAGAAAATCCCAGGTTCAAACCTCTCATTAGGAGGATCTAATAGTACATGACATGAAAGACCTCCACTAGAGCTACTGCCTGTCAGAGGATACAATACTGACCTTGATAGACAAGTGCTCTGATGCTGTTCATGAGACAGAAAATGAAGAAAGATTTTCTCTGACAGAGAAGAAGACCTGGGGTTTTGTATACCTCTTTTTACTACCCAAAGGTGTTTCAAAGCGGCTTACAATCACCTGCCCTCTCCCCACAACAGACACCTCCTGAAGTAGGTGAGTCTGAGAGAACTCTAATAGAACTCTGCCTGACCCAAATCAAACCTGATTCTCAAATTAGGCTGCCCCTCTTAACCACTACACCAAGCTGGCTCTCAGAGAAAGTCTTATTCTACACACAGGAAGGGAGTTTAGCCACAAAGACCATTCAAATTTCAAATACAACGGTATTCACAGAGGTGCCTATCAAATTTCATTCCTGTATGCCAGTGCCCAAAGAAAATATGTCTTTGCATGCCTGCATAACATCTTTCCTTGGCTCCCTTCAATATTCATCAAATTTCTATTCCATCCTTCTTTCTAAAGAGTTCTCTTCCCTTTTTATCCTTAAAATAAACTTGTGAAGAAGGTAAAACTAACAGAGGCCGCTTGGCCCAAGATGAATTTTATGGCAAGAATGGACTAGAACCTGAGTTTCTCAAGGCACATTCTGTTACTCTATACCAGTGGTCCCCAACCTTTCTGAGGTTGGGGACCGGCAGGGCATTGGGGTGTGGCCCGCGGCCCGCGCGGGCCACGGCCACGCATCGGGCGCGCCCATGCATCGGGCCGCACCCGCGAGCCGCGCCCCCGCATCAGGCCGCGCCCGCGAGCCGCGCCCCCGCATCGGGCCGCGCCCGCGAGCCGTGCCCCCGCATCGGGCCGTGCCCGCGAGCCGCGCCCCCGCATCGGGCCGCACCCGCGAGCCGCGCCCTCATGGGCGCGGCCCGGCCCCGATTCCTTCTCCCCGCACTCCCGCAGTAAGAAGCTTTCCGGGCCGCAAGCTTGCAGCCTGGGAAGTTTTTTACTGCGGGGGGGGGGAGCGGGGAGAGGGAGCCGCGGCCCAGCGCCATGGCCTTCGCGGCCCGGCAGCGGGCCGTGGCCCGCAGGTTGGGGACCACTGCTCTATACTACACTCACTCCCCAGGACCAAAGACCAGACTGTCAGCTGATCATGAAACAGAGTGGAGTCCTGAATGAGCATATGACCTTTCATTCTAAATCTTCAGTGGCATGACTGAGTAAAATTTATTTTCAAATCTCTACTCAGTCATGGAGCTTGCTAGGTTTCTCCTTGAGTCATTTTCTCAGCCTAACCCACATCTCAGAGATGCTGTGAGGGATGATGCTAATGGTTTTAAATTGTGATTTGATCACATACGTTTTAAGAATAAGTATAAGAATTCTATTGTGTTTATCTTGCGTTTATCTTGCTCTCTTTTGCTTATTGTTTTATTTTCCGATTTATAAAACTCACTGGATTTAAAGCTCCTTGTACTTGTAAATACAACGGGCGCTAGAAAGGGTGGATGGGAGAGTGTCTTGCCTGGTAGTGGGTTTGTGGCAGGGGTATTGTAGGTTTTTTGGCAGAAGGTTTAGGAAAGTATAGAGATAGTAGGGAGAAATGTGCAGTAGTGGTTTGTGAATGAGGGTTTAAATTGTTTGTTGTGTAGAAAAGGTAGTGCATTTCCATATGATGAAGAGGAAGCCGGTTGGAGGGGGGGAATTGTACAGAGTTAGCTGGGCTTATTTGGAGGTGGTCTGACAATGTGTTTTCTTGTGTTTTGTTTTGCAGTGGCATTGTCCAGTCATGCTGGAGGGAGTGGCATGTGTGGAGGTTTAAGAAGGGCAAGGTTGGATGGTGATAGTAGGGAACTACTTTGGAGGTGAGTTTAATAACAATAAATAACGAATTAAAGACAAACGGGTTGAATTGTGGTTTGTAAGCAGAAGTTCTTTATTGACATACATTGGATCTCGGTTTTAGCTGCTGAGAGCCATGGAGGAGGGTTGTGTTGGGAATGGGTGGTTTGGGTGAACTGTTTTTGAGGGATGCATTTGTTGTGTGCGGAATGGCATGGTGTTGCTTTTGAGGATTAGCTGTTAGTGATGGGAGGTGGGATGGTCAGGGCAGAGTTCAAGAGAGCTGAGATGTGCAGGTTCTTGATGTGTCTGTGTGCTGTTTGTAGTAGGATTTCTTGGAAGACAATGTTTTTTGTAAAGATGCGGTCTGAATTTGGTATGAGCATACCTTGCTGTGGTATAATGTAGCCTCTTTGAGGCCGCGGGTGTGCCTTTGGGCCTGGGGGAAAGGCCTCCTTCCCCCCTTCCCCCTGTGTGCGGCGCAGCCTTCCCCCCCAGGCTCAGAAGCACACCCGGGGCCTGTTCGAGGAGCCCGGGTGTGCTTCTGGGCCCTGGGGGAAGGCCTCCTTCCCCCCTCCCCCCGGCAGGGGCAGGAGAGCCCACTGCAGCCTTAAATGCCTCAGTAACCTCAGTAAGTGCTACAAGCAAACATCCCAACTAGCAGAGCAAAGGGTGGTGGTGGGGAGTTAGTGGGCATGTGGAACAGCAGGTCTAGCCAGGAGCAGAAGGGCTTACCTTTATTTCTCTGACTGCAGTGAGAAATGGGGGAGGGGGGAGCATCCACAGGCAGTCCTAACTGGCCAGAGAAGGTGTGTGGTGCCATTTCCAAGACTAACTCTGCCATTAGCATTCTGCCCCTTTATGTGTCATGTAGTATTTGCCTGTGTCCCGCTCTTCTTTCTGATACTGGTTTGCTCTCTCGAGGTCTTCCTATCTGTTTGTAGCACAAAATAACAGCTCATCTCTCATGCTTCTCCCCCACCCCACCCAGGTCTCTCCACGTGTTCTCTATCCCCTCTCTATATGACTGCCCATCTCAGTATTCTCTCTCCAATGTCTCAGCAATGTTCCCCCTCCCACGTCTCTCTCTCCCCTGTCGAGCTGCATCTTTCTGCTATATCTGTCTCTCTCTCTCTGTGGTGTGCGTTTGTAGCTCTGTGTAAATCGGCTTGTCTATCTGTGTATGTGGCACGCAATCTCGTCCCTCCGGATGTCTGGGCAAATGTCTCCTGCTTCTTGCAGCCTCTCTCCCACCAAGTTTTCCCTGCTGGCGACATCTCTTTCTTTCTGTGTGTAGGCAAGCCGTTCCTGTGAGAAGCAGCATGAGTTTCTCCTCATCTCCCTCACTCTCTGTGGCCATCTCCCCATGTCTTCTAAGCTGGACCCAGACGCAATTCATGCTTGGTTTTTGCCGCCTTCCCATCTCCAAAGGCAGGAGAAGGTTCTCTTCGGCAGGCAGTCTGTTCCCTCTGGCAGAAGCCCCCCCCCCGATTAGGTGGCAAGAAACTTGTCGTAACCGCCTCAACCCCCGGTGGCCTGAGAACGCCACCAACACTCCAGGAGGGAATTGAACTGGTTTTGCGTGAGGGAGCCATTTTAGCAGGACAGTAAAGTGGCAGCCGGAGGCGGCTTCCCCCCGCCCCCCGACTAAACCATCATTGTAAGAGAGCACTGCCGCCGTGAGGCGGTTTCCAGTGAGGGAGCCATTTTAAAAGGACAATTGTAAATGTCCCAGCTGGAGGAGAAAAGGTTTTCCCCCTGCCGTACCCCCGGACGTAACTTTCATTTAAAGGTAGTGCTGCCACCATGAGCTGAGAGGTAGAGAAGAGGCTTCCCCCCCCCCGACTTTACTGTCATGTTAAGAGAGCGCTGGCACCGTGAGCCGGTCTCCAGTGGGGGAGCCATTTTAAAAGGAGAGTAAAGTCTGAGATGGAGAGAAGAGGCTTCCCCCCCCCTGTGGGGAAGCAATCCCCGGCCCCCTCCCCGCCGGCAAGCCCGCAGCTTCCCTGGGGCCCGCCAAACACACCTACCGCTAGGTGGCGGGTGTGGTTGGTTGGCCCCGTGGAAGCCATTCCCAGCCCCCTCCCCCCCGGCGAGGCCAGCACTAACCCGACATCCTTCTTTGCGAGCGGGCAAGAGTAAAGTTATAGCGGCACCTCACAATGTTCCCCGTAGGGCAGGGGTCAGGAGGCGCTTTGCATCTCCCAACTAGCTAGAACTCCCAGGTGGGTGGGGCCGGTCCGGGTGATGCCTTCTGATTGGGCCCTCACCCGGACCAGCCCTGCCCAGTCTCCACCCACTTAGCCAAATATGTATACCACTCCCCGAGCGGTTTAAAGATATGTCACTTTTGCCACTCATGGAGAAGAGATTAATAAATGTGATAAAACAAGAAAAAAAGTTCCTCAACTAAAAAAAGGACATGCTTGCCCTAAGTGGGGCACAACAGGATGAGTTCCTTTGTACCAGCAGTTTCCTTTCATCCAGAATGAGAGCTTCCTTTGTAGAAGCTATGTTGGCATGCTATGAACAAGACATACCCTTCTCCAGTAATTTAGTAGTCCATTCCATCTAATCACAAATAATTCTTTCCTGTTCTTACAGGTACACACTACTTTCCCCAGCCAAACAGAACTGCTTGGCTTAGAGACTGAATGACTCAGTGCATGCACAGCCCAAAATGTTCAGGAGTTTTCTGTTTCTGTACATGTGAAAAAAAAAACTGCTCAGCACATAACAATGAGAAATCCTCACAGTAGTTCCCTTCTTTAGAAAGGAGTTAAAAGCCTAGACACTGCAGTGCACCACATCACAACCTCAGTCTCTAACAGGCACAAATGGGGTCTGAAAGCAGTTACAGCGTACTGTGAAAGCATTTATCATTTACCTAAATTATTTTCTTAAGTGGATGTTGCAACAGAATGTTAAGTGAAGTATATTTGGCTTTTCCAAGGATGGGATCAAATTTGATAAAACGGCTGACTATAGGCTTAACAGTAAGCTCAACACTATCGGAAAATCTCAGCCTGTACTATTAAGTTACAGTACACTACAGTTTTAACAGGCATAGGGAGTGAGGGTTCTTGCTAACTTCTATCTTTATTATAGTTTTTGGTTTCCAGACCCACACCTGTGACTCCTCAGAGCTTTGGGGAGGAAGCAGAGCCTGGGAGGGGGGGATGCATTGCAGATGCTGTGACATCACTTTTAGGTGATCATCCAGAAGCGACATCATACCCCCCCCCAATAACATTCTAAGAATTTTCCCAATTACTAGTAAAGAACATAGAGATTGCAGGAGTTTCTTCAGCACTGCTGGAGGGGCTGTCATGTTGAAATCTGCCAAAGAACCCAACAATTCCCCCCCCCCACTGCTCATATAATCAAGTATGGATAATAGAGCATGGGGTTCCACCCTTCATGAGTAAGTACCTGGTAAGTCTATATATGTTTTTTTTCTCTGTGTGTGTACATTGTTTTCTTTTTTAAAATCTTTTTATTGTTTTGTGGACCATTTTATCTTTAGCTCTGTGGTGTAATATGACTATGGTAAATACAATTTATCATAAACTTCTTACATCACTGATATACAGAGAAAAGGAAATAAAACACAGAAAATCAACGAGTTACAAATACACATTTAGTATCTTTCCAGTAGTCTGATAAGATGGTTTTAACACTGAAAGATCTGCTAATAACCCTTTCTGAGTTTTATCCTTTCAGCTTCACTGAGTTTGTCATTTCCAAAATGCAATTAGCTACTGATGAACCGGGGGGTACATTCATCTCTTGCAAACTCTGCCTTTTTAGGCATTTCACATGAGCCAAATTTCAGTGGTGAATTAAGTACTCATGGCCCCCAAATAAGAGTTTTCCAGCTAAACACAACAACACTGAATAAGGCCATTATTTTTTAAGTCCCACGATATTTTAAGGTGGGAACACTGACTTCAATTTGCATTTGCTATTCTATTTATAATGGAAAGGACTAGTAGTACAGGCCCTTTGGCCTTGATGCATGGTCAGTCAGTACAAAACTGATCTATGTGGTTGTGGTAAGGAAGAAAAGTTTTGTCCTACTGCAGACACAGAAGACAGAACAAGAAGATTCACTAAAGAATCATGAACAAGGAAGCAAGGACAATGTTTTACAATGTGAGAATGGCTGAACTGAGGATTCCACTTAGAATGTTCCTTTGACTATTGAATGGATGTGACCACAGTGGCAGGCCAAATGACATCATGACTTCCTGTGCTGACTGAGGAAGTAGCCAATCAGTTTGGTGTAGAGGATTTGGTGTAGTGGTTAGGAGTGGCGAGCCGGGTTTGATTCCCCACTTCCCCACATGCAGCCAGCTGGGTGACCTTGGCCTCGCCACGGCACTGATAAAACTGTTCTGATTGAGCAGTAATATCAGGGCTCTTTCAGCCTCACCCACCTCACAAGGGTGTCTGTTGTGGGGAGAGGAAAGGGAAGGCGACTGGAAGCCACTTTGAGCCTTCTTTGGGTAGAGAAAAGCGGCACATAAGAACCAACTCTTCTTCTTCTTCTTCTTCTTCTTCTTCTTCTTCTTCTTCTTCTTCTTCTTCTTCTTCTTCTATCTGCCCTACACGTTCACTTCCCTTCAAACACTACTGTAGCTGCACCAGTGGCAACAAACCACACCAGCTTTCAGAGCTGAAAACTTCAGAATATGATTGTATATGTGCCAGTGAAGAAGGCAGAGAACCCCAGATAAGATGACTATAAAATAAATATAACACTGTCATGTGTATCCTCTCTGAAGTGCCATTTGTGACGGAGCTTCATTTGCAGTGGGTCCTCATTACTGACTGTTTGCAACCCCTCTGGAGGACTATATATGACAACACGCCCACTGACCAGCTGCATCCTTCTACCCCAGTTCATGCTTTAATTCCTGCGTGACATTCACCGCCAAATGCAGTATCCATCTGCTAATTTACACTTTGATCTTAAACATTTTATCCAAGGAAGCAAATTCTATGGGGAGAAAGCTACCTAAATATCAAGAACTTAACCTCAGTAAGTACTACAAGCAAACATCCCGGTAATTAAAACGTATGTGGTTGCACATGCCCAGGAAAAGAGGCTTGATAAATCAGTGCTGTGCAACACGTGTACTCCTACAAAATACAAAGAATAATTGAATTAGCTGATAATGAGCCACTGATTACAATGGCAATGAAATGAAACACATTGTTATGAGACTATTGAATGCAAGCATGGAGGAAGAATAGATTTGGCTTGACCTGCCTGCAAAGAAAACCACCTGTGCAAATAGTAAGAGTCAGTCTAGTCAGCAGACAGGAAGATTTTTTTTTTTATTGCCCAGAAAGAAGTTTTGTTTCCATGACAACACACCCTGGACAAAACCCAGCCATTTCATTTTTCACCTATGCAACAGCCATTTCATTCCTTACAATACATTTAACGTTCAAACTAATAATGTGTTTAAAATATGTTTATGAACCCAATTATTTCATACAGCATCTTCTGCCTGGTAATGACCATTCAGTGACTTACGAATGCACCTTAATGTGTATTGGCTCCTTCCTAAATCTTCTGGAATTTTAAACAAATGCTGTAATGCTTTTTGGCTTAGACATTAGGGGGAAACTAAGTAAAGGTTTTTAAAATGACATAAAAGTTTATTTAATTGAGCATAAAATTATATTAACTTGGGTCATATGAGTAAATTATACAGTATTTAATATTTTGGCACCCAGTTAGGTATATACACCATGTAGCCTTTAATGATGTTATTTAAAAAAAAAAACCCAGCTTCTAGAGCTAAGGGCAAATATACCTTATTTACAAGGAGTTGTTCTCAGACACGGTCTGGAAAATACAATGTGTTGCTCGTTAAGTATGCTGTTGTGTGATCACATTATTGTGTTTCTGCTTTGCTCTCCTATTGGTAAAGAGAAAAGAGACTATAATGAACAAAACCAGAAAATATTAAATCCCAGAAATCGCTAGAAAAAAATACCCCAAAGCTAGAGTGAAGTAGGCTTTACACTGTTATCTTGAAGAGTAAAAACAAAGCAAAACTGTAATACAAATCTGGTTACATGTGGCATCTGATGGCTTTTCAAGGTGGTTCCAATTGACTTAATGGGAACAACCCAAATTGATTATTTGGTTGCATATTTGGCATCAGTAATTTAATTCATGCAAATGACAACCAACTGCACAGTTTTACAAGTCATCTTGGACTGGTAGCAGTCAAGTGACGTAGCATGCAATACTGATGTGGGATTAGTCTACACTTCTAAACAATGAAAAATAGTCTGAAGAAGCAAGTACAAATATGAAGCAGGTAGTAATGTAATACTAGATAAGATTAAATCATTGGCTTGTCAACCCTGAAAGAATTATGCTTTAAATACAAAACCCCAACAATGGAAAGGAAATAGCTGCTAGTTAAGGTTTCTTCAAGGTTTCTTCTTCCTACAGTTCTTTCCTTTTTTCTTTCTTTCTTTTTTGTACAATGAACTGGATAACCATCTACAAACAGAACTTAAATTTCACAGGTGGCACATTTGGGACCAGGTCAATGTCTATGTCCCATGATTATCATCATACTTTCTCATTTTTGCTGGTTTAAGCTGGTTGGAAAACCTGATTCTTAAAATACATATTTTTGCCAATTAATCTTTGACTCTAATCCCATGATACTCATTAAAGTCTTAGCACTCAGTAGATCTTGAAAATAAACTTGTGTGTTCAATTTGCCCTTTCCTCTATCAATTGCCTTTATGTGTTTGAAAAGCTTTCACTATTCTTTTCAATGCCCTTTCAAGGTGGTTCGCAATAAAACTATTTAAACTAAAAATTACGATAGATACAATAACTATAGCTATAGCTACAGCAACAGATAATTCAACCAACACTAAAAGGATTAATCAGTAATAATATTCAGAATCCCACATTAAAATGCCATTTATTGAACCAGATCAAATGACCCGTGAGTGACCCACTACAATGGTCTTTATGAATCTTCTAAAATATTCAAAGCAATGGTCTAAAAATACATCCAAGAGGCAGAGAATTCTGAAGTCTTGAGACACCACCAAGAAGTCAGTTACAGCCCGCTAAACTTCTAATGGTAGCAGAACACAATATAAAACAGAAATAAAGAATAAATCCGTTACACTGTCATTTTTGCCCAAATTTTAGGCCAGTGTCCTCCTTCCATTCCATAAGGCTGTAAGATCAGTGCTAGGGCTTTGCTCAAACCCTTTCTTCAAATCCATGCGGCATTCATGTACATAGGAATCCAGCCTTCTGAAATGTATTATCTCATTGATCTTTATATAGGTGACCCCCGCCCCATCCCAAATACAATTATTGAGATTTTTAGCATTATCTTTGGCTGTACAGAATTGGAATGCTTTGCAGTGTGCTACTTCTAGAAATAGCAAGTTTAAACCAAGAAACAATGTTCACTTGATATGGCCACTAGATGGCTTCATGAATTAGAAGATACAGTGTCTTATGTTATACAATGAGTTTCAAACATTCATTCTAGTTGCATAACAAAACAGCAATCTGTTTCTGTGTCAAGTGTGTGTCCTTCACCCTCTGGACAAACTTAACTCTCATCTGGAAGGTCACACAATAGAAGAACAGGCATATAACTCTAGCTATGTCTATACATATGCATGCAAATGAATAGGAATCATTATTTAATGAGCACCTACAATTAAGTAGGATGCAACATTATTTTATTTGAAAGAAATAATTGAACTCTTTCTATTAGTAACATTAATAGCTCATTATCAGAAGACCCGCAATGTAAAAGATTGCAGTCTAATAAATATGGTGCACGTATAGCAAATTATTCCCGAAAACTGAAGTTTAACTAGTGAGAGTTGACCAGCTGTTTCTGGTTTGTTTTATTTGAGGGAAAGCAATAGATTATTATTTGTTTGACAATTCTATGTAGGCTTAAAATTTTTCTGAACGCCAAAAATCTATTATTGCCCCACCTAATCTTATATTTTTCACCCTCACAATATTCTCTGATTCCCCCATGTTCATACAAACAGAGAAACACAGATATTTTTCTAAATATTTTTCTACTGTGTGCGACTGCCGGAGGCTCCCTTGCCGGCCGCCTGACGCGGCGAGAGGCGCCTCACGCCTCTCGCCGCGTCAGGCCGCCAGCAAGGGAGCAACTGCGAGCCGCGCGTCCCTTTTTGCCAGGGCGGGAATCGGCGAGGCCAATCGGCAGGCCAGTACGGTGATCAGAAAGTTACGGCGAGAAGGGATAAAATGACTTGGAGCTATACAAAACTCTACTTTCTGCTTCCCGCTGCTTTCTTGGATTGCAGAAAGCAGGGGTTTAAACTTTAAAGTGCTCAAAACCCATATGAACCTCCTGGTTCATATTTTGTGACGAAACATGAATCAAACTGCAAAAATGAGGTTCGTGCCCTTCCTTAAACGTTAGCTTTAGTTGTTAGCTGCAAAACAACCATCAGTTTGAAATCTCATGCCTACTTACAAAGATAGCCGATATATATATTTTTTATGTTAAACACAATTTCCCACCAAGCTTTCTTTAGCATGTTAAAACATAAGGCATCCAACTGTTCAGTGCGCTTATGAACTGTACCTTTCTTCTGATATATGGCTTGGCATCATTCCGTACTTTTGGTCATTTGTGTTTTGCTGAGGTAAACTGAAAGTAAAATATTTCGTTTCTGCACATTCAACATATAAAAGCATGTCTCAGTAAATCCACTCTAAGCTAGACAGCCATCCCAAACTCAAGACAGGAAACACCTGGGCTCTTGTGGTAAAGCATCGTCACTGCGAGCCTACAGTACATTTTGGAACAGGTCATTTTTAAATTCTTGTCCTTTCACATTTTTATAATCAGTGACACAGAGAGGGCAAAATGTGTGCAATTGAACTCTTTCTTGTTCTGAATTCTCTTCAATCTGATATTTAACTTTTCTCCAAATGCTCTAGATATATAAAGCCTTTGAAGGGCATTTGGTAGTTTCATTAGAAATGCAGAATAAATGTTTTACTTTCTTTTATCCCCCCCCCCTCATTGCACTGTGGCACATTCTCTTTTCTTTGATCTTCTGTTCCCAGTCCTTCAGTCACTTAAATGGGGCTTGTGTAGGAGTCTTACACAAGCACACCAGAAATGAATGATGGTGGTGGGGCAGCAATAATTAGGGGATTGCTTCTATAGCAAGAAGTGTGTTCTGAATCATAAAATGTTGCCATTAAGGGTAATGATAAACAAATAATGTAAGCACCCTTTGCTTAGACTCTTTCCAGCTGAGTTAATCTTTAAACGTCACCTAATTCTGGGTAAAAGATCTGCTTCTAATGTTACATCTCCTGGATCCACTCTTTTAAAAAACAAAAACCAAGCTTGGTAGTAACTGTTCCTTCATACAGTGTGGATTTCATAGTGGTGGTGGTGTCACCATTTCAATCTGTGGGTGAAGTCTCTGTTCTTCCTTGGCCAGAAAGGAAGAAATCATATGACTTAATGAAATACTAAAAGGTGGGCTATAGCTGACTGAGTATAATTGTGACATAATTACTCTGAGAGAAGAGAAAAAAGGGCTATGAAGGACCTAAAAATACAAGAGATTTATAGGAACAACAGAAAACATAGTTGATTATTCCAGAGCCTAGTTTTCTAGACCGGTGGTTCCCAAACCCCGGTCTAGGGATCGGGAACGGTCTGTAGATCAGTCGGTACCGGGCCGCGGCTCCTCCTCATCTTCCTCCCTGGCTGCTGCCTCGGGGGCTGCCCTGCCACTCTGCCACAGGCTCACCTTTGGTGCTCTCCAGCGGCCGCCATGGCTGGGGCTCCCCCTCGGCATGGCACTGCGCAGCTGCTGCTGGCAGCGCCCCCCAGTGGTTGGTGGGAAGTCAGGGTTGCCTGTGGGAAAGCAAGTGGAGCAGGAGCTCAGGCGGTGGCGACATCCCTCAGCAAAAGACTACCCCCCTGGACCTCAGTGAAACTGTCAAGCATTGGCCAGTCCCCGGTGATAAAAAGGTTGGGGACCACTGCTCTAGACTATGAGATGGGATATAAATCAACATAGAAAATCATTTTGATTTTCTTCTATATTTCCAGTTTCTAAACTCTTTGAGATAAATTTGCAGTTATGGCGTTACAGTTATGGCACCATTCTCTGGAAGAGCTTCAGTGGAAGTCCAACAAAAGTTCCTATACACATACAGGAATCTTTCATGATATTCTGAGATCTTTTGTTTTTGGACTTAATCTACTGAGCATACATTTATTTTTACTCTCTGGTTTTTTGACAGTCTTATGTGACTGTCTTCAGCTGGCATGGTAATGTGAAGCATATCACAGTTTAACTAGAGTAATGTTGTTAAAGCTTAATGTCCTAGGGGATATGCTTGGTTTATTTCGTGAAATAGGACTGGCCTCAAAAGGCAATGACAATGATAAAGGATCAGAACCTGGTTTGTAACAGATTGGATGAGGCAGAACTACTGAAGCTCATGTCTGCTACCAAACACAGCTGTAGTTCCCATTAAACACTAATGAAGTCTGTTATCAGCATGGCATCCGCCATAATATCTGTAATTGACTTCCCTTATGAGTTGGCTGAGCCATTTCATTACGTACATGCCAGTTCCATACCTCCCCGGTAGCAAGGAGAAATAATGCGGATGATTCTGGCCAAATTTCAGGGAAAGGCAATGCATATATCATGGCTACACCTTGGGGACTCCATTCCACAGACGGTCTTGTCGACAATCCATATTTCACTTGCAACGCTTTCCTTAGTTTGAATGGGGAGTCTTCTGTGCTATTCCATCCTTAGCACTGCTCAAAGAATTTCTCATTCATCTCCCAAACTAATAGCTACCCCAGCAGACTTCTGTATATTAATTATTTGTGGCTCGCTGAGGGTCTGGAGAGAGGAAAAGACCAGTTCTTGGAGTGGGCAAAACATTCTCTGCCTGGTTACCCTGGAAAGAGTATTTAGGTAATGACACAGGCTATTCACAAGGGTTGATAAATGTAAACAAATGACAGAATCCACCAAACATTATTTCATACCACCGAAAAAAAGAGTAGGGCTGGTGCTGGAACAGTGCTCAGTGGATTGCACTGGGGGGGTGGGGGGAGATACACACTAAATTGGAAACCAGATGGTGCTGGGCAGAGGTCAAGTATCTTTCCAAGAAGCTTTCCAAAATAGCCCTTTATTTTTCCTGGGCCCTCTAAAACATAGACCTGCCATTTGAAAATGGCCCAGAACATCCTGCTTGCAGCTGATGTTTTGTCAAGCTGTTTTCTTCTAGAAGCCAAGTCTGGACAGGAGACATAAATAGTTTTCCGAAGTTACTTTCCAACATACATTTAGTCATTTTCTTGAATTAAAAATGTCTAGGACTCCCACTTCCACACTCACATGCTGGTTCAAGTCCAATCACTTTCCTGATCCCCTGAACACAGACATCTCTCCTTTCCATCTCAGCCTTAGATTCCCTGTTCCCTCCTGCAGTTCGCATCTCAGTAACTGGCTGTAAAGTCCACATCTGCTAAACAATGACAGCCGTCACTTAAGACTGCCTCAGAGCCATGCTCTGCCAACAAACTTTAAACCATGGTTTCGTATTGTGGTATGGACACAAAATCTAGTTAGCATGAGTCAGTGGGCCCAATTCAAAGATTGCAACAAACTACTGCAAAGCCATGGAAGAGAGGGTAGAATTTTAGCACAAGACAGTGAGCGAGAGGTGGGGGAAGAGGAGAGGCAGGAAAGAGCAGATTCTCCTACCGCAGGGAACTCCTAAGTGGTTTCCTGGGCACCCTGGTATCAACTGGTTTCCAGTCGAAGGCTAATGCCATAGACAATTGCTTAGGGCTGCCCAGTGGATTGGTCAGCTCTGGCTGGATGGAGGACTGAACAGTTACAGTTGGAAATGTGCTTTTCCACTGAAATCACTGCAAAGAAGAAACCAAAACCTAAATGAAAAATAAAGAGGGTGAAAAAAGGATTCTTAAAAAAAAAACATGTATAAGCAGACTGAATAATGCTTTTCTTGACAATCCACTGAAACCATTTCTGGTGCCTGCCCAGTAGAGCTTTGGCCCAGGAGGGCATCTGACTGGCCGTTACTGAAGATTTTTTTTTTTAAATCAGTTAACAGTTGCCAGTTTTGTATGTATTCTGTCTCTCACTTTTCTTTCCAAGTTATCTGCACTTGCACTTTTCCTGTGGGGGGGCAGTCTAGCTCCCACAGCAGCTATTTTGTGGTTGGCTCTGACCCCCATGGTAGTCTGCTTTTTGTTGCACGCACCACTCAGTATCAGAATTCTAAAGGTGTTCTCAGGATCAAAAAGGTTGGGGACCTGAGATCTCCAGAATCTTTCCAGCATACAGTTCTCCAAACTATAGCTTAAATAATCAAGAATGTGATGTTTTGAATTAATCCATAGGTCTAAGAATGAGAGTTCAATTTGTTCATACTCCCCCCTCTCTCTCATAGGATTCAGAAAACTGTGAGATGAGCTCTATTGGTGGGAAAATATCCTTGTTTCTTTCTTTTTCACCGCTCCATAGGGCACCAATACAAGGGCCCTTGTATTGCTGTGGAAATTATGAAATTATAGGCACAGAACATTGGTTTCTGTTCACAGAAGGGCAATTTTGAATTCAGCCTATAGCCTTCTGTCACTGGGTGTTGTATAGCTGCAGGCCTCATGTCCAACATTTCAGTTATTGCACAAAATGATCTAGACTGACATTAAATGGAAAACTAAATCAGTCTTGATATACTGGTTTAAAAATGTTATATAGGCATGTATTCATTAAGGCACAGTATGTTCAATTCATTTGTATGGAAACCTTAATACTTAGTTCTCTTTAAAAATGTTTTTAAAATGCTGTGACAGCATTCAGAAGACAATCATGGTAAGATTTAAGCCTTTCTCTGATTAGCAAATTAGTCAGATCAACAGATCAAGCACTAGTCAGGAAAGTCAATGACCCTTGAAAGCAGGCTTAAACTTCCACTGGGCCACTTATTACAGACTACTTCTTATGGCTGCAAACAATGTCAGGTGTGCCCCTTTAAGAGTAGGAAATCTCTTTATTAAAAAGAAAAAAAATGAAAGAGTCCTAGGTTCTTGCTAGTTGCTTTGATGTAAGATCAGTTATTCCTAAGGAGAGAAATTTCTAAGGGCAAAACCCACAGAGCTGAGCTGGCCTTTGTTGGGAAAGGAGCTGTTTTTATTGGCCTCTATCCCATAATTAATTCAGATTCACAATCAAGACTCCATAGTAGCAGAGCAGCATTCTGCACTAGTAAAGCAAAATGGAATGAATTTATAACCAGATGTTTTCGACCTCTCAAGGAACCAACATTATTTTCAGATCAAATAGATCAGAAAACCAAAGGCTAGATGCAGAGCAGAGTTGAAACAGGTTTTTTTTCTTACTTAGTTTCAGCTTCACTTTGGTTACCATCAAAAAGCACTCTCCTTTTTTGGGATGGGGCTCTAAGTGGTTGTCATCCAAATCCCGGATGCAAGAAGTTGTGCAAAATTACAGTTTTGAAGGCTTCAGGAAAGTGTGTATTTCTAGGCTCACAACTCACAGGGAAACATCTTGAGAAGAATATATTTTCATTCCCTTGATCCTTCCTTTCTCTCTTAATGTGGACCTAGCCTTTCCAAAGCACAGAACTCTTTCAATGCCACTCTACACATGGGAAGATATTAAATAAAAGTAATAATAGGACGCTCTTTGATCATATGCCTAGGAATGGGTAGGAGGAAAAGGGCAGAAGGAAGTAACTGGCAGAGTATCGGTCCTCACATTTGTCCAATCCAAACTGCTGTTAGAGAAAAATGGGTGGCTTCTGTGTTTCCATATTTGGCCATAGGAAAAAGCACCTTAAACAAATGAAAGATTAAACATAGCTTCTGTGTTCTCCCCCCCCCCCTTCTTAAATTAGACAACTGGAGGGTCTTGAAATCTGCACCTTTCTCCATAGAGGGAGTTTTTTCTTACATTTTCATTATGGGATGTTAATGTATATGCTTAAGCAACTACATAATATAGGGCAAGTGACAGAGACACTACTTAATGATAGGCTAATTTGAAAGTAGGTCAACATATGTTTGATGTTTAAGATAAGCCAACTTTTAACCTATGTGAGAAAGGAGACAGGATGCTATAATACAGTCTTCTTGTGAATATATTCAAGATAAAGGAAGTAATCAGTGTAACAAAATGACCAGACAGATACAAATCAAACAAAATAAAAGAACAAAATGGCCTCTTCAGAATGTTAGAGCTACTTTGCTTTAGAAGCTACTCATGTTCAACTGGCTAGGTTCTACTCACACAAATAACCCTTAACAAATTACTCTTGCCAGTTCAAGACTGCTGAGGTCAAGGTCAGAGGTCAAACCTTTCTCGTCAAGGACCTTCCACTAAAAACCAAAGAAGCATGCAGTGTAGGAGCGTTCATGTAATGCTTGCTACTAATTTGGCTTTTTAAAAAAGTTCATGCTTGGCTGAAACTTAGTCGGGGACACCACCTTGCAGGAGTGGCCAGTTTTAAAGCGCCCCCAAGTTAATCCTTCTAATAGCCCATCTACCACTTTCATGTAATACAGGGCAAAGATTAAAATGGCTCGTTGCTCTTTTTGAAGTTCAGAAGAAACCAGCTACTCCTCTCCCTTCAAAGCCTGTAATTGCTTACAAGACCTGAAGAGAAACAAATACAGGAACTTTATAGCTTTTACGGTTTCAGGCAAACATCAAGTGATTATTTAACAGGGATTATAGAAAGTATTAGAACAATATAGATAGTATCTCTCCTACAGACACAGCAATCTGCAATGAGGGGTAAGAAAGGCAGCCTGAATATCGGGCCATTTTTCTTTCTCTTTAGCTACACATTTTACAGCAGCTGCTTGCCTAACCGGATTAACGGGAAATAACTGACGCATTTTGCCATCGCTTATTCAAGAAGAAGAACAAAATATTCACATTGAAACCAAACGCTCTTTGATACTTCAAATCCACAGTCGGAGGTGGTCTTTGTACATATGAGGTCACCCACATGATACCCATGACTACGTATCAGAAGAGGAAGAACAAAATAGGACAAAAACAACAAAAAGAATAGTGTAAGAAGCCTGCTGGATCAGATCAGTAGTTTATCCAGTCCAGCACCCTGTATCTCGCAGTGGGTGGAGAGTCAAAAAACTGGGCATCAAGCCTAAGTCTTCGACCTGACGTTGCTTCCTAGTACTGGCATTCAGAGGTTTATTGCCTCTGGCTCTGGAGGTTCCCTTTAGTCACCTCAGTTAGTAGCCACTGCTTGCTTGACTGAAAAGCAGTTCCATGGATCTGCTTGTGGCCATTGAAACTGCCGCTAGCAATGAATTTCACAGCCAGGTTAGTCATTGAATAAAGAATGTCATGAATTCATTATACATCATCTTCACTGGGTGTCCCGAATTTTGGAATCATGAGAAAGGAAATGGATGGGAGCCTATGTGTGGGCAGCTGAGGAGTCCCTTTCTAATATCAAAGGGGAAGGTTCAATGTTCATACAGCCTGGCTTATGCAAATTCAAATATTGCGGCTTGAATCCTGTGAATGAGCTTTGTGTACACTAGCTTATCTCTGTTGTGGAGCACCCGTCCACTTCGGCTGAAATTTCCATTTTGTCGTTCTCTTTCTTAATTTATTTTTTTATTTTGAAGAAAGAAATAAGACTATAATAAAGATATAAAATAGATACAAAAAGAGAAAGGGGGTTATACAAAACAATTCATATGATTATTCAAATTTTACTTTACACTACACAGTATATTAAACAAACTAGCAAAAGAAAGCATCCTCATCCTCCTCATAATCTTTATTGCAATCTTTGCTTCAATTATTATAAACAATCTGTTTTTACCACTACATTTTATCATCATATTTGATTACAAAGAGGATATTTTCTCCCAGTGAATTGATGTCTGCTGATTGGATATCAGTTGTAATGGTGGGAGATCTCCAGCCACCACCTGGAAGTTGACAACCGTATTCTTTGAATTCAAACTGGGCCCCCAAGGAGCTGCTACTTGTAAAAAAGGGGGGGGAATGGGTATGACACAAAGGTACCCCTACTGGCATTTAAGAAATGCTGACTGGCATTTCTGGGTTTTCTTTTCCAGCCGCTGCTGATTCAACATTCATTGGATTATTTGTAATATTTTTCATGCCCTGACCTGAATTGCCCAGCCTAGCATTATATTATTTCTTAGAAACTTAGCAAGATCAACCCTGGTCAATAATTGGATGGAAGACCACCAAGAAATACCATGGAGGCCATGCAGGGGCAGGCAATGGGAAACCATTTCGGAATATCTCTTGCCTTGAAAACCCTACAGAGTCACCATAATTTGGTTGTGACTTGACAGCAAAGAAGTATGCACACACAGAGGCACATAAATTTTAAGGCTGTGGAGCATGGTTAGAATTGAATAACTGTGTCCCTTCTAAATAGCCTCCATGCCTTTACAAGGGGAATGAAGGTGCTAGTATATTTTTCAAACAATCCAGTAAAATAATCAGCACCTGTACAACGGAAGAAACATAAGAACTGAATGAACATAATATTTAAGTGGACAAAGCCCAATAACAAAAGTTACTGGAGACGGAAAGAAAACAAACAGCTAGGATTAATAAATCAACAGGAAACACAGCTGGTGTGAATTTTAACAGCTGCACTGGAGTCAGCTGAGAACTTGCCACATCATCACTAATTCAAGAGAGGTTTTTTCTTTAGTGAGATCTTAGTTGTATAACAATGACTGCTTACAAAAGAAGAAAACTGGCTTCAGAGAACTCAGAGGTTGGTTAATTCTTACAATTTGGCAAAAATCTATAGTTCTATTTTTTTAATAGAGCCTGAAATCTGCCGATCAGCATTTTGAAGTGTATTATTGATTCTGCTGTGGAATCCCTCACTCCTTGAGAGCCTGAGCTTGTGTTGCAATCCACGCAGGAATGATCTTGAACCTAATGGACAATCAAACTGAAACATTTATAAGTATTCACCATAACCCCTACAAGATTTCATGGCCTTGCTTTGCATCCAAATGTATGGATACAATAAAATCAGAGTCCAGTAGCACCTATAAGACCAACAAAGATGTATTCAAGGCATGAGCTTTCGAGTTCAAGTACTCTTCCTCAGACTATGAACTCCCTACATCAGTGGTCCCCAACCATTTTATCACCGGGGACTGGTCAACACTTGATAATTTTACTGAGGCCCGGGGGGGGTAGTCTTTTGCCAAGGGACGTCACTGCCACCGCCTGAGCCCTGCTCCACTTGCTTTCCCACTGACGACCCTGACTTCCCGCCACCTGATGGGGGCACTGCTAGCAGCAGCTGCGCAGTGCCACACCAAGGGGGAGCCCCAGCCAGTGGCAGAGTGGCAGGGCAGCCCCCGAGGCAGCCGCCGGGGAGGAGGACGAGGAAGAGCTGCGGCCCAGTACCGACTGATCCACGGACCGGTACCGGTCCCCGGACCGGGGGTTGGGGACCACTGCCCTACATGACACTGGGAATATATAGCAAAAATTAATTCTGAGGAACAGTGCTTGCACTCGAAATCTCACGCCTTGAATGAATCTTTGTTGGTTGCTACTGGACTCTGATTTTATTGTGCTACTTCAGACCAACATGGCTACTCATTTGACTCTGTGAGAGTAGAGAGCGACTTGTAGCCTCACAGTGGGAATTTGCACAGTAAGGAAATATAAAACCCTTGAAGACATTACAATCCAGTGCAGAAGGACCATGGCAAGCATATTAATCAGGAATCTGCATGACGTGGTGTCTATGATACACAGAACCATCATGCTGCAGAAAGGCTGGGGCTCAGTGGAAAACCCTCTGCTTTGCATGCAAAGGTTCAATACCCACTGACAGTCTAAGCAGACAATACCAACATGAAGCAAGCTGGTGATTAAACAAGGTGGGAAAAGCCTGACATACCAGCATTTGATTGCCATTTGACATTTTAACCATACAGTCTTGGACAGTATCAACAGAAATATCACGTCAAAATCACAAGATGTCATAGTCCCACTGTATATTGCATTGGTCAGACTCCACTTGGACTACTGTGTGTAGTTCTGGAGGCCTCACTTCAAAAAGGATGTAGTCAAAACTGAGAGGGTTCAGAGGAGAGCAATGAGGATGATCCAGGGTTTGGAGACCAAGCCCTATGGGGAAAGGCTGAGGGGCTTGGGAATGTTCAGCCTGGAGAAGAGGAGGTTGAGAGGGTACATGATTTCTGTCTTTAAGTATTTGAAACCTTGCAGTTCCTGTTGGTGGCAGATAACAGGACTTGCACTAATGGATTTAAACTATGTGTAGAACGATACCAGCTAAATATCGGGGGGGGGGGGGATCCACAGAGTAGTATAGGAGGCAAATTGACTGCCTAAGGAGTTGATGAGCTCCCCTCACTGGCAGTCTTTAAGCAGGAGCTGGACAGATACTTACCATGGATACTTTATGCGGATCCTATACTGAGCAAGGGGTTGGACTAGATGGCCTGTATGACCCCTTCCAACTCTATAAACATGATTCTATGTGATGCCTCTTTAGAAGGAGGCACTGTGGTTTAGCAGTAGCGCATTTGTTTAGTATACACAAAGTCCTAATTTCAAGTCCCAGCATCTCTAGTTAAAAATGTCACATTGTTGATGTAAAAGACCCCTGCCTGAGACCTGGAAGGCAAATGCCATTCTGGGTAGACAATACTGAAACTGATGGACCAAAAGGTCTGATTCAGTATAGAATAGCTTCATGTTGTTGCTGCTGTTGAGCCCCCAGGGAAGGGCACCACATAAATCTGATTAATAATAACAGCAAGTATCTGTACACCGCCCGTGGCGCCGCGGGCGCCACGGACTAAATAAAACAGTAAGGGGTTCTGAGGCGGGATGTGTCCGGGATGAGGAAGGGTCCGGATTGGACCCTTCCTCATGACAGACAATCGGAGGGACCAATCGGCAGGCGCGAAGCGCCTGCCGATTGGTCTCTCTGATTCCCAGCAACTGCGAGCCGCGCGCAGCGCGGCTCGCTGTTGCTCCCGGCCTGACGCGGTGAGAGGCGCGAAGCGCCTCTCACCGCGTCAAGCCGCCGCCTGAGGTAGCCCCCACCACAACAAGAAAATGGCCGCCGCAAAGAAAACGCCGCTCTGGAGCCGCCTGCCTTCGCTCAAGGGAGACCCTGGCAGTCGCGCGAAGCGCGGCTGCCGGGGACTCCCTGGCCGGCGGCTTGACGCGGCGAGAGGCGCAAAGCGCCTCTCGCCGCGTCAAGCCGCCGGCCAGGGAGTCCCCGCCGCCGAAGGACACACCGCCGCGTCCCACAAGGCAGCCTACGGCCAAACATCTCAACGGGAAAGCCTCGGGGAAGGGGCTGGGCAGCGTCTGGGGAAGGGCCTGGCCGCCGTCCTCGGCCATGGACTTCCACCTCCACCCCCAGCGCGCAGAGAGCCCGCCCGCGACTAAGTCCGTGCTGCCTTCCCGCAGCCGGACCCCCGAGCCCAAGCAGCAGCGGCAGCAGCGGCAGCAGCAGCAGAGGCAGCGCCGTCCCCCAAGTCAGCCAAACGACGCCCGCGACGAAGTCCAAGCTGCCTTCCCGCAGCCGGACCCCCGAGCCCAAGCAGCAGCGGCAGCGCCGTCCCCCAAGCCGAGCTGCCTTCCCGCAGCCGGACCTCCGAACCCAAGCAGCAGCAGCAGCAGCAGCGGCAGCGCCGTCCCACAAGCCAACCAACAGAGCAACAAAAAGCCTCGGAGAACGGCCTGGCCAGCAGCCACCTCTACGGGGCCGCGTCTCCTCTCTGCTGCCCGCCCAACTCGCTCCTACTCCTCCACCAACGGCGCGCCGAGAGGGGCGCGCAATACCAACACCCACAACAACACTCACCTTCCGCTGGTCCTCCTGCTCCCTGTCCCTCTCTTCCCTGGGCCCTTGCATACACGCTGCCGACCTGCGCGCCCTGCGCGCAGCCCGGTATGCCAGCCAAATGAACCAGGCATGCGCGGACTCACGCGCATGCCTGGTTACTCATGCTGACGCCCCCCCAACACCCCGCCCCTCTGCTCCACCACGCATGCCCGGACTCCCTAGCATGCGTCCTTCCCTTCCCTTACCCAACGCCCCCCCCCTCCAAGCCGAGCGTCTTCACTGCCTGCCTCCAGGAGCTTCCTCCCAACGTCTCAGGTTGGATGCACTCGCCCTATGCCCCTTTTTACGCCCATTTTTATAAATGGGCTTATTTACTAGTTAATAATATTTGTTACTGCCCTTTCTCCAGACTCAGGGTGAGATACATCAAGGTACCATACCCCAGTGGCCCCCAAACCCCGGGCCGTGGCCCGGAAGGCCTCGGTGTGGGGCCGCGGCTCCCTCTCCCCCCCCCCCACAGCGAGAAGCTCGCCAGGCCGCGAGCAAATCAGCCGCAGAAGCGGCCGATTAGCTTGCGGCCCGGCAAGCTTCTTGCTTTGGGAGGGGGCGGGAAGAGAAGCTTGCTGGGCCGCAAGCTCATCATCCGCTTTGGCGGCCGATTTCCTTGCGGCCTGGAGGGGCGGGGAGAGGGAGCCGTGGCCGCCGGCATGCTGGCAGTGCAAACACGCATGCGCTGACTTGGGGCGCAAACGCGCTCGCGCGGCAAGTCCATGCATGTGCAGCGCTGCTACGCGCACGCATTTGCGCCCCTGCCGAACGCAAACTTGCATGCGCGGCAATTCCTCACATGCTCATTTGCGCCGGGGCTGCCACCCGTGCGCAGGGCCTCGGGTCGCCCTCTCACCACACCCCGGCGCAGTGGTCCACGGCCTGACAAAGGTTGCCGACCGCTGCCATACACCATGTGCTCATGTTGGCTCACCCGGAAGCATGAAGTTTTGCATGCACAGTTTGGGACCTGATTCATGCAAAGATCTAGTGGCTTGAGCCTATTGAAGTTATATGTGCTTGTAAAACATGTGTCCAACAACATGGGACAATACATATTGGGAAGATCTACATGCAGAAAGTTTATTTATTTATTTGTTTGATTTCTAACACGCCCTTCCATATGGCTCAGGGCGGTTTACATACAACATCACAGGGGGATACATGGAACGAATCAACATCCAACATCCAACAGTGGTTCTAAGCAACACAACTTCAGTGATCCCAACAACAACAACAACATAACAAGAACAGAAACTTAGCTAAAACCCCTAGAGATGTTGATGAAACATCTCAAAAGAGCTATAGATTTGTCGTATTTTCTACGACAGCCTTTGACATATCCCTGAGCTTTCTGTTTTTGGTGGGGAGTCCCAATCTACATGGGATTTTAATTACTTTTAAACCTCACCTTATATCTGCCTTTCACAATAGCTTGATGACTAAGGAAATTTCAATATGAGGGCTACTTAAAAGACCACAATATGATGGCTATTCCATTCACAATAGCAGTCCATTTGTGACAGTGGCTTGCCATGATATATGGCGCATGCCTCTACATAACTGCAAACATTTGAGGAGACATTTTGCAATGGCAGAGTACATCTACACCCAGAATACTTTAACAAACAAGTGTGATGGTGGACACAGAACTTCCTTCTAGGCCTGTGCAATGGGATAAGCACAAACATTCATCACATGGAAAAGCATCTATGTAAGTGCAGCTCTATGTGCGTGACAATCAGAAATCTGAAATAGTCCTTGTTTGAATTTAGGGCATGCTACCACTCTCTTGTATGCTGCAGTAGAATTTGCTCTGCCCATGTAAATATACTGAAAAGCTTGCAGTTGTGAATGTTGATTCTTATCCTTAGCACTGGTATGTGCATGTCTGGAGATAGACATAGTTCACTATTCAGCACCAGGATCCATAAAATGTAACTCTCTGTTTAGACCATTACCAGGCAATGAAGCAATTGCTGGAGTAATTCCGACAAACCCAGGAGATATCTTATGGGGTTATTAATGAGACTAACCTCCAGGCAACTGGCCAAAATGTCAAACATAATTTTTTTTGAAAAAGTTAAAACTCTAATAATTTGCAATTTTACACTGAATATAAAATGAAATCCAAGAGTTACAGCTATTTAATCAGTTTCTTGAGCACATACTTTATGAGCATCGCGTCCTGACTCCGTTGTATGGGAAACCGTCCAAAATACTAGCACAGACCACTGGATCCTCGGAACTGTATTAGGCGTGTATCCCCCCATAATATATTTCCCCATTCCGCAATAAACTGTTCATTGTACATAAACACACAATGAACTACGAAACAACAATTTGGACAGCTAATAATGGACATAAATCCATACAAAATGACATCATAGCCGCAAACAATTAGGAACAAATGTTTTCATACTATCCTGTGTTTGCAAACTGCAGCTAGGATCTCAGCTAACTCTTAGAAAGAGAAATGACAAAGGAAGACATTCTTTCAGACCCCTGAATTATTGATTCAACTGATGCTAGAGATTTGGAAAGGCCTAGGTAGACACAACAGATTATTTCACTTGAAAAAGGGGAAGAGGACACCGAACCTGGAAGAGAAGTATAAGGTAAAAGGTAAAGGTATCCCCTGTGCAAGCACCGAGTCATGTCTGACCCTTGGGGTGACGCCCTCTAGCGTTTTCTTGGCAGACTCAATACGGGGTGGTTTGCCAGTGCCTTCCCCAGTCATCACCTGAAGAGAAGTATAAGCAAGTCCAAAAGATACAAATGTTATACATGCATTTTATTTAGGATAAAAATAAAATAACAGTCAACTGGCCCTATCTGGGGATGATGGAAGATACCAATGGAGGTCTCTGTCCTTGACCTTGCAGTGATTTTGATAATTTATTTTAATTACAAATTGCAAAAGTTTGGAGATCAAACTAGATTAAAGAAAAGAAGCAAACAGTACAAGTAGCCTTTAATCCCACACATTTATTCTGGTATAACTGCACATATGATTGAGGATGCAGTAGAGGTTGGCATATTTCATCAGGATGATGTCAAAGGATTGGATTGTCAAATCCATAATCAAGCAGCTTCGCAGAAACAATTCTATACAACTGAGTAAAAATAGTTGATGCATGAAAGAAGTAAAGGCTTATTGGACTAATAGGCTCTGTTAAAAAAGCAACCATGTTAATCAAACCTTACTCTTAATGAATCTTCCTGTGACCTCACTCTTCACTCTAACAAGTTGATCTTAATCCTATTACTTTAACATCAAAGGGAATAAGATTCATTGGCAAAGTTAAATGAAGCAACAATGAAGGATTTATAAAAGTAAGGCCAATACCCCCATCAGTCCTTCTGTCTTAATTAAGCTTATGTTTTGCTGAACACTTCTGACAAGATTTAAAGCTAGTGACCTAAGTCAGAACAAGTATATTGTAATTCAAGTTGCTTTTCATCTTCCCTCCTACTTTCACTAGAACTTCAAGAGAATATAGCTCACTGGAGAAAAGGGGATTTTCCCATTATTTGTTTTTGTCTATTTCAAAATGTTATAGAATCATAGAGTTGGAAGGGGCCACACAAGCCATCTAGTATAACCCCCTGCTCAACGCAGGATCAGCCCAAAGCATCCTAAAGCATCCAAGAAAAGTGTGTATCCAACCTTTGCTTGAAGACTGCCAGTGAGGGGGAGCTCACCACCTCCTTAGGCAGCCTATTCCACTGCTGAACTACTCTGACTGTGAAAAACTTTTTCCTGATATCTAGCCTATATCGTTGTACTTGAAGTTTAAACCCATTACTGCGTGTCCTCTCCTCTGCAGCCAACAGAAACAGCATCCTGCCCTCCTCCAAGTGACAACCTTTCAAATACTTAAAGAGGGCTATCATGTCCCCTCTCAACCTCCTTTTCTCCAGGCTGAACATTCCCAAGTCCCTCAACCTATCTTCATAGGGCTTGGTCCCTTGGCCCCAGATCATCTTCGTCGCTCTCCTCTGTACCCTTTCAATTTTATCTACGCCCTTCTTGAAGTGAGGCCTCCAGAATTGCACACAGTACTTCAGGTGTGGTCTGACCAGTGCTGTATACAATGGGACTATGACATCTTGTGATTTTGATGTGATGCCCCTGTTGATACAGCCCAAAATGGCATTCACCTTTTTTACCGCTGCATCACACTGCCTGCTCATGTTTAGCTTACAATCCACAAATACCCCAAGGTCTCATTCACACACAGTGTTATGTCCCGAAAGTCAATGACAGAGGTTATTGTCCTTTTCCCTCCTCAAAATATGGTTCACTGAGGCTGCCATTTTTTTTAACAGAAAGTGGTTCTGTGCCTTTAGAAGAAGAGTTGGTTCTTATATGCTGCTGTTCTCTGCCCGAAGGAGTCTCAAAGCGGCTTGCATTTGCCTTCCCTTTCCTGTCCCCACAACAGGTACCCTGTGAGGTAGGTGAGGCTGAGAGAGTCCTGATATTACTGCTTGAACAGGTTTATCAGTGCTGTGATGAGCCCAAGGTCACCTAGCTGATTGCATTTGGGGGAGCGCAGAATCGAACCAGGCTCACCAGATTAGGAATCCACACTCCTAATGACTACATCAAGCTGGCTCTCTATTTAAGGTCAGCTATTTGGAAAAGACACAATTCAGCTGAAGGTTTTTCTCACATAGATTTTTACAACAGTTGGAATGTAATCTGCACCACAGTCTTCCTGCCTGGGCACAAGGTACACATGTACAATGTTTTTGGGGGGCTTTTTAAATGCTGGGTTTCTGTACATCTTTTTATCTTATTGGAAATAATAAGACCGATTCCACATGAGGAATCTGCCCCTGGACAGCTTCTGGTTGCTGGTGGGTTTCAGAGATTCCTCCACATGATGTCGTCTGCATCCCGAGGCTGTCTTGGGGCTGGCTCGAGCTTTGGCCAGATTTGCCTCAAGATGAGGGAAATCACCAAAACTGGATTTGTCACTTGTTATCTCACTTTACGTCAGGGAGCAACCAGGGGCAACCCTGTGTGGAGGGTGAAATGTACAACAGTCCCTGCAGCGTTTTGCTCACCATCACATCCACCCTCCCCTTTCCATTGCATGCTCTGAGATGTTTCTTTTTTTAAAATTGCATGGTCCGGTTTGCTATGGGACCGCAAAGCTACTTTGCATTAATTAAATTAACATTTTCCCTAAAGTGTCCACGGTCTTCATGGGATCGGGAAGACAAAACACAGGACCTTTTGTGTTTTCTGGTGGAGGTTAATGAATGGGGAAAAGGAGGGGGGGGGATGCATGATGAAGCAGCACTCTCCTGATCAGCTAGGCATATGTGCCCTTTGTTTTTAAGCCTGCTGTTTACACACAATCACTCTTCAGGGTCCAGATACTATGTCCACCCTCTCACAAGTCTACCCAAACATAAACAGAGTCCAAAGCACCACAAATCCCCAAAAGGGAGGGATGTTTTATCGTTGTGGAATTTCTCCATAACAATGTGGAAGTGTTGATTTTTTAATTAAATGCATTTATATGTATAGCAATGTGGAAATGCACTGCATAGCAATGTGGAAATGCACTTAAAAAATTGGGGGGCTTGGGGGAACGGACGTTTGAGTCTCCGAGACAACCGCTGTACTTTGATTGGTGGCTTGCTGTGACTGACAAGCCGAGGAACAGGGGGGAGAAGTTCAATTTGTTTTCCCTTACTGCCTCGTAGGGGGGCAAAAAGCCATGATGAGGAAGAGGGAAAATGCAGGAGTGAAGAGGCTTGCAAACACACAGCTTACAATTGTGTGCTTGCAAACAGGAGGTACCGCAGGTTTTGCGCCTCTGTACAGAATCAGTCTAAGCATCTCAGACTTAAATGTATGCCAGGTAGGGTTGCCAGCCAGAAGCACTGGTGGAAGATTGCAGCAATGATGTCATGTGATGATATAAAAATTCCTCCACTTATATGGTAAAAATAATAGAGATTAAGGGAACTCTCAGAGCACTGTGTAACACACCCACGCAGTTTTGTTCATGTTGTTCCACTGAGCAAGGCCTTCGGCCAGAACAGCAAGGTCAGGTTCTGGTTAGGCTAAAATCAGGTCCTCCAAATACATTATCAAAGGACAGAAAATACAAAAGGCAGAGATATAAAAGAAAAGAAAATAGCTTGATCTGAATTTGTTGTTTGAAGAAGTGGAAGGCTCCTCAACCATTAAACAAGTTCAGCTCCTCAAAAAGTTCAAGAAAAATACTGAAATTGGTATGTTGTCTTTTTCTGGAGATATTTGATAATATTGCTGTTGTTGTTGTAACTACTATTTATTAAATTTCTTTTTTTTTAATTTAAGAAGAGTCCTGCTGTCCATTTAGTCCAGCATCTTGTCTCACACAGTGGCCAACCAGTTCCTTTGTAGAACCAATAATAGGACATGGAGGCCTGATGTTGCATTATGGCTCTCGGATTTAGAGGCTTAGTGCCTCTAAATGTAGAGATTCCCCAAGATTATTAACTTTGTTTTTTGTTTTAATGTGCTTATGTTTGCCACCTGTGGACCCTGATTGGGTGGGAAGGCAGCATTTTTTTAAATTGTGAGTTCTGATCAGGACCCGATAGGTGAACTATTATATCCACTGTCATTTTGTTACTTTGTTGTTGTCTGGTGTTTTTTTTTTAAACACTCCTTCATTTTCTTGATGAGTGTGACAGGCTGTCATTCATAAGCCCCTGCCTGATGGAAAGGTAGTGAAACTTTAAAAAACACCCATAGAATTTCCAATGATTTCTAGAGTGACATGATGCCACTTCAAGGTCTCTGCCACATCCCTTCCCTATGTCCCCAGCTCCCTCTCTCTCAACCCTGAATTTACGGACAGGTAGAAATAAATGCCTTATGTTCTGCTGTTGTCCATTTGGGTAGCTCAAAATAATTTGCAAAGACATTACAATCCCCAAACAACCCAAATTTGTGCAAAAACACTTGGCACATTTGGATAATTTTCTGTCATCACCTTGGTAATATAATTTTATTTCTCTGTGAATATTAAAATAATATGTGTTCAAATGTCCATGCTGCTGGGAAATGCCACATTAACCTATTTAACATTTTTCACAACCACATACCACAGCCTTGAGCTAAGACAATAAATTTAATATGTATTTTATCCTGTTTAATTAGGTTAATCGGACCATTTGTTCAAAGCTGGACACTAAGGTTCACGACTTAACATTTTTTTTCCTTTTTTTGCCACTGCAGAAATCTGTTTCTTTCCCTTCCCTTGCAGCACACTGCATTTCCCATGTTTCTCGGTGTGTCAATCTGAGACATGCCAACATTTGGCCTTCTACAGAAAAAAGTATCTTTCATCAGACCATCTGGTCTGAAAGTCATCTTCCACCCTTCCGTGATCCCTTGAGCTACCCTGCTCTTCAAAGCCAAATGGTCATTTTACCCCTCTGCTTGGAAATCACGTCTGTTACAGCAGACATGCTTTGGAAAGGTGCAGCTATCTTTCAGGGTAGGCCATGGTACATCAAACAGAGCTATAAATGGTAACTGCAGCATGAAATCTGACTCTGCTGTTCTAGTCCTTTGGAGCAAGTTGCTTCCTTGTATGATATTTCTGGTACTCCAATAGCAGCATCTGCCCTGTTTGAGCATCTTCCAGGGTGACAGCTACTGATAATTTTGAGTCTCCAAGCAGAAACTGATGGTGTTTCTTCCTTGGAGATACAGTTTAACTTAGTGTCTTCTATGCACATTAACAGCTTCCAGAGCAACCAGATGTCAACATTCCACTAGTGTGGTTGCATGTTTATATAAACAGTTAAGCCAGGTTCCGTCCCATCCGCCCCGAAACCACATACATTTAACGCCTGCCCCTCCTGGTTACAAAAGGAACAATGGAAACATGGATTATACAGACACTGCAGTTAGAAAAATCTTAAAATTTCATGAAGGAGTAAAAATCTCTCTCTCTCTCTCTCTCTCTCTCTCTCTCATTTTTATCTGCCTCCCTTTTTATTGTTGCTAACTCTAGGAATACGAATTCCTAGAGATAAATAATAAAGACACCCATTTGTTATGTTATTAATTATGAGAGGAAAGTGCATCATAATATTGGATTGATATTTCATGTGCGGAAGATATTTATTTATTTATATGTATGTATGTTTGTTTACTTACTTATTAATTCATTCTTTAGATTTCTATCTCACCACTTACCAAAGACTCGTGGTGGCTTACATATAAACAGTAAAACCCCCAATAAAACCAATCAACCCCTTAAAAGTTTTAAACACAAGGCAGCAGCATAGCCCCCAGTTCTCCCCAATCTTCAGCCAATCACCACAGGGTGGGAGTTCACCTGATGGTACAACATCAGCCAGATACAGGCATAACTGAAAAAGTTATAATGTAGTATAGAGATTTTTAACATTAACAATTTTAACAAATTCCTTTCTGCCTATTGAGAAATTTGTAACAATATTTACAACAATCTATCTGGAACCTACCTGAACAGAAATGCCCAGTTATCCACTTCTGATTGTCTGCAAAATTACTTATATATTCTCTAATTTACCTTCCTGATGATTAGATGATCTAAATATATACAACCATACACACAACCTTAAAGAAACTTTTTAAAAGGATTGCATGCAAGCTGCATTCACATATCATTTGCTACTGCCCTATCATAATTCAGCTGTAATGACTGCTATAGTGAAAAATATACACAGTCTTATTCTACTGTGATATAGTCCTATTGCCAATGGTGAATAAAATCATGGGCCATTGAGTATCCAGAACAGATTTTCTATTAGAAAATTCCTGATTAGGCCAGGGCAACCCTGGATAATTTGTAGAATAGTTAAATCCCATGGGAAGAACTTGGGCAGAGTCTGCACTTACTTTGTTTATTCCATTGTCAATCCTGTTGAATCCAGATCGCTTTGAACTCGGGTCTTCCTCTCCCCTCCCTTATTGAAACAGAAAAGTGTTCTGCACGCGGTTAGGGTAGTTCAGAAGGGGGGGGGACCCAAGCCTCTTTCTTTCTTTTCTTGAAGGGGGGGAGGAGCCAAGCAGGGAGCCTCTTTCTTTTCTTGGAGGGGGGGGGAGAGGATCGAAGAAGGCAGAGAAGGGAGAAAAAATCCAGGACCGACAGAAGTTGAGAGAAATTAGGGGCTTCTCCTTTAAGGCAAGCTTGTCACATGACCAGGTGTGGCCTATAGAGGTTCTCTATCACGGAGCTTGCTTTCCCAATCCGGATTTGAAAAATATTGAGGTTTAAAAGCACTCTAAGACAGGGGTAGTCAACCTGTGGTCCTCCAGCTGTACATGGACTACAATTCCCATGAGCCCCTGCCAGCTAATGCTGGCAGGGGCTCATGGGAATTGTAGTCCATGGACAACTGGAGGACCACAGGTTGACTACCCCTGCTCTAAGATATCACACAATAAAGGTAGGGTCACTCTGGATCTATCCTTCTTGCTGCAGAAGGAAAATTTAAATCGCCTAAAATCCAAATGGAAATCGTATTCTGTGTAGACGGCAGAGACTGAATCGACCTGGGATTGGAATAAAAGCTTCGTGTAGTTTACACCTCAGTCTCACAGATGACTTTGGATTCAAATGAATCTGTTTATCATATGATGTCAATTGTCTGACATTTTATTCAGATAGTAACCTACTCACAGATGCTGTCTTCCATGACAAAAACACCACAGATTTAACAATAATAATTTGTCAAAAGTGTATTTGCGAACATTTCTATGCATATTTCTCTAACCATGCTGATAGCTTGCTAGGCTGGGAGCAGCTCTTGTTCTAAATTACTTGATACTTTTTAAGGTCATCTGGAGGGAGATGGTAGATGCTTTAGAAGTGAAAAGAAGTTACCACAGATGTGCAGTCAGTGAAAAATTGGAATAAAGAAGATTAGTACTGATGTAGGTCAGGCTACGTAAATGTCCCAGGAAATGCTAAGTGAACATATAACGTTTCTTGAGAGACTTGTTTTTTAGAAGGTGGATCAGATGTATTAGCATCATGCAGCCTGCTTTCAAGGCGGTACATTCAGAATGCAACTAATCGAACTCTGACTAGAATAGGCACCATGTGTTAATGAAAAAGTAACTAATCTGAATGAAATTACCTTTGGATTTAATATCCAAGCTGAGAAGTCACATTCTGGATGTTTTTCCTGAAGATATCATGACTTCTGCAGCTGTATGCTGCATTCAGTTTCAACTTTCACATGTAGCCTCTGAATTCCCCTTTTCCCAGTGAGATGAGAAGCAGGATACGGGCAGTGATGAAAGAGTTTATCTGAACATATATGTACTTGACAGGCCCATTACTGAACCATATTCAGACAACCTACAGGATTTCTTATTAACATTTCTACGCATGTTTCCCTAACCACACTGATGGCTTGCTAGGTTGGAAACAGCTCTTGTTCTAAATTGCCTGTTACTTTCTTGAGCCATCCCAGCTATATGGCATTCATATCAAGAAGCAGATAAAGACAGAGTCACGCTCTCCAATCAATCACCTGAAGTACTGGAGATTCTGCTAGATGAACACTCCAGCACAACATAATTTCATCCCAATTAGATGGTGGATGGAAAGGTTACAGCCAACAATATGGTACACCTTACATTGACCGTTTACGCACTGGGAACTTCACTGCCCCAGCTCCCGTGCAGGAGCACAAACTGGGGGTGGATGAGGTGCACCAGGCCAAATGCTCCCCCGTGTGAATGCAGGAAGAGGTGAGGCAACCTGCCAAGACTAAAACTCCAGCCTGCAGCCTGGCATGAAACCTCCAGTGCGTAAACGGTCATTGTCTATAAAATCTGGCTAATGTTAGGAACTCAGAAGGATGAAGAAACAATCCTTGAGAATTTTATACCTACAGCATGAGGGAAAAAGAAAGCATACGTTTTCTATGGAAACCAACCGGATAATAGCTAACTTGATCAATTAATCCAAATATGTCATTATGATAAATTAATATTAAATACATTATTAACAATCATAGAAACATGAATCCAAACCTAAATATTATGACTTCTTTGTGCATATCTGCTCTTTGCACTGATCTACCAATCACCCTGCTCTCATTCTTAATTGTCTCTGGATCTCTTTTTCACCATCAAGGAAAATGACAATGGTGTCACTCATAGGTGTACACTGCATGTTGACTACAATATGTTCAAGGAACTAGAACAAATTGTTAGTCTGTGTTTTGTTTTCTTTGCTTCAATTTAATTTTGTTTAATGCATATAAATATGTATTATCCACTCCACACTCGTACCCTCAGGCCTTACTCCACAGAAAGACATTCTAGCCGATCTTGGCTCATACGGATTTTTCATAATGACAACCATCCACCACACTAGCACACTGTTTTCTATTAAACTAAATAGAAACCCAAATATTACCATTATATTTCCTTACCAATTAAAGACAAATGTTTGCATTCATTATCTGTTTCAGATCCAAGGACACCAGAAATATCACTATGGGTTCAAGAGCATGCTAACTTGGAGCATCTCACAATTTATTAACATTCTTCCTTCATTATCATTCTTCAATGCAGAACACTACAGCAAACTGTTTTATTGTGATGCAGGCTGATTTAATGGCTTATCAATGCTGTATAATTAAAGATGTTAGCTTGATGGTACTAGTCAATGTAGTCAAAGGACTCCAGGGAATGGTAGAGGACAGGAAGGCCTGGAGGATCATTGTCCATGGGGTCGCGATGGGTCGGACACGACTTCGCACATAACAACAACAACAACTAGTCAATGTGGTTCCGTAGCAATAGAGCTGAAAGATGATATAGCTGGTTCTTTCCTAAATTTAAAAGGAAAGAGCACAGACTTCAAGTGCCGTACTTTTTTATTTATTGTTGTCAATATAGTATTTTCTGCCTGCTAGCATTTAAACACATTTAAACATTGTTGTACTGGTTATTACTGGTTATCCAGTTTTCCAACATGTATTGCTGTCCCTTAGCCAGGAACATGTACAATTTGTGATCCACAAAGCTATATGCAGCCCAGACCTAAGTAGATCAGGCTAGGCCAACCTTGTCAGATCTTGGGAGCTAAGTAGAGTCGCTTTTGGTTAGTATTTGGATGCAGACCACCCAGGAAGTCCATGGTTATGACGCAAAGTCAGGCAATGGCAAAGTACCTCTGAATATCCCTTGCTTTGAAAACCCTAGGGCAGGGGTAGTCAACCTGTGGTCCTCCAGAACATAACGCTGGCAGGGGCTCATGGGAATTGTAGTCCATGGGCATCTGGAGGACCACAGGTTGACTACCCCTGCCCTAGGGGGTTCTCTTAAGTCAGTTGTGATTTGAGGACACACACACACAAAAGCTAAATGAACTCTATCTCTGGTGGCCTAACAGAAGCTTGATAATCATATCAGCCCTACTTTTCAAATAGGAAAAAGAATCACTGCACTACAACTGCTAGTTTATAATATCTAGCCTGGTCCTAAGTCCTGCTTTCTTTAGGAATATCATCAGCTTTCAGCATTTTGCTGAAGTTGCAAATGAAACCAAATTTATTATTGTGCTCATTGAAAACTTATAGAAATTTGACTTGGACAATTTATAATACTTTCTTTTACACGCCACATGGGAAAAACAATAAACAGTGACCACAGATGGAAACAGGCTGTAATAGGTGGTGGCTGAACTGATGATGTTGACAATGATCTCTAAATCCCATTAAATATTTCCAGAACAAGAATCCTTTCCATTCCTTTGCCACACGGGTCATAAAATATCCCTTTTTGACATCTACGGGTTAATTTATGGCCTTAGGCATTGAGCATCAGTTTATTTCTTTTGCTTTATTAAGGAGCCCATAACCGGCATCCTTTCCTTATTCTTTCTTCCTGGATGCCTATGTTGTCTAAATGGGCACAATGGTTTCAGTATTTGATTATATGACCTGTTAACTGGTCTTTTGAAGAAGATAACCTGAACGTCAAAAGAAAAAGAAAAAAACAGCCTTTCACAGAGTGCATTACAGTAGTCAGGCCTGGCAGTTATAAAAAGCCAGAAATAAGTGTAGAAAAGTTTCCTATAATGCTATGTAACAATCCTGTTGGTAAAAAGCAAGTTCTATACCAGGGGTAGTCAAACTGCGGCCCACCAGATGTCCATGGACTACAATTCCCACGAGCCCCTGCCAACATTCGCTGGCAGGGGCTCATGGGTATTGTAGTCCATGGACATCTGGAGGGCCGCAGTTTGACTACCCCTGTTCTATACCATCTAGAACAGGGAGATTACTACCCTATCAATCAGTAAGTTGCACCACTTCTCTGGTGTATGGAGAACAATCACTTGACAAATCTGGGTTCAGTTCTAACATAATTACAGTGGTATAGGGCAGGGTTTCATGAAACCCTGGGGTTTACTGAAGGCCCTGGAATGGGTGGGTGTTAATTAAATTTTTATAGAGTTTTAAAATATTGGGTGAGATGACCACTCATGGTCGTGTCAACCTTTCCCCCTCCCAAAATGGCCAATGAGGAGTGGGGAGGGGAGGGGAGGGCCCTCAGGTAGACATGTTTCTCAATGGTAAAAAATTGAGAAAGGCTGGTATAGTGAATAGTCATCATTTTTCTTCTCAGTATGAACCACAGAAGAGCACCAAGACCACCAAGGCAAGAGACTAACAGTGGTGGTTTATCATTGCCTTCCTCTGCACAGCAAACCTGGACTTTCTTGGTAGGCTCCCATCCATATATTAACCAGGAATGACTCTTTGTTTAGGTAAGGGCCACCTTACTTCACATCAAAAACATTTCAACTTTACAGAACTGAGGTCAACTGCTGTGATATCAGTAAGAAGACAAAATTAACAGTTTCTAATTTAAGGATTTAAGTGAGAAGACAATTTTCTAGCCTAGAATACCCCAATCTTATAAGATCTTGGAATTTAAGCAGGATCAGCTCTGGCTACTACTGGGATGGGAGACTTACAAGAAATATCAGGCTCATGGTGAGGAGACATGCAATGGCAAACCACCTCTGAATATCTTCTTTCTTGAAAACCCTATGGGGTTGCCGTAAGTCAGCTGTGATCTGATGGCACTTTCCACCACCAGTTTCATGAGCCCTCTCCAGATCCTGCTTTAGGATGCTTTGGGCTGATCCTGCATTGAGCAGGAGGTTGGACTAGATGGCCTGTATGGCCCCTTCCAACTCTATGATTCTATAATTCTATATACATATGCCAGTTTCATTGTGATTGATGGTGCATAAATATGAAACAAAATGTGATGATCATATAGGAGACATATAGCTTTTGAAATGGAAATCAAACCTGTGAGGATAATCAGGTTTGCTATGGCCCAACATGGAAACCCCATTGGTCTTCTTTATCTTGAGTCTTGCTAGATGGGTTGATGACCCCAATGTGGGACTTGGCAGATGTTTTAAGAGGATGCCTTTGAATGGTCCTGCCTGCTTCTGGCAAAGTGATGGAAAGTTGCTTCCTATACCCAAGGTAAAAGGTAAAGGTATCTCCTGTGCTAGCACCGAGTCATGTCTGACCCTTGGGGTGACGCCCTCTAGTGTTTTCATGGCAGACTCAGTACAGGGTGGCTTTGCCAGTGTCTTCCCCAGTCATTACCGTTTTACCCCCCAGCAAGCTGGGTACTCATTAATACCGACTTCAGAAGGATGGAAGGTTGAGTCAACCTTGAGCCGGCTGCTGGGATCGAACTCTCAGCCTCATGGGTAGAGTTTCAGACTGCATTTCTGCTGCCTTACCACTCTGCCCCACAAGAGGCTCTTATACCCAAGGACTTAACATTAAAATAAGATAATATTAATGAAATTCCAACATGGACTGGGTTACAAATCAAATAGATATGCAAGAACTGAAAGGTTTCTAAATAATTAGAATGTGACTAAACAAAATAGTGACACAATGGGAGACAGTGCAAAAAACATTTTTCTCCTTCAAAACATACACAAGGTAATGTGATTCCATTCCCCATATTTATACCAAATCCTACTTCATAGTTCCCAGTTCACTACTGTAAATGGAAGCATGTTAAAGACAGAATCACCATTTTATTTGCAAATGATTTCTAGAAGGGGAAAGAGGAATAACCCAAAGAACTTTCTGACTGGCTTTCTGTCTTAAAGTGCCTCAGCTAGCAAAGTGCCAAGACAAACAAGGTCCACAGCAGCAAGCAGGAGATCTTATTACAGCAGCTGAGCACATCCAGAGACATTGCTGGCCCCGAAGGGGTGAGGGGAAGGAGAGAGACAGACAGCAGAGCCTCGTCCCTCACAGAGTTTCAGTCTCAGGTTGATTTATTTTTTAAAAGATGTCCTGGATTTGGCAGGCTCATGGACATTAAAAAGAAGCTGTATGCATCACACAAGTGAGGCCTGGAAAGCAGAATCTCCTCCTTCCTCCCCACACAAATATCTTGCTCTGTCAAGGTGGTGACGTTTTTTAACAGATAACAACATAAATGGCATGAGGAAAGTTGCAAAAAAAGGAGAAATCCAAAGGGACTCCACTAGCAAAAATGTTGTTGGAGGACTTTTATCAGCTGCTCAAGAAAGAAACACAGGTTTTCTAATGCAATAATCAGTGTTCTGTTCCTACAGGGATCCCCTTCCCTTCTCTCACTGCTATTTTGGCTGGTTCATACCATTGTGGTCCAATGCTGAGAATCAGCTTGCTTGAGGAGCCATTAGCATGAACCAGGCTCCACAAGGATACATCTCCAGCAGTTTCCACAATCATGACTGCTGGAATAAATACTGCTGAGCAGCGGCACAGAGTGCTGATGGATACGCCTTGCAAAGTTCAGCTCACGTAATTGCTTTCTCATTCAATAGCAGATAGTTGCACGGCCACGGACAGATCACAGCTAGCTATGGCAACATAGTGGATGCAGCCTGAGCTGGTCCTCCTGTTTCAGAAAATTATTTTTTCTGAAGGTATGGTATATTCATTACATAAATATCTAGGTCATTTCCAAGCTATTTTAAGTCTACTTCTTTATAGAGTTCAGCTGCAGTCAAGACTACAGGTTTAGCAGACACTGCAGTTTTCATTGTTTATGGACAGCAGCATAAATAGAACCCCTGGAAGCACACTTGGGATTTTGCCAAACGGGCTTTTGTGGGGAAGAGATACCTTTGGAAAAGCCTCTTTGCATGAGCTGTCAGGAGGAACAGCAGGGTCTCTGCAGGCTCTGGTAACTGGCTGTGTTGAGACCTCTCGTCCTTAATCAGGATTCTCTGCATTTGTCATAGAGTGTCCTCACCCCCCCACACACAAATGATTAAGAGGAAACTAAACTGAACTAGCTTGCCCAAGGTAGGTAGGTCTACACAGATCATGTATCTAGTACGGCCTTTTTCAACCTTTTGATTATGGAGAGTCCATGAAATAATTGTTTAGACTTTGAGGAGCCCCAGAAGTGATGTCAGCTGACTACGCCCCACCACACCCCCAGAAGTGACATCACTACCTACTTCTTAGACCTCCTTTTGCTCCTTCCCCATGACTCCCTCCCCACGTTCTGCTTCATGTAGGCTGGAAAGAAGAAGACAGCCTGGACCCCCCTCAATACCACACAAGAGCTCCCTTTCAGAGCTCCTGCAGTCCCCCAGGGGTCCATGGACCCCTGATTGGGAATCCCTGATCTAGTAATTCAGTATGTGCTAACGGCAAGTTTCTGGTCTCCAAATGGGCAAAAATAGGCAGCAATGGTCTCTCTCTCTCTCTCTCTCTCTCTCTCTCACACACACACACACACAGAATGACATTTACAAATGCTTCAATTAAATTAATCGCTAAAGCTAAATAACAATTTGATGTTTGCTCCTTTTGGTTTCTGCCTTTAACTTTTCCTTGCTTAATTTAATTGGGTTGAAATTCTCAGAACTCTACCCTTCACCCAAGGGATCTTCCCTACAAAATTCCAGACAGGAGAAAGCACTCTCAACTTATAGGCAGTTATAATTCTTCCTGGTGGACCAGGTGACCGGGTGACAACAGAGAGATCCTTTTGTATTTCCACAAGTTGATCTCTTCAAGGGCAAAGAAACAGTGTGGTAGGGAGTGAATTGTTTAAAATGAAGTCAAAGTAGGCAGGTCAGGAGAGATAAACCTTGCACTTTCCCACTCCTTCACTGTGCTGTGATCTCTAAAGAATTTTTCTTCCAGCTTTGCTTTCTTCCCTACCTGAGCCAGGTTGAGACAAAAGTTAAAAAACAACAGAGTGCCCTGAGAAGTAAGGGGGAAGAGTTCAGCCTTCTCCTGTCCAGACATTCAACCTTTGTAAAACCAAACAAAAAAGGTCCATCCTTTCTATTCATGCAAGAGCCATGTAAAGACATGAGTACTCCCTAAAGTGGTGCATTAAACTAGAAGGTGAACACAAGTTGAACAGTGCATAATCAAATAATGTACACACTACAGCAAGTACACTCTACAGCAAGATGTACTAAGGCAACTTGTTATAAAATAAATGAGGTAAACTCACAGAGGACAGGTCTAATCTTGTTCTTTTTCATGGCAACAGAATGGAAGATTTGAGTTCCCCTTGTGTACTATATTCTGAGTACAAACAATGGCATGCAACTGCTGCCTTTTTGCACTGCTTGTAAGCTTCCCAGAGGCATCTAGTTAGCCACAGCTGGAAAGAAAATACTGCACCAGTTGGACCTTTGATCTGATATATCAAGGCATCCCTCACATTATGAGCCTCCCTTACCAATCGCTTCTGTCTCCACTCAGGAACTCTTTGATGCAGGGACTTAAAATAACACAGTAGGTGGAGTTACAGAAATGTCTATCATTCATTAATGATTCCACTCCCTGGATTACCCACTCCAGAAACATTACACACCATTCACTTCATTATCAGCAAAGCCAACAGATATAAGAAGTTTCCGAAGCCCAACATAATAAGTGCCGCAAAAGAGTGGTATGGAAAGAATGATCATAGATTCAGAAAATTGGAACGGACCTCCAGGGTCATCTAGTCCAACCTCCTGGATAATGCAGGAACTCACAACTACCTGCCTGTTTAACCTTTCTGCTACAGGTTACTTTCCTTACCGAAATCCCCTCCAGAACTTGTTTTCCTAGTGGGTCCACATTCTTGTGAGGATAAAAAGCACTAGAGGGGGTGATTCCTAATGGGCAACAGGGCCTCCCCGATAGACTCCATGAGTTTCCCATGTCCCAAGTGATTTGGCTTTCAGAGGTAAATAAGTGGTATGGATTCAGTGGAGAATAGCAACATATTGGTAATTTCCATTGATTCAAATGCTTCTATTGGTTGAGAGCATGAGTCTACATCAGGCAGGAGATGGTGAATGTACAATGAAGGTGAGAAGCACAGAGGAAGATTAAGTGAGAATCTTTTAAGTGAGAATTAAGGAAAGCTGCTTTCTGTGTTTTATTTTCAGGTACCGTTAGATACAGGCCCATATGACCGCTGCCTGGTGTATTTTTCCTTCCCCCCCCCCCATCAAAGTCATCTTTTAATTGTAGCAGGTCAAGTATTGCTTTCCTTTGGTAACTATCTTTGTGTGCTATGGCAGGGTTCCCATAAGTTAATTGTGGCCTCATGGGTCTGCTCATTAGGAGAAGGACTCGTAACTGACATGAACCCAAATGGGAGGTTTCGCATTACAATGTGATGAAAGAGCTTTGCGTTTGGACTCAGGCCAGAAATATATACACAGCTGTATTAACCAGAAGAAACTTTTGTGAAATATCTGCCCACTGTAGTCAGTGGTAAAAAATTTCAGTAAGGTCACCCAGATCAGTTTGTAGAGCACACGGTTTGTAGGCATACAGTGTTCGGTTTGGTTTTTGGCATCTCCAGTTACAGGATTTCAGGTTGTAAAGAAGGGAAATGTTCTGTTTGGGACCCTGCAGAATTATATTTGAGATTGGTTCATTGCCTGAGCTTCAAGTTTAATAGAGTAGAAACCAAAGGACCTGAGGCTATCCTAGCCCCTTGATTGGTATCTCCCACCCTCACAACCGCCAACCTGACAGAAGACGAGGTGCAGAGCAAATAGTGCTGTGGAGAAAGACCTCGATGATGGCCTATTTGACAAGATGACAGCTGAGACACTGGGCCTTCTCAGAGTGTCTCTCCAAGAAAGTTAGTTGCAGGTCAAGCATTTCAAACTCCATCTGCTATACAAAGAGCTAATGGCGGAGACAAAGGGAGAGTTTATGCCACATTAGTATTCCGATCATCTTGGAAGCACTGTGGCTTCTGGCTTAACTTGTCTCATCTAATCTGTAGCTCTGAGTGGATATTATACAGTATTTCTACTAGAGAGCCATATTCCATACTCAATGCTTTTGAGGGTCGTAGGGCACCAGGCAGAAGGGGGAAATGCTGGGAAAAAAAGACATATGCTCAGACTTTAACCTGCTTTTTATACAGGCTTTTTAAGTACTGTCTTTCCCATTTTGCTTTACAACTACTACTACTATACTTACCAGCAACAGACTGTGGCACGTACTCAAACGCCCTTCCATGACTGACCAATCTGACTTGCCCAGGGATAGTCATTGTTGTTCTGTTAATAATACTGTTTGAGCTGTCCTGTTACATTACAACAATGTTATATCACCTTGCATTATGACTGTTATTGCATTGTTATAATATGCCATGTAAGCATTCCATAACATTCAATGTAAACCACCCAGGCCCATAGGAAAGGTCGGTATAGACAGACAGACAGACAGACAGACAGACAGACAGACAGATAGACAGATAGATATAGAAGACTAAGGCTTGCTTGAACTCTACAGCAACCACTGTCACACAGATCTGTGAACAGAAGTCTCCTGAGCAGCTTTAAGGACTTAAAAAAATTAAAACTAGTGATGCACAAAGTAGCATGGTCACTACTCAAAAGACTGACAATGTCGGCTAAGCAGCTCAACTGTTAGGGAGCAGTGGGATCTAGCAGTAACAGCAGAATATCGGCAATGCAATCCTTCTGCAGCTATGCAGACCTACCTCCATCTAAGGCCATTAATTTCAATGGGTTTAGACTAGAATAAATGTACAATGAATTGTGCTCTCCCCCACCCTGCATGTTCAAGTTCAAGCAGACAGATGTAGAAGGAAGCTGCAACACGATATAAATGCAGGAGATGCTGTTAGTGCTTACAATGTGTACACACAGCTGTTGCAGAATCAATAAAAGGAAGTGGTGTTTCTTGTGGAAAAATCTAGACCTCCCAAACCAATATATAAAATCCTTGAAGTATACGCAAAAGGCATAAACAACTTACTTAGCAGGGGACCCACAGTCTCCTTTGGTTCCTTTTCTTCCCTGGCTTCCAGAGGTCCTGAAGTGAGCCCTTGGCATGATAGGCAAGGTGCGTCCTAGTTAGCCAACTTTGTGATTCCAAGTGCAAACTTAGCAGCTTTGTGCCAAGTATTCAACATTCTCACAAACCATTATTTTATCTGCAGTTGATTTTAGAATGAAAGCTTCTTGGAAGCAGAGACCTGCCTTCCTATTCTTCTGCATTCCTGTGAAGTATCACATACCTTGATGGTGCAGTATAAATAAATAGTAATATATAGTGTATGAGAGGCCTCATTTGCTCTTGGCCTTCTTGAAAAAGGAAGAGAGAATTCAGTTTGGGTTTGCTGATGAAATAATAAGTTTGTACTGAATGTTCCAACCAGTTTTCATTTCAATACTTCAGTTTCCAAGTAAAACTTCACACTGTGTTACATTTTTCCTGGCGCCCTGGAATATTAGCATGTGGGAAGGAAGCAAGCTGGGGCTGAAACATATAATAGCCAACCTGGTGATACGGATTAAACCTGGTTCTGGTGTCTCAATGTACAATAAAACTACTTCTTGAAAAATATGTTTAGAACAGAACCATGTGTCCTCACACTCTCCAAAGCCCTTTACAATTTAGGATCCATATTTCTAATGGATCCATATTTCCCCCAAGATACACTATGGGTGCCAGCATCCAGATGGGATGTGGGGTAATTACAGAAATATATTCTCCTAGAGACTAGAGAAAATGGATGCTCTGTAGGGTGGACTCTCTGGTGTTCTACCACACTGAAGTCCCTGTCCTCCCCAGGCCCTGTCCCCAAATGTTCAGGATCCCAACCTGGATCTGGCAACCCCCATCAATGCATCCCCAGTCAGTGTCCATCCCTAGTCACCCATCCACCAGTGACACTCTTCACAGCAGATTCAAGTGGGTAGCTGTGTTGGTCTGAAGTAGCACAACAAAAATTGAGTCCAATAGCACCTTTAAGGCATTTTTGTTTTTCTGAACAACAGCTGAACCCAAAGGACTGATTACCTTTTTTTCGCAAAGAATTATCATGATGCATAATTTGGATGTTATGATAGTTTACTAATTTTCTACTAATTTACTTTTCCTTATATCTATACTCTTATGATCCTTGTTCCATGTAGTCTGAGGAAGAGTGCATGCACTCGAAAATTCATACCTTGAATAAATCTTTGTTGGTCTTAAAGTTGCTATTGGACTCAAATTTTGTTGACCTCTTCACAGCAGCTTTGCATTGTCATGTGTAAGTCATTACCATGTATACGAATATTAGTATAGGCAGCTTCTTCAAGGTCCTTTTTGTGGCAGCTTCTGCATTGTAGAATGGGATGCATTAGAGTTGCTCAGGTCATCCTCATTTCAAGATTTGTAAAATTGCTGTATTTCATATTTGCCTTTTTGCGTGTGAGTTTTGATTTCTGTATTGTATGGTGCTGGTTTGCTTTTATTGGGCTATATCCAATCAGCTTCCCCACCAAGTCTCATCCAATTCCCCTCTCGACTACAGTTACATCTCTACCTGGCTTTGCTACACACAACTCCCATGATTCACCGTTTTGGTGGTCCTTTTCACCAGCAGGAAAACTGCTTGGATCAAACTTATCGTATATTACTTTGAACCACTTGGGGGAGGAATTACGGTTTTATAAATGCTTTTAGATAAATGCAAAACAATGTGGTTAAAAATCTATTAACACAATAAATCAGTCTTAGGCTAATAATCAAACAAAAGTCCGCTATAGCAAATGTTGCTTTACATTATTCATGCAAAGTAGCTGGAGGAAGGAAGAAAGGAAGGAAAATCATTTCAAAGAATGGGGGGCAATGGCTAAAAAAAGTCAAAATAGGTTGCTCTGAGGGGGGGGGGGAACACACTTTCTGAGAAGAAGGAATGGTAAAAAACAAAAACAAAAAACTGCTGTGCAGAACTGTGCTGGCGAGTGGTTCCTTACTGAGAGAGGCTGTTTTCAAGCATGTGGGTCCCAGGAGTTTATTTAACATCAGTATTCTGAATTGAGCCAAGAAAACCAACTAAGAAGCTCATACAGCTGTTTCGGAAGCAAGGAGGGCTGTCTCTTGTTCCAAAATATGCAGGAACAAGCAAGTTTATAACACAATCCAAAGCGAACTTCAATGGACATAAATGTATGTGACTCTGCTTAGGATTGTACTGCGAGGTATGAATTAGTACGACTAAGGTCACACATATATTCAGAGTTTCACAGAGCAGACTCTCAGGTTTGTATGCTAACAATTTCTCAGTATACTCACTCATAATTCTTTGTCTTTGTAGACTGTACATGTGTTTGCCATGGCTGGGTGCCCACAATGTAAATAAAACCATAGCAGGTACTATATGCACACACTTACATTGATGATTCCCACTCACCCCCCCCCCCACTTCCTTTAACTCCTTGGAGTGAACACTGTTTCCTTCCCATGCTCCAGCCCAACACTTGGTTTTCATCTAGGTTTTTCCCTCCTCTGAATCAGGCTCTCACTCACTTCTCATCTCTGCAAACGTTCTGGGTGGCCAGCCCTATCTGGGAATTTAATATTCAGGACCTTGGCAGCAGGAAGACATGAACAACTGCACATGGCAGCTTTCACATTGTCTCACTGATAAAAATAAACGCGCCCCACAATGTTCTATTTTAAATGTTTATATCTCCTTTTGTCAATTAGGCTATCTAAATTAGCTCAAAACATATGATTAAAGCGCATAAACTTTTCAAGTTTCACTTAAAAAAAAAACAGCAGCAACGACAACAACATTAAAAGTTTTAACCTAGTGTGTAAAGCTCAGAAAGCGATACAGATGTAAAAGCAGCAACCCAGAGATGAGACACCAGGAAAGAGAAGACCTGCTTCAGTGATTGACTACCTGCCTTGAACCTGAAGGCAAAATATTCCTGTATAGGGCTTCCAGGGTGGTGGAAAAGTGAGGAAGACAAGGAATGGGAAGAAGCTGCAGGCACTGCTGGGGGGTGGGGAAGCAAGAGACACAAAGACTTAAAAAATTAGACCACTCCCCCCACAAGTCTACACAGGTTCTTCACTTATAATATCTAGTCCCACTCATGGAATGCAAGTAGTGTCATCAGCTCTGGGTTGGGAAAAATTGATTTTGGGGTAAAGTCTGGGGAGGGGAGGGGCCTCAGCAGGGTGTAATACCACAGAGTCTACCCTCCAAAATAGCCATTTTTCCAGGGGAACTGATCTTGGTTGTCTGGACATTAGTTGTAATAAAGGGGGATTGCCAGGTGCCACAACTGGTAAGCCTGTATGTAAGCAAAATATGGGTGGTATCCCTTCATGTTAAAATGATATGAAAATTCTTAAACCAAATCATGTGAAGCAACAAATACTATTGATGAGTGTCCTAAAACCATGAAAGACAAACAAAATACTTCCAAGCTCAATACTAGCTAGAGACTATTAACTGGCCAAGAATCCAAACCAGAATCCAGAATACCCCAGAATTTCACGAAACCCTGATTTAGGCACACTAATGGACTCAGAATTTAAAATAATAAAACATAATGGTACATTAAAAAGATCAATATTAATGACAATATTTTTTTAATACTGATATCAGAATTATTAAACACTAGCTTCAAAACCCGCTCCTAAGAACGGGCCTTGAAAGGGTCCCCTCCCCTTGCCCCTGGCCAGGCAGCTTAAGGTAGCTTTGGGCTGCAGCCTCACCAGTGGGGAGGGGGCTGGGAATGGCTTCCCCGCACCCGCCCAGCACATCTGCCACCTCGCTGGGCCGCCGGGTGTGCTGGGCGGTCGCGCGGGGGGGGAGGGGGCTTTCAAAGCCCGTTCTGACTAATGGCCTTTGAACCTAATGTTAGCATATTTTAACAAATGATGTCTTGTATCCTTACTTGTATCCTGGGTGATACCCTTGTTTTTCCCTAAAGTCCTAAAAAGGTCTCTTTCCTTTTTTTCACCTCTCTTCAGTATACAGTACAGAATCAGTGCAGAGTTTCACTGAAGGCCTTATACCAATGATTTCTCAAATTAAGAAATGCTAGGATAAAGAACAGCTGTTCTAAAAATAAATGCAAACACTTATTCATGGGACTCCTGTCCCATTTCTGAAGGGAAATATTTTGGTGTTTTAATGAAAAAAGCAGCTGGTCTGCATTTATGAATCTTGAATGATCTTTTCTTGGAACCTGATCATCAGAAGGCTGGAAACATTTCACTGAATAGTTCTGATCCAATTTCCTCCAGCGTGTTTCCCTATTCTTATTTCAGTAATAAAAACTGAGCATGTGGTCACAATTTGTGCTTAATTCCCATTAGCAGAGGTGAGTACTAAACCCAGGACATCAGCTGACAGCCCTCAAGACTCAACACAAAAATCCTAGGCATGGCAGAATCCTGAGGATGGGTTTTGAGCCAGCAGCCAGTGTGGCAGAGTCATTAGAATGTTGGATAAGAACCCAGAAGACCAAGGTTTAAACACCCATATTGGCATTAAAGTCCGCTGGGTGACCTTGCACCAGTCACTCATTTTAAGCCAACGAACCTCACAGGGTTGTTGTGAGGAGAAGATGGAGGACAGGCGAAAGATTCATATTGCTTTAGGTTCCCCAACGGGAGGGACAGGGGGTATAAATGAAGGGAAATAAACAAACAAATATTTTCATTATTTGGCCCCCAAAGACAAAGTTGAATGCAAACCAAACCACATTTTTAAAAGCTTAGTGTTGAAAAATTTCCCATTTACTGGTTTCCTTGCAAAATTCCCTCAGTCTGAAAATTCATAAAAGAACTTGACCTGTTATCATCTTTCCTCACTTGCTATGAAGTATTAACTAATTTGTGTAAGCTGTTCAAAACTTATATTTTTATTTTCCAGTTTCAGTTAAGAATATGAAACAATCAAGGGATTTAGGTAGGGATGCCAAGCTCCAGGTGTTCCTGGGGATCCCCTGGAATTATGGCTCATCTCCAGGTGACAGAGATCAGTCTCCCTGGAGAAAAGGACTGCTTTGGAGGGTGGACTCCACAGCATTATACTCCACCAAAGTCCCTCTCCACCCAAATCCCGCCCAATCCTAGCTCCACCCCCAAAGTCTCCAGGTATTTCCCAACCCAGAGCTGGCAACCCTTGGTTCAGTCAGTCAGTCTGTTTATGTAAACAGTCTTAGACCACAGCAGTAATAAAACACAAAATAGAAACAAATAGAATATAAAATAGGACAATCTCAAAATACAAAGTTCACAAAAAAGTCACTTTATCATGAGGTGACAATTTTTACGCTTGATTTAGGTTTAATTTACATTAATCTCATACAGTGTTTTCAAAGATTCAGGTGGGTAGCCATGTTGGTCTGAAGCAGCAGAACGTTACAGTCCAGTGGTTAAGAACAACAAAGTTTTATTCTAGGTATAAACTGACATGCACACAAAAGTTTATACACAGAATAAAACTTTGTTGCTCTTAACAGTGCCACTGGCCTCAAAGAGTGTTTTCAAAGAGTTTTCTGAATTAAGACTGAGGCTGCTATGCAGAGGAAGGCAATGGCAAACCACCACTGTTCATCTCTTGCCTTGAAAACACCATAAGGTGGATCTTGATGGGTTGCAATGAGTTGATTGTGACTCACTTACACCCTTTACCTTTATTTGTGTGTAAGAGAGGCACACACACACACAGACAAACAAACAAACACACACACACCTATATAAGGCTGCCAACCTCCTGGAGAGGCCTGTAAACCCCCAATCTTCACATTATAGTTCTCCTGGAGCAAATGGCTGCTTTGGAGGGTGGACTCTAGGGCATTGTACCCCCCTGAGATCCCTCCCTCGCCAAACCCAGCCTTCCCCAGGCTCCACCTCCAAAATAAATCTCCAGATATTTCACAACCTAGAGCTGGCAATCCTACCCTTTGGAATCCCAAACCTGTTTTTCCATCGAAATGCTTGACTGAAACACAAACCTTTCTTTTCGTTTTTCATTAAAGATACATTCTTGATGCAGTATGCAGTATGCAGTATGAATTAAATATACAAAACTCAGTGTCTGTGCACAAGCAATTCAGCCCGCTTGAGGTGCTGGTACTTGCAGTATGGCCTCATAAGTGTGACGTTAACAATGCTTGTTCCCTGAGAATATCATGCACATTAAAGCTCATTTTAGAAGCACATCCTAGAACGTATATTTCTTAAATCTAAGTTTTAGAAGGCATTGTTCTGCTACCACAGGAATGCTGAAACTGAGCCTGTTTTCTTAAACATTTGATTTGAGAGCCAGGCCAGTGCTCCCAAGATTATTCTTTATTGGCAAAGGAGACTATATAGACTAATAAAAAGCATCTGAGGTTGAGAGGAGGCAAGGAGGAGACCAAATGCTTCAATTCTTAGGAGATTCTGTGCATCGAGTGATACTTTTTCTTATTCTTTGGACCCTCCAAGGAACTTCACAGTTAGACACAGGCAGTACCTCATGGTCTCACACACATGCATACATGAACTCATTATATGAGCTTCAGTCAGAGAAGGACTTCCATACTCCAATTGTCTGCCAACAAGTTTCATGGCGGATGAGAAAAGAAACCTTCTGTTGCAGCACGAAAGGCAGATGGGTGGCAGGTAAGTGTGCAGTAATACAGGGAGGGGAGATGCCACAATACTTACTACTACTACTACTACTACTACTACTACTACTACTACTTCCACCATAGGGGGGCATACTGAGGATAATTTCTCTATAAATAAAACACATAGTACCAAGACTTATCCTATTATCAACAGCACAGTGCCCTTCATAAGAAGCAATTTGGAAGTAATTTGTATTCAAACAGCAATTTGGAACCCCAGCAGCCACTGTAGTAGCTTTGTAACTGTATACAGCTAGACGAAATCATTAAATAGACTCCGTGAAGCATTTAGCTGAATTAGACACCATGTTTAAAGTTTACGTAAGACAGGCATCCTTTCCTAGGGAGCCATGCTCTAGCTAGGAAGCCAGCAACACAGATGGCAAAAACCATGCTGGTCTCTCAATAATCTGTGTCACCTGTGGGGATAAGGCTCAGCAGAACACCTTGGCTGGATTGGGCTGAGACAGAAGGTCTGGTTCCTTAATTAGAGTCATGTGAACATTTTCGAGGAAATCAGACTTTTAGCATCAAAATCAAAACTGAGTATTAACTGTGAGATTTTTAAACCTTGAGATATATATCATTTAGAGCTTGTATTTAGAACGATACAAACTAGATGGTAGAGGATAAGCAGTCCATAGGTATCTATTTTAATAAACAACCCTCTTTAAATAAAATAAAAAATGAACATCTAACACAAGCAATTGATCTATCAGGGCCAAATTCACCTTAATTCCACAAGCAGAAACTGGACAAGAGCCATTCTAATTTCTAACAGTTCAAAAATGTCCCTATAAAGTGCTTTTACAGTCTTGGGCTCCCTAAAATAAATATCTCTGCATTACTGGATTTCAAATTACAATAAATTTAGAATTCTGTAGTCTCAGAGACATTGATGTCTCCACAAGAAATGCTCATGTGTACAGTATAATCCCAAAGCAGGAAAAAGCTCCCAATAAAATGCAAGGATACTAATTCCCATATATCAATATCTCCTGAAGAAAAATTTGAGAGGTTGCAAACTGTATTGATCAGGCCTCATGGAAAACACTCTCAAAAAACATGCTTCCAGAGATTTTATTTGTGTGTGTGTTTACGTAATGTTTGAGTACAATCATTTGCTAAATCTGAAAAGCATGGTTTAGTTCACCATGATACTGTCAGGCAAGCATTTGATTCCACAACTTGGAGAATAAGTCACAGACCAGCAAATTCTCCAATTAAAAAGCATGCATGAGCCTGATATAGTGCTCTAACAAGATGCATGGGGTGCAAGTTTGACATTTCTGATTGCCTTGAGTGGGTTTTATACCCATAGAGTATTCATTGCACACATTCCTTCTTTTCATGAACCTCAACCTAGCTGGTTGTTAATGAAGAAGGGGAGGGGGAGGAGTCTTGTTTCATGCAAAAATTAATGTGCAGCTGCTTAGATAATTTTCTGCCTGGAAAGTTCCGCAATGTATATACTACTTGTTTAGGTTGATTTTGAGACTGAGACATTTTATTTTTCATTTGCTTAATAATTTGTTGTCCATATCTAATGCTTTGATGGCAATTCACACGCATTTGCAAAAGGCTGTGGATAATCTACAAGTAAAATCTTATGTCTTCATGCTTTCCGTGCTTTTGCTATTAAGTACTTACTTGTCTTTCTTAACCTTTCTCCTCCTGTCCCTTTAATAATAAGCCCTAGAACTAAAATGGCCCTCCAAACCATTTCAGTAATTTGAAAGGATTTTAGGGTTTAGATGGTGATTTCCTTTTAATTCCTATCATCTTAACACAGCCCGTGGCGCTCATGGGTGCCGTGGACTAAATAAAGCCATAAAGGCTTAGGGGGAGGAGTTAGGGCGGGCTCTGTCCGGGATGAGGAAGGCCGCGCTGCCACCCACAGCCGTTTCCTAGAACGGCGCTGTCACCGCGGGCCGCGGCCCACCCCGGCCACACCCAACGGAGATCGCCCCAGGACTCGCACGGACGCCACCGCCCACCAACGCTTCATCTGGGGCCGCCAGCCGCAGCCCCGATCCAGCCTCCCGCAACCAGCTACCCGGGCCGCTATTGGACCCGGTGCCACCGGGCGCGGTTCCTGCCGCGCCGCCTGCCCCGCATGCCGCGCCGCCTGCCCCACCGTGCACTCCAGCCTCGCGCCGGCTGCTGTCTCCTGCCTTCTATGCCGGCCGCCCCCACTGCCAGCCGCCACGCCGCATCGCCAAGGAAAGGAGCTCCAGGTAGGCCGCGGAGCGCCAGCCCCTGCCCACCACTCACGCCGTCTCACTGGTCGCCCCACGCCCGGCCTTGGGTCCAGGGCCTAGCCCCTGAGAGCCGCGCTGCTGACCTCCACAGCCCCGCTAGCGCCCGCTGTATTTCAGGGGCAGCGGGCTTATTTACTAGTCATAATATAAGACATAGTACCTAACAGCATCTTACAACTGAAAACAGGGCCTTACCAGATTCTATACTTTCTGACTATATCGTAGCCCTTTGCCCTGATTTTCACTGCTGTTAAGAATTTACTGGATAATTCCCATAGAACATCATGCATTTAGGGAGGAGAAAGAAATAATTCATTAATTTAGAATGTTTACATGGTCCTTATCCCACTCTAAGATAAGAAACACCTTTGATTTGGTTGTTTCCCTGTTAAATTTTTGAGAGCAAAATCAGACATCACTTGGGTGGCCGATGATATGTCCTCTGGAGGGCACTACATTCAGTGGCCACAAATTGCCTGACAGTCAAAGAAGTCTGACTGGCCTCAACCAAGACTTTTTTGACCCTGGCCCCTGCCTGGGAATGAGTTCTTGAGAACATCAGGGCCCTAACAAAACTAGCACAGTTCCTTAGGGCCTGCAAGATGAAGCTTTTCCACCAGGCTGATGGTTGAGGACAGCTCAGACAAATGGGTATACCAACATGAAGGGCCTCTCCCACTGCAATCCAGATGTGCTCTCCTGTTCACTTCCTACTCAGAAGATCCACAAAGGAGATGTCACCAATTGTTAGCTGTTTTAATTGCTTTTTAAATGTTTTAACGATTTTAATTCTGATAAACCATTAAATTGCTGTAAACCACCCTGTTAAAGGTGGGCAACTACCTAACTGACTGACTAACAAACAAACAAATTTATTTATTTCTAATTTTTCCTGATATCAATTTTGCTTAAGTTTTCAATTGTTTTGGGGATTGTTAAAATGCCCCTAAATGTTCAGTCTTTAAAAGATATTACACATTGGAGATTATCGTAATGGCAAATGGCCAATTAACTGACATTGGTTTTGTTTGCCATGCCTCATTTGTTCAGAGCCTTGTGATCTATAATGACCTTATTAAATGAAAAAGTTCTGCTTTATACTATCTGTTCAGGATTGTTTCATAATAGTGTGTGGGGGGGAACAAATCTAATAAATAAATAAAATTTGACTACCCCTGACAGAATCCACTCCGAAGACTGAGGCAACTGTGCATAATTAGCTGTGCCCGGGCTTAAGAGAGGTGAGAGGCAAAAACCCATTGGCACTAGCAATTTCTTTCTTCTTGGACCTGCACTTCCAGATACTACTCTTGAGCTTCATGGATCCTGTTTCCCTGACCTTCAGCTTGCCACTCTTGACTATGGATCTTCTTCTTGCCCTTATTGAACTTGGCTTGTGAGTGTTTGTTCTCCAGCTACTGGCCTCAGCTTCCTTGGCCAAGCTTCGCATACTCCCTGCAGTACTGTTCTGGCTGCTTGCCCATCTCTCCCTGCCAGGCCTGGAGACTTAACAATATGACATTTGTTTTCTTTGCTGAGGTATTCATTCCTTTCAAACTGATTTCATGTAGGATCTATCACTTACATTTCCAGTGCTATTAACTTAACCCCTTCTGTGAAATCTTCAACAACAATCCAATCCCATGGCACCCTCTCCTCTTTCGACACAATACTACCACACCATGTTTCACAAGAGTTTCTGCATCTCCTTTATCAAGAAATCAGACTAGATTTTCCACCGTATTCAACAGGTTTGCTGGCACTTCATGCATCAAATTAAGTAAGTGCTTGCCCATGAAAGCCAACAGCACAATAAACAATAAACTCTAAAGTTGAACAGGAAATCTTCATCGTGCTTTTGCTACAGCAGGCTAACACTCTGGAACAAGATGTATGAAGGAGTCAGATCCTCTGTTAATACTGAGGCAAACTTAATATATAGAGCAGCAAAAGGATCATATATCAAGTGTGTTATTAATGCATTTTCCATATAGCAGTGAAATACAAGTTCCTTCATAAATTCTTTCATTGCCATGTTTTATGAAAATAACTACATAGTGACTAATAATCCTTTATTAGTCAGAAAAATAACATTCTTTCTATACTATCATTAATGAGATCACTAGAAACTTCAGATCAAGCACCCAATGATATTTCAAAGATGCATTAAATCAGAAACATTTAAAGATTTTACTACTATTATATATTTGATCAGTCTGCCATATTTTTAATGCTACAATTAACTTTTGACAATTACATACTTCACAGATCAAATTGTGGCTCCACCAGCTAAATGACTACCTCTCAGTGGATCCCGCAGTTAATTGCAAATGGATTTTGTTTCTTTATTTCAAAATCCATACGCTCTTCTTTCTCCCAAGTAACTTGGATCCAAAGTGGGCAATTAATAGCCAGAAGACATCTTTTAAATGATAAATTGTATCAACAGAAATAGAAGCTATTTCCATTAGCAAAGTGGGACTTCCTTGCTTGCCCCACCCACTGCAGCCCCAAACACTGCTCCTGGAGAACAGGGAATTTCTGGGAACAGCATAAGGATGCTAGTCTCCAGGGCCCATTATGCACAAGGGGAATAGCGCACATTCGGGGTGGAATGGCGGTGGCTAAAATCACCGATAACGCACGGTGCTGGCTGCAACCGGCCGCAGATTCGGTGCATGCCGCCGAAAAAGCCGCATTAGTGAAACGCGGAAGAAAGCGCAGCTGCTCGGTGGCCAGGGCGCAACCAAAGCGGCGCTGGGGTCGCCGCGTGCATAATCGGTTACTCTGGGTTTTGCCACTGTTGCGTCCCGTCCCGTGCATAAGCGGTTTGCTTTGCTTCTTCCCCCTCCTCGTTTTCCATATGACCCGAAATCACCGTTTCAGCGGCCGTGCATAATGGGCCCAGGAGGGACTTAGGGATCCCCCAGAATATGCCGCTAAAGAAGAAGGAAATCCACAAAATATTCTGCCTCTAATGATTTTTATTTATTTGTCACATTTTTAGGCTGCTACTCCTGGCCTGACTAAAAAGTCACTGACATTTAAATATTTTCCTGCATAATCACTACATTTACCTTGTATACAAATGAACTTTGCATAGAGAGGTCACACACTGCATTGTGGAAAAGCATTTCATAGACTTTTGGCTGGCCCAATGTTTACAGGTGTTCCCCCATGCTCATACAGAATGGTTCTTGCATCCTAAAGGTTCTAGTACAATAAATCAAGTATTCAAAGTGCTAAAAGACTCCCTTTATATAGGAATTCAAAACAACCTTGAAGTGAGGCCACATTTTCTGATGCATGCTTAAAGGACTCCAGATAAAGTAGATGATTTTAAAATGGGATGTGCTATTAGAATAAGTGACATTTTCACAGGGCAACTTAAAAAAAAAAAAGAACTCTCTTGGGAGGGTTGCTTGAATGTTTGCTCCAATAAACACTGGCAGCCAGACAGTAAAATCTGCTTTGGTTTCAGAAGGTACGCACATTTGAAAGTTATTTGGATGAATCTCATGCAGACGTAGATAATGAATACAATAATGTTTGTTTAAAATATAAAGGGATATGTACTTTTAATGAACATGTTCAAGAAGGGAAGCGTAGACGTTTAAAACCTCAGGCCTTTCCAGTCTTGAAACAACCCTTTCTTCTCGAAATTCTCCGATTAAACTTTTGACTTCCCTTCCCAATCTTTATTAACAACCTTTATTAACCTTTATTAACAACCAAACTCCTCTACTTGGGCGTACTAAAATTCAAGGAAATATTATATTGGTTTGCCTTCTTGCAGTATATCTTACTTAGGAACTTTATATATTGCATCTCCAGAGATATGTGTTGGAGGAGGTTTGCATATTAAAATTGTCTAATACAATCATTAAAAGCCAGAGGACAAAAACAAGTCACAAAAAGGACAGCATAAATGAGCAAGAAGCATAAAAACAGCATAAAACAGCATTAAGCTGTTTAAGTCTCACAAAACTGTTCCAAGACTAGAAGAAAACTATATATTTTTTGCTATTTGTATCAGCCAAAGATGAATGGTAACTATAACTTGGATGGGGGGGGGGGGCAGGTGGTTGAAGACAAAAGAAAGACCGTAAATAATGTAGCTTAAATAATTATTTTGTTCAGGAGGTTTTACCAAATAGAAGGAGGAGGAGGAGGAGGAGGAGGAGAAGAAGAGTTGGTTCTTATAAGCCGCTTTTCTCTACTTGAAGCAACTTAGATTCGCTTTCCCTTTCCTCTCCCCACAATAGATACGGACGTCAGCATGCCAGCGGGCATACATACGCAGGTGTGGAGTTCCGCACCTGCGTGTTTACGGACGCCGGCATTCCGACACCCGCGCCTCCCCTCCTCCCTGCGGCGTGGTGCTGGCTGCATTGGGAGCAACCGGCCGCTTCGGGTGCCGACGTGCCCAACCCTAATTAGAACTGTCTCTCTATTGACTAGCAGCAGGGCAGCTTTTGGATGGAACGGAGATGTGACACCACGAGGATGGCTTTTAACATGGCCACAACCTTTATTAACAACAACCGTGGAAGGTTGGTAAAACACAAGGGGGAGCCCTCTCTAGCAGTCCACCGACTGCTTGACCCTACCAGCTCCAGTGGTGACCCAGGGTCTGCCTCAGTTCCCCGCTGGGAATGTAGGCCACCTTTTTTTTGCTGGAGTTGAACTACTGTGGGAAGCTGCCTATAAAGGGAAGGGGGCAAAGGGCACAAACCTCTCTACATGATGCCCCCCAAAGCAGAATGGCCAAAATGAGCATGCACCCCTTCCCTACCAGGTCGGCTTTTGCTCACTTTGAGCCATGTCTTAGGTAGTCCGGTCACAAACTGCTTTCCATCAAACGGGCTCCTTCTCATGCAGGAGCATGAGAAATAAATAAATAAATAAACAAACAAACAAATAAATAGTCAAACCCAATTATTAACTAACAGATTGCAAACCAACAATCCCAACCATAAGGAAACTGCTCTGGCAGCAGTCCCAGGTGGAAGGCTAGGTCCCTGCATATGGCACCTTTTTTACACACCTCAGGGACTTTTTACACACCCAATGTGCGTGCCACCAGCATGAATCACACACACTTGAAGACTTCCAGGTGAGGACATGTCCCTCTACTGCCAGCCCTCCATGTCTTCAAAAGGTAGCTGTGGTAGTTGCAGCCGCGCATTGTATTTAAATCCTCTGTAAAACACTTGCATTCTCAATCCTGGGGTGATCTTTAGTATCTAAGAAACCTTAGGAAGGCTAGAAAACTCCAGGATCTATGAGCATAGTCTTGAATGGAGCAAATGACTTACATCTTCTTCTGGCTTACTCATTAGTGTTTTATACAAGGATACAATAAAAAAGAGTTCTGTTCTGGTGCAATTCTCTACATAAGACAATCATAGGTAAAGGTAAAGGTATCTCCTGTGCAAGCACCGGGTCATGTCTGACCTTTGGGGTGATGCCCTCCAGCGTTTTCATGGCAGACTCAATACAGGGTGGCCTTGCCAGTGCCTTCCCCAGTCATTACCGTTTACCCCCAGCAAGCTGGGTACTCATTTTACCGACCTTGGAAGGATGGAAGACTGAGTCAACCTTGAGCTGGCTGCTGGGGTCACCCCCCAGCCTCATGGGCAGAGCTTCAGACTGCATGTCTGCTGCCTTACCACTCTGCACCACAAGAGGCTCATAAGACAATCATACATCATACAATATTAAAAATTAACAACAGCTAGTTCTACTTTGTACCAAGTAATTTGTACTTTAAATGACAGCCTAATAAATAACAAATGCTGCAATGTTCAATTCGACTTAATGTCTAGATGTGAAACATTTTATTTACAGCTTATTATTAATGATGAGCAGTGGCTTTCTCCACAAGCATCCCCTCTAAGCCCAAAGGACTACTCATAGTTAAAACACAATAACATGGTAATGTGTACCACCAAAATGCTCCAGCACTCTACAGCGGAATGTCAGTTTATTTAATTACGCAAATTAGAACAAGACAGATTTTCAGACTATAAACTGACTGATGCTGATTGCCTCTCTCTTTTGTGGCCAAAAGAATTACTGGTCTAACTTGAATGGAAAACCTGAGTCAAGGTATTTGCAAATCTTAAAAACATGTAAGGAATTCAGCACTTACAAGCTGTACAGTGATTTTCACAGCTGGATTATATAGATGCAAGCAGCTGGCCGCTGTTCGGAACAGAATATTGAACTAGGTAGATCTCTGGTCTAATACAAACAGAGCTGCTGCAGAAACAGAAAGTGTCGAAGACAAGGATAACAACCGCTAGACATCTATAGTATTATACAGTTATTTCAGGGTGGCATTGTTCTAGCACTTCAGATGGCCACAAGGACAAGACATATTTCAATGTTAAAAAAAAAATTGCTCCCAAAAATGAATGGTCAAGTGCACCTCTGGATAATACCCAACCCCCCCCCCCCGCCATTTTTGCATTTCTTTACTTGGAAAAAATGCATTGCTCTAAAAATAGCTGGGCGGCCAGTGATTCCACAGTCCACAATTTATGGCCCTCAGATCTGCAGAAAAGAGAAAGTTTTTTTACACAGTGCTGTCAACATACAGTATTTCTACAAAACAGAGCAATCCACTCTGCAATAAATGAAAATCATGCTTTCACTGAATGTGGTGGGAGTTAGTTAAATGTGTGCTAAAACTTGCTAAATGGTCCTTCCTAGTTCCTATAAAAGAAGGGAAATCATTTCCTGAATTGAAACCAGTGTTTTGAAGGGTGGGGGGAGAAAGCAGATGCCTTTTGATATCACATATCAAGAAGCAAATTCCATTTATAAAAATCAAAACTATTTCATAAATCAAATTGTGTTTACAAGTTGGAGCCCAAAGTCTGCCCTCCTGTAGCTAGTGTTTTATACTACTACATTTTTTTGGTCTGAAATATTTTCTGCTTTTAATTTCTAGACTGTTCATTTATCAGGTGAATGTTTAATGCTTCTCTTCACTGTTACTCTCTTCAGAAGCAGCACAGTCATCAAAAGGAATTATACACTGCACATAAACTGTTCTGAATTTGACACATTTGTTTTATGAGCAACAAAAACATAGCTTCATAGTTTGAATATAATGAATATAATACTGGAAGTCTTTTCATACAGTTTTTTCCCCATTCTGGCTTATTTTTATGCTGTGGCTTTTAATGATTTTGCAGTGCAATCCTAAAAAAAGCAAACAAAAAAAACATTTTTCTGGGAGTGAGCTCCATTAAGTAGACTTGAATAGGATTCTGAGAAATCTGCTAAGGACTATTCATTTGTAATGCTGTTTTACTTTGTGAGCCGCTTCAAGCAAATCTCTGTATGGAAATTTTCTAAACAAACAGATAAATATATATTGACAACAATTTGTACTTGGATTCTGTTAACAAATTCCATACATCAGGCTTTCTCAACCATGGTTTTGTGAAACACTGGGGTTTCTTGATAGCTCTGGAAGGGTTTCCTGAATGGGTGGGAGTTAATTTTTTTTTAATTCAAATATGTTAAACATTTATTGGTTGAGATGATCATATATGATCATGTTGACCCACCTCCCCCATGACCAATGACCCGCCCCCATGGCCAGACTCCCTCTGCAGGGGGTGGGAACCTCAGGCAGATGTATACATGGCTATGCTTCCCAACCATATTCTGTATGCGTGTGCCACTTCTGGGGTATGCGTGTGCCACTTTTGGAGTTTGTCAAACCTGAAGAATATTTCTGAGGTTTCTCAAGGGTAAAAAAAAGTTAAGAAAGACTGCCAAACATACTAGACAGTCTCTTCCATGGAGTGTTTATCCTCTTCCCCTAAAACCTCTGCATACCTGAGATCGTGGTGCTTGTACAAGCAAAGTATTCTTCTCAACAAAGACTAACAGTTCTTCACGTACAGAACTTGTTCACAGGATACAAGCTAGTTATTACCTGTAAACATAATACATATTTAATATTGTTAAACAATTCTTGTGGAGAGCTCAGATTCTTTGGATGCCAGTTGAAGGAGAAAAATTAACTCTGAAGGCAGATTGATGTATCTCTTTGAAATCTGCTAGCATGAGCAAAGGAAACAAAGGCAATTCATTCTCACCAGATAAACATCTGCACCAAAAAATGATGAGATTGTCAGTTTGGTCTTTGGAGAACTTACTTTTATGGAGTTTGAACACATAATCTTTCTCATGTGGTACTACAGAGTGGCAATTTTCCTTCAGTACTTTGAAAATTTAACCGTGAGATGAGGGCGACTTCAAACTTCTCCTTATCAGCAGTACCAATTTACCACCTGGTAAATCCCATTATTCCTGTCTTAATATCTTAAATCTTAGAGGAAAAGGCTCAAACACAGCTAGGTTTAATGGGACTGGCCAACATTTCTACAATGTCCTAGATTAAGGTGACCAGATTGTCCCACTTTTGGAAAGACATCTGGGGGTACCTGGCAAATTGTATTTATGTTGAAATAAAAAAAATATAAATCACAATACTATTTTCGCGTTCTATGCATTCTATGAAACTTTTTGTTGCTCCAAATTTTTAATCAAGAACCTCCCCCCCCCCCCCGGTCAATGGTGTCCGTTTATCCTAGATCATTCTGGTCACTTTATCCTAGATTTTAAAAAATCCTTCTTAAACAGCTTAATGAAAAGCTGATTCCAGGCAGTCAGACAGCTATTAGCATATACACATAGTAAATATTTTTGCATCTCTAGACAGATTTGAAGCTCTAATTACTAATGAAGCCTGTGCCCCTTGTACCCATTGATACCTAAGCATGCCACTTGTTTTAAGAAGTTACATTTCAGCAGATTATCATAGGACATCTTCAAATTCATCCAGTTGATTGAACCAGGCAGACCTTCCAGAAGTTGGCTAACACTGAATTGTTCTGGATAACCATCAACAGTTTCAGTGTATTGACAACTACCAATTTTATGATTGTACACTTCTCATTGTCTTATTTTGTACTCATCATCACTGCTGCCATTTTCATGAAGTGTTTCAGTAGACTTTAGTGATGTCATCTGGTTTTCCAATGTGGTTGTTTTGTTACTCCTTTCATATTTGATTTTTAATTAATCTTGTTGAGAATTACCTCGTGCATTGTTTTATTAACAAAAAGTTTAGAAATTCCTATAAAATAAATATGAATAAGAAAAACAACACAAGAAAATAGTAGAAACTCTAGCATTCTTTCAAGCACATTCTGTGTGATGGTTGTGGGGAGTATGTAAAATTATTTTATTACTTATTCCCTGAAACATTCTTTAGAGCAAAAAGTTGACAGAAGCTATCACATCAACAATATTTGTTTGTGCAAAATTAAATATGTAAGGAATGCCCTAGTAAATATTGCAGAGCAATAGTTAACTTCTATAATAGCAATTGTAGAAGTAACAGTTAATACTGTTTTTTTCTATACATGTCGGCAATGAGGAATTTGCTGACTGCAACGAACTGTTGCCAACAAGATGGAAAATTAAATATTAGATAGAGTTGCCAAATAGTATAAAAATGCTGGTCAGTCTGAATATTTTTGGCTTGAAGAAAATGCAATGTCTTAAGGCCAGTTCTCCCCCTCAGTCTGTTCAGTCCACTATTTTGGGGGTTCAACTGCATGTTTGACTTAAAATGTTAATGGATAACAGATAAACAAATGTTCAGTTACTATTTATTTTTACTACTACTAAATGCTATAATTAAAGAAGATATTAAACAGTACAATACATGGTTCCCCATAATACCTTCATAGTTTAACAATTTTGGGGGCAACAGCCAGTATGAATGGATTGAAATTATTTAAAGAGGAAAAATAAACGCTGAATATTCTTGCCACGTTTCTATTAAACAACTGATTGACTGAAGCAAGAAGTGACTGGTAAGCAAGTAGCTTCTGACTTATGGCATCCGTATAAATTAATGACCTCAAAAAGGCTCCAAATAGGTGCTATGAATTAATTATCTCCAAATTATGGGCTATACTATCATTAACAGTCTTGCTGAGGTCTTGCAGACTGAGGGCTTCAGCTTCTTTGACTGAGTCAATCCTCTTATGTTGGATCTTCCTTTTTTTCCTGCTGCCTTCAACTTTTCTTAGCATTGTTGTCTTTTCCAGTGATCCTTGTTTCCTCATAATGTGACCTAAATATGATAGCCTCAGTTTAGTCACTTTAGATAGTAGGAAGTATTCAGGTTTGATTTGATCTAGAATCCATTAATTTGTCTTTTGGGTGGTGCACAGTATGAATTAACTTAATCTTGGTTGCCAGTGACACATCCCGATTCTTTACACTTAAGAATAAAGGTAAAGGTACAGGTATCCCTTGTGCAAGCACCGAGTCATGTCTGACCCTTGGGGTGACGCCCTCCAGCGTTTTCTTGGCAGATTCAAAACAGGGTGGTTTGCCAGTGCCTTCCCCAGTCATTGCCGTTTTACACTTAAGAATAATTTATAGCTTTTTCATGGCTGTCATTCCCAGTCTCAATCTCTTTCTTGTTTCTTAGTTGCACTCTCCTTTTTGGTTGATCATGGAGCCAAGGAAGAGAAAATTGTTAACAATTTCAGATGCTTCATCGTCAGCCTTAAAGTAGAACAATTCCCCGGTAGTCATTACTTTTGTCTTTTTGATATTCAACTATAATCCTGCTTTAGCACTTTCTCCTAAAGTAGTCAGCGGTCATTTCAAGTCTTCACTATTTTCTGCCACTAAAGACCACAGTTGTTTATTTCTGCCCTTGACACTAATGGCTAGGCTCATGGTGTAGTGTTGGATGGATCACTGGTCTGTAACACATGCATTTGCATGTTATATTAACTAGACATATAGAGAAGTCATAACACTGTTCTCTGTGAATGCATGCAATGCAATATGTAATGTGTACACTTACATAGAATACATGAAATCTTTACCACTGGCTCTTAAATAAAGTTGAAATGGCCATCTGGGCGGCACTGTCCAGGTCTCAAGTCTGCTGTCCGGGTCTGTCCGACCCTAGGACAGCACAGGCAGCGGGCCAATGCAGATGCGCCTAGCAAAGCTGGGCACCTCCAGACTGGGACAGCCCCTAGAGCAGTGGTCCCCAACCTTTTTATCACTGGGGATCACTCAAGGCCGGGGACCACTCACCGGGGACCACTCAACACCTTTTACTGAGGCCCGGTGGGGGGGGTAGTTTACTCCTCTACTCTCAACCACTGCCCTAGCGCTCTCTGACCGCTATGGCAATGTTTAAACATCCCTTAAAAATAAGATACAGACACGCCACAACAATGAAGTGTGTTGTAAAGGGCCAGGGGGGATGAAGTAAAGGGCCGGGGGGGGGGGAGAAGGCGTCCTTTAGGGCCCACCTCCAATTAGTCGAAGGACCACATGTGGTCCACGGCCCACAGGTTGGGGATTGCTACACTAGAGCACCCGCCTCCCTCAGGAACATGGGACCACTCGCACAGCCTTGCCGCCACATGGCTCCTGGCTACCAAGGGCTGCGCATGCCCAACTCCTTCCAGGCTCCAGTGTGCCCCGTGGCCCTCCGCCCACCCACCGCTAAGGCACCCGGTCCCAAAAACCATGCCTGGCAGTGGCAGCCCATGGTCCTCTGCCTGCCTGCCATGTAACCACCCGCACCACATACGCCTTCTTGGCAGAGGCACCCCACGGACCCGCAGCCACATGCCATGGAGCCAGGCGCTCCCGATAGGCCTGGAAGTCAGGACTATGCTCCGCAGCTGCGCGCTAGCTGCCGAGGACGCGTTGCTACTGCCACCATTGGCCACCCACCGCCCTTTCCTCTGCGAAGACACCACCCGCCAGACCTCCGTGCACCCGCCGCTGCTCACCCCACTTCCTACCAGCCTGCCCGCAACCAACCTGCTCATTGCCGACACTCCCATCGTCTCCAGTAGGTCCCCCCCTTCGCCCATTCTCCCTGCCTTTGCCCGCTAGCGCCCACTTCATTCCTGAATGCAAAAGGCTTTTCAGCTAGTATATAAATAAGTACGATTTGGCAAGGTTTGTTTTAAAAAAGAAAGAAAAACTAAGAACCAGCTATTAAAGGCTTACAATACATGGATTTCTAGTTTACTTAACAAGGTTAATTGGTTATAGCTTTCAAAATCCTGGAAGGAAAAACATGCGGTATTGCTCTGTGTAGGATACTTTGAAAAGTTAAGATGTTAGCTGTCACCGTTCTGTTATACATCCCATTATTGCTGGGCCTGGCTACTCCAAGTTTCCATCTCTGCATTTCCAGACTCCCTCTGAACAATTTCCTGTGCCCGTTTTATGTTGGAGACTAAATTGTTGCTAATATAGGAATTCAGTTAACCGCAACCGATAGACAAATACCTTTACTTATCGCTAATGGATTACAACACTTGACTGCAAAAGCCATTTAAACCTTAAACAAAAGCACATTCTGCAACATGCGTTTACATCCACACAGGCAGACGGCTGCTGTTACAGCAGATTTTTATTATGCCTGTGAGAAAATCCTGCATTAACTATTTAGGAGTCCAACTTATTTTGTTATACCTTAGCAAGTTTGAATTGCTGCAGTATGACTTTGTAGGTTCTAAAATGCAACACAGCAAAAGGAATTACTTGAATCATAAAATGTGCTAACTGGTCTGGTATTTAAAAGTAAGTGCACACATATAATACTCATACATACAGCATTTAACAGTAGCATACAGAGTCTCTAGTTATGTCCATTATTTCCCAATGAACAGTTCTGTAAACAATGACCTTGGCAACCATTACTAAACATTTACATTGGAATAATGATACTGCAATTCTGGCATCAAATCAAATCATGGAATGTGGTGCAGCTGGGGTATACCCATAGATATTAATAATCTGCGCCAAACTAGACATTATGGCATCCATAACTCCAGCCCATGGACACCAATGCTATTTTAGAGAGTTTAGAGATGAGCCTGACAACTGGAAATTGTTGTAATGGCCCAAATCTGTTTTGGAACGTGAAAAGGCACAGATAGAGAGTAAACAAAATCCCCTGGTACCACTGTGCTGTGGAACCAGTCAAGTGTGGACTCTCATGGCACATTTGAATGACCTCATTCAGTTCTACAGTGGTGCTGGGGTCCATGGATCAGACCTATGTACACCATAACATCTAGCTTGGCCTCTGTACTTATGTGCTGTTATCATAACTATTAAAATCAACCTGTAGGGCTCTGTGATAGAGGATTTAAAAAGAAAAAGAAAACAATATTATTAATTCAAAACATCAAATATGCCCTACAGGCCTGGCTAACACCTTTGAAATGGACTCTTTGTGTCCCAGAATCCCTGGACAAAGGGGAAAAAAGCACAATGGCTGCTAAGAACATAATCTCTCAGAAAGAAAGGGTTCTCGGGGGGGGGGGTCTGGAACCCATTGCTCCATTATATCCTAGATTGCAGGTTACACCAATATTATCATTTTGCATGGTAACCAAGAAGATATTGAAATTCTTCATCTAAGACAACATGTATATTTGTTTCCAAAATAATCCAAGGTGATACACAACGCTGGCTTACATAGTAGGTCTGTGCTCAAGGAAGATGTCTCTATACTTAAAGCCACACTGTTGGTCCTATTTCTACAGTTATATTTGTTTTGCTTCCTTTTTATCCTAAAAACCTTCTGCCTCTTTTCTAAGCATACAAAACTTTGTATGCCAGTGGAGGCGTGTGTGTTATGGTTTCTTTTGCCCAAAGATGCATATGCACAGAGATCTCTAAAGCTCAGCAGGCATGACATATGACTGCACAATACCAGTCTAACCTCATACACTGTAAAATACTTTCCTTAGGAAATGGACAGGCAAGTTTCTTTAACAGACAGAGATGCCCTATGTTGAGGCTAACAGAGGAATAATGCAGGATCCCCTCTTGTGCCTCAGACAGGGAATGCCTCAATCTAAAACCTGCAGGAGTTGATCCCGTATTGTGCCTCTGAAATTTCCCACTCGCTTAATCTGGAACTCTCTCTGTGTTTCTAAAGGATGCCTGGGCAAGCTAATAATGAGCAAACAATATGGTCTATGGTTTTTACCATTCATTTTTGCTCCCACTATGCATACATTTTAAGCACTGAAAAATTCAGCATAAATCATTTGATATGGCAACAAGTGGTGTAGCTTTGGAATCTCTTGGCAACCAGTCAAGTCCCATATTTGCCGATCTCCTGTACCAAACTGTTTCAAGACCTGTAATTACCAGAAGATGACACATGCAGTATAATAACGCAAATGTTACAGTAGAATAGACTGTTATGCTATAGTTGAAAATAAAATATACCTGCAACTACAACAAAAAAAATTCTACTTGTTAAAATACATTTGGGGATAGGATAGCAAGGTGTAATTTTCCTTTGAAAGTACCGAAACAATCTAGTTAACCTCCACAGGTTTGGAAAACAACTATATTTGTATTGAGCATCCATCTTTCTTTCCTTCAGCAAAGAGCAAAAAAAAAAAAAAAAAGCTCAGAGGGAGGTATTCTTCCACAGGGTCTTTGGTTGTGGCCAGTGTCAGTGCTAGGAACACCATGCCCCCTCCTTTGGCTTAGCTATATTACATCTACATCCCCACTTCTAGGGAGGTCTTCTCAGGGGACAGGGCATTTTTGGCCACCAGTTTTTGTGGTCTTTAGGGGGTCTCAGGGACCCCGGGTACAATGGGTTTTATTCAGGGATTTGTATGGGGGTTTCATGTTTGTAAGCCACTGTGAGTCCCTAGAAAGTGGCAGGATATAAACTTAATAAATAATAATAACAATTCCCAAAAGATATTTTAATACCCATAATTCATACGGAGTTTTCTCACCACTTTAATCCCCTCTCTAACGACTAGGCTTTCTTGAGATATTTCACCCTGAGACAGTGATATCAAGGTGCAAAGGTTAACAAATGGTCAGTTATATTTAGCAAGCTTCTGTCTCCTTTATTGAACAGAACGAATCCTGTGGCATGAGTGGCTTTCTTCATTATTGTCCTGTTCTGACTGTCATCAAGTCCCCATAATTCAAGCCCTTTCTATTTATATGCTTTGTCCAGATGGGCTGTCTCGTTCTAACAGGTGCTTAGTGGAGAAGGCTAAGGCTGTAGATGAAATCCTGGAGTATACTATGGCAGCATGATAAGGTAACCTGTTTGCTCTCTGACCTCCTTACAGACCATGGAAGCCAAAGAGTGAAAAAAACAAAACTCAAATAACATAAACCATCAGATTTGCACAAATCTATCACTTCAGATTTCATCATCTACCTGGAATATTTTCAAGCACCTTAGCCAACTACAGGGGCAATCCATCAAATATGGCTGGTATTCCCTGTCTCTTTGTTTCAATGGCAGTTGCTGGACCGGGGTGGAAAAAAGAAACACAGGGATGGATTACCATCTATTCATTTAGCCATTCAACCAAGCCTTCTAATCATGATTTGGCATGTGCAAGGACACAACTCACTCTCCCCTTCAAAATTTAGAAAAAGTACTCTGACTTAAGAAATAGTGATGGCTGTATTATATGCATTGTGTTTCCCCTCATGAAAACTTTCATTTGTAGGTGTGAAATGGAGTGGCTATGATCTAAAGTTATAGTCTCATCCATGTTGGAGCCTTCATATTTAATGTGTGAAGGTTCTCTTTAAAAAACATGAGAATATGCAGCCACGACATACCGCTGCATATGGTTGATGCTGTGGTTGACGCTGGTTGATGCTGTGGAGGGCCTGGAGAACATGTAGCCACCCTGGCAGGGCCACACGCACACCAGCATGGACAGTGTCAGGGGCAAGAGGTGGCGTGAGGAGGCTATATATAGCTGCCATATACGAGCTACCCACCTCTCCATTCTGAGGTGCCACTGGAACAGTTTCCCTCTCATCCAGCTTATACTGTTCGAACTGTTCATTGTTGAAAAGTTGTTATATGTAATTTTTTAATGGTTCTATATGGTTAGTGCGTTGTTAAAAATTATAGTTATAAGTCACAACTGCGGTTTACAGCATGAGAGGGAGCTGTTGGCTCCCGGACTCCCTGGGGGTTGGAGGGCCTCATTAAGAGGCTGGCAGGGAGACTAATGCAGCTGACCCAGCTGGGAGGCCAGGAGCTCGTTTGCCAGGCAGCCAGGAGTAGCCATATGAGCTGGACACTCACTGTAATTCTTTGGCCGCTTCCCAAGGTGGTAGGGATTCCAGGAGCCAAGGAGCACACTCTCCTGGCTGGGAATACCCAGGGCACTTCTGGAATCCTAGTTTGAGCAGTCGGACAGCTTATGGTAGGCTCCAATTCTTGTGCCAGGCCAACCCTCCAGTAGGAGGCATTTTGAATAAAGCCATGGCCATGTTAAAGCCATACAATGCATAGTGTCTTTATTCCGGCCCATAATGCCACCCTGCCAGTCAACTAGTTTCCTGTTGTTGTTGCACCCAATTTAGCCTCATATTTCTGTTCACTCCAAAATAAAACATTTTCCAGAAATATTAAGGACAAGGCAGGCTGAGCAGACAGAGTATGGAGGTATCTTTTTCAGCACCAATATATTGTCAAAGTGCCAAAGGGACCTTCAACAAAAGAATAATCAGACAGATGTTTTAACACGTGGAAATGAAAAAAAATGAAAGCAGACAGGAAAGCTGGACAAATTTTAAAAAGAGATAATGTGTATATATAAGTGAATTAGTCTTGTATGTATTTGTGTCTGTATGAGTGTGAGTGGCCGTTCGTACACTGTCTTTGTGTTAGACCACTGACAGTCTGATAAATACCATACTTCCATCACTATGTAGGAAAACCTTGGATCTAACCTTACCTCTACAGATCTCTAAACATTCAGTCTATGCTGAAACTAACCAGTGTACCTCTCTGTAAATGCAGTCCTACAGGCAAGCTCTCCAGAGTAAGGGCTTAAGAAAGGGGGACCAGTTTAAGAACAGAATCAACTCATCCTGTGCAAATAACTAAAAAGCCACATTGTTCTGTCCCATCCTCAGATAATCTAACCCACAATGTAATAAGGAAATGATACATACACCCAGAAGGTATTAACATCTCCGACTACATTGGAAATCCACAAGCCTGATGTGAGTTTACTTTCTATCCATCCCCATTAGAGCAAATTGTGAAATCCTCAGAGTAAAAGAGGCTTTTGGAATGGCCCTTTTTATTTTCTTTCAGAAATGGCTGCCATTTGTTATGAAACTTGTTCAGAGCTGACAAGCATACCTTTTCAATCAAAGCCACAGCTGACAGACCGATATAGCACAAGGCCAGAAACAGAATGCGTGCATGGCGTCGTGGCATGGTTTGTCTCAAAAAGAGGATCAAAACATTGTGCAGAGTAATAGAAATTAAATGGTTTTGCAATTAATCAACTTTAATATTACTGAGTTATGAAATAATTCTCTGTGGGAATCTTATTGCATATTACTCTCTCATGTATATTGTCTCCTTCTTTCGGCATGCTTGGAGGAACAAACAGATGAACTAACTAGCTATATATATTTCCAAAGCTGGAACTGTAATTCTACTTTCTTTTTTACATTAGAAACTGATAAATATTTGGACAGGATTGAAAGAACTATGAGCCCAAGAGGACTTTGGGTTTGTTTTTTTATCATCATCCCACATGGTAAACTGGAACTGAAACAAAGGAGTTTCCAAACCATTTGAATTATAATATACAGAAGATCCACCAGAAGAGAAAAAGTTTTTTAAAAAATCCAGACCTTTGAATCACATTGACTGTACAGATCACTGCTGTTTTCTATTGTTTCAACTTGATTTTGGAATTTTGATTCTTTTTCTTCTGTTCTTACAAAGTGTTTTGAAAGCAACTTTGAGATCCCTGTCAGCTACTGAAACATGATATAAACAATAGAAACAATGTCCTATCTGGCTGATTACATGATCTGGTTTGTTCCCCTGAACTCCATAGGGAATGTTATCTACTGGAATTTTTGTCTGTACAAATTCAGTGTAAATAACTAGGAGCTGAACAAAAGCATGTTTTCTGTGCATATGTACAGAAATATGCCCTAAAATGACACTGACTACCAGCTTTTAATGCTTCAATACAAAAGAACATTTAAAAAGATACACTTTTCAAAGGAACACATCTACCTTTCCTTCAGTATACAATAAAAACTGCAACTCAGTTCAGATATTTTTCTCAGTGTTTCTTTTTTTTTTCAGTGCATGTACCATGTAAGGTTTTATTCACGCAAGGCCTCTGATCGTCAACATAGCCTATTTAGTGGTCTAGGGAACCACCCTCCCTTTTCTACCAGCAAAAACCCCCAAACCATTGTGTAGAATTCAAACTGCGATTTGAGTGCCCAAATGCAGAAAAGGCAAATAGTTTATGATTGCTTCTCTGCTTTCATTTCCCCACTTTCAGCAGCTTCAAATTCACCCTTGTCTCTAGTATAACAGCCTCAGCAGTGAATATGGCTTCTCGACTATAGCTGAACTTCTTAACCACAATTTGGTGAAATGTCTGAACACAGGTCATGCCAGCCTCATATTCTGACTCATTATTCAATTATTTAAGTACATAAGCAAATGAATTAATTAAATTGATTGATTGATATGCCGGGCTTCCTTGCAGCTCAGGATGGTGTACAACAACATGGTGAAATCAGCTCCCAGAAGAGCTGAGGGCCTGCAAGACGGAGCTCTTCCGCCAGGCATTTGGTTGAGGCTGGGCTGAGACAAGAGTAAAAAGATCAGGTCCCCCCCCTATTTTCTTTGGTTATTGGTTCCCCCCTGGGCCAAATATTGTCTGAGATCAACTATTGGACAGGGAACTGAGAATGGGAGAGTTGAAGTGAAGTAGGGCATATGTTTACTGCTATCAATGCTGTTGTAAGTCATTTTAAATTGTAAATTGTATTTTGGGAAATTGTATGGGTTAATTTTAATGTGGGTGTTTTTAATGTAAACCGCAACGAGCTGGCCGGGCCAGGAGTGACAGTATATAAGTCAAATAATAAAATTAAAATAAAATCATTCCACAAACATAAATAAAAATTTCAACATCTCAGGACACCTATGCAGTTTCTTCAGATGTAGATATTCTGCAGGGGGGTTATTCAGGGAGGGCCCATTTGATGTTACTGGAATCACTGGCCCCAATCAAATGTTTGGCAGAAGAGCTCTGTCTTGCAGGCCTGGCAGAATTGAGGCAGCTCCGGCAGAAATACATATCTATACTGACTGGAATAAGGCAATGCTACTTTATTAGCACATACTCTAACCATGAGTGGTGTGGAGGGTGTGTGAAAAAAAACCCAAAAAGGAAAGCGCAAAAGCTATTTATCCTTCCACCACAGTTGTCGGAAATAACAAGCCAGTTGTAGAGCTGTCAGACATCTGACACTTTCCATATAAACAAGCCAGAGTTTACACTGATTATAATGTGATGCCACACTCTGTGCTATGCACACATTGTCTTCAATCCCTTTTCTTTGTGCCTAACAGCACAGATCTTGTTGATCTAACAAGGAATACTAATTTTTTTTAAAAAAGTAAACATTAGCAAGGGCACTGTTGGCATTTCACTTTTTACTTACCAACACTGCACTTGAAAGACATATTTTTAGATATAGTCAACAAAATTCATAGGTTGGGAAGAATGCCTATGGAAGCAAAATCAGGAATTAGATACATGCAGAACACATATCTCTTCAAGAGCACCACTGGAATCCTGAAAAGTCTCACTATCTTAAAAGAACAGCTAAAAAGAATACCCAAAAACCTCTGAGTAAATTTAGCACCTCTGAGTAAATTTGGTTCTTTTAAGAACTGGCCAAATGACAGAAAGCAAAGAGTAGGACTCAATGAGCAGTGAGTAGGGGTGAGTAGAGTCGTGGCTAGTTTGCAGATGACAAAAAAAAACAATATTCAGAACTAGCAGGAAAGCCTGTTTTTAAAACAGCCCCTGCTGAGGAGGGTGGGTGACCTAGGCAGCTAGGCTGGGAGGTTCTGTCTTTCCTCACCAGTTGCTCCTCACTCTAGTGTCCTTGAGTGGGAAGACCAGGGAGGATGAGGGGGTGAGCAATGATGGACAGGCTCTGCGAGTCTTGCCATGGTGAGGAGTTTCAGGAGTGAAGCACTTCTGACGTGGAGGAGCCCCACCACCGCTCACCCTCCACCCTGTACCTTAGTGTCCTCCTAGCTGCAGAGCAGAGACTGCGAGGTGGAGTAGTGGGGCGGAGGGTTCAGGGAGAGCTCTGATGATGGGAAGGATTGTGGGGAGGCAAGTGCAACTGCCAATCAGGAGCCCCACTGCTGCTGATCCTCTGCTCTGTGCCCTTACAGCCTCAATACCACACAGCTGGATGGGCAAGTCAGTGAGATGGGGGGAGGGCCCTCATGAAGTGTTACCTTGGGGAGGAGGGTGCACAGCAGGGTGAGCAAGGGGGTGAGTTTGGGTGGAGGGCTTCCTGCAGTAAGGAGGGATGGGTACTCTCTATGGCCACTGTGCAGGAGCCCTGCTGACCCTCAGCTTCCGCCCTTACTATCTGCAGTTCCTGAGTTCATGTCCTAGGCACTCTTCCTGCTGACACCAAATGCCAGAAAATGGCATAGAGGAGGAAGGGGGGGCAGAGAAGAGCTTCTGACTGGCCCTCTGTTGGGGAGAGTTCTCATCCCACTGGTGGAATGCTCTCCCGGTGATGGCCAATCTGAGGTGCACATTATAGAAAGCACCCAACATGTTTTATGTAGGATGATGATGATGATAGTGAAAACCAAGGCTGACTATGAAGAGCTCCAAGAGGACCTCCAAGAGGGAGGTAACAGCTTGATATAGCAGCTAAAAGTGGTAGTTTCTAATTCAGCAAGCTATAATTCCCCTCTCCCCCACATGCATTGTCTGATTTTATTGTGATAGACAGTAGGTTTGGGATAGACAAAAGGAAATAAAAGGAAATAAAACTTTATGCAACGAGTGATTAAAATGTGGGATTTGCTGCCAGAGGGCCACAGAAATAATGGCTATTTTAAAATAATTATATAGATTTGTGGAGGGGAACCTCCAAAAGGCAACATCAGGGGACAACCCTGGCCTCTATGCCCTGCTGTTAGCCATCCAGAGGTTGGCCACTGTGTGAGACAGGATGCTGGACTAGATGGACTATTGGTCTTATCCAGTAAGACTCTTCTTATGTTCTTAAGAGTGGTTTTTAACAATGGTTTTTAACATGGTTACAGAGTTAAATTTTTTAAATGCAATGTGAAAAATAAGGAACCAGAAATCAGAATGGAAGTAAATTTTAGATTCTCCTTTATAAGCCAATTTTTTCAAGATTTTTTAAAGTTACTTTTTAAAAAGCTAATTCTATGAATTTCCACTGTAGCCTTGATATCTTTATATTTTTTGATAATACACCTTGACAATATATTGACTCAGAAGGAGGAAAATATCCCTGCCATTTCTCAACATGAGTGCCAAGATTTTTCTTTAACGCAGAAATCATATTTCTTGTCAGTACACCAGGGTTTCTGCAAAGTTATGCCATTTTATATATGTACCTGTGTGCCTGCGGGACAGTGTATCACATGGGTCCCCCACGGTTGTTATGAAAGGTGTTGAACCAACCTGATTTTCAAAACAGCCTGCTTGCTCTAATTGTTTCCATTCTCAGTTTATAACTCAGCCCCACTTGTTATTTTTGTCTTTTCACTTTTTTCATTGTTCAAAAAATCAATATATTTAACAAAGTAAACCTGGCATATAAATATGACACCTGCACTAATTGGAGAAGGGCCTTGTGCAGCTGCCAACCTGCAAGTGAGTGTTATCAACAACTGTCCATAAAAGTGCCTTCTCTACTATAGCCCCCACCTTGTGGAACAGCCTACCTGAGGAGCTTAGGAAGGCTTCTACTCACCTGGCTTTCTGAAAACTCTGCGGAACTGAATTATCCAAAGTTTTCTACACAGGCAATAGGGTGACACTCTACAAAAGACTTCACAAAGTTACTTTGATAAATTATTAGGAATCACTACACTACTAAGTAAAGTTGCTGTAAGTTGGATCCTGTTTTTAATGTTGCATCATTTAATGTGTTATGTGCTACTTACATTTTACTTCAGTTGCTTTCTAGACTTTTGATTGGCTCTGCAATCCAAACCCTATTTCATTGTTTACTGATTGCTCTGCCATGTTGATTTCATGGTCTCATTTGCCTGGAGTCTCAGTGAGAAAGGCAAATTATAAATAATGTAAATAGAAATAAATACCAAAGAACCAATCCAAATGATCATGTTTTGATATTTTATATTTGCAGATATTTTGAAGCTTCTTAAAAGCCATGAGCTTAAGCAAGGTACAGAAGGCCTGAATTTTCCCAGTCATTCAACTTCCTTAGGAATCCCCTCCCCAACTTCTGCAAATTTAGGTCCGACAAAAAAGAAAAAAAAGTTGTATTTCCTAAGACACAAGCTGAGCCACAATGGTGCTGCCAGCACTTCAAAAGCTCACCGTGGACCTGGCTGGCAGGTTTTTAAGTCCTGGAGATGGTACAGGCATAAACCATGCCTATTCCCTCCTCCCATGCCACTGCCCCCAAAGATACTGCTGGCATCTCCGTCTCTTGGGAATTGGAGGAGGAGGAGTATAGAAATACTTTCAGCAATTAGCGACTGCACAACTAACTTTGAGGGGTCCCCACCTAATGAAACATGTCTCGTGCAGCTGAAAAGGAAATATTGGAAAGATTGCAGCTTTTATGAACTGTGGAATGATTCCAACCACCTGCTGAAAGGAATGAGCAGTAAGCTCATGAGGCTCTGCACAGTAAAGGCTGCCAATAAAGAGGTTCCTATTAAGGGAAGCCCAGAGAGTAACACTCTCAGCCCCACCTGCAAACAGCACAGCTTCTTAACTGGTGCTATACATTTTAAATATACAGATGTTTCAGTTTCGTGACAAGGCCTTGCGTTATTGTTTGTAACACAAACGTTGCATTCTTGGCAATAAGCTGCTATCTCAAATGTTACTGGGAAAATGGAAATGGTATTGGGATCAGGGCTGGAAAAAGAAAACTTATCGTAGCACCTGTTAAAAATTAATCTCCGCTTCATTTGCATTAGACTGAATTCACCAGCACAATACTTGAACCCATGAGGATGCCTTCTAGTGAGTCACACCCTTCGTCTATCAAGTCCAGTACTACCTATGGTGACAGGCAATGGCTCTCAGGGATTTCAAGGTCTTTCACTCCACCTGCTACCTGACCTCTTTTTAACTGGGGAGGTGACGGCTAGCTCATCCCACAGAGCTCATCTCTACCCCAAATCATAGGAACCGTAAAGGTGACATTTTGGTGAGAAGGGGCTATGTATAACCATGCTACTACATAGAATGTACATCCTTGCGGATGTAGTGTGGATGTTTTCCCCCCACCCCCTTTCCACCCCCTTGCAGTACGGTTAGTTCGAAGCCAGGGTTAACAATGCAAAAGCAGCACAGTGTTCAATTCTCTTCCAACAATCAAATTGTGCTACCAGGCTTTGTCACTGCTGCATTTAAGCACTTTCCAGTACAACTAAAGCTTTTCATAAATTGTCTGCTTGATTGGTCACCTAACAGAAGTGGGGCCACTTGTAATTATGCATCATTCCTTCTTTTCTCTTGATACACAATTGGAAAATCAACAACAATGCCTCGTATAACAGGCAAAAGAATTTAGTGTCCGATCGATCACATCTCTCATAGATACAGAAATCCAAGTGCAAGTATCTCCTGCAAATAATTCACCACCTCATCTTTTCACCCAACAGCTCACTCTGCATTGTTTAGGGCATGGTTTAATCTCACCAGAGCTCCTGATAAAGCATGTAAAGGATTTAACTGCATCTCTCAGAAGTATGCCCTTAACTCCATCTTGTCAAATGCCAAGCAATCAGAGCACAGCTACTTAAAAAGAAATGCAAACAGTGTTTTACAGAAACTTTGCATACTGCTCGTCTTCTTTAGGTTTCTATTTAATCAGGCAGAAATTCTTCCCCTCAAAAAGTTCAAAGTTGTCTGGCATTTCAATCAAACAACAAAATCCTAGCCTTCTCAGAGTAGGTGGTCTGAAACAGTAACCCATCAACAATTAGCTTTATGCTTTCTTTTCTAAAGCCGGCATTTGTGCTCTATTCACTGAAGGGAGTAAGGCATCCTCCCTGGTCTAGCATTGTAAATTATAAAAGAAAACAAAACATTGGGGGGGGGGGAAGCAAGCTTATTTGTAATTTTAAGGGATACACTTCAATGCTCTTAATAGTTAAAACTGCACACAGCAATATATTGTAGAGCAGGGACTATGAATTGACAGATACAAACACTTGCCAAGAAACATAAATTTAAAACGAGGGCTACCTTCAAGCTCTTGCTTTACCATTGACCTTGGCTCAAGACACTGTCTACTTTGTTCACCTAACCAAAAGAAAATGTTTAACCATGGATCTTAGCCGTTAACTCCTGTGGAATTAAAGACACAAACTCAGTTCCATTAATTGGGCTCTGCAAGGAGCCATTTACACCTTTCAGAGTAAACACAACCACAGTATCAAACAATACACCTTCCTACCCAATATTCCAGGAGAGAACAGAAAGGTCATTGAATCCCAGTTTCCAGTCATCATTACCAAATTTGGGGAGTTCTATGGCCTTAACTTGACTGCATCAATAAATATAAGCAATGAGATTTACAAGTTAAAATGGTTGTGACACTAGTCAAACAGAAGTCAGGTAGCTACACATGTTGCAGCCACAAGACCTGCTAACTGACATTTCTTGTTTCAATTTCTGCAAAAAAAAAAAAAAAGAGCATGCTCATCTTCTCCAAAGTCTACACCAAGGACATCCCTGTTACAATTAGGCATGTACAACTGGATTCTTTTGATTCCAGGATGACTATCTACCCCAAAATAAGACTAGCTCATTTTCCTTCCATTACATAGGGATTGAGCTATCATTTCCTATGACTTGTCCTAGTAATGCAATTGAAAGATGTGATGCATCCATGCCTTCCTTCTCTCATGTTTCTGATAAGGCAAAGAGGCACTTTTCTTGAATGAGGCAACAGCAAATCTGTTCTGACAACTGAAATCTCATTATTCACACAGACACTTCTAGAAGACTAAAACTGATATGTAGACTTCTTAGTAGATGTTTAACATGTTGAACCCATCCTGCTTCGAATCCAGTGCAGGATTCTTCAGGACATGATGAATTACTACGTGGAAACATAATGGAGCATTCACAAGGTAAAAAAGATGATGATGATAGCAAATATTGTTGACTATACAACATAAAAATTGTAAAACAATAAGCAGGTATGGCTAATATCAATTACAGTCATGAGTAACTAAGAATGCCAGATCAAAATATAATTGCTAAATGTAAGTATTCGAAATCAGAAATTGTATATTGATTTGGCTCAAGACAATTCAAGAATTTTTTCTGTATTTTCTCATTGCTTAGATTGTTTTTTTTAAAGATATTCCTGGCATATTAATTTAGCAGTCTTCTGACAGAAAATGCAGATTTAAACAGCATTGATGAATACAAACTAGCAGTTTTCCTCTCCCGTTAGCATTTATTTCACAGTAAACTTCCATTCTCATTTTCGCACGTGGAAGATGATCTCTCTCACATAATTTGTTGGGAATATGAATGACCTTGGTTGATAATTGGACTGGCAAAAGCAGTCAAGACCTTTCCCAAGACCTCTGCTTATAGTTCCAAATTTGCATTCTGCTCCCAAGCAAATTCTGCTATGGTTTATCGCCTCATTGACAGCTCAGTTTAATTAAGCATCTGTGGTAAAGGCAAGACTTCCTGAAAACAGTATGGAAACAACAGCAAAGCAGCACAGAGTTTTCATTTTACTTGAATGAGGGCAATGTTCCTGAAAAGTAGGTTACTGCAACCAAAAGCGGTCCCATTACTCTGGAAATGATGAATAAAAACATTCATTTGTTATAAAAACATTAGCACATGTAAAATTTGTCAGGCCTAAACACTAGAAGTAAGCTCCACCCAACAAATCAAACCTCTTTTCACTAGAGAACCCTTATTCACCACAACAGTCCCACTCCCAGAAGTCTGGCCCTTTTAAGGGGAAAATAACGAATCTGACCATTCAAGGAAATCCACTGGAAATCCACTGAAAAGTAAGTCTTTTCCCAAGCAGGGCTACGGCTTCCATGTTTAAAAGCACTATCCCATGTCAAAAGGCGTAAGAAACCACATCACCTGACTTCTGTCAAATAAATTATCTTCTCAATCTACAATCACATCATGACACAAACACAGGAGCGAGAAGGAGATCCAAAGAGGGACTGGGAACACAGCCTTCTCTCCCAGTATATGAAGGTATCCCAAGAGCACTTTTGATTATTGACAGAAGTGATGTTTTGTTCTCTTAGGGACAACATGATTAAGTGGTTGTTACTTAGGCTGGATTAAGTTACTTAGGCTGGAGTCCTAAAAACACAGACCTGGGAATAAGATTTATTGAATAAAATGGCATTTCTGCAGAGGTCCACATAAGTCCAGCACAAGAAAACCAAAAAGGGGATTGTGTTGCAAAGAAACCAGCAAACCTAACCAACCAATAGATAGGAACCAATAAATATACAAATTAAATTAACATTTATTGTGCACAACTCAAAGTTAAAAAGTTAGAAACACTGACAGAGCCCATAGGCTAACAGAATGTGCACCATACAATGCTAGACCTACAATAATAGATCTAACACATTGCAGTCCCAAAGTGGGGCTTCCTCAGAGGTCTAATCCTGAACACACAAGTGCTATAGTAGAAAATGCAGGCTGTGAGATTTTTAAAAAATCTATTCATTCTCTATGAATAACAGGCTCCATAAAAGTGGAACCAATAGAAGATGTCAATTCATCAAATGGCTGCTAAAAAATTCTGGAGTGTGCCAGTAAATTCAGTGCATGTATGAAATTCTCATTTTGCTTTCACACATCATAGGAACTACTGGCACACACCAGCCGTGCAGGAGATTAACCTTTTGGTTCCACTTAAGCCTAGCAACATCCTTCTAAACCCGTTGACTACAATAATCTTAGATGGTTACATTTCTACTTAGGATTGCACTGTCACCACTTCCTACTTAGGATTGCACTGTTGGTTTAGTTGTTTTCAGACATCATAATCACATGTAGCGGGAGACTGTCAGCCATGTGCAACAGCAACGCTCACGGGCAACACGAATGTTTACCATGCACATATAGCTTCAACACTAATGAAATTACCTCTGGATTTCTTTTTCATGGTTCATGCATACCAGGACTATGTGTTCATGGCAAATATTGTCCCCATTCACACAATATGGCAACCATATGTATAAGGAGGATTGTGGGTAGTATGCACCCTGTAGGATTCTGCTACACATGAGTTTTACATCTGAATAGGACTACTGCTAAATTCTCTTAATGTACCTAAAGGAACAAAGACTCAAATAAAGGGAGAGAGCAAGCTGAGAATACTGTATATTGAATGTACAATATTACAATGCACAAGCTCAGGGAAAGAAACTTTAATAGCCTATAAAGCTAGAGATTTACTGGAGGCTATAAAAGGCCAATATTTTATCTATCTGATTTGACACCTTTGTGTGCATTCCTCTTTTATCTTTTTTTTCAGTTTAGCAATTTTTGACTCTGCTGTTCCAAATTGTTATAAAGAGTATCCTTTGCCAGTTAGTTCTGCTACCCCTGTAGCTGCAAAGAAATTCATTTCAGGAGCAGATAAAACAGAAAAGGAATTTTCATAGTTCACAAGAGGGTTCTAGTGAGTTTTAAAAATTATGGAAACCACACTCCGTTAATGAAATGGTTGACAACAGCAGGAGCCAGTAACTCCCCAGCTGCAAAGAAGTCAAAAATGAAGGAAAAATCAAAAGTGCATAGGAAATGCGTAAAAACAGGCGACATTCATGCTTTGAAATAGTCAAAAACAAGATCATTTTGAAGAGGAATATTATTATTTTAAAGAAAATTCTACAAGGATCAAGCTAGAGCAGATAAAATAATATCAAAATAAATATTGATTAGATGGTGCACAATAGTAAAATTACGGGGGCCCTGACTATCAGGCTGCAATAAGAGCCAAAACAAGTGTTACATTATCTGTAGCAATTTTCCATACAAGTTTAATGAACTTATCAAATGACCAAATAATCATAGAGTCGGAAGGGTCATCTAGTCCAACCCCCTGCACAATGCGGGAACACACAAACACCCACAGTGACTCCAATTTCATGCCCCAGTGATCCCCCCAACAAAAATCTCAAGAATCCAGCCCGGCCTGGAAGAAATTCACCTACCACCCAACATAAGGCTGTCCACGTTTCAGCCTGAAGGGCCTTTCTCAGTGGTCTTTCTTTCTATATAACTCTTTCTTTAAAAATCCAGAAAATAATATACAACAATCCTGACCAAATTGTTTTCTGGAAACACCTAACTCATAAGGTGTCTGTTGTGGGGAGAGGAAAGGGAAGGAGATTGTAAGCCACCTTGAGACTCCTGGTAGAGAAAAGTGGCATATACAAGCCAACTCTACTTCTTCTACTCTGTTTGAGCCTCGCTTTAGATTTCCTTTGAATGCTGCGAGTCGACTCTAAGCTTTCTGCATTTGGGCTTTCCTCCCCTCAATTCCCAGGTAGTGTTTGTTTTATAGAAATCCTTCCCAGTTCCCCCCAAATAATTCTGCCCAAAACCACACTCAGTGTGAACAGAGAAACAGACTGGAATCCAACAGGTCCCCAGTAGTATCCTATTTCCCATGCTTACATGGGTGTATTTCAGGGTCCTGTTCCTACTAGAGACCGAAAAAACCCTTTCCTAAAACTCAGAAGACCTTCCACAGCGGCATTTAATATAGTATCGAGCTCTGCAGCTGATATGAAAAACTGGCTACTTCCCCATGTGTGCATGAAAACATTTTATACACCATATGGGCCTCTTTAAATTCCAGCCCTCATTTCCACTACTGAAACTTCAGACCTGAATGTAGCTCTCTGAACTACATCTACAAAGGGACAGCCTGGGTTAAAAATATACAGGCCAGAAGCCAAAGACCTACTTTAGGTGTGGCCAAGGGCTTGTACTTGCTTGGGGGAATTTTTTTACACCACTGACCCCTGTCAGTTTCAGAAGCAGTCTGCCATATGGCAGGGGAGCTGCTATTCAAGAAAAAACAAATCTAACACCTCTCAGGAACATGAAGTACTTGCATGGCTCCTTGGACTCTGGCCACAACAAAGAGGTTTTGGGTAGCAAAGTAGCATTCCATCCTCTGTACCCTTTGGCATGCTCATGTGACAGTTGCAAGAACATGACATCTTCACTCTAGCTAAGATTTTGGAAGGATAATTTTAAAAAAATATAATCAATTGTAGAACAATATGTTTCTCAAAAATCCCTAGATTCAATCGCCTTGGCTCTGTGAGTTTCTGTACAGGAAAGATCTCATCAGTGCTAGGCTATAACAATTCCTAAAAACAATTTTTGACAGTAGTGCAGATGGAACAGAAAATTGTCTGGCCTATAAACAAGTCCTTTTAAGTAATGAGTACTCAACTAGTGAGTATAAGCAGAGCTACATTTTGAGAAGGAGAGAGTGTGTGAGCACTCCAAGGCTACAGGGTTAGGCACAAACAAACATTTTCAGTATCTAGTTCAATTTTAGGGTGATGACAGAAACCTCTGGAACACTTATGAGATGTGATTCAGAGGTCCCAACTCACCCATTTTATGCCTAATTGATCCAAAATGGACCAACCACAATTTGATTTGGACCACAATTCCAGGACAATACAGGTCATTTCTCAATATTATCAGACAAGCCCTTTGAAAGGAGGCAAATCCAGGGATTTTCAGAGAGACTACTAAGTTATATGTTAGTGAACTTGCCTACATAAAACGTTATGTGAGAAAAGTTCATGTCTACTACTAACTTAAGAACAAAACATGTTTCAGTCCCTCCTAGATTTTCAGCAGACCTTCGTTCTCGAGCCACATCCCTTGTTCTTTAGAATCATAAAATCATAGATTTGGAAGCGACCTCCTGGGTCATCTAGTCCAACCCCCTGCACTATGCAGGACACTCACAACCCTATCGCTCATCCACTCTAACCTGCCACCCCCGTGAACCTCTATTAGCTTTAGCTGCATGCAGATAGCTACATAACCCATTCCCTTGCTCAGCTCAAGAAGCCAAGTGGAGAAATGGTCAGTCTTCAAAATACAGTGTCCTGTCAACCTCCATTGTCATGTTCACAGGAGTCCTGTTCAATTAGAGCACTGAAAAATGTAGTGTTTTTGTCCCACATGGGCCAAAGTGCTTTGCCAAGATGATATGTCCAGATTTTTCTAGACAATGTGGGCAGTTACCCACACAATTAATATAGCTTCTATTCAGTTCTTTCCGCTAGTTGTTTAAGCACACTCGCCCAGTATGTACCACCCCTTAATTTTCTGTCTTTGATTGCCAACATCTTAATAAGATTTGGGGTAACTTGAAACATCACATTTCCAACATTACTTGGCCCACTAAAAATACTATTTCACTTGTTCCAAGTTCTTTGCCTGCAGCCTAGGGAATTCTGATCTTAGACTGATACTCTTTTTGTGGTTTCTATTGACCCTCAAATCTTCCAGTCTGTCCATGATCACCAATAGATTAAGCATGCCCTCCCATGCCTATCATTTCTTTAGCCTTTCCTCTGTTGTGCAAGTCGTCAGCATATGAAAGGAATGTAAGCTTTATCTTTACATTGCTGATTACTTGGATGGGCTGTGATGATCATGGAGACAGAAACACAGCAAACTAGTCAAGTTAAAACCTACTGTTGGCAGTGGAATTCCCCAACCCCTCACCCACTCCTTTCTGATGCGGGGTACAGAAAAGAAAATTACTACTTACTGTTATACTTTACTTCCAGGCTAAAAAGGGATCAGAACGGAACTAGCAGTACGCTAAAACGCATGCAAAATAATACAACAGAATAAGAAAAGAGGAGCAAGCTGCACAACATAAATTGAGATGGGCTTCTCAGTGTCCCATGTGATTGAGGTAGTGCATCCTTTCCAGCCTGACATAAAGCAGAAGCAACAGAAGTGCACTCACACCAGAGTAGCAGGGAATGCCTGGACTTGGGGAAACAGAGGGCAAACACTCTACAGCAGATCTCTCTCTCTCTCTCTCTCTCTCCCTCTCTCTCTCTCTCTCTGAAGCTGCCAGTCTCTTGAAGATCCAGGGAAGAGTTTGAACACCAAGGCAGTTGCATAAGTATTTGGGTACAGAAGACAAAATCTTAATATATCAAGACAGGAAATGAAGGAAGGCAAATAAAATGCTGCCAATGCAGATTGACACTGTCTTCTAGGACAGTTCAGACAGGAGACGGTTAAGCCTCTTCCCCCTGTAACTGCCCTCCCCAACCAGCCTGATACCAAGGAAACCCAAGGACTTAGTGTTTGGGGCACTAAGTCAGTGAGGGAGGTAGAGGAGGAAGTGAATGCCCCTTACATTTATGCTGCTACCCTTCCATCTGCCACTGCTACCCCGCAGCTCAAGAATTTATATGTAACAATGCACTTCATACACCTACTTACAATATTCAGTGCTAATATACCGGTGCATAAATAATGTTGAAAAATATGTACATTTGGGGGGACAATTAACTGTGAAAATAAGAATTTTTTTTTTGGGGGGGGGGAGAATCATAAGCACAATTCACATAAGGAGAAGCAAAACTGAACTTGGGCTGCTGACTCTTATGGTCAGGACGTCTCCAAAGTCTCAAGTAGAGGTTTTTCACATCATTTACTAGCTGATAGTTTTTAATTGGGAAAACTAGGGGCTGGACATACACCTCTCCAATATATCCATTTCAACTTTGATACTTTCTCTATTTTCCCATATTTGAAATTTTTGTGAGGATCCTACAATTTCAAACTGTTAGGTTACATCTCTGAATTCCTTACTTCAGTTCTTCCTCTTTTAAAGCCTGGAAATAAAACTGGAGTGTTTTTTTTTTTTGTGTCTGCCCCATAATCGGGGACAGAACCTGTCCCAAATGTGCACTTATGCTTGCCCAAGACCATCCCCTGTCTTCTGAACTACAGAACCCCCAGATTTTGTCTTCTGTACCCAAATACTTATGCAACTGCCTTGGTGTTCAAACTCTTCCCTGGATCTTCAAGAGACTGGCAGCTTCAGTTTTCTCCCTTTCCTTCTTTGCTCTCTCTTTGACCACTTGCATCTCTTAAGTGGAGTAACATGTGCAATGTTTGGATTCTTGGAATGCCTTGTTATTTAAGTGGGCTTTCTGGTATCAATGTAGGAGTACTTAATATAATTAGGACTGCTGGAGTTTGCTAATTCCCCAGCTCAGAACTGCAATACCAAAAAAAAAAAGGAGAGCAATTGCATTCCCTTTCCTCTTCACTGCAGTCTGTCTGATGCACAGCTGCACATCCTTGGGGGTCCCACAACCACAAGAGTAATTAAGGGGGGTCAGAATGCAAGGAGGGGGGAAAGAGCAAAAATTGTGCGGCATCCAATTGAAGCTGGTTGGATCCAAGTAACTATTAAAAGAAATTGTACTTGGTGATCACATTTGGTTTTCTTTACACAAACCATGTATACATTAGTTTGTTCTTTTGACCTGTTATGGGGATGGAGGTGGTTTTGATTGAGTCTTCTTAGGAAGGAAGCACAACACAAAGGCAAAGACACAGCAGCCATCCAATAGGGAATGGTAGTCAGAATCCTTTATATGAGAGGCCCAACTGTAAGCGGCAGGTTTTTCGCCATATGACATCCCCTGTGGGGAGGGAAGTTATTCATTAACTTTCTGTTGCTGTCGTTAATAAAGCTGACCTTATTTTAACCCAACAACTGAATCTTATTCTTCATTCCTGGTTGCATGGGCAACTGAAGAAGTCATGTATGTAACAGATGCAATAGAATAGTCAAACAAATATCCAATAGCACTATGATCGACATATGGACTTCCTGCAAACCCAGGAGTAGTTGTCCAATGTGGTACAACTTACTGTCCATACTATGAATCCAAAGTTCTTAATTTAGATGAAACCATATTGTCTCTATTCAATGGCATTCTGAATAGGAATCTTCTGAAGAATGAATAGCTCTTTAGTTGATTTGCACTAATTTTATTCATATCATTTTATACAATTGACATGGTAATTTACTACACATGTTGCAAATTAAGGATGATTGTGCCTGATTGCCCAATTATTATGATATGCATGAACTCCCCTCAAATACTATAGATAGGAATAGACTTCATTAGTATTTTCTCTGTAGAGTCTCAAAAAGAACAGTTGGACCCTCAAGTTCAAACCCAAATTTTAAATAATGATAGTTTTTGGACACAAATGTGGGAAACCAAATAAAATGTAAATGTAAGAAACTATATATAACAGATGTGAAAAAATGTTATCACATTTTTCCACACTAAATATCTTGGATACATTTAGTCAAAATGGTGCTGTGTTAGTAGAATTCAAAAGCATGTCTACTTTTCCTGAAGAACAGAACAGGAAATACCTAATATATGGATCTGCAAAATTGTGGATGAATTCAAAGATTCCTTTGGTTAACAGTTAAAGACAAACACATTTATTGAAGCATAAGTTTTCATGAGTCAGAGTTTACTTCATCTTACGCAGAAAGTCTTCAATAGGCAAGCTTAGACAGACAGATAAAAAGTTACAGCAAAAAAGTGCAAGAATAACTGAGTAGAAAATACAGGCCGAAGATCAAGGGTCTGAGACACACAAATCATCATTATGCACAAATAAAGCCACCAATAGTCAAGACTATACCAGCCTTTCTCAACCTTTTTACCATTAAGAAACCCCTGAAACATTCTTCAGGCTTCGAGAAACCCCAGAAGTGGTACAATCTTGCAATCAGACAGCTCTCTATACCCGAAGTGGACAGGTTGCTGAGGCAGGTGCTGGTGACCACTTGCCCTCTGGATCTCTGCCCTTCTTGGATCTTCAAGTAAGGGGGGCTGAGGGTAGGAGAGCAGCTCCGTGACATTGTTAACTGCTCCCTCCAATCAGGGGAGTTTCCAAAGCTGCTAAAGGAGGCAGTGGTCTGCCTGCTCCTTAAAAAGCCAGGTAAGATTCATGGTTTTGGTTTTAACCTTTAAGGCCCTTCGAGGTCTGGGACCCACATACTTGAGGGACCACCTGGTGCCCTATGTCCCCCGCAGGGCCTTATGGTCTGCGGGGACAAATTTGTTGGTGATTCCTGGGCAGGGTCTTCTTGGTCATGGCCCCTACCTGGTGGAATGATCTACCAGAAGAGCTGCGGGTCCTGCGGGATTTATCAGCTTTCCGCAGGGCCTGCAAAATGGAGTTCTTCCACCAGGCCTATGGTTGAGGCCGGTGTCTCCTTGTAAGATCGAGGGCCCCTTCCCCCCTTAGGGCTATAAATGCAGTGCTCCCTGGTCTCCTCCCTGGGAATGCTGCCGCTGGCGGGTTGCTTGGGTAGGGCAGTTTATTTGTTTTTGTAGGATGTTTTTATGTATTAGGGGTTTAATGGCTTTTTATATGTTGCTACCCGCCACGAGCCTTAGGGGAATGGCGGGCTATTAATCGAAGTAGTAGTAGTAGTCGTAGCAGCAGCAGCAGCAATAATAATAATAATAATAATAATAATAATAATAATAATAATAATAATAACAACAACAACAATAATAATAATAATAATAATATTGCAGAATATGGTCAGGAAGCATAGCTGTGTACGTGCCCACCTGGGGCCCCTCCTCTTCCTACCCCGTCCAGGCCCATCATTGGCCATTTTGGGAGGGTAGACAGGTCAACGCAACCATATATCGTCCTATCACTTGATAAATGTTTAACTGATTTTTTAAAAAATACAATTAACATTAATTAATTCCCACCCAATTCAGGAAACCCTTCCAGACCTATCAAGAAACCCCAGGGTTTCACTATATAGTCCCATTACAGAGGGTATGGATCAGGTAAAACAATTTGAAAAGTATCACATCAGTATTTGATGAAAACAATTGCTTGATGAAGCAATTTGATGAAAACTAATCTGTAAGGAACTACCTAGTCCTAGTATGACAGCATCAATTCTGTACGTGAATTACAGCTCTGCAGCTCGATTCCGGAGCTTCCCTTTAAAACTTACTGTACGGAAATATGCATGCTAGCAAGTCTGCAAAGTAGGTGGCATATTTCTCCATTTTAATGTCTAGTTAGTATTAATTTGGTTTATAACTCAATTGTCCTTCATAGGAGAACAATGTCAATGGAAATACTCTCCCTTCTCTCTCTCTCTCTTTTTGATTGTTTAGTTTTATCCAAACACAGACAGTTGTATCACATAACAGATTTTCTGGTCTTAAAATTTCATAAATGGTCATGCATGCACACTCTGGTCCATGATGGTTAATGAAGCGGAATGAACTGGGAAGTAACCATGATTGTTTTAAACACTTAAAAGTTAATGCTGAGTCTATTAAAGAGGATGACAAAAAGGATGAACGCAATAAGTTGTTCATTCATCAAAAACAATGCCGATTTCATTAACTTTAGATCCTTATACTATTCCGTAAGACTTGTACTATTCAGCCCTTAAATTGATGCTACTAATTGCAGATACTGATCACTGTAAGAATCAAGATGTTGCATTTAAAACTGCATTGAGTATTGTAGTTTTCTAGAAACTTCCTGTGCATTTCAAACACGAAGCTTGACAACACAGCTATCAGAGAAATCATAGATTCAGCAGGAAAATTTAAATTAAATTAAAAATTAAAAATTAAAATTAAAAACCCATGATATTGGTTTGCTACAACATTAACAAAGTAGCATTATTTAATTTCTATAAACCTGTAGCATCATCTTGTCCACAAGGCTGCAATTCTCACCATTGTTTTTCCCTGCTGGCAACATATGATAAACACTTCTGGAGACGGAAAAAAGTCAGGCACAGCCAAAAAGGATATTGTAAATGTCCATGGTCTTTAAGTGGTACAGAGGGATATAGATATGTATGAATACAGCATGTGCTAATGTGCTATGGAGACTTATGTTGATCAAATGAATGTCAAATACACAGATTTCTCCCCAGCCCCCCAAGATGGTAAATTCTGAACCAAAGCACACTTTGCAGGAAATGAAACCAAATGCTACCATTCTTTAAGAACTCAGACCAAAAAGACAAATATTCTTTTTTGTTCAGATCATTTTGTTCATGTTGGAGAAACATAACTCCCTGCACAAAAAACTGTGTTGGACTGCAGCCATTCACAACTTTCATTTAATAGAGACAGAGAACGCACATCCTAGAGTTACCAGCTCTAGGTCATGAAATACCTAGAGATTTTGGGGGTGGGGTTTGGGGAGGAAAAGGACCTCAACAGTATAATGCCATAGAGTCAACCCTAAAAAGCAGCCATTTTCTCCAGGAGAACTGATCTTGGTCACCTGGAGATCAACTGTAATAACAAATCTCCAGGTACTATCTGGAGGTTGGCAACCCTAAGCATAGCATAACGAGGAAGAGCTGGGGGGTTTTGCACCCTGCTTTTTAACTAACTGAAGGAGCCCCAATGCAGCCTTTCCTTCCTCTCCCCAGGACAGACACCCTGTGAGGTAGGTGGGGCTGAGAAAACTCGTACAGAAAGATTGTTCTGTGAGATTACGAACAGCCCAGGGTCACCCAGCTGACTGTATGTGGAGGAACAAGGAATCAAACCAAGGTCAAATGCTACTGTCATACAGCACATCAGCAAACTGGATTTTCTATTAAAGTGTGTGTGAAGCAGAATGTTGCAAGTCTGTGAGAGGTTTAGTCATGCAGAAGAGCCTCTCTATTTAGAATTCTTTGTTCTTATTTTGAAATTATTTTGCATTAGAGAGGAGCAGAAGTATAAGAATGCAAGAAATTACATTAAATCTCATAGTTCATTTTTTCTTAAGTCTATGACAGGGGTAGTCAAAACTGCGGTCCTCCAGATGTCCATGGACTACAATTCCCATGAGCCCCTGCCAGTAAACGCTGGCAGGTGCTCATGGAATTGTAGTCCATGGACATCTGGAGGGCCGAAGTTTGACTACCCCTTGTCTATGATAATTTGATCTACCACCTTCTCAGCCCCTCTTCAAGGCCAAGAGTACGCAATCCTACAGAATACACTTCAGAGGGGGAAAAGAATGTCCTGTGTTCACTCTGGCCTTTGGATGTTTCTTTTTATAAATCTATTCCATTTCCCCCCTTTTCTTTTGTTTCACTATCTACCAGGTTACAACACCCAACCTTCAACTCACACATGAACGTGATGCTCATCTTTCAGACACAACTAACAGTCCAAGTGCACTGCCTCTCACTACAAAGGGAAGTGGTATAATAAGTTCACCTTTTTCTGCAAACGAGAGTAATCCAATGTGTTTCATGAGAATACAGCCTTTACATTAAAACTGGCTCATTTGGTTCCATAATTCTAGCATGCAGGTTATATTCTATTCAGTCATTCTGTACTGCTTACATCCCTTAAATTCCTTCAATCTCCTGGGACTCCCCATCCTATCTTTTGTGTAGTTTGTTGTTTGGTAAAGTTCTGAAAATTAATTATTTCCCTTTTAAAATATAGCATCTCCAGCCTTATGGATAACACTGACAAAATGAAGCAACAATAAATTTCATCTTTGCAGAAATGGTGCTTTCTACCTCGATATGTTTACTTTAAGCCATCTGACCTACATCCCTTACCTGACATTTTGCTCTGTATATTAGTAATTTTGGTTTCGTTTACCCAGAACAGGAATCATAATAATATCTAATCTGCTAACAAACTTGCACAATCTGAGACATTATCTGTGGAGAAGTGGAACATAAATATTTGAAATCCTCTTCATCTCAGGTCACTATGTATTAAGTGACAACATATGAGAACTATAAACTGGCTGTCATTAGAAACACATTATCATTTCTATATCATTCTCTTTTCTATCACCAATGATGTTGCTAGAGTTTCCAGTAACTTGGATCTAAATATGAAATTTCCTCATTTAGAATGCCCAGATGTATTATGAATCAAACATTATTTCCAACACAAGTTCTTATTCAGCTCTGAATGTGCCTTTACTTTTCTCAAACTTTGTCAAAGTTGTAGATACTAAGGGGAGTTAGATAGAAGGAAGCAAATGTCCCCAAGAGATTATTTTTAGAAGTGGACAGACACAGGAAACTCCAGAGTAGGGCTTCCAAATGTGGTGCCCATGGGCACCTGGTGCCTATCAAATGTTTTCAGAAAGTGTGGGGGAGGAGGCGGGGGCTCCTGCCCAGCAGGGCTTCTGATTGGCCACTGGAGATCTGATTAGCTGTGCAAATTAAATTGACATAACTTCAGTGCCAGCTGACACCACAATGTTGGTTTTTGTCTCTCACATGCTCCTCTTTCACAATATATTTGTAAAATTACTGGTGTTGTTCTCCTTCCCAGGGAGGCCATTTTGTGGTTATGCCCTCCACACTGCGTCAGAATTCTGAAGCTGTCCACTGGTTCAGTAAGGTTGGGGACCCCGCGTTAGAGCAGTGGTCCCCAACCTGCGGTCCCAGGGCACCGGGCCGCGGTTCCCTCTCCCCGCCCCCCCCGCAGTAAAAAACTTCCCTGGGCCGCAAGCTTGTGGCCTGGGAAGCTACTTACTGCGGGAGAGAGGGAGAGGGAATCAGGGCCACGCCGCGCATCACACATGCGCGGACCGGCCGCACATGCGCCATGCGTGGCCAAAATCGCACATGCGCGGCACTTTCACGCATGTGCGATTTTGGCTGCACATGCGCACTGCGCGTGCGCACTGCGCGTGTGCACCCGTGCGTGCGCGCTGCGTGGGCGAGGCAGTTGCCCCACCGGTCCCCAGCCAGAAAAAGGTTGGGGACCACTGCTTTAGAGCACTGGGGAAATACAGCTGAGAAACCTGAGCTTACTTGACAAAGCTGAGAAGTTTTCCTACTAGATATCCCATAACACTAGAACAGTTTTGGAGATATTTTCCGTTATATCTCCCTCTCCTTAACACACAAAATCTATAATTTCTTGACAGTTCTAGCAAGAGGATGACGATGACGATGATACAAAAAGTATCTTTCACACAAGAGACAGAACAGAGTGCTATACCTTTCTGGGTATAACCACAGCTCCCTGGAGCCTTAGAAAACATCTTCTGGTTTATTTGGCTGGGCCTCAACTCTGAGTAGTATCCAAGACTTGGCCTATGTTTCAGTGATGCTCAAATAGCTCATGAAGTTTAACACCAAGCTGAGTGGAGATCACCCATGATTATGCTAAAAATAGGGTTGTTCTGTATTAAGAAATACCTGGAGACTTTGAGGGCAGAATTTGGGGCAGGGAGAGACTTCAAAGGATTATAATGATATGGAGACCTGCTTTGACATGCAGTGCTTGGACATCCCAATAGAGGGGCCAATGGAGAGAAAAGTGTGCCACATGTCAAATAAACAAATCAGAACTTAGAGGTCAACTGTTTAGTTTTATTCACCTTGTTCTTTTTGCAAACTGCAGGACCAACCTTATAATGCCTGCTGATTTTAAAAAATGCTATCACCTATATTTAAACAGCATTATTATACACAAAGCCACCATAAAATCCATACACATAACCACAGATTATAATCATCGCACACTGAGCACTGCAGATTTAAGGCTGCCATTCATTTAGTGGAATCCAAATGAGCAAATATTGTGGTGTCAGATGGACTGGATTGCACCCCATCTTGTGGTTCAGTTACTTTAAGTCAGCGTGATAAAACTGGGAACCATATCAATAAAAGCAAAAGAGATATATTTCCATTTCTCGGAGGATGATCCGTTTGTCCTTTGATTAATCGCAACAGTTAACATTTATTATTTGTTAGCATCACATTCTTCTCAACTGCACAAGGTCACCTTTGAAAGGGATCTACACCCTCAGACCTGAGGCTGGATTGGATGGTGCGAAGGAGTTCAGCTACGCTAATGTGTTTGGACATTAGAGAGATAAAACACAGTTCAAACGTTCAACTGTTACAACCCCTGCTTCCTACTAAGGCTATCTCAATGCGCTGAAGATAACTTCTCCAGGCATCGTGAGCCTTTGAAGCCTAGAGATTTGTGCAGGCTGGACACACACAGGAAATCAGTGATAATGCCAATAAAATGACTAGCTTATTTTTCCTAGGTCTACTATTCTCTCACACATTGCTGCCTGTACACACACTGTCTGGCTATCAGATGCCTGCTTTGGGTGAAAGTCATGATCATATTTAAAAGTCGTTGCACTGAATAAGTCCTATGAGTTTTCCGCAAAATACTGATTACTTGCACATCAGGGAAGATGCCTGATGAAACCTTCACATGCTGTGAATAAAGCAGCAAGTCTACTCTGACTTTACTTTATGGAGGCATTTCCTTTCTACCCTGGGAGCATAATTTAACAATGTGAGCTCAGTCGCAGTATATTTGGTCATCTCTGGCCCACAGCTAAATGTCACCTACTGGATTCAAAATGTTTATTTTCCATTCTGCCTCTTTGAAAGGCAACGTATACCTGTACTGCCATTTTCATGTGACAGCTTCTTCTCCCAATGGATCCACCTCTGAGGATAATGTAAGCATGTGAGTCCCTCAGGTCTACTTGTACTTAATTGGTGGGAAGTTATTTGGGGAACTTTTACTCCTGCCTTTATGCAACTGGAGAGACTTTGTCTGCAACTGAGACAGTTGCACTTAATTGTGAGCAATTGCTCTGGAGAGAACACGGGTGAACTGAGACTACTCACACGATAGCCAATGTTCATATAAGAGAGCTATCACCATTGACATACTCATTGTGTTCCACAGTAATCCCTGGCCAAGCACTACGAGATCCTACATACCCTGCTTACCAAGACTACACAGGTAACAGCCAGAGATGTAATCATTTAACAATGTCATTTGGCACAGCATTTCCTCCTTAATGTGTCCTCTTGGCAGGCAGTGTGTACAGCTAAGAAATTTCCCCTGAGACTTACCGAGGGGGTAGTTGCTATGCAGGGAGAAAGCGTCGAAGGGACCTGGCTGGTGGGAGTGAACTCCCAGCCCTGGCGTTCCTTGGGCAGCATTGTGTGTCCCAACGCCGCAGAGTGGGAGGGGCCAAGCAGGAGCATCCGTTAGGAGACATTTGGCTTGGCCTCTTCCCCTCCCAGTGTCCAAGGACAAAACCCCAACACTACCTTCATATTGTTGGGTATCTGAGTTATGTTGTATAAAAGGTTGAAACTGTTAATGGTTATTTCTTTGTCACAGTCAGCAGAATGGAAGTATGGGGCAGATCTTTTATGGAGAGGGGCCAAGCTTTTGCACTGGCCCCTCAGTTTAGGGTTGCCCCCTTAAGGGGCTGACTGAAGGCTGGCATTTCCGGGTGGTAGGAGACCCCATCAGAGGCAGACGCCCAGTGGGGTCCCTCCTGGGAGACACCTCCCATTGGGCAGCAGGCCATTGGGGCACACATTCCATGTTGGCTTGCCAGTGGGACAGTGTGGGGCCTTGTGTTCGAATGATCACAGGCGGGACAGATCCATGCCCAGTTTGGAATAAAGGCTGTGGCCAATACTCATGCCATAAGAATGTAGCCAGTGTCCTTATTGAAGCAATCAGTATCCCCTGCAAGGTAACATTTCCTATTGCTGATTGGACCAAAGGCACACTCACCCTCAATAGCCACATACCTCAGGGCCTTACTCACCTCCCCACCTCACCCTGGGTGAGTGTACCCAGAGTGACCAGGACCCATTCTACACATGTTGGATAATGCACTTTCAATGAGCTTTTGCAGCTGGATTTTCCTATGCACTGAAAGTGGATTAACCAATGTGTGCAGAACGGGCTCAGGACTCCTTTAAATTTTCCTTTCAGCAATCTTGTACATAGTATTTGAGAAGAGGGAAGGTATATTAAAACCATTACAAATCTTTCAGTTCTATATAGTTTACACAGGAGAGAATGCATGAATGCCTTCTAATTAGATCTTTTTCACTGACGTTTTGCTTCATAAATCTGTAAACCTATAAAGCAACTAAAACAGTTTTTAAATCTACTCCAGCTACATATTTGTATCAATAGAAGTCCTTTTTTGCACAAACTGTTGTCCTTAATATTTTCTATGCTTATGAAAAAACTGTGAATGCAATGTACTGTACACCAATGCAGAAAATAGCAAATCCATGCTGTCCTTAGCCAACAGAAAATCCTTAACAGCTGTTTATTGCTCATTTGCAAAACATAAGAGCAAAGGAATTCCATTACTTGGAGAAACTGGCTGTTCCTTGCTATCTTTGGCAACAAAAGCATCACTTATCTTATTTGAACAATAGGCTTCCCTAACTTTCCCACTTTTGCAATAATTATAACAAATGGACACATTCAAATATAGCTAACAGGGGAATGTGATGTGGCATTAACTGCTTTCCATTTCATAAATCAAACATTTTCTTAAACAATTAAAAAAGACCTTTACAACAGGCTCTACATTTTCATGTAGTGAAAACTTCTAGGAACCTGGGAACGACTCTAGGCTATATGGACTGAAAATACACAGTAACCCTCCAAGGAATTACTCAGTAAGGCTCATCACAAACTGCATGAAAGCTTGCTCAGAGAGGGTTCTATCCTTTATCATCTGTTCAAAAAATGTTAGCCCTCTTTTTAAAAGATGCCTTAGGAACCCAGCTAAATAAAAGTCACAGTTTTCACAACAGATACTTGAATACACATATGGTTTTAACTAAATAACTTGCACATCTCCAGCAGCTTCAGAAAGAAATAACTGCAGCATACCAAGTAGATGCTAACTCCTCAAAATGCCAGGACAAGCACATACCTTCCATAATCTGGTTTCTATATATAGATAAGAACTATACCTAAAGCCAGGAAGGTCAGCATTGAAGCAAGTCAAGCATATTTTAGCTGCCCTCATCTTCAATCCTCCACCCCTCGTGCCACAATGCTCCCAAGTCGGCGATGTACATTATATCTCCTAAACAAGACTTGTCTTATAAACTCGTCTTCTCGTACAAAAGATCAGAGATGGAACTCTGCCTATTAAAAAGAGATCAGACAAAGTGTTCTTACTTCAATAATCCTGTCATGAATCTGCAGTCCCCCTTCTTTGGCAGCAGGCCCACTGTCAGCTATTTTAGAGACAAAAATTCCTTCACTAGATGAGCCATCTTGATTGTCCTTTAAAAAAAAGAAAAGAGAGGGGGGGAGGAGAATGTAAACACTAGAAAAGACAGAAACATGTTGATGTCATGGCACTGCTCACAAGTTAAACACTGGATGCCAAATGGATGTTTAAGTACAATGCAGACCACAGCCATGGAGATGCAAACCTTTCTACTGGTAAACAATATAAGCAGCCGCAAACAGGCCAGTATTTAACTTGTCATCCTTCTAGAGACCACATTGTTTGATTCAGAGAAAACAGAACAAGAGGAAACATCCCCACAAGTTGGGTATCAGTTGAAGGTGGTGAAGGGGCAAGTCACTGATCTCTTCCTGATGAAAGAAGTCAGGATGTAGAGGCATGACTTGCAGCAACAGGACATGAATCTCTCTGCAAGGAATATGTGTCCCTGCATTTTGGAAGAGAACCAGAAGATTAGGAAAAGAAAATGTAACGGGTATTCCATCTTCACGTTGGAGATTTCAACTAGTATTACTGTATCGTTGACATTTGGTTGGGGAAAGGGTTCGCCTCTCCCGCCTGTGTCCCCCCAGGTCACTTTGTGCTATATCAGCACAGGTCTGGAAGGCAGGGAGGTGGTGTTGCTGTAGCATATCAAGAGTCCACCCCCTAAAACAGTTCCCTATTCAGGACCCTTCAAGTATTGAGGATGTGTACCTCATGTTCGGATTGAGAGACATGATTGTGATTCTGCAGGCATACCACCCATCCTGCTATCTTACAGTCTCCCTGTCTGATAGAGGGGGTGCCAAGGGTAGTGTTGAGGAATCCAAGCCATTGGCAACTTCACTATTTTGTCAGCAATGGATGAGGACTTGATGGCATCTATGTCAACCATGGGCCTGGCTCAGGTAATAACTGAGGAGGTCGTACTCTTCATCTGTTTCAGAGGGCAGGTGTGGTCTACAGCAGAACAGCTAGATTCAAGTCCAGTAGCACCTTAGAGAGCAACAAGATTGGGAGGGGGGGAGAGTGTGAGGTTTTTAGAGTCAAGCTCCTTACTTATATACAAGTAGGAATGGAGATCCATATGGCCTTATATTCCAATCTAAAGGTGGGAGGGGTGTTGCAAAGAAAGAAGTCAGAATGGAGAGGTACAAAGCAAAGCACAATTAGATAGATTAAAGTAGGGAGGAATGATTGAGGCAGAAAATTAGCATCTGTAGTAAGATAAGAATCACATGCCCCTACTCAGCCCCTGGGGGATTCCCCCTGCTTTAATACCTGGCAGGTAGGTTTCAGAAGGCGGTACTGGGAGAATGCTGCTCAGGCTTTTGGCCTCTGGGGCCCTGCAAAGCTTCATCTTGTCCCCAAGTGGAGTCACACAGAGGTCTGGGCTGATCTGTCACCAATTAGTGGGGGACACTCAGCTCTATCTCATACTTCTGCTTATCACAAGGAGCTTATAGAAAACCTAAACTGATGCCTGAAGGCAGTTTTGGAGGCAGAAAACAGAAATGCTACTGCTGAGCAAAAACCCTCATCAGGACTTAAATTGTCACTCATTCTCGATGGGATTAAATTTCCCTTGATGGAACAGGTCTATAGTTTGGAGGTGCTCCTGAAACCAGGCCTACTTCTGGAGAGGTAGGTGGTAGCTATGGCCGGCAGTGCCTTTTACCAGTTTTGACTGGTTAGCCCACTACAGCCTTTCCTAGGCAGAAGAGACCTGATATAATAAGCTCTACATGGAGTCACCCTGGTTATTGACACCGACCACCAGAAAAACATTAGAAAGATAACAGTCAATCCAGCACCTCCAAATTTTCTGACACAATCCTTTGCCGTCTCAGCCCTTTGAATAAATGCTGCAGGGCTGCTTCAGTACCAGATGAATTTATAGGTTTGAGCTGAATGGATTCCCCAATAAATGAAAATCTTTGTCTGCATTAAAAGGAGCTCCCCTTCCAGCAACTGGTGGCTGGTTGAAAAGTGAAGTGAGAAACTGCAGAAATGTTGGATGGTTAGAGTGACTCCTGGCTGGCGAGCAACCTACATGTGACCCAGATAATAGCTGCTCTCCGCACTGTAACTGAACTCAGTGCCACTGAAACACAGCCAAATCCAAATGCCATCAAAGCCAGTGCATGACCTCTGACTAGTTGGGAATACTGGAGGAAGCATGAATTATAAGGGGGAGAACAACAAGGAAATAATCCCGGAAGGGATAAATACTGTCACACCAATAGTTGCAAACAGCCAGAAAGACAACAGAGGTCTTTGGGTCAGACATTAAAAAACTTATATTTGTAAGGCAGAGAACCAGGGTAATATTATGCTCAGCCCTAGTATTGTATAAAGGTAAAGGTGTCCCCTGTGCAAGCACAGGGTCATGTCTGACCCTTGGGGTGACGCCCTCTAGTACAGGGTGGTTTGCCAGTGCCTTCCCCAGTCATTACCGTTTACCCCCCAGCCTCATGGGCAGTCATTACCGTTAACTCCCAGCCTCATGGACAGAGCTTCAGACTGCATGTCTGCTGCCTTACCACTCTGCACCACAAGAGGCTCAACAATCTATTTCACTGTTAGTATATTTAAGCCCCCCTTTTTGGTGGAAGAGGTTTATTCAAGAAGTCTTCAACATCTAGGGATGGCAATTGTACTTGCTTTACATAGTTATTGTTAATTACGGCTAATTTTCTAAGGATTTTGAACAATCCATTCTTTCATTAGATTGTGCAGAACCAGACTAATCTGTAACACTTCAAAGCATAAGAATATAGCACAAAAAATACATTTGTGTTTCAGTGAAGATTCCCCACCCCAATCTCATCTTTTAAAACACTGGAGAATGAGACAAAGCTGCTTTTGTTCACTGAGCAATCATTTCCAGGAAATGTTAACAGCATTTGAGAGATTCCACCACAATGCCATTAAAATGTTGCTAATTACAAGAAAATTACTTAATTAAAGTGCAGCAGTCAACAAGACTGGTACACTTCTTAAATGTACTAAAAAATACCCCATTATTCCAAAATTAATTCTTTTCCTTTCTTATTATTAGAAGAAATCTGCTCATTTTGTTAAGATAGAGTAAAGCCAATCAATAAATATGAACCAATTTCCCCCCATTTTTGATTTATACAAAACTCACATATTGTATAAAATAAAAACTCAGCTGAAATAGTAAAGTGCATAATTTAAACATTAAGCTGCCTATCGTCTTGTTAAACAAAGACAGAAAAGGCTGAAATATCTGGTCCCCATATCTCTAACTAATATTCATCTCAGTGCCCCAAAATATTTACTTTTTTCCTTCCCGCTGGACTGTAACAAAGGCAGTGCTAACTTCTAAATATCTGATGCTAGCGCTTAATAATTGTATATATTTTCCAACCCTTAAAGGTAGAACAAAGTGCCAATTGTTTACTTTTAGCTGCAGTTGAATAATCTTATTCTGAAAGAGCTATATTTCCAGAACAAGCAATAGAAGGTAAAACTTGCAAGAAATGATATACCAGAGGACCCAAACATGATGCCAGCAAACCTTGGAACCTGCCAAATGTTTTTTTTTTTAAGAGCCAGTTTGGTGTAGTGGTTAGGAGTGTGGACTTCTAATCTGGCATGCCGGGTTCGATTCTGCACCCCCCCACGTGCAGCCAGCTGGGTGACCTTGGGCTTGCCACGGCACTAATAAAACTGTTCTGACAGAGCAGTGATATCAGGGCTCTCTCAGCCTCACCTCCCTCACAGGGTGTCTGTTGTGGGGAGAGGAATGGGAAGGCGACTGTAAGCCGCTTTGACACTCCTTCTGGTAAAGAAAAAGCAGCATATAAGAATTAACTCTTCTTCTTTTTCTTTAAGCGGGTAGAGCCAGGTGGGGCTCTTACCTAATAGGGCTTCGAACTGGCCTTTGGAGATGTAATGGGCGATTAAAAAAAACAAAAAACCATTACTGTTATGGGAGCATCTACCACCACAGCACAAGAATTTCCACTGTGTGACTGAAGGCATCGATCTCACGGCTGAATCCACCTTTTGTGGCAGTCATGTATGGCAGCCGTTTTGCAGCTGTGTCAGAATTCCAAAGATGCTCACAGACTGAAAAAGATTGGGGACCCCTGTGATATACCATCTGCCTATATCAAATATATCAAAGAATCCCCGTTTGAGGAACAGGGCTAATGCTTCAGAAGACAAAAGAAAGGAGCATTTGCTCAGTGAAGATAGTCCATGTAATTTGTGCATGGAAAAACTTTTTGTGAAACAAAACTTTCATCTCTAATTACTGATATGTCCTTCTTTCAAAATGTCTCTTAGGCCTTTTTTGAATGGCGGCAGCTACTGCGCTCTGCCGCCGTGCCTGCCCCGCTGATTTCTGTGTATGCACGGGGGCGGAGCATGCTGGGCTGCCCTGGCATAGCGCGTGTGCTGAACGCCGGGGCCAGGAGGTAAGCCAGAGTGGCGGGGGGGAGGGAGGTTTGGATGGCCCAGGGGGGAGGGGGGCAGGCCCCCTCCACATGCCCAGGTGGAGGCAGGGGGTTGCCTCGGCCAGCTCCGGGGCTCCGCGGAGCCTTCAGGGGCATGCGGTGGATGCTTGGAATTATTCACAGCACCGGCCCGCCGCAGCCCTGGCTCACCCAGGAAGCTACGGAAGATCCCGCGTTTGCTTAACTCAGGCCTTCCGTAGCCCTGGGCAGGAAGGTGCCTACGCTGGCGGCGGAAGCGAGTGTTATCAGTTATTATTCTCGAAGCGCTGCTGCCGCCAACATGGGCATCATGGTGCGTGCATAAGGGGCCTTACACTGTCACTAACAGGCAAGACAAACATACTTTAATGATTAACATACCATACATGGTCGTCCACCGATTATATTAAATCCAAGAGATCCAGAATCACGATGAAGGACAAGTGTGAGTGCTTTAGTTTCTTCACCCTAAAATGAGCAAAGAAAGTCAACTGTAAAGCCTTTGGTAAATTTAGGACAGCTTCTGCTTAATAGTGATGAAAACTAATATTTGATAGCAGCACTGTCAGTAAGCACACTCCCAACACGCAAATGTATTTTGCTCACAGATGTCAATGAACATTTCTTGAGGATTAAGTTTTCTGAAAAGTTCAAGACCCTTGAGTAACACCAGATCAAACTGATCAGCTCATTTTCAGGCAAAGCTGTCATTAGCTTTTATCAACTTGAAATTCTAATTGCTCCTGGATGGATAATATTCCATGGTTTGTAATAAGAGCTGCTGATTTCACTCATGCCTCAGTGGAAGCAATTGTCTTCTGAACTCTTCTGAAGTTATGTGTGTGACCACTGCACTTTATTTAAGGAAATACTGTGGTGTTTTATCATGTGCCACCTTTCCTGGTAGCACTCCTAATGAAATAATGACAACAGACCAGCTCACTGGGGAAAAAGAAACCACAAGTTAAACCTCTAGATAATATACCACAGATTAAAGTTCATAGATAACATGGTCAGGTCTTCCACAAACATTTATAGTCCTGCCACTTATGGCTCACTGTTTACATCTTCTGTTCAGCAGTCATCTTGCTAAAGGTCTGCATGTGTTAAAGGAAAGGCTTCAAGAAGACCACAAAAAGGAACAACAGACAAAAAGTACCAAAGATGTCATTAAAGAAAGCTAGAAAGAGTTATATTCATATCAGGGCCAGTCAGCATACCCAGAGGTGGGGCAGAAGCCAGGGCCTAAGATTTCACTGCTTCAGAGGTCCCCAACCACATGCTGCCAGGGAAGAATCTGGACTTAGGATCATGTAAATCTGTTTAGGATAGCCCTGGGCCAGTAACAGAATTCTGTCCATGTATGAAAAGCCACCTTTTTGTTGTTGTTTCTGGCCCACGAAATATTGATATATATTCTGGAAGCATTTGTCAACTGAAATCTTCTTGTCCCGTGGTTTCAGAAATTAATATATCTTTTAGAAAACCCATGAGAAAAGGCTCCTTCATGACTATATAACTAGTAAAACGGTATATAATAACATGCACCACAACAATGAGACCATGGCTCCCACTGCTGAGCTAGTGCCTAAATATAGGATTGCCATCTGTTGATAAAACATCCTTTCCCACTGCTCAAAAAGAGAGGCCACAGCTCAGAAGGCGGATGCATGCTTTGAATGTATGGGGATTCAAGTTGGAGCTCTTGCCATCTCCACTTAATAGGGTATCAGGTAGCAGGGCTGGGAACAACTTCTACTTGAGACCCTAGAGAGCAGAGTTCAAGACACACTCCACTCATGGTTGACATTACCATGCTAGATGAGCCATTGATCCAATTCATTAAGTGGCAGAGCTTTTATTTCCCTTGAGAGCCCGAGGATTCCTAGTGCTTTTTAATTTCCCACAAACAACAGCAGAAAATAAAACAACTGATTGACTTCTGAGTCTCTCTACTTCCATGTAAAAGTTCACAGACTTTAATAAAGTTACATTAGCAAAGCAGAGCAATGCAAAGATGAATTTAAGCCTAGTCCTTCTGAAGGAGGTAACATAAACCCATGCAGCCCAGAAACTCTGAGGCTCCCCTCTTGTTTTTTCCATCAAATAAAACTGATGTAATCAAAAATCAGCTTCCTTTGGAGGGGGCACAACTCTATCATAAACATCTGGTTCCATCGCCTTCCCAGTTCCTGTTTCACATGGCTTAAAAAAAAAAAAATCTCCCTGCATGTATTATTTCTCCCCTTCTCACATCTTAGTTTTGCTTCAGCTTTGCCTTAAATAATTGTGAAAATCATAGCCGATATAAAGCCGTGACTAATATATCATCATATGAATAAGTAACCTTTCTTTTCGGCTCCCGAGAGCACCTTAAACATTTCCACCTCCGTTTCTGCCTGTGCTCTCTCATCTCCTCAAGCAAGGATTGGGGTTGCCCAGAGCAGCCCAGGGGTTAAATTCTTTAAAAATATATCTATTATTCATAATATGGACTGAAGAAATAACAGCCTGATCAAAAAGCCTATTGAAATCATGGGAAACGTTTCCATCTAACTCAGTAGGCTTTGGAACAAGCCACAGATGGCTTGTAAATTTCAACTATTTGGATACTTGGAGGAAGTCATACATCATCCAACTAACAGCAAGAGGAAGCTACCTACTTAGGATTTAAAAACAGTAAACATTGGCTAGGTGCTTGTTTCTCCATCGCACTCTATGAAAACAAAATAAATAGGGAGAAAGGCAAAATCAAACGCTGTCATCCAATACAGAGAGTGTATGTGGCTTTTTGGAATACTGTCCTCAGTACTGCTATAGGCTGCCGTCAAACTTAACAAACTCTAGTCTGGTTACAATAGGAATGGGCCCAGAAGCTGACTGGGCCTTTACATTTCTCGGTGTGAAAGAAACCACCATTTAAAACTAGGTTTAATCCTGATTTAGAATACCACATCATGTTTGTAGACAAGACACCAACTGAAATATGCACAAGTGGTTAATCTGGATGTCAAACAAATTGCGGTTTCCTTCATAACAGGAGGTTGTCATTCCTGGCTCTGAGTCCAGGAGAAGAGATGGGAGAGAGTGAGACTTTCCTGGCTCATGATGACCACAAGCAAACTGGAGTGTGTAGATGATGTCTGGGTGCAGTTTAATATGTGTGTGTACTTTCAGTTTTTCTAGTCAACAGCCACACAAGTGTAGATTTTGATGATTATCACAACACTCATATTAAAATTCCAACTTCAGTCGTGTGTTAGTAAAGCAACACTGTACTAATAAACTAATACCTGGATCTGGAAAGTTTGTCATTATAGGCAAATTCTGAACACAATCATTGCTACAAGTCAACAACTTTTTATCTGTCACCTCAAAAAGTTGAAAACACTGAAACTTGAGGAAGCTATTTTACACATCTGTTTCTCATACCTCATTAATGACATAAGTTACAACTGCTGCCTAATACTGCAATGCACATGTTTAAAGCTTGTTCACCCCACCCTACCCTTTTTCTCTATGTCAATTTGAAGTTGTCAGTCAACCTTTATTAGTATCTGGTATATTCTGACTTGGTCATATATTCTCCTGTCAGTCCTCTGAAAGAAAAAAAAGTCCAGAGCTTAAATCAACTAGGACAAATAACACAGTTCTAGAGATTCCAATTAACTTGTAAATTGTACAACAGTTGTACAACAAATGCTATGTGGTGGTGAATCAAAGTGTAATTCTTAGGTGTCAACTTAAACATATTTACTTAGAAGCCAGTCACACTGATTTCAACAAGTTTCATTTCTACGCATGTTCGTTTCTTTCATGCACAGTACTGAAGATGTCCAAATCCAGTCCCTAGGGGTGCTTAGTTCTTATACATTCTGCTTGCATTAACTGGCTTGGTGAATGTTCAACTCTTCTGAAAGGACAACAATGACCGGGGGGGGGGGGGGGGAATTAAAGCTATTTTCCCGGAAATCCCCAAGACGAGACATAAGATAATATTTCAAGGCAAAAACATCCTATCCTGGGAGACCACTTTTAAGGTCTAATAAGTTCAAAATTGGAAACACAAGAATGTTATTGTCACAAAAGCTACCTTCTCTATTTCTCAGCTGTGTTCTATAGAAGAATAAAAATAGAATTGGGTCAATCAAGATACCATTACTAGATTGCATTCAGGATGACCACTCTAATTAAAGCCTGAAAAAGGATCTCAGTAACTGCTATTAATTTGGGTGAAGGGTCGGGGGGGGGGTCAAAATGCATTGACTAGATTCAGGTAGTTAGCCATGTTGGTCTGAAGCACTAGAACAAAGTTTAAGTCCAGTAGCAAAAAACAAATTTTATTCAGGAATAAGCTACTGTATGCGTAGCACATTTCCTCAGACACAATGAAATGGGAATTACAAGTCCACATGTATACACTGAAGGTAGGCCATGAATTAGTCCACTGCATAATGACAATGTTTGAAAGGATCTTACAAAAATAACAAGCTAGGTTTACAAGGTTATCATTGGTTTGGCTCTAGCTCTGGGGAAGAAACATAGTAAAGGAAATAAAAATGTCAAGGTTAGAGACTAATGGACAGATGCAATCCCAACAGTGGAATGCTGAGAGTAATTAACAGAGAACCTATCACTAGGCTTCATCCATCTCCCTCTAAACCTAGAGGCATCCCCACAAGTGACTGGCCATGCAGAATGGATTAGTTAGGTGTTGTTTTTTAAAGAATTGGAAAATGGTGAAAGACTTTGGTGAAGTTTGTTAATACGTCCTCTGCAATAACATTCTGAAGAATACTGGGTGGGAGGGAATCCTGCTATCTTGTAATGGGTTCATATAACTGATCATTTGTTAAATCTTAACCAAGTAGCGTTATGAGGGAAAACAGGGTGATATTACTATACACTATGCATGAAAATGTAAAGATCTAACAACATGTTCTTCCTACAGTGTTTTTAGATCTTCATATCTACTTATAGAAGCAACTGTTCTTGGTTCTAAATAAACTGCTTTTATGCCAATAATTGCAACCACTTTCAAAATAAGAAGTAGTGTCTTGCGAATGTCCTGGCTAACCTCACCCAGCTCAAATCATTTGATTCTACAAGTTTGGCATGCCATATTCCCATAGCTGAATAAAGCTCTTAAACATAATTCTGCAAATTGCTTCACCTCCCTGTGGAGTATTTTGGAGCCCTAAATTACCTCTTGTATTTCATTCCCATCACTGAAAGGTTCTCAGTTCTCTGGTAATAATGCAAAAAATCAATTCCCAACCAAACTGATCAGAACAGAGTGGTACAGGGATTCTCAAAAGACTTGAGAGATCATACCTATTAGAGGTTTTCCAGATGTTCAATAGGGAGCAGAATCCCATCCCCAGTGTCTACTGGTCCCATCTCCAACGTCTTGTCTATATATTCAGGGGAATGTATGCACAGACTACCCCTGTGCATGTAAATTGTAAATATTCCATGTGATCAGGAAAAAACAGAGTTACAACTGAACACAGGACTCTGCACAGATGTTCAGCTGAGTCCACAGGCAATGGGAAATGCAGCTAGTGGGTATGAGCTCATTCCACACTGTGTATGTGCATAGTGGATATTTTAAATTCCCAGTATATAGGGGATGACTGACTAGGCAGCCATTGGTATCTGTCATGAAAAAACAAAAGCACACACAAAGTTTTCAGGTCAGTGGCTAAGCCACCAATTTAACTGTGTGTTAAAGGTAAATTATACTGCTATAGAAGTGTGTCACCCTAATTGGTTTGGGAATTCTAGGCTTATTGCCCATGCCTAGATAATACAGCAAAGTTATAAAGAGCAGTATGCATTCAACTGAGGAATTCATGCAAAGAATTTTGCCCTTCTATATGATTCACTGATCAATCTCCGATCCAATCTAGAGGTCCCTGTTCTTGCACCACATTCTCCTTACCAGCTGCTCATGGATGCCAGAAAACTTATTCATCAAATTTCTCTCATCCCACTCAAGACACTTTCACTATCCCATGACAATAACTGTGATAGAAAGGAAAAAAGCAGAACACTGAGGACAGTACTGGAAACAGCAGACAGACACTACTGGCTAATTAGTACCTGTAGCTCTGTTCTATGAGCCTGTATCGCCAGCCAGGGGGAAATGCAACGACTGCAAAGCTGTCAGAACATTTTGATGTATAGTATGGCACTAGTATCACAGGCCTTATGCCAACACAGGTGCATGTTTGCTCTACAATGGGCTCAGCAATGTGGTATGACCTAGTTATGAGATAATAACAAGCTGCTGGTAACACTCAACTTGTTACAGGTACTACAGAACCACCTAATTATAGTCAACCATAAGAGGCTGAAAGACAACTTTTTATAGATTGCAATCACAGCTGATGCGGAGCACAGTGGAATGACCTTGCTCCCTTTGCCTTGAGCAGCAACCCATAGGAGATGCGAGCAGGAACTACAGAGGTGCACAGCATCAAATCTACAGGCATTTGACTTTCAAAAGATATTATCAGATGAAGCAAAATGGAGATTTCTCTGTTTATAAAAACTATCCCTTAAGCCCCAATGTTTCTAGTCTTGTAACATACTGGCAAATAAAACCCCATTTATCTAAAGCTTGGAGCATCTTGGATACCCCCATATTCCATCATGGGATGTATATTCAAGAAATGGTGTAAGTTATTAATACTGTATGGATCAATTGTGCAAATGATATTTTTGACACTGACTGAGCAATTCCAGCTTACCATGATGTGTGTGTGTGTTTTTTTTTTTTAAAGGAACAGCCCTAACCACAATAAAAGATAACCCAGGGGATCACATTTAGACAAGGATTAAACAGGGAAGGAAAAACGAACAACACTGTTTCAAATTATGCATTATGCCCAATCAGGATCTTTGGGATCTAAAAACTCCTGAGCCTACTGTGCATACCCTGCCACTTTCATGCTTCTTCTGCCCTTTGCTGTACGTAATTATGTTGACATCGTTGTCTGATTAAATAATCCCAGGATCAAAATTCTGGAAGCCAGCCATGCAGCCCCCAAACCAGTGCAGCAAGCCATGTGGCAGAAGGATGCCTACACTGACACGATCTTCCTTTTGCTGCCCTTCAGAACACAAAGTCATATGTTTTCTAATTGCACTTCCTTTTGGCATTGGCCAGGCTAAAACTGTTAAGATTGGAAAGTTGCCCAAAACTCTATGAAAGACATGTAATTGATTGAGCGCTACGCCACAGTTTTGTGGTGACATGACACCTTTTGGCTTTCTGCAGATTACACGCTCCCTTTTTTCTACAAACTTAATAACAACCTTTTTGTGGACAGGCTGAACACACAAACAGTCAAGTTAACCAGCTGTGTCCATAAATCTGATAGAAAACATTGCTATGCGCACCACATACTGTGGACACTACCAGAGATTCTTCTTGAACAGCAGCTCAGGCATTTAGGAGGGTAATATAATAATGCTGTAGCCAAGCCATGAACACCCAACACTGATTCAGACATTACATGGTTCAGTGATGAGATCATTCGATGTCTGGACTCTCATGAAGACATGCTTCCCTAACAACTGTGAATTCCAGAACTGAACTTCAAAAATTTCAAGTACCCCATTTGCAGACAACGAAGGCACTTTCAAGCATCTCTTTCTCCAACATACATCCAGACATGGGGATCAATTGAAGAAGGAATGGAAATTCAGATGGAAAATATAATGCTTGACTCCAGTGTGAAGAATCAACACCTCCATACACATCAGTTCCATCTAGTGTTGTGTAAGCAGTTAAAGGGGGCCACCACAAGTAAACTTGCTACAATCTGGCTACAACCAACAAGTGCAGAGTTTGCCTGGAACTCATTCTGAACCATCTCTTGGCTCATACAAGACTGCACAGGAGATCTATAAGGTATTCTTACATTGGATCTCAGCACTGGCACATAAGACACTTGCAAAGCAGTAGAACTCTAGCACCAAATTCACTGAAGTGCTTGGCTTCGTGTTTCAGTCACAACTGAACAGTCTAAAAGAAGATTCCAGTACTCCGCAGTGATGCAACAGTATGCAGAAAGATTATCAGGGTGAGTGGGGAGAAGTGTTGGTAGATATGGTATTACATATCAGCATCACTGACAGAGTGAGACTAGCCAGCATAGTTGACTTGCAGGCGAGCATTATGGGCTGGAATAAGACACAACATGCCGATGTCGGGTATAAACAAGGCCACAGCTTTATTACCTCCCCACGGGGGGGGGGGGGGGGAGGGGTTGGCACAGCATGGGAAAGGGAGCCTGACCTAGCAGTCAGCAGACTACAACCCCCAGAGCCCAGAGGCACCCTGGGGATCTGCAACATTTCCTGCTGGGAGAGCAGGTCCCCTTGCCTACTTAAGTCTGCCCTAAGGGAAGCGACCTATGTGGGGGAGCAAACTGGGTGCAAACCTCAGTTGACTGCTCCCAGGCCACCTGGTAAATGAGTCCCTGGCCTCCCCACCGCGTAAGCCCCGATCGTTTATGTGCCGCCCCCAAAACAACCTGGGGAAAGAGGCTAGGACCCAAGCACATGACACCTTTATAGGCACCACAGGTCTTGCTGTGCCCCATGACACCATGCACACTGTGTACCCACAGCACACACCAAAAATGGACCACTGCGGTGGTTGTATCCGCCTCCAGCCAGCCCTCCACGGTGTCAGCAAGCGGCTGCAGCAAGTCTTAGGAGCGTTTTGTTAATAAGGAACAACACAACTAAAGATACAGATCACAGGGTGAGAAATTTCCTGCAGGACCTTAGAAAAGCAAAGCTGGTTCTTTTAAACAGAATGTTGGAAAGGATCACAAGTTAAGATTAGTTTGATGGGTGGGCCACTGAAAGGGCAAGGAGGGTGGTTGACCATTCATTCCCCAAGGTAAGTTCTGAACATAACCCATTGCTACAGGCATCCGTGCAACTGAGAACAAGCTAGCAGTTCTTATGGAGCAAGAGTTTTTGAGCGTGCCGTTAGCCAAGGAAGAGTGAGCCATTGGGCTTGTTTAAAACTATCATCCAAGCGATGGTGCAGTTGGACAAAACACTGGGAGGTGCACAGTAAGAAGTGGCTTTTGCGTGAGCTCTCCCCAAAGAAGGCATCACATCTTACCCAACAACCAGCCACTTTAAGGGCAACATGTTTGGCCTAGTTACAATGAATGCTTCTTAACTGGAAGAAGTACTGTGTATATGTCCTGAAAGTTGCATAAGCTCTTGCTCCAGTGGTTTTTAAAAGAAGAAAAGATCTAACTGCTTAAAGAGACATGGCTCTAAGAGATGCTGCAAGTACACAGCAATGAGTGATGGTCTGTTGTGTTGTTGCGATCTATGAAGCCATTGTAGATTTTAGAGAACAGATTACATGTTTGCATGCATTCTCTAATGGCTGATTCCAGCGACCTCAAACACTGTTCAGTCCATTCTAGATGATTTGTGGTTACTGAATAGCCCATTTTGGAAAGCTCCCAGGACAGGGATCACTGCACTGAGTGATCTTGTTTAGTAATTGTCAATTACTAATGACTCAGTATCAGATGGGAGTCTTGAGAATCCTATTCGTGGTATATCCAAGATCCAACTTTGGGAGAAAAAAGTGGGAAAGAGACTGTGACTTGGGTTCTTCCATAAACACCATCTGCGTTTCAGACTCTGCAGTTACAGCCTTCCAAGAATGATCCAGAGGATATTCTGGAGTAAACTAACATAGCAAAATCATCATGAACTAATCACGAATACATCCCATGTTCATTCTGAAGCAAGAGAACGAGCCCTTCAGTGCTTATCCAAATGCTCAACTATGTAATTCAGTACAAGGGATCACATTATTCTCTCAGCCCCCACGCCCATCAAATCAATCAAATACAGTCATAACTGAGAAACTGGACTGCATTAACAAGATTCCCATGAAGAATTTGTGCTCAAAGAAAACCCTTAAAAGTACAAAATAGATGTGCTGTAAAAACCAAAACATCCCTTCAACATTTGCCTTTGGTGGTATCAGAATAATTTGTGTTTGTTTTGGTTTTTGACATCTAAATGCCATGAGCATGGCAATTTGATGAAAGTTTTCTTATGTTTGATTCTTCTCCCTCTGCTCCCCCCCGCCGCTTTCTGCACTCCTCCTTCCCAAGGCAGGTCCTGTTTCTCCCAAGTTAGTTGTGAGCAGCTTAGCTGTAAATATTTGCCCTTCATGCAGAGCCCTCCAGCTGGCTGAAGCGGCAGCTGACAGACATGTCTGTAACCAAAGGGGGGAGAGGGAGACCAGGCAGGAGATGGGGAGGGAGAGAAAATAAGTTCGCAAGGAGACATAAAGGGGGAAGGGAGAGGCTTGACCACTTAGCAGGAAACCCGGACAACCAAAATTCTGGTGCCCTTCCCCAACTTCAGCCTTCTTATCCTCACTTTCAAAGTGCCTTCACTACACACAACACAGAGACTTTCTCCAGAGGATGCCAAACGTCTGGCACTTGGATGGAGGGGAGTGTGTGTGTGTGTGCGTGTGGGAGGGGGGAGACGGTTCCTTTTTGTTGTTGTTCCAAAGGGATATTGCCTCTCACCCGAGCATCTGTCCCAAATCTGCGGCTTAAGGCTGCACGTGAAGGAGTGAAATAGTTGAGTGAGGAGGGGGGGAATTCCAAAAGAGAGAGTCTGTCCTGTAGAGACCAGCCACGGAAGGGAAGGGAAGGGAAGGGAAGGGAAGGGAAGGGAAGGGAAGGGAAGGGGAAAGAAAGAAAGAAAGAAAGAAAGAAAGAAAGAAAGAAAGAAAGAAAGAAAGAAAGAAAGAAAGAAAGAAAGAAAGAAAGAAAGGCATGTCCTCTGCCTCATAACAAGTCTGCAGTGACAGGAGTCCCATCCCTCGCAGAGAGGATGAAGGGGGACTGAGGGGCGGCCCCTACAGAAAGCGACTCCCTCCTAACCCCATCGGAGGGCTGACTCTGCTAACGCCTGAGCTGCCTGGGCAGGGGCCGAGAGAGAGGCCAGGCCAGGGCCGGGGGGCGAGAGGGAGGGGCCGAGTGGGCGCGCGTGCAGAAGGACCCCCCCCCCCCCGCGCGCCCCGGGTCGGATTGCCCTCCCCTCCCCTCCGCTCGGCTCCCCTGCGGCCAGGCGCGCCGTTCACCTTGCCGGGCGACGAGGCGGCCAGGCTGCGGCTGAGCGAGTCGAGGCGGGCGCTGTACTCGGTGAACTTCTTCTGGTAGCGCAGCGCTGTCATCTGCAGCTCGAGCTGCACGGCCGAGAGCTGCGAGAGGAGCGACTTCTCCCTCTTGCCGGCGCGGAGCGCCTCTTTCTTGAGCTCCTTCTCGAGGCCGGCCAGCTGGGCTTGGAGGGCGGCGTTGTGCGCCTGGAGCGCCTGCAGGCAGCAGTGCGAGGCGGCCTGGCGCTCGCGGTGGGTGAGCACCAAGCCGCAGCCTTGCTCGCAGATGCCCACCGGCCGGGCCTCGCAGCTCTCGCGCATGTGCGCGTCCACGTCGCGCAAGTTGAGCACCTCGGCGCAGCCCTTGTGGCGGCACCGGGCCGGCGAGTAGTCGCACATCTCGGCGTGCTCGGCCAGGTGCTGCAGCTTGACCACCTTGTCGCAGCCCCGCGCCTGGTTGTCGCACTTGATGTCCAGCTTGAGGATGAGGCTCTTCAAGGGCAGGACGTGATTGAGCTCCTTGGTGGAGATCCGCTGGCACTTCACCGGGCAGCTGCCCTGCTGCACCACCCAAGGCAGGACGCAGCCGGCGCAGAACACATGACCGCAAGGGGTGGTGAGAGGATCCTCCAGAACTTTGTTGCACAGATTGCATTTGAAGTCGGGATCCACCTCCCCGTCGAACCGGTCCAGCTCAAAGCCCATCGCTCGGCCGCCTCCGCTCTCCCCGACAGGCACGCGACGAAGTGGACTCGGGTAAAATTAAAAAATAAAACCTCCAGTCCCCAAAGGCGAAACGTAAACGACCAAAAAGAAGAAGGGGGCGAAAAGAAAAAGAAAAAAAAAATCAGGCACGCACACAAACCACACACCCTCCGAGGAAACGCCACCGACAAAAAAAAACCCGTTCTCAAAAGACGCCCAAAGTGCAGCGATCATAGGAAATTATTCTAACTGCTCTCCTTTTTGATTCCTTGCGAGTCATTGGGAACAGCCCAGACTGGCTGGCTGCAGGCTGTCTACTGACTGAACTAATTGCCTCAGACTTCCTTGAAAATGCTGGGGAGGAATCCTCTACCACATTGATTGGAGTTAAAGCGCAGAGTTTCCCTCGCCCACTTCCCCGCAGCCCCCTGCCGTCCCTCCTCTCCACACGCAGCCCTTCCCCAAACCCCTCCTTGCTCTCGCCTTCTTTGGCTTGGTTTAACTTTTTTTTTTAAGCATTTTTTTTCACTCGGTGCAGCTGAGAATGCTGTTTATTCATATGGATAATCAACTGAAAGGCTTGCTGGATGCATTAAAAAAAAACAGAAAGGAGAGCTTGTAAAGTCCGAGATATAGATTGCTTGGGGGGATCTTTTTGCAAAGTTGTGGCTGTTCTGTGGACCTGTCCTTGTTTTCTGGAAAGCTTAAGGAACATCTTCTGGAGTTCAATAGAATGAGAGGGTCTTTCTACTGTAATGTCCGAGCATTTTTTTTTTTAAACACAGCTCTGCTGAGCTCCTTAGAGCTGTATATCAGGCTGGCAGGTTCTTCTGTTCAGTTCTTCTCTGCTGTTTAGTTTTTGTGTTCTGCAAAGTGACAGTGTCCTTTTGGGCTGGAGGGGGGGACACACCCAGTCATGCTGCAGGGAGCCGTATCTTGAACCTATTAGTATCCACGCCTCTGACCCTGTGATCTTGACTTCAGTGGACTCCGAAGAGTTTAACCCTGTTCTGCAGAGTTCTGTGGAGTGTTGAAATGGCCCCTGCAAATGCAGGACAACTGGCTACCTATCCTGTACCCTTGTGTTTCATATAGGGTGACAAAAGTGTCTTTGTTCCCCCTGTCCGACTCTTAGCAGCCTGTTTGGAAGTGGTGGGGGGAAAGCAGCCGGCTAAGGTCAAAGGACAATGTCTGCAGCATTTTTTAAAACACTCCTACCAGACTCATGTGGCAGGTATTGGGTTGGGGGGAGGGAGTTTTGTAAAAGAGGCTCTGGTATAATATATAAAATACAAACGTTATATCTCAGGCAGGAGCCCTCCTGTATTCTGAGATGGGAAGTTTACTCCATAGAAGTGACTCAGAGGGAGGTGAAAGTGGTGATGGAGGGGGGGGGGTATGGGAGCCAAAATAATGCAATACCTTTTATCGAGGCCAACCCAAATGACATAAGTAGGGCAGACACAGGCAAGGACTGCAAGGAGACTAATCAGATATCAGACTTGGTATCCCCGCAGACTCTTTCTTCAACAATCTCCAAGTCTGTAATTGCCTATGGTTTGAGTGAAAACTGAGATTCTCACAGCTATGATTACAGATCTTAAAGGCGTTCTTTCCCACAAAATACATATCACAAGGCTCAAAGCAAAACCGAGAGCAGCCAGAGCTTTTGCATCTTACCATGCACAGAACATATTCACAGAGGACTCTGTAAAGCTGCTTTGAGCTGATGTATGGGCCCTGCATGGGTTTTGATGCAGCAAGAAGCTGAGAGACATTTTAAATTTGAATGAACATGGTAGCCAATGTAGATTTTATATTTGTGTTACTGATTAAAGCCCAAAACCATTTAAGAATCATGTGTCAAAATACCCACTGGCCTCAAAGAGGAGAAAAAGGAAGGGGATTTTTGTTAAAGGATGGCAAAAAAAAAGGGATAAGAAAGAGGGGAAGTTGTTGGTTTTTTTTTTTTTTAATTTTTAGAATATCTGGACCATCACGCTTAGGTCAAATATCAGATATTCCAAAATCTGATGTCATAAATTGTGCTAAAGCTTGACACAAAAGTAAATAACTCCGTTGTCCCAGAAATTATGACCACTGCAAAGATGCTATTAACATCTTGGATCCTGCACACCCCTTATTTTCGCCCTATTCCCATTATGACTGCAGCTCCATGTAGGATAGGACTGTTGAATGGTAGGACACAAGTTTTGCCATACTGCTTGTATTCCTGCTGATCTTGGGTAACTGAGCTGTATGATCGACACAACTGAAAAACACTGCTGGTTGACAGCACAATAATGAACCAAATTAGTGGTTCATAACAGGGCAATCTACAAACATTGGCCTTCCAGATAACATTTAGAACTGTAGGCTATCTTATACCCTTGACTGGAGAACAGTACACTTTATCTGGAATGGTCGCCCTCTTCCACCAAGCACGCAGCTTTGGGAGGGATGCGCCTGGAGCAGTAAGGGAAGTAGGGGACACCTGCCTAGCCAGCCAGAACAGCTGAATCAACCCTGGTGATTAATGGGGTGCTAGATGCCACAGCCAGATCGCCCTCATATCTGAGAACTGTAGGCGATAGCAGCAGCCTTCAACCTGCATTGCCACTCAGTAGGTCTGCAGGGGGCAGAAAATGAGCTGAAATCACCATTGCACAGACAGCAAGAGATATCATTTCCAGGGCAAACATCACACCATCATAGAATAGAATCATAGAATCATAGAGTTGGAAGGGGCCATACAGGCCATCTAGTCCAACCGCCTGCTCAATGCAGGATCAGCCCAAAGCATCCTAAAGCATCCAAGAAAAGTGTGTATCCAACCTTTGCTTGAAGACTGCCGGTGATGCCATCAATGCAGCGCCCTAGGATCCATGAGAAACATTTCTGGGGTAAACCTGGAAATGATGTCATGCCTTTGGTGCACTGCTCTAGGATTCACCACATTCACCTCAGAAATGACATCACACCGTTGACATAATGGCACACCCATGTCCCAGCCTCCCAGTACTTGCTGGATGGCAACCACCCCTTCTCCCCACTTGCAGAGATTTCTGATAGCAAGTCTTTTCTATTGCTCACCCTGCCTGGAGGATAGTAGATCATGGACCCCCAATGTGGTGTCCATTATACCAATGGTCCCCAACCTTTTTGTCACCGGGGACCGGTCAACACTTGACAATTTTACTGAGGCCCGGGGGGGGGTTTTGCCGAGGGACTTTGCCACCCCCTGAGCCCCTGCTCCACTTGCTTTCCACTGGCGCCCCTGACTTCCCGTCGCCTGCTGGGGGGCGCTGCCAGCAGCAGCTGTGCAGTGCCACGCTGAGGGGAAGCACCAGCCATGGCAGCCACTGAAGAGCACCAAAGGTGAGCTGGCAGCAGAGTGGCAGGGCAGCCCCCGAGGCAGCAGCTGGGGAGGAGGACAAGGAGGAGCCACGGCCCGGTACTAACTGATCCACGGACCGGCACCGGTCCCCGGACCAGGGGTTGGGGACCACTGCATTATACCTTCCAAGTGTTTTTAAAATGTGAGCTAGGCCGGGTGGAGCTGTTGGAGACTTGATTGGCTATGTAGGTTTAAAAGAAATATTGCATTGGCAGCAGCTTCCCCCCCCCCCACACACACACAGAAAGATATTCACGGAATGAGTGAAGGAAGTTGAGACAGCCATACACCCATGATGCTTTGTAAGAATTCCAAAGGTGCCCACAGACTCAAGCAATGTTGGAGACCTATGCATTAGATTCTAGACTCCCCTCCCCCCAGGTCTTAAAAAGTAGTAGTAAATTTCATTTCTTGAGATGTCACTCTTCAGAGACCTGCTTGAGGCATCTCACAATATAAAAGATTAAAAACAAACACAATAAAATTAACAAGAGAAAAATCCAGCTAGTAAAACCCAGAGCATAAAGCATTTAGCAGCCTAAGTGATCTTCATAAAAGTCTTTAGGCTAATAGCACATTATAGAAACAATTTATAGAAACAATTAAGAAGATCATGCCCTTAATTAAAACCTAATATTAAGGCAATGACAGATGCATTCCTGGTACCATAAACAAATACGGATATAAGTATAATCTAAAATCCTAGCATTTTACTTGTAGCTGGGGAGGGAGTCATATGATTATAATGTTAGCTACTCGGTGGGAGGACCACTGGATTATATGAAGTGCTTGTGCATTTTGCAGCTACTCATTTGATACTTAGTTATATAAGAAACACTAAAGGAATGCTGGCATTCTAGATAGCTTCCCTTTGGAAGGCTGAAACCGTCCCTAACTTGGGGTATTTTTGGAAAGAACAGTAGAGGAGCAGCCTGGATATCCCAAATTAGCCTAGGTTTATTAGAAAGTAGGAGCTAAAGAGGGTTGGCCACAGTTAATACATTCATCCTCCACCTCTAGCACCTAAATGAACTTTCATTATTTAAGGTGCAATGGGGCACTTCGTAACTTTTGTGCAGATAAACAATTGTGTAACGGCTTTGTCTTCATGCATACATGGTGACTGACAGAACAGCACCCCTCCCCCCTTCACTTGCGTGATCAAGGAATGGGGGGGGGGTGCAATTTTAAAAAATTTGCTGTGTTATTACACATGCTCAAACACCCTCCCCCCACACCAAAAAAAAAAGGCAGCATGACAGGAGGTGGCACCATCCACTCTCCCAATGGAAATGTAAAACACATGTCACGATTGGAGTCCTGACCAGTGATGGGAGAAAACCACAGATGCATAATGCCAGGCGCAAATTTGGAGTATATATTTAGATTCCTATGTGGTGAAAACAGCCCAGCAAATAATAACTGTGAAATCAGTCTCAGAGAAAGAAAATGGCAAACCACTTTTGCTCATAGAATCATAGAGTTGGAAGGGACCTCCTGGGTCATCTAGACTAACCTCCTGGGTCATCTAGACTCTTAATTGAAATATTTTAATGCCCAGATTTTAAAAATCTAAGTAACCAGCATAGAAACTAGCCCTCATGAAGACAAAAAGGGGAGAAATGAAAATGCATATGTTATTTTCTGACAGTAGAACCTATAATAAATTAGAAAATACATAGAAGAGCAGCATTCAAATAAGAGCAGCATTCAAATAAGAGTGTTTTTCCCTCCCCCTACAATATAGCACTTAAAATGCCTGAGAAAATAATACTGAGATAATAATACTTTGTATTCAACCTTTCAAGAAGCTACATAGCATACACACGCACATACATATTTATTTCCTCTTAGGACTCCTGAGAAACAGGCTAAGCTGAGAGTACCTGATATCACCCAGTGAGCATTATGGCTGAATGGGGATTTATATCCAGACCTCCCAGAACCTAGACAGACGCTCTGATCGTTACTGCACGTTGGATCTTTTTACCTGTTGTCTTCTAGTATGCAGCCTCAGTCCAGGGCTCTGGGCCAGTTGGCCATACTGGTGCCTACAAGCTTAACAAGCATGCTACCAAACAAACAGAAGTGGGAAGGAAATTTCAAACCCGTTGTCCTGCCACCTAAAGAGCTCTGTGGTCACCATGTACCTCTGAAGATGGTAACAGAAGTTTTTCAGGCCTGCTCTCACTAACAGGTATGTTTGTATGGGAACAGTCCATACCACCCCATAAGATTATGCCAGTAAGAACAAGAACTATAAATTATGCCCGGAATAAAACTGCTAGCTAGTGAGTTCTTTTAAATCCGATGAATATGTTCCCTATTATCAGTCAACAATCTTGCTGAAGGAATGCTGGATTCTAAATCTAAGGTATCAAGATTGGGGTCCCCAACTTTTTTGAGTTTAGAGGGACATTAGGAATTTTGATATAGCATGTGAGTACAGCCACAAAATGGCCACCATAAAATGATTGCCACAAGAGGGGGGGTCAGTTTCAAAATGGCTGCCACAGCTTACCTTCAGTCACACTCTGAGGATTCTTGTGCAATGATAGGTGCTGCCAAAACAACATTTTTTTAAATCTGCACAGACAATCAAATATCCAGTGGCTGGGCAAAACCCCCACCTGGCCCTGAACACTTTCTAAAACACTTGGCTGATGACAGGGAAGGTATCTGAGCAACATTATGTGGACTCATGATCTTTTCATCTGTATGAACAGGTATAATGCCCTCCCACACTGCAGCCATTCTTCATTAGCATGAATACAATCCCACCCAGAAGTGTCCAATTCCTTAATGTCCACTTGTCTAAACAATTGATCAACAACAGTTACAACTTAGCACTGTGTGCTTGCCTGGATCTGTCCAGGTCCAGGTAGCCAGATATGGTGAAGTTATACATTTTTAAAATAATGTTTCACAGATTGAATACAGAAGGAAGGAGGAATCAGCAGGAATTACCCTCCTCCTCTAATACTTTTGGAATCAGAAGTGTGGTCCTCATTAAAGAAAAAAGAAGAAGAAAAAACACCTCTTCAGCATTCTGATTTTTAACCTACTATTCCAATGCCAGGTTGCCAGATGATCAAGAAAAGCTCTAGAATCTGTTTTTCTTTTCAGACTTTAACAGCATCACGATCTGAAAGAATCAGCAAGTGATGCTTCAGCTGGCATGGGAATAAGCTTAAAACTGTACTGCCCATCACTAACTAAACATCAAGTTGCTGTTACACAGAAGCAGGATAAAGATCTGTTTGTATGCACCTCTGGGAAAACCCCTGAAGAGGAAATGCAATCCCAGCATGAATGCACTTGAAGCTGCCCAGTGGTATACCTAGTGTATTTGATACCTGGAGTGAATCGTTTTTAACACCATTCTCCTTAGTGATTTAATCCCAGCGTGAATAGCAAACATATTCATAGATATGTTAAATGCCTGTGATTTTGATGGCTACTAGCCTTCAAATGCAGTGATTAATATTGACATAATTAGTTACCAACTTTTATATTGCTCCTCTAGCTGTCACTTGAGGGCGAGCTTGGTGTTGTGGTTAAGAGCCGTGGCTTCTAATCTGGACAGCCGGGTTTGATTCCTCACTCCTCCACAGGCAGACAGCTGAGTAACCTTGGACTAGTCACAGTTCTCACAGCACCGTTTCTCTCACAGCTCTCTCAGCCTCACCTACTTCACAGTTTTGGGGAGAGGAAGGAAAGGCGATTGCAAGCCGCTTTGAGACTCTTCTTCTTTAATATCAGTTGGGATTGCACCGAATATTAGATGATGTTATTTAAAGTAATACCGTGAAAAACTCTGAGTTCCTAAAATCAATAGGAAGGAGGTGTGTTTAACTCTTGGAATGGGTCAGTCTCACTGAGGCTGTAATCTAAGAACTGTTTCCTAAGAGTAAGCTCCACTAAATAAAATAGAACTGACTTCCAAGAACACCTCCAAACATGCTGAATGAATGAATGAATGAATGAATGAATGAATGAATGAATGAATGAATGAATGCCTATCTAGCAATGTGGCCTTTATGGTTGTACAGTTGCACATGTTTATTTATCTTTATGTCTCTTAAGAAGGGCAAGTCTTCTTTTTTAGAAGTCACAAAGCAATCAGGATATAAAGGGAAAGAAAATGCACTGAGATTAGCCATTGGTACCAACAATCAGGCTGCATTCGTGCTAGGCTGTGTGCAGAACTCCTTCCCCAAGGACAGGAAGGCAGCTCACTCAGTGCTTGCGGGAATGGTCTGCTTGAACTTCAGCTGGGCAGAATGCCGTATGCAAGCTGAGCTGTAAAAAGGCAGGAGTTGCAGTAAGCTATTGTTCTCCTAGCTGTGACACCCTCATGTAGCAGCTGTAGTAGGCCAAGTACAGTGAGCGCCTGTGTTTCCAGCTGGGAGAGCTTGTTGTTTGGCAGGCAGCACCCAGGGCAGGCTGGTCTTGAGGTGCGAAAACTCCTTGAACAGCGTATGTGAGTGGCCAGCTCATGCAAGCGCCTTGCCTCAGCTGTGATTTGTTCCTCTGTAGCCAGCCTTTACCAGCAGGGAGCCCAAGGCTTCTAATTATTTGCAACTGGGGCAGATCACTGTGGCCTTGGCATAACTAATGAGGTAACCTCTTTCAGTGCTGTTTGATGGAGCATTTGAGGTGAGGCTTCACCCTTGTCAGCCCCCCACCCCCATGACTATGGGTTTATCCCTGTAATTGGGAACAATTAGGAAGGAAAGTTTGCACTAACAGAAATAGAGCCCACGGGTTTGATTGCATCGAAAAGTTCTGTCTGCACAAGAACAAGCAATTTTTACATTGTCAAACTATCTGCAGCTACCCTCCAATTCCCGCTTCATGCTGCTCTTGTGAGTCTCCCATTCCTTAGGATCGTAAGAGGCATTCTTGGGCTCCAGTGGAAGTGGGAAACCCACTCTGAAACATCATGGAGACCAAGCCCTACAAGGAAAAGACTGAAGGACTTGGGAGCCCCACGATTGCTGTCTTTGAGTATTTGACAGGCTGTCACAAAGGTGGGCAGTGAACTATTCCTGCTGGTAGGAGTCTCAATAATGGGCTTAAATACAGGTAGAAAGGTACCAGCTGGATTTGAGGGGGTGAAATTTACAAGAAGATTTGTTCAGCAATGGAATGAGCTGCTTATGATGGGGGTGGGTTTCCCTCTCACTGGCAAACATTTGTTAGGGATGCCTTAGACCAGGGGTAACCAAACTGCAGCCCTTCAGATGTCCATGGATGACAATTCCCATGAGCTCCTGCCAGCAAATGCTGGCAGGGGCTCATGAGAATAGTAGTCCATGGACTTCTGGAGGGCTACAGTTTGACTACCCCTGCTTTAGACTGACCCTGCATTGAGCAGGGGCTTGGACTAGATGGCCTGCATGGCACGTTCCAACTCTTATGATTCTACAAAAGCATACTTGGATGACATCTAAAAATTGATGATGATGAGTAATTTCATGTAGGTATAAAATATCCGGTGCAATGGAACCCTGCATAGGTGCCTTGCCAAGGAGATAAGCAGTATTGTTCAACATCACAGTCTGGAATCAGCCCCTTGTTCTGCCTATAAAAATACTGCAGTGCCCAGCACAGAAAACAATTAAATAATCAAGAAAAGCATCAAGGACACTTAAGCAGAGAAAAGATAAGATATGGTAAGAAAAATTATCTGTCCAAAATATCCTCAAAATCTAAACAGTTCATATGAGGCAAGATGCAGGACAAATGGTGTAAGACAGTGGTCCCCAACCTTTCTGAGGCTGGGGACTGGCAGGGCAACTGCCCCACCCATGCATCGTGCATGCGCGGGCCATGCCCGTGCATCGCACATGCACAGCCGGGCAGCGCATGCGCACATGCGCGCATGTGCCATGCACAGCCAAAATCGCGCATGCGTGGCACTTCGCGCATGCGCAAAAGCGCCGCGCATGCGTGGTTTCGGCTGCACATGGCGCATGTGCGGCCCGGCCGTGCATGCGCAGTGCGCGGCGCGGCCCTGATTCCCTCTTCCCGCCCTCCCGCAGTAAGAAGCTTCCCGGGCTGCAAGCTTGCGGCCTGGGAAGTTTTTTACTGTGGGGGGGGCGGGGAGAGGGAGCTGCGGCCCGGCGCCATGCCGGGCTGCGGCCTGCAGGTTGGGGACCACTGGTGTAAGATATAGTTACGAACTTGGGGAGGCCTTCATCTCTAGGGGCTGTTTGTTGACCCCTCAGGGCAACTGTTTGATTACTGCATGGAAAATTATGGTGGACTAGATGGACCACTATTCTTATCCAGCATCAGAGGAAAAAATGGATGTTGGAACCTTAGGATATAACACAGTTCACCTTTTTTTAGACTGTAAACCTCAAAGGATCAATTTTGTTTCTAACGTTTTGTTACATATCACACTTATTTTAGGCCTTGTACAAATCAGAAATATCTTTCAAGGACATTTGTTTGAAATCAGTTGGACTAATAATTTTATACCTCATAATAGTTCCAGTTAATTCTCTGCAAGCTGGACGACTTCACTTTCCCATCTGGATTCAAAGCTGTCACAAAAGGGCAACAGAATCTCCACTTGGACACAAAATAATTATTTTGTGCTTTTTGTGGTCTATTAATATCTCATTAACGTCACTGAGAATTATGTGTGTATCTGTGTGTATTTAGGCTAGGAAGACTTAGTACTTGGAAAATCTGTTTCCACACACATATAATCCCCAAGCATTCAGAAGGTATAATCAAGAGCTATTACACAGGACCACACCAGAAGAATATCTAAAAATCTCAAAAGTATGCATTTTTCTACCACAGGAGAGAGAGCAAAATACATCTGTGAACATTCACAAAGCAACCCAGTGCATAAGACTTTTTTGTATTGTGGATGTTCCACTAGCAGTCCTGAACCCAAACAGGAACAATGCTCATCTTTCCAAATATCACTGCAGGGGGCAAAGAGCAAAGCAGGGGGAAAGGCCCATGTTCTTTCTTTATACCCCCAGGCAGCGGACCCTTGTCATGATAATCTAGCCCCCCAAAACAATCTGGAAGACAGTTATTCAGTGTGCATTTTACCCTATGACAGGATATTAGACCAAATATGGCTTCAGAAATCTCTTCTGATAAAGAAGAAGTCTCAGAAGGGGAAAAGCAGCTCAAGTACTCTTTTAATCAGGAAGACTATCAAGAACAATAGTGGCCCCAGATCTCTCGGAATCCTCTAAATCTGGAAAAATAACCACAGAGTTCTGTCCAATGTTACCAGGAGTGGAGAAGATGGCACTCTTCCTTGAATTCTTTGTACATCGATGAAGGAAAAGTGAATTAATCCTCTCTCTAATAAGCAGAAACCTAACCAACCAAAAGATACAACTCCTTGCTTAATTAAGTGATGGGTCTTTTACAAGTTCTGTTAGTAGATGTCCTGATAGTAGCCTTCTTATCAAGGGGCCTTGTCACTAAACATGGTCAAGGATCCCTAATCAACCAAGCAGACTGTAAGTCAGCCTGTGCCCTCAAAAAGTGGCATGAGGCCCCATTAGGGCAATTCTATTATGGAAATTCCTCTTTATTTACTGGGCAAGGAAATTGCAAGCAGTAATTCCAAAGGAGGAGAGTTGGTTTTTATACCCCTCTTTTCACTGCCTGAAGGTTTCAGAATGGCTTACAATTGCGTTCCCTTCCTCTCCTCACAACAGACACCTTGTGAGGTAAGTGAGGCTGAGAAAGCTCTGAGTGAGACTGCTCTGTAAGAATAGCCTCTATAACAGGGCTGCGCTGAGCCCAAGATTACCCAACTGGCTGCATGTGGAGGACCGGGGAATCAAACTCAACTCGCCATATTAAAAGCTGCCACTCTTAACCACGACACCAATCCAGAGAGGGAATTAACAAGTTCCTTAAAGTTGTCATGTTCATGGCAGATGCAACCCTAGATTCCCTACATTCCTTTTCCAGATCAATGACATAAGCAATGGTGATGTGCAAAACCTTTTGGCTCTACACATGGCAGGTGGACTGTCATTCTAAACTGATCCTGGCATCCTTTCTGTTTCAGGTTGGCAGGATTTATGGAAACAATCTTAAAGTCTACCTGGTAGAAAAAAGATCCTGATGTCGGCTTCTCACAAGTGAGAGGAAGGTTAGCTCCATTCCAATTAACTGTGGAATTCCCTGATAGGGACTAGTGGGTTTGGGTCAATGCTGGTTAGGTTACTCCACAAAATTCTAATACTATCCCCCCCCCCAAAAAAAAATGCTTCCTATAGTCCCCAAGGTTCAAAAGGAAAGAATAGTATCTGCAAAACATGAAAACCATCTTATCACCTTGAGAACATCAAGGCTATAGAACCAGCTCCCCCATGTGAAAGATCATCAGGGTTGTATTCAGCATTCTTCCCAGCAAGCAATATTGGGTGCAAAATACCTGGAAGAAAGTTGTGGTAGACAAATACTTCAGGATGAAGACCCACCAGTCCATCACAGAAGTTTTGAGTCTGAGGCTCCATGACTTCATGGCCTCTACAGACCTCACAGAGGCACACGTTCACATGTTTCCCTCATACCACAGGTCCTTATGATTTTATACAAGTTATATTTTCAGTTCAGAGCTCTACCTTTCAGGCTTGCAACAACTCCAAGAAACTTTTCTAAAATAAAGGTGGCCCTGTTAGCACGTCTTCATTGCAAATGGATTCACACCCATCTGTTTCTCAACAATCTACTAATTAGATCACCGAATCTAGTACAAACTCCCAAAGACAACATATCTGCCATCCAATGTCCTGCATTTAGTGAGATGCTCTCAAACTCCACCAAGAGCAAGTGAAACCCTGCAGCAGACTCATCCAGGAATAAACTTTAATTGATAGTGCAATCCATTCCTTTCACTGTCACCTAGTTCCTAAGCACAATAAAATCAGAGTCCAGTAGCACCTTTAAGACCAACAAAGATTTATTCAGGGTGTGAGCTTTCGAGTGCAAGCACTCTCTGAAGAACTTCAGACCAACACAGCTACCCATTTGAATCCAGTTCCTAAGCACGTGTGAACTGAACCGAGATTATCATCTTGAAACATCAGGATTTGTGTTCAGAGCTGCTGTAGAGCAAACCTTCTGTTCACAGCAAACTTGAAACTTCTGTCCAAATCAGCCTCACCAGCTCCAGGTTCACACATACAGGGGAACGACAAATGAGGACTTAATGAATAGCAGAACAATGAAGTTCAGACTGCAGAGGAGAATTTCAGCTTTGAATTCTCCCTCACGTCAAAAAAAAAAAAACCTCCACATAAACAGAAAACTAGCACAGCAGGCAGAAAAGCATGTTACTCCAGTTTGTTTTCTGCGGTGGTTTTCTGCTTGCAGGAAAAGCCTTCCACAAATGGACCCTCTCGATATAATGTGAAGTAGTGTCTTCCTTTCTATCACTTGATTTTCCTGCTTGTGTGAAGGAGGCCCAAGATTCCTTCGATATTGGCACATCCCCCACCACTGACACATTTCAGATAGATACCAGCCTCCTACACAGTCCCCGTAATACAATAAAAGAGAGTATGCTGAGTTTGTGAAACTGAGGTAACAATGTTGTGACTCTGGCACGGGACCTCTCTATAAAGGGATGCAAAGCCCTCCCCACACCCCTTGTAAAATATACTTCCATACAGAGACTCCTATTATTTTTCATCATCCGGGTAACATGACCAGGACTCCCGTTGCCCTGCAATGAGAAAGCAGCCATCATGTTCCGAACTATGTGGGGACTCTGAAAGATTAAACATTACTTGTTAGAAATCTTCCATATAATCTCACCACAGTTCAGACCTCTACAGGGTAGCGAACAGTAACGTAATGACGAATCCAGCCTTGATAAGCAGGGTCCCTCGAAAAGTTATTGGATCCTACGTCAACAACAGGATGGAAAGTATGTGTAATAATTCTGACTAGTGTTTTCATTAGGGCTCTCTTTCCAGGCAGCTGCTGCCGAATTGCGTGATGCACTTGACCATTAGCACAGCCTGGTCTAAGATTTTTGTTTATGTACAAGGCACAGAAAGGCTGATTTCCCAAGCAACCCGCTCCTTATATTCCATCTACCCCCCCCCCCAAAAAAAAAGCTGGCTCATAGCTCAAATCCCTTCTTGAAAAGCTGTTACATTGGGGGAGGGGGAGGAGCGTAAAGGGAACTCCTCTCAGTAGGAGACATTCAGTTTAGGGTTTCCAGAAGGGAGGCGGTGTATCCTGCCTTTCTCAAGTTGTTTTCTCAGACTGAGATTTCAAACAGACAGGAGCCCTGTTTTGTTCCCTCCTTGCCATTAGAGGTGAATGTCAGCAGCCAAAAAGAGGGAGGAGTGTTATTCAATTAGGTCCTCCTGTCTAGAGGTTGTGCACAGGGGTGGGGCCATCCCTTGAACCGTTAGTTCTTTCATTCCTTGCTGGGATCCTGTCATAAGAGATGTGTGAGGGTGCCTTGTCATACGACTGGGATTGAGCCCTGGCAAGATTCCACCACTTTTTCCCCCCCTTTCTTTTTGAAAGCAGGCATTTTTCAACACTGGGTCTCTTTCAGGTCTGTGTATATATGATTTAGTCTTCTGCTGTTGCTGCTGCTGCTGCTGCTAGGAAGCCAAAACCCCTATTGCAGCAAAATCTGTCGAGCAAATCCCATTCAAACAGCTTGTTTGGTGTTTCCGCTCCTGGACTGCAGCCCAGTTTTCATATCCCACCTACACAATTTTGAGACAAAAGTACTGTTGCGTCTTGAGAGGAAATGGACTTAGTGAACGTCTTTTCCTCTTTTTTTTTTTTTACTTTTGTTAAAAGACACCTAAAGGAAAAACTGACAATGCAGCCATGGAAACAAATCCTTTTCTGTAGTGTTTTGTTCTTTGTCTCCCTTTTTAAGGAAGGACCTCGAGCCTTAAACCTAATACAATATTATTGTAACCTCCTCATCAATAAACAAAGAGCATCAAGGGATATCTGGCTCCTCTCCCTAAAGTCTGTGGTACCTCAACTATCATGCAAGTGAGAATTTTAGATTTTTGTTACGTAATGCATCTATAAATGTAGTGTAACCTTTTGTGGCTTTTTGCAGAAGCAGAATCCAAACATAAAACTTGGATGCAGTAGTCCAGAACAGAGGATAAAATGTTAAAGGTGTAAGCTAAATTCTTATTTTCATGTATGCATTCATATCTCTTGAGAGGTGACACATACATTTTCTAAGCATGCATGAATATATGAAGCTGCCTTAGACAGAGTCATGTTGGAATATGCAAGATCTATAGTGCGTATGATACTGTCCTTCTGGGGGCATTGGGGAACATAGTTAGCATATTTAGATCAGGAATTTCTGGACATTTTTCAAATACTCTCCTCCTGTGTCCTGATTGGCTAATAGGAGACTTCCTGCTCCTTTGATTACACTTCCTCCCTGCTTGCCTCCTGAACAATTGGAATATTAGTCACCGGCAGACTGTAGGACTCTGTCTTCTCTCTTTCTATACAAAGTTGTTTCTCTTCATAATAAAACTATTTTATTCTTTTAAGCAGCCTGGGGCTTTGACCCTTTTTGCAAATTCAGACTCTGCAACAATTCAGACCATTGATCCATCAAGGTGAATACCGTATACTAAAATTGGCAGTGGCTCAGGTAAAAATCTTCCTGATCCCTCTAAATGGAGATGCTGGCACTTTCAACATGCCAAATAGGATTGCTAGCTGATAGCTAGCACTTGACAAGAGATGGAAGGGGAGGGACATGGGGGGTGCTGTTGTTGCATGTTACTACTGGAGGATACTATGTGACATCATGTCATGCTAAGAATCACTGAAAATGATTGTAAAACCATAGAGTATCTGGGGATTCCTAGAGTGATGTGATAGAAACTTTGGATTTTACCTGGAAGTGACATCATGTTGTGCATGATATCAGTAATTATTTTTATTTTTCTTCTGCCTCCCAAAGGAGGAGCAGACTACCAGTGGGAGATCTCTTGCCATAGTGCAAGGGTGGTCAAACTGTTGACAGGGGTTCATGGGAATTGTAGTCCATGGACATCTGAAGAGCCACTATTTGGCTAACCCTGCCATAGTGAGAGATCTGGTGACCATAACAAGCTATGTTCTCTCCACAAAATAAATAAAATAAGAAGATACAGATTTTCCCCCATCTTAACAGCAACACCTAAAAGCCAGTCTTTCTTTCCTTGCTTTTTATAATGTTCTAAAAAAACCCCTCAAAAAAACATAGGCCCAGTCTTTGACAAGCCTTAGAATTGTGTGGCTATTTGCAAGAAAGCATCACTCCAAGTGAATTAAATAATGAGGAAAGCTCACTTCTTGGCAAAGGGGAGATGCTAGATTATTTTACCGGTACAGTGAAGGGCACCAAGTTAACTTTTGATTTCTGTACATATCATTTTAAGGGCAATGAGTCCTAATTCAGCTTTAGCCTGGAGAGGAGACGACTGAGAGAGGATCTGATAGCCATCTTCAAGTATTTTAAAGGGTGCCATATAGAGAATGGAGCAGAGTTGTTCTCTCTTGCCCTGGAGGAACAGACCAGAACGAATGGGATGAAATTAATTCAAAAGAAATTCTGTCTAAACATCCAGAAGAAGTTCCTGACAGAGCAGTTTCTCAGTGGGACAGGCTTCTTCAGGAGGTGGTAGGTTCTTCATCTTTGGAAATTTTTAAACAGAAGCTGGATAGCCATCTGATGGAGAGGCTGATTCTGTGAAGATTCAAGGGGTGGCTGGTTACACTGTCAGCGATAGGGTTGTGGGTGTCCTGCATGGTGCAGGGGGTTGGACTAGATGACCCAGGAAGTCCCTTCCAACTCTATGATTCTATGTGTATCACCTTGCTGAAAGATATGCAAAGCTGTCCTTGACATGTGACACAGAACAGGAAATGAAAATTTTGTCAGTCCAGCTAAGGGTGATGTTTCTGCTCTAAAGCTTAGCACATTTTCTTTGGGAGAAACCCCACAGATTTCAGTAACTTACTTCCAAGAAAATCTACTCCAAGTTACTTTCAACAGGATCCAGTTTAAGAACTTTTAAGGTCCTATTATTTTCAAAGGGAGAATTAATCATGTGTTAAGTACCGCTAAGTACCACTGATTTCAGTAGGGAGAGATTAAACCAGCGGAATTTAAAGGTGCTTAACTTTGACTAGATTGTACCTGCAATGTTTAAGTAAAAAACTCATTATTGGCCCTATTTTGCAACAGAATAGAACACAGGAGTGTAATGTCATGCAGCCTGGGTTATCGAGGTTCTTTGCTTACACTGAAATCACAGTCCGCAGTGCAAACACCGCAAGAACCTTAAAGGTCAAAAACCCGGATTAAAAGCAGGTTTTTATTTACCTCTGGAAGCTTTGAGCTCAATCCCTTTCCTTTTGAAGTCCCTGACATAATTCCCCTTGCTATCGATAGAAACAGAAATAGACCCCTTTTTGAAACTGAAGCTTACTGCACAAAAATATCTCATGGGAAAACCAAAAGTTCCTTTCCTGGGCCATTTCTCATCCAGTAGGGTTTTCTTTCAATAGAAGGGATATCTTTCCCTACTATTGATAATGTATCTTTTAAAATAAAACTTCTGACATTTAAAAATTAAAAGTGTTCCACACGTACCAAATTAATACACCGAGTATTATTTCCAGTGTGTTTAGCATTTTTGATTTGAAGCTTCTTTTCCCTGGTGCACCACTTAAAAGGGTTCCAGGCACTGACCCAAAATACGTAACGTGTTGGCAAGCTCAGCAGTTCACCCTCCACAACTCTCTCTGAGGCAAGGGAACGAGGAGAAAGATCACAGCAATGAGAGGAGGTGAGGCCGGCAGATATGGCTCTGGGGTCACCAGTTGTCGTACGTCCCTCCTTGGGGATGTCAATGGACCTGGGAAATGATCCAACTTGTTCCTGTGCTTTTAAGAACAACTTGACAAGCAGAAATCATCAGTGACTCTATCATGGCATGGAAGTAAACACGATCACACACTACCAGCTGTTAAAAGCAGAGCTGCAGAGGGCAGTTGAAAAGCAGACCTCGTTCTTTGTGATCTCTAAACAGGGGCAATAAAATGGGAACGCGTTTGTTTAATAACCAGGCGGCATAGCTAAGTGACCTTTACCCAGTTCTAACCTTATCAAAGTGAGGGGTGAGCCTCAATCATAGTTGCTAAAGAGGCTTGAACGACCCTTCGTACCTTTTCCATCTTGTTACTGATTTAGAAGAATCTGACCCTGCTGTTCCACTTGAAAAGACACAATGCCACTCCAATACTAATTACAAACTGCTAAAAGCAGGACAATGAATGGTATCTCATTGTCTGTCCCCTCTCTCTTCTGCAGAGTGATTACATGCTGGGGGAGAGATATTGGGGAGGAGGTTGGAAATCCACCTCACTTTGGGTTTTCAGCCTCTAGATGGGGCCTGGACTTCTCCCAGAATTACAACTGGCCTCCCAACTACAGAGATCTACTCTCCCATTTAAAAAATGGCAGTTTTAGAGAGTGGGCTCTTATCTAGGATGTCACATTACTGCTCAGCATCCCCTTCTCATGTTTACTCTAGATTTCAGGATCTTCAGGAACTTCTCAACCTGGAGAGCTTCTAGGATTACAAGTGCTCTCCTGACAACCCAGATCAGTTCCCTTGGAGAAAATGGCTAGCTTGGTCAGAGGACTCTATGGCATTGTACCCTGTTGAGGTCCTTTCCCTCCCCAAACCCACCCACTCCATGCTCCACCTCCAGAATCTCCAGGTGTTTCCCAACCCAGACCTTGCAACCCTGTTGGCAACTCATAGGCCCATTCCGCACAAGCTAAATGTAGCAGGAGTGTAGCAAATTGCAAACGCTACTAATTTGCAGTTATGCACGATGTCGCACACAATCTGCCACACTCCTGAAACAGACCCGCGAAAAGCGCTTCATTGTAGCGCTTCCAGGGAAATCCCCAAAAGTGGATTCACCCTCTGGAAAGCGCTACACTCTTGCAAACAATCTGCAACACTAGCGAAAATGTTCTGTGCGTAACCATTGTTGCGGTTTCAGCAAAGTCCCTCCCCCTGGCTCTCTCCTCCGAACTTCCAGCAAAGCGATCACCTTTTTTTTTTCTCAGAGTGAGCAGAGAGCAATGAGCCTACGAGCCTTCATCCGCCGGCTTCTCCGGCTGCAGTCCCTCCACAGAGCTGCTTTAAAGCTCCCCTCAAGTCACCAAGCACAACACAGCCCGGTTTGCAAGTTCCCTTTATTTTTGGCCGAAAATCGCACCCGTGCATGGGGGGGGATTTTTTTTTCACTCGGGGGAGCATGGCAACAATGAAATGGCAGCTCACACGCCAGGTGCCAGCTAGATGAGTCTCTTCGTTAGGAGGAATCAAGGAATCAAGGCATGTGTGTTTTTCTTTTTTTAAAAAAAACCCTGTTCTTAAACGGAAAGAGGCTTTTCGGGAGCATGGTAACAACCACCCATTGGCTGCTCATTTGATTGATGGCCAGGGGCGGGACAAAGCACAGGAAAAACTGATTCCTTTCTAGCGATTTTTGGCGAGACCGGAAACCTGTGGGAAACTATTGAAACGCAACTTGATTCCACTACAAAGGCAGGTATGCGTTACGCCGAATTCCACTATTTTAAATTCCGTTTTTTCTTTCTGTAAGCAATTTGCCACATTGATCCTTGTGCGGAATGGGCCTTACTTTGCTCTCCTCCACTATCACCTTTCTGCTAATCCATAGAATGGCTATTTTTTTGTTAAAGTGCAGAGAGGCCAAGGGATAGTTGTGTGCCTTTTGATAAACCCAGGCAGGAGACTGCCTTCTGTTCATACAGCTCTTAATCATACAGCCCTCTCACTCTCTCTTCATGTGGAGCGTTAACACCAGCAGCCAATGAGAAACCTTTTCTTTTATAAAAAGGACAGTATAATTTTTCCATCAATCTCTCAGACATCAGATGATAATTCAATAGCTTTATATTATACTTTAGTGGTTTATTACATAGCAGATAATACCGTTCCCACGATGTAACTAAGTACAAGTTTTAACACCAGATTGTTAGAGAATTTCTTCAGAAGACACCTAGATGAAGTGTCAGTTCTCCATCTTCCATGGGAAAAAGAACTCGGTTGTAGGTTTGCTAACCTCCAGGTGGACAGCAAACAAGCAAGTTGGCCAAATGGTGGAAGTAGAGAATAGCAAAGAAAGAAAGAAAGAAAGAAAGAAAGAAAGAAAGAAAGAAAGAAAGAAAGAAAGAAAGAAAGAAAGAAAGAAAGAAAGAAAGAAAGAAAGAAAGAGTTTGAGGCCCAAAGTATATTTTGGCTATTTGCAACCTCCAGGTGGAGGTTGGAGATCTCTTGGTATTACAACTTAAAATCAGGTGACCGAGATAAGTTCACCTGGAGAAAATAGCCACTTTGGAAGGTGAACCCGCCAAATCTCCACCCGCCAAATCTCCAGCTATTTTCCAATCTAGAGCTGGCAACCATTCAGTTCCAGTGGGCTTTTGCCCCATGAAAAAAGAGGTCTCCACTTGTTGAATAGTGGATATCTGTAGTGAAAAACAGATGGCCAAATGTAAAGGAAAATGTCAGACTAAATAAGAAGAAGAAAGCTTGTGGTAGCAGTTTAAAAGGCAGCTGCATGAAAATCAGGATGGATATTTAGACTTTATCCAGAGGAACAAGTAAACCGATATTATTAAAGGTGCTGCTTCTGTTATTGCTTGCTGGAAAACCTGTTCTGACATATCTGATTTTTCTCCCATTTTCATCATTTTTGTTGTTGCATGGAATTGTAATGTACCAAAGTTGTTCTGGGAAAATATAATAATGTCTGAAAGCATATTTGCTGTGATGTAATTGCTGGAACCTCTATTCTTACTCCAAAAGGACTCCTATTCTCATAAAATAAAGATAGCTGTTTACCTCCACTTCCCTGTCTCAGCCCCCCCCCCCCCCGAAAAAAAGCTGGGCTCATAAGTATATAACTATAAATGTTACCAGTTTTTTTAAAACCCACTTTTGAGTGACAATCAAATATTAAAAGGCAAAACTGGAGAGTTGATTTTTTATTGATATGGTAGAGTAGCAATGATTATCAATACGAAACCGGCCCTGATAGTTTTATATTACTTGTGCTGTTAAAATGATAAAAGCCAGCTATTGCGCTTGAGCTTCTCCCTCCCCAGATAAGTAGCTGTTCTTCAGTGCAAAGATGACCAAACTGTGACTCTCCAGATGCCCATGGACTAAAATTATCTTGAGCCTCCTCCTCCCCCTCTCTATGAAGAAGCAACTGTTTGTCTTTCTTGGCCCCACCTTTAAAGGTGGCAGCAGAGCAAAGCAAAGCAAGGAGGTGCAGCAGGAGCAATCTGCAAGTACAGTATTTGCTGGCGTATAAGACTACTTTTCCCCCAGAAAAACATGCCTCCAAGTGGGGGGGTCGTCCTATACGCCAGGTGCACTTCAGTTGGGATAGACATAGCTGCCCATAGTGGCCTATAGTACTGTAATGTAATGTAACAAACTCTATATTTTGAATGGAAATGTTGGGGGGTCGTCTTATATGCCCAGTCATACGCCAGCAAATACGGTAAATTGATGAAGTCAACTTTGAAGGGCTGTTCTTGAGCTGTTTAAGAAGTTTAAGAAGCTGGGTTTATGTGCTCACTAGTGACACCTAATGGTCACTCCAAAGTTGCAGGGAATTCTGAGCCATGTAGTCTGGGGAATCCTTTATTTAAGGTGGTCTCCTGGTCCATTTCCTCTTTCTTCAGGAAGAGCAGCTTCCAGAGTGCTTTGCAGAAGTACACAAGGGACAGGCGTTAAGCTCAGCTCTCTCCATCTGCTGATGTAATTTGCTTGCAGCCTAGTCACAGACGTTTGCTATGTGCTGCTTTTGTAACTACTCTTTAAGCTTTTGTATTCTGCTTCATTAAGTAGACTGAAGCACATGAATACAATATATTTTTGTAAATAATCTTCCCTAGTAAAGAGTACTCTCAAAGTACTGTTAGTCTGGATCTGTGCCTCATCCACAAAGGTAACCAACAACTGCATCTCTGTTTTTATGGAGGGACTCAGGACCAAGCCAAATCTAAAAGTTCCAATAATAATACAGTGCTGAGTTCCAAAATAAATAAGAACTTAGCTTTTGTATGACACAACAAGCACTCAAAAACTTGGGCCCTTGCATGAAATCCAATGAAAACCCAATGAGCATTTTCTTTATCTTTGAAATATCTTTATCGTGCCTCATGGTGGTCACCAAGTGGAGTGACTCTAACTTTACTGCTGTACCCTAGCAAGTCCCTTACCTGCAGAACTAAGTAGGTATATATATATTTAAAATCCTGGATCAATGCCAGGCAGATTCAGGGGGTAAAACATTACCACTGGGCTGCAAATAGAGATCAGCCTTATGCCCACTGTCTCAACAAGTCTTTACGTGTGCACTTTGCAAGAATACTACCTATAGAATTTGGCTGTATTTAAAACCATTTTTCTTATCATCTTATCAGCGTGTTTCTGCTCCGCCAGCATAATGTGCTGTAACTGATCTATTTTAATTATATTGTTAAATGCTGATATCCATCGCTATCCCCCTGTAATTGGAAACATGCCTTATGGTACATATTAATGTTTCAGTCCTGAGCCTGTCTTTCCTTTCCAAACGTAAGCATAGTCGTGTCCAAGATATTTTATTTTCCTTCTGTAGTTTTCCGGTATTAAATATGTGCAAACAAAATTAAGCTTTTGGAAATGAGCAGACAGTTTAGCCAGGGTGAAAACAATTTCAGATTACAAAATTAAGACAATTAGAGAATGTTTCCTGCACCACCACCCTTCTAATCTTTTTACATTTTTTTCAGGGTTCCTTTGGCAGAAAGTTTAACTTACAGACAGACATCCATACATAAATAGGATTGCTTTTTTAAAAAACCTTGCCAGATATTTTAAAGTATGTTTTCAAAATGCATAATGATATATAATTTTCTACTGCTGTGTTTATATGGTTGTTGCTATGCCTTCGACAACTTAATAACCCCAAAACACTGCATGCAAAGAAATTAATTGGAAGGACAGATAAATCATTATCATTGGTTAAGAATTTCCACTTTGGAAGCTTTTGGCATTCAGCGGTGTGGTAAGAAAATGGTTGCACAGCAAAAATAGGAAACAGCCAGATTGAAAACAGATTCTTTTTCTGTTACACTTCACTCACATATTTTCCATAAATTCCAATTAATATATTTGACTCAGTAAATGAAACTGATATGTTGAGACTGCAGCTTAGGTAGTTTGTGCTATGGTATGTAAATCATGGTTTCTGTATATAGGGATCTGATGGGATGGAAAGATGTTTCTAATACATAAATATCTACATGTGATATTGCCGTGAATGGACTTGTAAGCCCTTGGGTCCTGGGAGGCCAGAAATCCCCATAGCCATTCCAGGTCTCAGCTTGATTCTGACACCCGCTTCCTTTTCTCCTGGGGAGTGTCAAAAGGGTGGGCTTACCCACTCCCCCCCCCCCCCCGTTAACTGCTCTTTGGATAGCAAGACCAAATAAGTGTGATGTATTCACAGGGATAAGGCTTGGAACATACCAAATAAAAGAATGTTTGCTAAATGAAAGTAAAAAGAGTCCACTGTCTCTTCAAGCATCAGGCTGAGCAAGGATACGGAGTCAACACACAATATCTTATCCTAAAATCAGTAATTATGTGAAATGATGCTTAACAAGGGCAGAGTCTGCACTTACTTTGTTTATTCCATTGTCAATCCTGTTGAATTCAGATCGATTTGAACTCGTTTCTTCCTCCCCCCCCCATTGAAACAGGAAAGTGTTCTGCACGTGGTTAAGGTAGTTCAGAAGGGGGGGGAGCCAAGCCTCTTTCTTTCTTTTCTTGAAGGGGGGAGGAGCCAAGAAGGGAGCCTCTTTCTTTTCTTGGAGGGGGGAGAGAGAGGATCGAAGAAGGCAGAGGAGGGAGAAAAAAATCCAAGTTGAGAGAAATTAGGGGCTTCTCCTTTAAGGCAAACTGGTGAGATGACCAGCTTTGGCCAATCAGGGGTTCTCTACCATGGACTAGAGCCCAGATTCAAAACAGCCTACTTTCTCAATGCGATTTTAAAATATTAAGCACTAAAAGCACTCTAAGATATCGCACAATAAAGGTAGGGTCACTCTGGATCAATCCTTCTTACTGCAGAAGGAAAATTTAAATTGCCCAAAATCAAAAAGGAAATTGCATTCTGTGTAGACAGCAGGGACTGAATCGACCTGGGATTGGAATAAAAGCTCTGTGCAGTTTACACCAAGGATAGGCTAGCAATTCTTGCAGTTACAGCATTTAAAAGTCCACCATTACCTATGTTTTCATCCCATTGGCCCTTACAACATGGATAAGATGGAGTCCTTGGGACAGGCAGTAATACTAATTGTGACCAGCAGATTCCTTGCATTCATTCCAATTTGTTTTCAAGCCTGGTCATGGGACTAAAACAGCCTTGATGTCCCTGATGGATGACCTGTGCTGAGATATAAACAGAGGGATTATAATTGTTTTAATTATAATTGATATAACTGATGTTATGAACTTAGGCAGATTGTGAGTTTGTGGGCAGGAAGGGATGTGCCATTGTTTGTCTCTTGTGGCCTTTCCTTGCATACCCAGGGAATTGCTAATCTCCACTGTGGGATGGTAGGTGAATTTCCTCCACGCCAGGCTGGATTCTGGAGATTTTTGGTGGGGGGATTACTTGGGCATGAAATTGGGCCCCTGTGGGTGGGCAGGTAATTATGAGTTCCTGCATTGTGCAGGGGGTTGGACCCTGGAGGTTCCTTCCAACTATGATTCTATGATTTCCTAGACCTCTTAGAGGCTTTTATTATTAATCATGGTACCTTTCTGGGCTGGGACTGTTATGGTTCCAGTTCTACCTGGCAGGTAGTTTTCAGAAACTATGCTGGGGGTCTGCAACTCAGCCCCTTGGCCTTTGGTCTATGGGGCCCTGCAAGGATCTATCATGTCACCCATGCTATTCAACATCTATGAAAAGTTGTTGTGAAAGGCCATCCAAAGAACTAGGTTCTGTTGTCATTAATATGCAGAGGACACTCAGCTCTATCTCATGCTTCCAGCAGATCCCAGGGAGGCTATGGAAACCATGGACAAGAACCCGGAGACAGTTTTTGCATGGGTGAGGCCTAACATGCTGAAATGGGATCCCAACAAAATGAAGATGCTACTGGTGTATGGGGGGGGGAACATTTGGTTTGACTCCTGTTCTGGGTAGGTTTGCAATTTCATCTGCGGAGTTTCATTGCTTGGGGGCGCTGCTTCACCTAGGTTCTCCACCTGGGAGTTGGAACACCTTTGGAGGTCGAATGTCCCTTTCACAGGGGTTGTGGCAGGGCAAGCAGCTTGGCCGGGGAGGGGGCGCCATCCACACAACAGCCTTGCAGGGTAGATCGAGATAGAGCGTTCGTCTGTCTGGAGCAGTGGAAAAGAGCAAGATCAGCATGGTGGGACAAGAGACAGAGCTGAACTGAGAAACCCCAGGAAAAAGAAAAAACAATTTATATACCATCAGGAACAGTGGATCTTCACAGCCTTGGTCAGTTTCGGCTTAATTTCTGTGAAAGAACACTTTTTATGGTTAGGGGTCACCTCAACAGGAGGAACTGTATTAAAGGGTCACGGCATTAGGAAGGTTGAGAACCACTGACCTAGGTGAAGGCATTTTTGCCTTGTTGGTATCCTCAGAAAACTCTTATTGGTCCTCCTCCCTTTTTGTGTTGTGTTTGTTCGCCTATATGTTCTTATTGCCTGGAGTGGACAGGCAACATCGGCATACATATTTCAAATAAATAAACAAATTAAACCAAATAAAACCAATGGAATAGAAATTGTAGCTAAATCCTGTTGCTTTTAATGGAATCATGAAACAAAATTAATTTGGGGTTGACTAAGGTCCAACAAGTATGGGAGATCATTCTCATTCTAACGATTTATCTACTCACATCAGAAAGCTTTTCTTGCGGATTTTGGGAACTAGTTTGTTAAAATATCTGCTAAGAAGTTCTCGCCAGGCATTAAAAACACAGAAACTTGTGACTTCCTGCCCATGTCAATTCCTAACATATTGTTTGCCCAACCACACAATAGTGTGGGAATTTATAGATTTAAATGTGTCATTCCACATGTATATGTCTGCCTTGTAGCCCTATTGACTGTATATTTTGAGGCATATATTCTATCAATTGAATGTTTACATTAATTGAACAATGTTCACCTTCATGAAACATGACTTTCTCTCTCTATCTCCCTTCAATCCCAAATGCCTTCTGTAATGCTGTTTCTTATCTCCTGTTGTCTGGGAGCAATGTGGGGGGAGATATATTTCAGGCTGCAGCAGGAAAGGGGCGTGTGAAAGTCATGTTCCACATATAAACAAATTGTTCCCTTTGTAGAAATGCTCTGGTGGATCAAGGCCAGTATCTAGGATGTTCTATGAAGTTTCAAAAGAAGGTAAACTCAGGCAAAGTTTGTGAGAAAGTTCTTGGAGAATCTTTTAATGGCGGATTTGAGCCATCAATGATAGGATGATAGGATAAGTAAATAGTTCAAATAAGAATCAGTTATTTCCCCCTAAAAACATAAGCGTCCCACTCTCCTAATAAATTGCTTGTTCCATAATGAGACACCCAATAGTCTGTCAGCAGCTGGAAAATAAGAAGACCAGATGGAATGTTGGGGGTTCTGTGAACTGAGCTGCCAGCATTTTAAATTCAATTATTAGGGGAAGGACAAACATTTCTGATAAAAAAATGGCACCTCTGTTCACAGAACTACTAGGTTTGGCCAAGGAAGACATAGTCAGAAGAACAAATAATAGTTATTACTGAAGTTGCATTCTAAGCAGAGTAATTATGGGTAAAGAGACTGCTGGCCAAGGGCAAAACTACAACAGAATTCAGGCATGAAACTCAGTAGTAGAAGAAGAAGAGTCGCTTCTTATATGCCACTTTTCTCTACCCGAAGGAGGCTCAAAGCGGCTTACAGTCGCCTTCCCCTTTCTCTCCCTGTGAGGTGGGTGAGGTGGGTGAGGCTGTGACACCCTGTGAGATGGGTGAGGCTGAGAGAGTCCTGATATTACTGCTCGGTTAGAACAGCTTTATCAGTGCTGTGGTGAGCCCAAGGTCACCCAGCTGGTTGCATGTGGGGGAGAGCAGAATCAAACCTGGCCAGATTAGAAGTCTACCCTAGGGTTGTGCACAGCGGCATTTGAATTGCAGACAGCACTGCGCTGGGGGGGGAGGCAAGGGCGCCGGTGCATGTGTGCACCAAGTTATGCACCGGTGCCTCCCCTCCCCCCCTGCGGCGCGGTGCTGGCTGTGTCGGCCTGAAATGGCCGATTCGGACACCGCTGCACACAACCCTACACTAACTACTACACCAAGCTGGCTCTCAGTAGGTGATCTTGGAATGCATAACTGTCCATTAGCTCACCTTTCAGTGTTGTTCTGATTATAAAATTGGGAAAAAGCTTTGTATAGGCCACCTTGAGATCCTTGAAAAAACACTGAGATATAAATGTAATAAGGACATGATATGATCTATATGGCAAAATGCCCCCACCTTTTCCTTGCCCCCTTCCTTCAAAAGGATACAAGTGTTTTTGTCTGGGCTGTGCAGAAAAGGGAGGGGTGACTGATCACTTGCTCACCTCCTTTCAAATGCTAATTGACTTAGCCAGGAAGCTGGTACCTGTGGAGGGGGGGGGCTCCTCTCTAGGGAACAAAGGAGCTTCCTGTGGGAGGGGACAGAGAGGTTTATCTGCAGCTGACCACAGGCTGAGGAGTCCTTTTGCCTGTTGACCAGCGAAGTCGGAGCTTAGAACAAGACCACATAAAGCTCTCCTGTCTTGGAAATGCTAGCTTTAGTGCAAGGCTCAGGGGAGGGAGCTTAGCAAGCAGCTACTTCTCTGGGAGGGGTAGGTCTACCCTGCAGTAAATTGTCCTTTTGGTGCTCACATGCTGGGGCTGTGGGGGAGTCACAGAGGTGGGGTCTCAGAAGTGAAAGGGGCAGCTAAGAGTCTTGGCCTTCCTAATTGGCAGCCCTGTACTATGACCAGGTGGTCACAGTGTGTTATCCAGAGGAAAACCATTTTGTTGCCAACCTGGAGTTGGCAACCAGTTGGAAAAGAAGGTTGGCAAGGCAGAATAGGGCTTGCAAAGCAAAAGTGGGTCTTTTCCATCACTACCTGGAGCCTCCTTGGAACTATTTTCTTGTGTTGGCTTAATGTGGGGGGCAATCTCAGAAGCTAACCATTTTGTGCTCCCTATCTGGCCACTAGGTCTTCCTCTTATTGGTGATGTGACTATGCATTGCCCCTGGACATTTCGAGCAGTGACACTGATGGTACAGATGTGCACTGGTAAACTTAGGATTTTCACAGCCCAGTGGCAGCTAAACCGCACTGCACTAAGGCAGAAATGTGGAAGCAAATCAATGAATCTGCTTGGCAAGCCATAATTCACTGCAGGCTAGAGGAGACACTGTTGCTGGATGCAGCATGTAGCCATATATGTCGCACACTTTACTTGTCATCCTAAGTAAGCCCTCTGGTATGAACACCTGTGTACATGAAGCTACCTTATACTAAATCAGACCCTTGTCCTATCAAGGTAAGTACAGTCTTCTCAGATTGGCAGTGGCTCTCCAGGGTCTTTCACGTCACTTATTATTCAGTCCATTTAATTAGAGATGCTGGGGAATGAAGCTGGGACATTCGGTTTGCAAAGCAGATGCTCTACCACTGAGCCACAGTATGATAATAGCGCGCAAAACTTTTATCAAACTTTCTAGTAGCCTGGAGACAAATGAGCCTACATTCATGTAAATGTGCTTTGGATTAAACTGCAAAGTAAGTCCCCATTGATGTTCCAAATGAAAAGAAGGTCCAAGGAAATCAACTGTCACAAAAATCTATCCCCCTTTTTCATTCCTTTGCAAGGCAAAGCCTCGTGGGGGAACAGATTCTTCTGAAGGTCAGCTAGTCTATATATGGTTACGTAACAACTTCCTGCTAAATATTGGAGTGAGGCAGAACCAACAAATACACACCATATGCTTATCCCTCGCCCCCCCCCTTTTTTTTTGGTGCAGTAGTTTTCTGCTGCAGGGAAAAATTTGTGCTTGGTTGAGTCCTTATGCTTTTGTACTTTTTCTCTAGTAATGCAGATATAATAAGATTGCCCTCCACAGTTTTTATTCATGTTCTGTTAAACTCATTTTCCATTAGAGAGCGTTTGTAAAGGCCATTACTGGGCGTCCCCCACACCTCAAATTCTGCTTGCAATCTTTGCTACTTTGAAAAGACTATTTAGCTGGGCTGGAAGGTGGGTAGTCAAAGCCATACACTTGAGAAAGCCTTGGCAACAATATCAGGGCAATAAAACTTACAGGATATTGCTGGTGAGCTACACAAATGTTTCACCAAAAGCCCAGACTAGTGTTCAGTGTGGCAAGCCAAGGAGGGATCTGGAGAGTCAATCTTTTACAATGAAAAATGGGGCTTCTCTGTAAAATATGGGAAGGATTGTTCATTTAAGCTATTTAAGTCTTTAGTATTTCTGGAGGGAAAGATTTTGGTGATGATGGACTGAAATACACAGATAATCTTTCTGTTCACTGTTTTGTCACTTCATTTACACGGCAGTTACATTCACTTCACTTATAGGCTGCCCTTTTCCCTAATAGGAACTGAAAGCCACTTCCATCATTCTCCTCACTAATGAAAATGGGCCCTTTGTGCCCTTACTAAAGCTTACTACAGCTAAAAGACTTGTATGACAACACTGGAAAGATAAAAGCCCACTCTGATTGAGGACCTTAGAACTCTATCAGTATCTGAACACGTGGCCCGTGGACTTGCTTTTAGATATTTGTAAACCACTGATGAAAACATATATGTAGATTTGCCAGTGCTGCTATATTTCTGTCTTTATTTTATATAGATCTCTTCCCCCGCCTTTCTCTCCAAAAAAACTTTAATTAGTTGCTGGATTTTAAGTCCTTCATCTTATTCTTTTTTCCCTATGTTTTAAAATAAATTTTAAATAAATCAATTTCCTCTCCTACATTTTATCCTGACAGCAACTTTATGAGGTAGGCTAGACTGACGGCGTGTGACCCAGGAGGCTTCCATGTTAGAGGGCGGCTTTGAACCTAATTCTCCTAGATCCTAGTCTAGCACTCCAACCACAACTTCACACTGGCTGTCATAACGTACTGTTTTGTGACATGTGTTTCATTTGGAGTGGGACTGAGGAAGGAGGGCTTAAATCTGTTTTTTTAAAGATTCCTTCCCATGGGGAAAACTTTCTCCTGCAGCGGCCCAGAGCCTTGAATAGGTAGGTTGAGGGGAATGAAGTAAAAAGGTTTGAAGTACTGAAGCAACTGATAGGCTTTGAGCAGTTCTACAAGCAAGTTTCCTCACAATTTAGATGGTTCCTGAAGGATTTTAAAAAAAATGGATGAAGCCACCACTTTATTTGATGAGAGAGATGGGGAGTTTGGGGGGGGGTCTCTTGTCCCACTTCCCATCAAGAAAAATAAAGTTTGGAGCACCTCAGGGAAAATCGAGTCATCAAACACCAACTCTGCTTGGGAGAACACTTCCATACAAAACAGACAACTAGGAATAGTGTGTTATTACTATCAGCTCAGCGACAAGGGCATATTAAAGCTTACTGGCCAAAATTAGAGAAGGGAGAAACACAAACATCACCCAAAATTGTCAATATAGCAAAAGGGGCAGAAGCCATTGAATCCCAGTGACAGACTGTGAACAAGGAAGCACAGACAGACCATCAAGGGTCTTGAGAGGAATATTTAGAGCCTGTTAACTGCAAATGGTGAACAAGTAACTGTCTGGAAAGACACAGGGGCTGAAGCAATGTTGGTAAAGCCAGGCCTGGTAAATAGAATATTTGCCAGGAAGGTGATACAAAATTAAGTAACCCAGAATTTCAATCAGAATTAGTGTGGGAGTTCAAATACAAAGGCATGGAAGTGGACAGTAGGAATTTAGGTGGTCCAACTTTATTAGGCAACAACTTGGCCTTGCAGACAAGAACAATAACTGCAGTTGTCAGCAGTGGACCTCAGGCTTCAGAAGGGCAGGCATCACCAGCCAAGCAGCTGACAGAAAAAACAGAGCACAATGGCTATTTGAAAGGGTGAAATTAGTTGTCTTATACCCTTTTGTGGTCCCTGCCCTCCCCTGGCTCCACCACTAGGTCACCAGGAATTTCACAACCTGAAATGAGCAACTCTATTCCCAGGCAAGGCCCTCATGAGGCTGTCACTCCTTTAAAGGTCCTGTGATGTCCTTGTCACCATTTGAATTATCTTTTCTAGAGAGAAGCAGGTTCAGTTCCTTTGTTCTGAAGCTGGCTGAATGGCGGTGGGCCAGTTGCTCTCTCTCTTTCATTCTTTCACACTTAAAAGGGAAAGGGCAATGAGGGAAGACAGAACCATGTATCCTTGAGGGATGAGATAGAATTGTGCCATGTATTAAGAGTTTGTTTACTTTCTTTGCTTTTATGTATATAATCTTTGTGTCCTTCTATCTCCTGAGCATCAACAGTTTTCTAGAGCCCATTGTTTTTTTTTTTTTTGTACAACATACTTTATTGGACAAAGACTTCCCAATTAAGCTTCTTATTGGCTCAGATCCTATCCCCAAACAGTTTGCTAGAGCTCATTGTATTTTTTCACACAATGGGTGTTATTGCTAGTATTCTTATGTAAGCTTAGGTCTGAGTAGGTCTGCTTAGGTGTTATCTCTAAGTAAACTTGTGTTTATTGCAGCACTTCGGCAAAAATACTAGATGCCCTATACAAAGCATCTAGAATATGGAAATAAAAAAGCATTCTTAATTAAGAAGCCAAGTGAGCATTTAGCTGGTCAAGTTACCTGATGATCAATGATGGCCTGAGAAAAACAGTAGAAAAGGATAAATTCTGTTGCCCTGGAAAATCTTAGCAGAAAGAACTATTGATGCTGTCCTGAGGGCTACTATAGGAGAAATAGCTCCATAGAAACTACATTGTTGTAATCTACAGTTTGTTCCCTTGTTTTTAAGGGCCTATTCCAGGTTCTTAGTAGAATAGACACAAATGGGCTGGAAACCTGCTGTTCTCACATAGATATTATAACTATTATAAGTTACTTTAATCAACATTTTAAAAATGTCAGGCAATAATATTGGGGGGGGGGCAAACACCAGTTAATCCTTAGTCATTTCTGGTATGTAGCTACTTACTAGAAAGTGGCATTAGAAAGGGGAGAGAAAGGACAGAACAGATGATATATATTGTAGAGATGTTTTCCTACCAGCAGTACCAAGTTTCCTACCAAGTGCTCTGATTGGTCAGCATCAGCTGTGAGAGAAGTGATATGAGAGCAGTGTGCTGAGGGAAGGAAATTCTGGAAGAAACATGTATTAAGAGAAGATCTCTGTACCTTAGGAGTACCTCTATTTGGAGGAGAATTTAGTCAAAGAACACAGTCCACTAATGTGTCCAGCTCCAGAACAAGCCAAAAGCAGTTCTACATAGTCAGAAGAACAGGGAATGATACTTGGCAGAGTGATTTGGGTAGTAGTATGAGACTTCTAACTCATGCCAAAGGAAAGGGGAGAAATTTTCTTAGAAGGATCCCTGACCAGTAAAAAGGTGAAATTAACTGTGAGGTTTTATCTGGACTGGTATGAGAAAAACTTGCTTCAGACATTTCAGGAGTTAGAGGTAAACTGGTATACTTAAGGAAGGAAGATTCGGACATTAACAGAGGTTGCCAGCCTTCAAGAACACCAGGGGAGTTCAAGGGAACCCAGAGAAAAATACCAAAGTGTTTAGATAGGCACAGAAAAAAAGTGTCTGTGTGACCAATTTCACATGGAGGTGGTCATGCCAGGGCACTGCTGGGAATTTGCAATGAGGTCATTTGCCCTGCCGCTTCTTGTGTCCCCGTAAGGGACCAATTTCAGCAGTGGACCCTGTCTGCCCCAGGCAGCTGGGGCAGAACATTTTGCTGTGCAGGGAGGGGGGCTTTTTGTTTGTTTGTTTGTTTAGGAATGTGGTAGGAATACTGCATTCCTAAACAAACAAACAAAAAGGCCTTGGCAGCTCAGCGGCACTGTGCCTTTTGGGTCAACATAGTTGATCCAGGGCTGTGGGAAGACTCTTCCCTACCAGATGGGCCTGATCCTGTGGTAGAACAGGGAACATGGAAGGAATCCACGTTCCTTTTCTGTGGGGCAAATGAGGGTGGAAGTGGGGATTAGCCCCACTGCCAGATGAGTGCCATTCCAGCCTTTTCTCCTTGTGTGGAAAAGGTCTATGTGAAGAACCCAGAAACTAAGAAAAAGCTTCTATACTTCTCAAAAGCCTGCAGTTGATCTGAAAACTGTACATCTGATTTTCATAACCAAGTTTTACCTCCTAGTTCCATCTAACCTTTCCGTATATATATGTTAAATAAAATGTTTATTTTGATATTTAACATAGATTCCAGTGCCATTCTGAAAGGGAGTAAGTAAAGAAGGCTCTTACACCTTCCCTTAAGGCTGAGTTAAAAGCAAAATCTTCCGTCAGCGGCAGGGTGGGACAGCTTTATTATTTTACAAAAAAGAAACCGCACTACTTGTGCAGCTCAGTCAGTGAGGGAACTGAATTTTATTTTGGGGAAGTGTGTAGGATGCTCATCATAACATGTGAAATATACACTTGAGTTTTCTTTGTATGTATGTTGAATAATTCTTATGTTACATTCAATACGTGCACATTTGAATATGCAACTTAAATTCCATGTTAATCCAGGTACTGGTTGATAGGTTTATAATAATGAATTTGCTTTGGTTCTTTTCTACCACATGTAAGTGCATGATGGATATGCTTCCACTGTAACGCAGGAACAAAACCAGGGATATTGAACAAATCAAAGTTTGAGTCAAGTGAAATCCTTAAGACCAACTAAGTTTATACATTGAATAAAACTTTGTTGGTCTTAAACAGGGGTAGTCAAACTGCGGCCTTCCAGATGTCCGTGGACTACAATTCCCAGGAGCCCCTGCCAGCGAATGCTGGCAGGGGTTCCTGGAAATTGTAGTCCACGGACATCTGGAGGGCCGCAGTTTGACTACCCCTGGTCTTAAAGGTACCACTGGACTCAAACTTTGTTCTGTTGCTTCAAGCCAGCACAGCTACCCACCTGAATCAATACATTGCATAGAAAGTGCACAAATTAATATGTAACTCTCTATGCATGTGACTCATTGCAATATTTGTGAGTTATTTTTATTTCTGATTCCACCAAGCACTATTTTTCCAGTATTTATTTGCCATCAAACACTCATGCTCACTGTTCAATGCAAACTGCTGTAATATACTAATTTTTATTTCCATTTATTAATTACATTTATATTCCACAGCACAGCCGGCTCATAACAAGGTTCACATAAAACAATTTTTAAAAACCCTCCCGCCCTTCCACACACACCAGCCCTCAGCTCTCCCCTTCCCAGCCCCCAACCTTATACCTGGGGGAGATGATAATACAGCATTTCAGATGAGGGGCTTGGTCTTCTTTCACCTCGTCCCACCAGCCTCAGCCTGGTGGAAGAGCTCAATCTTACAGGCCCTGTGGAACTTCGTCAGTTCTTGCAGAGCCCTCAGCTGTTCTGGGAGCTCATTACACCAGGCCGGAGCCAGGGCTGAAAAGATTTGGCCCTGGTTGAGGCCAGGCAAACTTTGCATGGCCCAGGGAAATAAATGGTGCCATTGACTAATGGCTGAAGTCATCCAAATCACAATTCCGATGAATAGGACACCTGTGATTTGGCCATACAAATCTAGGGTGTTTGCCACTTCAGACCGTATTCAGACAATTGAGTCTGAAGCAGCCTTACTACAGACAGTTTTTGGGCCGAAGCGGTCCAAACGCACATGCCTCACCCATTCTATGAGAATCTTTAACCCGCTCCTAGCGGAGCGAATTAAATAATTTGCTGAGGGCCCCGGCGGCAGGCCCTGTCCGTGATGAGGAAGCGCCTGCCGATTGGGCCCTCTGATTGTCAGTCTGCCGGCAAGCAACCAATTGCGAGCCGCGCACAGCGTGCCTCGCAATTGGCCCCTGCAGTGCTGGACTGACTAATCGGGAGGCGCGAAGCGCCTCCCGATCCACCCCCCTTCACCGTCGCCCGCAGCCGCCCGCGAGCTGCCATTAACTCACTCCCCAGCGCCATGGCAGCTCGCCTCCTCTCCGCCCCAACAAGACAGCCCGCCGTCCACGGCCCTGGCCCCGCCGCCGCCGCAGCCTCCAGACCTCACCCCCTGCATAGTGTGCTGTGGCGCCTGATGCCCCACGAAGATCCAGGAGGCGGCTGTGGTGCTGGAGTCCGGCCCGCTCACTTCCACACCCCCTCCGCTGCCGCATCACTTCGCCTGCCGTGCCGTCCGCTCCAGGTACCTCCACATACCTCTGCGGACCTGTAGCCTGCGACGCCGACAGACAACCGCCCCGCGGACAGCCCACTCACCGCCACCTCCGCTGCCATTCGCACCCGGAAACGCTGCGCCACCCCGGAGGGGGCCAGGACGAGCTGCCTCATGCGGCGCCCCACAACCCCCCTCGAGTTCAGACCCTCGCTCAGATCCCATGGACGCCGGCCCCTGACAAGCCCAAGCCCCGCTAGCGCCCACTGCATTCCGAGAGCAGTGGGCTTATTTACTAGTACATAAATCGATGTGTAGTAGATCATCCTTTCAAATGAACAGCAACAAAATGTTCCTGAAGTAATTTTGAATAGGCCCCAACATAAGAAAAATTTCAGCAGGAAATGGGCAATTAGGCAAAAAAAAAAAAATCCTGTTAAAAAATTATACTCTTCATTCTCAGAAGGCTGCTTATCTCAGTGTGGAACAGTGGCTGGAAGAAGATGGGGTAGATCAACATCTACATCTCCTGCTCAGCTATAAAGCTTACTGAGACAACTGGGACCAGACACTTTCAATCAGCCTGATTGTTCCCCAAGGGTTGTTGTAAAGATATGATGGGGAGAATATGCCTAGCTGAGTCTCTTGGAGAAAGCACAGGATAAAAATATGACAGATGGGCAGGCAGGCGGAACAAAATCAATTAAATCCTAAATTAATACAATATTTAATTTAAAAATTCTGATTTTTCAAACTTTTTTGAAGTTCTCCATGCCCCACCTTGATATTCTTGCAGGGGTAAACCAAATAGGAACAAACAAACATAAGACATTTCCAAGAATATGAAGAATAGATTCAAGTGGGCTGCCGTGTTGGTCTGAAGTAGCATGACGAACAAGCATGCACACGAAAGCTCATGCCTTGAATATATCTTTGTTGGTCTTAATGGTGCTATTGGACTCACATTTTATTATGGAGAAGAATAAAGGTGAAGGTAAAGGTATCCCCTGTTCAAGCACTGGGTCATGTCTGACCCTTGGGGTGACGCCCTCTAGCGTTTTCATGGCAGACTCAATACGGGGTGGTTTGCCAGTGCCTTCCCCAGACATTACCGTTTACCCCCCAGCAAGCTGGGTACTCATTTTACCAACCTTGGAAGGATGGCAGGCTGAGTCAACCTTGAGCCGGCTGCTGGGATTGAACGCCGAGCTTCATGGTCAGAGCTTCAGACTGCATGTTAGCTGCTTTACCACTCTGCGCCATAAGAGGCTCTATGAAGAAGAATAGTTCATATTTAAAAAGAATTTGTGAACTGGCAAAGGAAAACCAGGAGCTTGTACAAATGGATTATATTTCAGGAGATTATGGAGGCATGAAATAATGGCATGCAGACTGTCAGGTGAGAGCTCTTGTGACTGGGCAGTGCTACTGAACAATGGAAGTTGTCCTGATTAAATAAATCAAAGGCAACAGCACCAGCATAAAAGTTAAATCGTTTCTCAAATTATAGCTCCTTTGAAACCAAAGGTTATTGGGTAGGAGCTGCAACACACACACACACACACACACACTTTCTGATGAACCCAAAGATATTGCATTTCCACCTGTACAAGCTTCTCAGTCTCTCTTATGCCGGTCCCGTGGGTCTCCAGTCCTCCAGGACAAGCATTTCATGGCAGAGGCATTTTGGGGCTGCAGCGGAGGGAGGAGGTAAGAAAACTGAGCTCTGCTGATGGAAATCCCTTCTGTCAGCAGACCCATACCATTACAAGCCCTTGTTTTTTACCTCTTATGTCAACTGTCAACATTTTCAGATATCGTCAGCTTACTTCTGAAATGCACTTAAATGCTTGAAATGGGTTTTAGGCAACTGGAGGTTTCCAAATAGGGTTATTCATCCAAGTTTTCTTTTTAAAATTAATACATGTATATATTTAATATGATAGATATTAAATTGGAAGGATGGATTTCAGTGCTTGGACATCTGCAATCATTTGGTTCTACAAGTTAAACATTATACATCTAACTGAAGCTAATAATATCAATATTAATGAATCATAGGCATTTTTCCTTTTACTGCTGATCTGTTTATTTCAGCCATTTACCTTTAATGTGAGGACTGGTCTTTCTCTTTAATGGTATAATCCTTCCTCTTTATCAAAACAATTGTATTAAAAACCTTTCTTTCTTTCTTTCTTTCTTTCTTTCTTTCTTTCTTTCTTTCTTTCTTTCTTTCTTTCTTTCTTTCTTTCTTTCTTTCTTTCTTTCTTTCTTTCTTTCTTTCTTTCTTTCTTTCTTTCTTTCTTTCTTTCTTTCTGCAAACTTCTAGAACACAGCATCTGGTTTTACTTGGGTGTCCTTGGCAGGCTGTCTGCACTGCTTGGAAGGTTGGCTTTCTACCAAGCTTGGATCTACATCCTTCAAGATTGCAGGCAGGGCCTTTAATGGTAAGAGTTGATGCAACAGTTCTCTAAGTGTGGTCTGAACACTATCAAGGATGAATAGAAACGTTTCTAGAGGTCAGGGGAGAAAAGGTTTGCTGTGGCAGTGAACAGAACATCTGTACTAGAACACCAGCGTTTCATGTTTGTCCAGAATTTAAAGCTGAACTTTAAAGCTGAACTCTTTCCTCGGATTAGTTCCCCCCCCCCCCTGAATAACTTATGCATTATTTCATTGAAAATAAACTGCCATGCACCCGGGGAAAGTGGTACAAACAAATTTCTACTCAGTGCATATTTTAAAAGCTTACTATATTGTCATTGTATCTGTGGCACAACTGAGTTGTGTGATGGGCCAGGTGGCAGATTGCTGAAGAGGCAGAATGGACTTAACTGCTTCAGACTACAGTGGATGGATTACATTTTTCATAGCTCCTTTACATTAATAATTGTATCAAACTGGAAAAACAAACACCGTATATGAAGGCATGAACCTTTCTTTCTCATGTCTTACTTTTCAGTTTCCACAGTGTTTTTACATGCTGGAGCATTAAAGATGTGATTCTCTTCGCCTACAGTCTGAAGCACACAACTCATTCTGCTTTATTCTGCGAGAGGGTTGCCAGCCTTCGGCTAGATCTGGAATTCTTCCATATTACAGAGTTCAGTTTCCCTGGAGAAAATAACTTCTTTAGAGGTTGGATTCTATGGCCAGGTCTCCCTCACCTCGCTTACCCCCTCCCTTTCCCAGGTTCTACCCCACAAATCCAGAGGGATTTCCTAATCCAGTGCATGTGTAGACCAGACTTAAGCCTTATCGCAGTAATAGAGCATAGGGAACTGTAGTGTTAAAAAGTTAGACAGCCTGAAAACAAATGGAATACCAGAGATAAAAATTGAGGGTGGAAGGAAAAGAGAGAACTGAAAGTGCCTCCAGAATTAGTTTTAATGACATTTTATTTCAGTTCTGACACTTTGCCATTCACCTTTCTCCTTGACAATGAGAGTTCTGAACCAGATTCATAGCTGTTCAACTATGAAGATGGCCGGGTAGCTTCAGGCAATTCTTATCTATCAGTCCAAACTACCTCACAGTGCTATTATGAGATAAATGCAGAATTAATTGAACCAGGACAGGAAGCTAAAGCGAACCTGAATGGTTGTTTCAGCCTCTTTATTATTTTGTTCTCTGCAAATGGACTCTTTCCAAGTCTGAATAACAACGTGTGTTTCCCATTTCCAGCTAGGTCAAGGAACATGATGTGGAGAAATTTCATGCGATTTCCAGATTATTCAAGCACTACTGAGTCATATGGCTATATTCTACAGTCACAGGACAACTTATTTCCCATATCTCTGGTAATGTGAATCTAATTACTTGTTTTTCTTTCTCCTGAACTGCTTAATCTAATAATGCTTTTGTGTAGATCCCAGAAGGAACACTATTCATCTGTGTTTTAAGTTGGGCATTTCACTGGAAGCAAACATGACTTTTTTAAGAAGACCAGCCGTCAATTATGTGTTTCCAGAGACATTTGTTCAGTGGGAAATTGATTTTATTTTGTGCATGCTGCTTCCTTTACCTGAAAATAGGCCGTGATTCTTCCTCTCCTGTGTATATTGAAAACATGCTATAAGTAACTGAATATGTTCCAGTTGATAAGATCAAGTTCTCAGAAAGCTCTAAAATCAGGTTGTTGCCTTAACTTGTATCCTAGACCAATATGAGTTCGTGCCCTGAGACCACTTTCTTTAAGCTGGATTGGGTCCAAAATACTGTGATTGGAAAGAAGTTGATACAGTAGTACTTTTCTGCCTCTCATGTCTAATGCATCCCATGGAGACACCTGAAATTCTACTCCTAGGAGTCAGAGGACCATCATAAACAAGATGAAGGACAAAGTAGGAGTCTGCATGTAGAAGAAGGATTTTTTTTTTATTGTTCCCTTCTCCACCTGCAGAAATATCCATGGTGTAAGTAGTATCCACTTTGGAGAACATGTCCTATGAGGAAAGGCTGAAGGAGTTGGGAATCTGTACGTTAGAGAAGGTGATAAGATTGCCACTTTTTGATACCTAATGAGTTTCAGTGTGGATGACAGGGTGGATATGTCTTGAGCTATGTTGGATGACAGGACACAGACTAATGGATATAAACTACAGCAAAGGAAGTTTTGTCTAAATGTGAGGGGGGGAGATTCTGATCGTGAAATGTGTTCCAGACTGGAACAGTCCCCCTTGTGAAAGCATTTTGTTGAGGTCGACCCAAACCATTGCTTCCAAATGGCCCCCAAGCCCCCCTCCTACTACGACTGCTATGAATCTACCTAACCCACTGGGTCCCAGTAAGAGTTGAGTAAGAGTTGAGCTGAGCTGAGGCTCTTTTACAGTTCCATCATTCTCTGATGTTATTGTTGTTATCATGTTAAGGTTATTGTTGTTATAATGTTATTGCTGTTATCACCTGTTGTTAACATATGTTATCTGTATCTTTTTCCTGTTTCCTGTAAACCGCCGTGAGCCTCCGGGGAGGGCAGTATATAAATAAATAAACAAACAAACAAGTGGCAATTCTTAATTACTGGAGATTAAAAAATATCTGTAGAAGTCACCTATAGTCTACATCACAAAATGCATGATATTACTCTATGGACACTGGCTGTTAGGTATTTGTCAATTTAACACCTTGCAGGGTTAATCCTTAGTAAGCACAGGATTGTACTGTAAATACAGTTCCCAACTGTGGGTTGGGAAATTCCTTGAGATCTGAGGGTGGTGATGGAGATTGGGTTGAGGAATGAATTGTCCTCAGTGGGACATAATGCCATAAAGCTGCCATTTTTTTCCAGGGGAAATTATTTCTGTGAACTGGAGATTATTTATAATATTGAGAAATCTCCAGGCCACATTTGGAAGGATTGCAGCTCTAATGGTAAATGTCCTAAGCAGGATATTTAAAAGTTGACTGTACTTGTGTTTATGGTTGTTTCCAAAACAACAAAACCTGCTTGGATTACCTTGGTTGACAACCAGTCCTGCACTGTGGACAAACAAGAGGATTTGTAGCCTTTCTGCATCCCTGGATCTGTTTGTGGCTTTCAGAAATATTGACCATTATATCTTTCCGGATTGTCTGTCTGGGATTTTTATTCGATGCATTGTAGTATGGTGATATTGTTCTCTTAAGAATGTGATGCTGGGGGACTGTTCTCCACACTGTAGAACTCATGTAATCGGCCATTTCTAGACTCCCTGATACAAAACTATTTATATGAAACCCCAGGAGACGACTGTTAGAAGTAGATAAGAAAAAAGTATTCTTAATATGTCAATGCTAATGACATCTGTTGTAGGCCAGATGAGGGCTAACTAACTGAAGCTGACTCAACATATGATGGAGACATTGGTAGTAAGTGGCTTGGTTGACTTTCACACTGAACTGCAGCAATCTGTTCTATATGGAAGAACAAACATGAATCATACAGAGGGCAAGGGGAAAAGATCAAGAAAACCAGAAACACGAATTAACATTAAAAAGTTGTCTAAAAAGAAACTGTATACCCTCTCCTGCTGCATAACCCTTCACTTCCCACATATTCACATTTTTCATCTTCCATTGCCCTTTGTTGTTCCTCAGCAAAATGACTGTAAGTGCCAAAACAGTGCCAGAAATGAAGCATGCTTTCCATCTGATGCGGCAATAAAAAAAAAATCCCCTTCAATGTCCTGCCCTTGAAAATCCCCTACAATAACTTAGTGGTAGGGCTGGCCCTGATCCTGCTTCTATTTATTACTGGTGCTTGGAAGTGACCAAACGAAAACATGGAAAATGTCAGAAGCTACAGACTTTCTGGGATTTATTACTCAGCAATAAAGATGCCTTGGCTAACTTGCAGCTTGCTTCAGAAGCATCCGAAGGCATCATTTCATTACAATATCTGTATATTGCGTGATATGCCAAATACTGCATATCTGGCTGACCTTCAGTAGGACACATGTTTGACATTATACTAAAAGGGTCCTTTTTAAATTTTGCTTTGTTCTGTGGCCATTGTGTTAACCAAATCTCTAGTACATCCAAGAGTATTCAGAAGGGAAAGGTAAAAATAGCTCTAATGTAAATCCACTGAGTATGAACTGATACCCCATGCATGCAAGTGCTTCCTGTGCTTTCCAATGAAGGAGTAATGCTGCGTCTGCACACAGAAGTTCACAACTGTATGCACCAAATTTCTTTCTGTATATAGAACAAGGGACAGTGAGCTGTTTATTTATTCTGCTCCTATTTCACTTATTTACAGATAGCTCAGAGCAGTGTATGCAGGCTCCTAGACTGTTTATGCATTGGAGGTTTCATGCTGGGTTGCAGGCTGGAGTTTTAGTTGTGGCAGCTAGCCCCACCTCTTCCTGCACCCACACGGGGGAGCATTTGGCCCGGTGCGCCTCATCTGCCCCTGATTTTTCTTCCTGCAAGGGAGGTGGGGCAGTGAAGTTTCCAGTGCATAAACGGTCTTAGTGGCTCTTTAGTAGTTTATCATGAACCTAAAATGGACTATGTTGCAATCATTGAGTTAAAAATAAAGACTGGAATTGTATTCACTTATGTGGAATTATGCCACATTGAGCATGACAGACATCCATATAAACATTTAGGGTCAGATTTACAGTTATTGTAACAGAAAGGTTGGACTAGATTAGAGAATACAAGCCCAACATGGAAGCAACCAACAGGTGCCTAATTCTCTTCCTCTGGAGTTCTAGCGGAGAGCAATTTAGCTCATAATTGGTGTCCTTTCTTGGTCCTGTGTTCTCAGTTGCACAGTTAAGAAATGGACTCATTAAATGGGGGGTTTACTTGTCTCTCCAATGATTGCCAGGTCCCTACTGGCCACTGGTGTGTGTGTGTGTTGCCAGCTCCAGATTGGGAAATTGGTGTTGGAGACTGGGGAGAACTTCTTCAGTGGGCTACAGTGCCCCATAGCCACCCTCTCAAGAAGCCATTTTTTCCAGGGAAACTGAACTCTGTAGTCTGGATATAAGGTGTAATTCCAGGGGATCCCCAGGCCCCACTTGGAGGTTGGTAGACTAGGTCCCTGCACTTCTTCTAGAAAGTCCAACACTGTCAGCACTACTATATGGCTTTTGTTTTTTTCTTACCTATTCACATCTACTGTGAATAAATAGAGATGCCTTCAGGAAAGGAGTGCTATTGCTTGCCTGCCTGATCTGGACTTTCTTTTTCTGTCCCAGTTTCAATCCAGATCTCCTGCTTTTCAAAATGTGGACATCTCTGTGGAGAGCAGCACTTCTTTTAACCCCACCTTTGCAGATGTCTGTCTAGACTGGTCAGATCACAAAGGTACCAAAAGACCATGAGCAAAATGACTGGCCCCTGTCAGCCATATTTAGAATTGTGCATGAAGAAGAAGAGGTGCTTTTCATATGCTGCCTTTCACTACCCAAAGGAGTCTCAAAGTGCCTACGACGCCTTTCCCGCCCTCTCCCCACAACAGGCACCCAGTGAGGTAGTTGGGGCTGAGAGAACTCTGAGAACTGTGACTAGGCCAAAGCCACCCAGCTGGCCTCATGTGGAGGTGTGAGGAATCAAACCCAACTCTCCAGATTAGAGACTGCTGCTCTTAGCCATGACAGCATGCACAGTGAGATGGGCTTGGGCACACAGCGTGTCTTAAGTTAATGATCTGGATGCAAGCATTCAAAACCCTCTAACAACCAACCACCTCTAACAATCTACTACGAATACACTTAGTGACACTGTGAATACTTCAATATTAGTACAGAGTTTCAACAACATCAAAGAAAGGGGGGGCCATCTCTCCCCTTCCTGGTTTTGATCCAGTACCTAGATTCATCTCATTTATATTTGCAATTGTCCTCCAACATGGTCCATTACAGCGTATGTTTGATAAGAAGTGTGTGTGTGTGAGAGAGAGAGAGAGAACGAGAGAGAGAGAATAAGTAGTGGCAGAATAGTTGACAATAGGAAACAGGGAAAACTTGATCATGAGGCCCACTGACCCCCCCCCCCCATCTCTTTAGAAGTATCAGTAGGGCTCAGTATCATCTTGTAAATATCCTTGTTAAGGAGGGAGTGCATTTAGACCTTGAAAAGAGAGCTGCAGAATCTCTAGTCCAGATTTCCTGTAATGGCTTCCAGAATCCCTGGATATATTAAACTGTTCAAAGTCATATCTGAGATCAGTTTCCTTTTTTGGGCTGCCTGCACTTGAGGTTCAGATCCAATTTCTGCAGCTTCGCAATGCCCAGCAGAAATGGAAAATCAAAGCCTTTGAAAATGAACAAGCATCAGTCTTTTGGGTAAGTAGAAGAGACACCTAAGTTCTTGGGAAAGGGCAGTGCTGTCCTCGGTAGATATGTAGCTGCTGGGAGAAATCAGCAAATCAGCACTACTGCCATATGGAGCACCTTTGTTATCTCTGTTTTGTTATTACGTTGAAATGAGATGTCAAAGTCCATTTATCTCTAGCTGTGTACCTGCCAAGAAAAGGAACGGCTTCCTTGCATTATTGAACTGACAATATCTCAACATCCCGAGGCAGCAAGAACCTCATGTCTTCTCCAAATGTCTGTGAATTTCTTGTTGCAGTGGGTTAACCCAGGAACTGTTTGTGTTATTTGAATTTTCAGTTCATATACTCTAAATGTGCACCCAAGAGCGGCAAAGCAGACAAAATTCAGTAGTGGCTAAAGAACATTACAAATAACATGCTTGTCAGAGGATTTGTCAGTTTGGATTGCTTTTTCACATTCTAAGGTGATCTGCCTCTGAATATAAATGTCTCGCTGCAACCTGGGAATGCTCTTACTTTCAAGGCCTTCTTATGAGCTTCCTGGAACCATCTGTTGAAGACACTACTAGAACTGGTAGTGGAATGGTAGTGGAAGAACCCCAATCCAGTGGGGTTCTTAACCTTGTAGGCTGCATATAGACATCATGCCAAAAAAGCATATTGCCACCTTGTCCATGAACACCGTTGGTTTCCTGTACATCTCTCCATTCCTACCCAGACTGTAACTATGGAGTCCTGATTTGAAGCAACTTCTCATGTCCCATAATGTATGCAATGGAGGTACCCAGGTGAATCAAAGCTTAATTCTTTTAAGACAGGATTCTAAACCATGGTTTACATTTAGCTTGGTACTGTGCTGCCCTACCCAGACGTGCTCAGGGGGAGACCAAATTCCAATATCCTTGGCCATTAAGCCATGATTGAGTCATTTCCAAAGCCAAGTCCCAGTCCAATCCATGTCTTAGCACTAACCAAGCACATCATAGTCCAGAGGGTGAGTTGAGAGAGATGTTGCAACACAAGCCAAGGTTGGGAGCTGAGAGACCTGAGTCAGAAGCCAAAGGGTCTGAAGCCAAAATCAGGGGTCTGGAACTGAGGGTCAGAGTTTTGTTGAAGTGAGGTTAAAGCAGTAACTGGAGCGACCAGTAGGTTTAACTCTCAGTTGCATCCACAAGCAAGCATAGTCCCTGCTTTGCTTAAGTGCAACTTTCCCTTAACCAGATGAGTGGCCACAGCTGGGGCCTCAGGCATCCTCTGCTGAATTGCTCTCACCTGGCATGCATCTGCTTTGATAGTGAGTGGGTCATGAGTCAGGTGCTCTGGAAGTGCTAAATGAAGTTGACCTGCTGCCGCCTTCTGCACTCAAGCTCTCTGGGCTGGAAGGAGGTGCAGACGATCTTGAGGGTCCAGCTGGTAGAAAGGGAAGCATGTCAGTTTCGCTGGACCCTGGCAGGGCTCTGGACTCACTGATCATTCCCCTCTGCCATACGAGCACTAGACTGGCCTTTTCCATCCATGCAGAATTGGACAAATAGTGTTTTCTTGCAAATCTTCTTCCTTTCCCTTTACATCCCTGTCTCTACAGTTTCCGCTCTCCTTATTTTGGATTCTATATATTCTAGGATTCTGAACAAGAAAAAATGGCAGGAAAGTAAATGGCTATCAGGGTAGGATATTTGGGACTGTTTATACTTCATCAGCAGCTGATTAAATGTTAGGAAAAAGCACGAACAGTGGTGGGTGATATAAGGACATTCACTGTGATATGACAGTTTAAAATATTCATTAACAATATGGGAAAGTCCGTAGAGACTGAAGTGGCAGCATTTATTATTCATGTCATATACTTTAGCAGCCATGTTTTGTCTACATTCTAGGGCCTACAACATGAGAAACAGAACACATAAGGCAATAATCTTTTACTAGGCCAATCTCCTTTTGGACTATATTAACCAATTATTTCCCTCAAATTATATCAAGCTTTTCAGCAGGCTTAGCTGTTTATAGAGAGGCAATGAAATGGATATTGGGTAGCTAGGCTGATGTGTATGATGTGTAAGAGTGATTCTGTAAGCAGCTTTGGGTACTCACTGGGAAGAAAAGCAGGGTACAAATATCTAAATAAAATAAAGACAAACATTTTGTGTGAGCCTGGGGGTGGGGAGAATAAGGACTGGAGTCACAGTATCTGGGGTTGTAGCATATTTGCACTATTTCCTGCAAAGTGGAACCTATGCTAGAAAAAGCACATGTCCCATAACACTAGTACTGTATTTTTTTCTCTCTCCAGATCTATGCATTAGGAAATTGTATGATTTGCCCTCCAGCTCCTTTGTAATCCTTTACATTTGTACCATGCTTCCAAAAAATGATACGTGCTTTTTCAGATATGTGTGTGTTGGGGTTGGGGAAATAAAGTCATGTTTGAAAGTGCTCCGAATGTGAGACTGTTGAAAGGTAGAGAGCACTCTGTTCCTACCCTCTGTGAAAGTGTCCATAAGTAATCATTGGCAGGGACAGAACAAGAAGAATCAATGACCCGTATAACCCACTAATAACAGCTGAGTTTGTATGATAATGTAAAGAGAGATGCAGAAGTTTGAGGGGATGGAAACAAGACACGGACACCTTGATGCTGTTAGTGAGATTCATCTGTGTACTCTCCTATACAATTAGGATCTACACATGACATGAGGACAGTGCGCAGTTTCCAGTCTGCACAGTGTTAGACCCTTCTAAATCCATTTCCTTCAATGGGTTTAGAAGGATATAACTCTATTTCAAATTGCGTTAATACTGTTTTGCTGTTGTCGAGTCTGCCTTTTCCAACCCAAGCTTTGGACATGAAAGGGCTTCCCGGACTTTGCACAGCATTTCCAGAAGGTTGCTTAAAGCCCATGTGAAAATTATTAAAGGTTGCTTGCAGTTGAATTCAATCTCCTTGGAATATAGCAGGAACCAAAACAAAAATCCAGCATGTACCATATTCATGTTCCATGCAGAAATATCAAGGAATTCAATTTTCAGATATTAAAACACCGGTAGTAAAAGGAACAAAAACTGTGGAGGGTTTTGTAGAAGAAACAAAATAGTCGCACTTCTGCAGTGCAACTGCATGAGCAAGGGCTTTTGGGGGAAGAGGGAGGAAATCTTCATTTTGAAAACTGACACATTGCAGCTTTTCATTCTTTTTTTCCTGAACAGCTTCATTCATTCGTCAAAATGTTTTGAAATTTTGCATGTTCTTAAAGATCTAAATAAAAGCCTTTTCGTTTCATAATTGCAAACCCAATGGATACAGAAGCAATGGCATTGGAAAACTTTCAGTTGCTCTGAAAATATACAAAGAACAAGCCACAGACAGAATCTGCCAAACACTGTAAACATTCTCACAGTGTGGGTATAAATATCGCCTCTTTGATTCATTGCATGCCAGATTTTCTAGTAAAGAGATAAAATAAGGGGTAAAGAAGAAAAGAGTGTTTAAATTTAGCAAAGAAGCTGACAATCAGGAGAGGCCAAAGGAGGAAAGGACTTCAAACGCTTTAAGTTGTCATCTTCAAGGAAAACCCAACATTTATAATGTGTGATAACAGTATTGTTAAATAATAGAATCTTTCACTTATCCAATATTTTCATGCCAAAAAAATCCACTTAGGCTTTGTAAATAAAAATGATCTCTTTTTTTTACCAGCTCAGAGGCAAATGGAAACCATGTCCAGCTATGGACCCATTTCTACAACAGCTTATAAGAACATCAGTTCCAGAACCTTGCCTAACTAGAAAACAAAACAACAATAGAGCCTCCCCTCAAAAAACAAACATGCAATTCCCTTCATCAGTGTTTCATTAAGACCAACTAAACAGCAGAATGTGGTATGCGTTGAGTTCTCAAAAATTGACCGTTTCCACACTGGGAACTTTGCTGCCCCAGCTCCTGTGCGGGAGCACAAATCTGGGGCAGATGAGGTGCACCGGGCCAAATGCTCCCCTGTGCGGGAGCAGGAAAAAGTGAGGCAACCTGCTTCAACTCAAACTCCAGACTGCAGCCCGGCACAAAACCTCCAGGGTAGAAACAGCCATTGAGTGTTAAAAACAGCAACAAAGGTCATATCCTGTGCCGACAGAAATCAGCAAAGTATTTGTAGCACCCTGATTCAGCCTGAAAGTTTTCCCCACTCCCTTCTTTCCTGAACCCAGGATAAAGCTTTTTTGTTTTCTAGTTTGAAAAACCAGCCAGTTATCTTTCCACCGATAATGGAAATCATCCCCCAATGCTTACATCGTTGACTCGATATTAACATCCAAATTTGCAGAAGAGGTGGAGGGAGGTTTTGCTGATGACCCCCTCTTGTTGAACCCCCCCCTTCAACTCTAGGATGGTCCTGTGGGTCTGCAGATCTGTGGGGACATGATTTCAGGGGACAAAAATGAGTGAAATGGGAAACGGGGAGGTTGGTGTTTGTGCAGTGCATCTTTGCACAAAAATTACCAATAAATATGGATTGTAGAGAACAGACCTGGTTTTGAATGGGCCCACAGGGAACATTGTAAATATGATTTAAATATCTCTCTGTAACTACTGCCTGATCTTATCATCAGATGTTCCTGTGGAAATCATTCATGCATATTCTGGAAAGGAAAACAGATTGAGAACATTAACTTGCATTGTGAGAAGATCCCCTGTACTGCGTCATCTGGCACATTATACTCCACTTACAACTTTTCTGTTAAAAAAAGAAAAGAAACGCAACCTAAAAAGGAAGAAAAGGCTGCCAATCTGGAGATGGCCTTGTAGTTGGGAAGCAACCATTTTGTTTGGTTTATTAGTTCATCCGTTTTTGATCTGAAAAAACAATGGACATTCTTCCTACAATTTCATCCCCTGTCCCCTTCCTACTTTATAGGACATTTTTACCCTTAGGAAGAGAAACAAAACCTATTAGATAGCAAGGGCCCGAGATTGACCTGTGGCCCCTTATGCAGGCCTGTGTTGAACAGGAGAGTGACACTGTTTGCTGGCCACTGGATCTGTTTGGTGGCACAGCTGATCGGAAAATGGCCAGGAAAGCCTCGATGGCTGCTCTGGTTTACTGGTGTGTCCCAAACCTGGCCAATCAAGATTGCACAAGTACATGATCCCACCTTCTAGCAAAATTTTTAAAAAGCCTTGCCAGCCCTGTGGAGCCACAAAGCACTGTGAAGGTGACCATGGCAATTTTTGCCCCCTCCCAGCCTCCGTTGGGCAGGGAGGAGCTGGGTCTGGGTCCGGTTCTTTTTATCCACGTGGGCCTGCCATCAGATAGGCCCTGTTGGGCCCGCAGCACAAAAAGGGAATGTGGAAGAATCTGCATTCCCTTAGTGTGGGGCTACTGAGGGCCCAATCCACGCTGGGCCCAGGAGGTTGCTGGCCCGGCGCGACATGATGTAGATGCAGGGATTAGCCACACGTCCAAATGTACCCCCTCCCAGCCTTTCCGCCCATATGGAATTGGCCCCAGAGTATTATTTCTGATGGGTAAAGAAGATCCTGTTTCTATCAAGGTTGCTATATTCACAGAATGTATTTTTCTGTTATACCTAGTGATGGGCACAAACCAGCTGAATTTTGGCTGGTTCATGGTTAATGAAGTGATGTTTTCAAACTGAAGAACCACCATGAACTTCCACAAATTTGGTACACTTCATGGAGGTTCATGAAGAGCAGAAAATAGGAGTTTATCCCTGATTTCGTCTCTTCATTAAAAACAGCTGTTTGAATGGCATGAGTTCATTTAAGGCCTGCTTTCTGCTCCCCCAGAGCCATTTAAATCAAACAGCTGAATGGCAGTCCCCACTGTTCAGCTGTTTGGAAACCATGCTTTCTGCTCACTGTGAAAAGCCACAGGGACCAGAAAGTAGGAGTTTAAAATCTGAACCAACTTTGTATGGGTTCGTAGTCCAGTTTGTGGTTCAGGCAGAACCACGAACTGAACCACAAAAATGCAGTTTGTGCCGATTCCTAGTTATAGCTGTAAAGTTGTTATATTCATCATAAAATTATGTAACCAGGGAAATTGTAATCCTTTTAATATTAAAGCAATTTCATCGCTGTTTGACCTGGCACAAGGATGCAGTCACTAACTGAACTGATGAATCAGAAAAGAAAATTTAGGAGAGAGATCTTTGTCGCCAGGAATTCTGCTGAGTTCTGATTGAAGATAATATGCAATAATATGAACAGAAATTTTAAAATGCAACCAACTATTCAGGAACCTTCAAGGCAATTGTACAAAAGAAATTCTGGTATTGGCACTGATATCTTTTTCTGTCTATCTCCATTTCTAAGATTTGTTGGCTCTGCTATTCAGCCAAATATGGGATTTTAGAATCACAGAAGCAGAGTTGGAAGGGGTCACACAGGCCATCTAGTCCAAACCCCTGCTCAATGTAGAATCAGCCTAAAGCATCCATGATAAGTAGTCCTTCTATTTTCTGCCCACAATTCTTACTGGAAGAGGACCACTTATGTTTGTTTGAGGAACACTCTGGCATGGCAGGGGTGACCTGGGTGTGTGGAATCTATGAAAACATTTTAATGCTTCGTCAGTTTTTATATCTCAAAGCCAGAGAGGCATGTAGTAAGTCCACTAGGATAAAATCAAGGATCAAAATGCTTTTTAAAAGTTGGCATGTTTAGAAGAATGAATTATGCACCCAGGAGATCAGGGGAGAGGAGCATCTGAAAGACAGATGTAATCAGTTATAAAAATATATATATGAATGTACATCTCTGCAAGTGACCCACCAGCTAATAATGGAAAAGAAAGGCATTTTTAAAAAGGCAACGTGCCCTTTATTTGCACAGAAAAAATACTTAGGCAAAAAGAAGCTTCCACATGGCAATGATATATAAAAGGAGGGAAAACTCTATATATTCTTTATTATTTCAGCTGTTGTTTATTTTGGGATGATCAATTCTCCTCATTATATTCCCCTCTGTGTGAGATTTTGCAGGAAAAGGAGAACTGGATAGCACGCAAAGACAGAACCAAATGTAAAAGGAACACAATCATTTCAGGCACTGGCTTGTGCAATTAAAGCTTTACCAGTCAGTGGTGCTTGAACAACTTTTTATTGTGGCAAATAGATAAAGAAGAGAGGAGGGATTCAGAAGAACGATGTTCCAGGATGATTCATAAATAAGACAATGCACTTCTCATGTATTAAGTTTACCTCAGGGTCAGTTTTGTGGTGCATGGATTCAGAAACGGCCGGAAAAATGTACAGAAACATGGCTACTAGTCAGTAGAAAGATTGGGTGACTACTTAATTAGCTACCGTATATACTCGCATATAAGCCGACCCGCATATAAGCTGAGGCACCTAATTTTACCACAAAATTTGGGCAAACATATTGACTCTTATATAAGTCGAGGGTGGAAAATGCAGCAGTTACTGATAAATTTACATTAATTGTGGCATCAGTATGTTAAAAAAACAATAAACTAGCTTTTTCAGTGCAAAAGAGGGCCAGCAAACCAGAGCAGAACAACAGTACCCAAAGTTAGCAACCTCCTACAACAAGTACAACAGCTACCAAACTGGGAGAATGGACAACTCTGACTACAGCTACAGTGCCCCCCCCCAGAACAAAACATTGAAATAAAGAACTGTAAAAATCAACTTTTAAAAGAAACACAACCCCAAGAAGAAAAGGCAAACAATGCTGCCTGTCAGAAAAGAGAAGAAATAAAAATTAGGAGAAACAGTAAATACCAAAGCACCCCCAAAGCCCACCCCACCCACAGAAACCAAAAGAATAGTTTGGAAGAAGTGAAGGCAAAAGGAAAAAAGATCAGAGTCCCTCAGTCAAACCGCTGCTGTCCTATAAGCAGCCAGAGCAAGCAAACTTCAGCTTGCAGGAGGCTTGCAGAAGCAATATAACGATTGGCTGGCTGGAGCAGGCTTTTCAATTACCGTATATACCCGCGTATAAGCCGAGGAGCACTTTTCCAGTGTGAATACTGTTCTGAAAAACTTGGCTTATACACAAATATATACGGTATTTATTTTTGTTTTTAAAGTGGAGTTTCCAAATGGCTCCTTAGAACTAACTTGGATTGCCATCTTCATGTTAGGAAATTGCTGGAAATTTTCAGGCAATGCCTGGAGGTTGGCAACCCTTGAGCTAACCGATCCACTTTGCTCCTTTATTCACTTAGTTCTCTGCCTTTCCATATCATCCTCATTTTATCTGGCATGCTGAAATTTCTGTGCTGAGACTGGAATCACGTCGGTGCTGAAATAAAAGCACAGTTAGACTGTTTTCGCATTAGGAAGCATACCTTGTTTGAGCCTCGCTTTGAATTTCTTTTGGATGCTGTAAGTGAATGCTAGCCTTTCTGCTTTTAGCTTTCCTCCCATTATTTCCCAGGGTGAGTCCGATGCAGTCTCTCATATGCTTTGCTCCCTTTCCCTTTCCCCAAAATATGTTTTTTGCCAAATGGTGCCTGCTTGCACCTTTGTTTCCATTGTGCCCCTTCATCTTGCCATTCTACGCCTTTAATCATCTCTCCCTTTAGTGTCCCGAATGTAATTTTTAAATCTTATTCGGGCTCCCCCAATGTTAGGCAGTGGTTAGGCCATTTGCTATCTGATTACACACATTTCCACATTTGGAGCCCCAAATTATACCCTGTTAGTCCCTGCTTTGAGAAATGAAAAATGGTTTTTTGGTGATTCTTTTGCTGCGGGGCAAGTGAAGGGCAACTTGAGTCTGCACCCAAAGAGGTGAATTTCAGTGCAGAAATGGACAAAAAAGTCAACTCTTTAAAAATCTAAACAATATCTCTTTTGTGGAAACAGTCTCACAGAGGAATTTCTCTACGTATTATTTATTTTATTTTATTTTATTTATTATATTTACTAGTAAAATAGCCCATTGCATTCCAAATACAATGGGCCCTAGCAGGGGGGGGGGGAGAGCGAGGGACTGGCGAGGGCAGGGTGAGGAAAGGTGGCTTACCGGTGAGAGGGCAGTAGCGACGGCGGGCAGCTCCTTCGCGGCGGGCAGCTCCTTGGGTGTGTCGTTCGCGTCGGGCGGGTCCTTCGGCGGGCAGCTCTTTCGCGGCGGGCGGCTCCGGCGGCTCCTTTGCGGCGGGCAGGGTGTCTTGTTCACGGCGGGCGGGTCCTTCGGCGGGCAGGTCCTTCGGCGGGCGGATCCCTGGCGCGGTCTTCTTGCCGGCGGCCATGTTCTTGTGCCGGCGATGCGTTTGTAGAGGGCGGGGGCTCCGTGGCCGGGGGTTGAAGCGGCTGTAAAAAGCGGCGTCAAGGCGCCAGGCAGGGAGGCCGCGGCAGCGAGTGGCTCCTTTGCGGCGGCGGCGGCTCCTTTGGTGGGCGGCTCCCTCGCGCTGTCTTCTTGCCGGCGGCCATCTTCTTGTGCCGGCAGCTTAGAGGCTCTTAGAGGTCGGGTGCTCCCTGCCCGGCGGCTGGACGCTTTGCGCCTCTCGCAGCGTCCAGCCGCCGGGCAGGGAGCACCCGCCACCCGCGCTACGCAGGGCGGCTGCCGGGGACTCCGTAGGCGGCGGCCTGACGCGGCAGGAGGCGCTTTGCGCCTCCCGCCGCGTCAGGCCGCCGGGCAGGGAGCACCCGCCACCCGCCACCCGCGCTACGCAGGGTGGCTGCCGGGGACTCCGTAGGCGTCAGGCCGGCGGCCAAGGAGCAACTGCGGCAAGGAATCGGAGGGACCAATCGGCAGGCGCTTCGCGCCTGCCGATTGGTCCCTCCGATAGTCTGTCATGAGGAAGGGGCCAATCGGCACCCTTCCTCATCCCGGACACAGCCCGCCTTCCAAGGGCTTACTGTTTTATTTAGTCCGTGGCGCCCCGCGGCGCCACGGGCGGTGTAAAGATATACCGCCCTCCTCTGAGGCTCAGGGTGGTTTACATGGAACTGGAGAAAAAATTGTCCCTCTGTGATCTATGTTCCATTACCGAACTGTAGCATTTGGACCAAACCTATAGAAGATGGAAATGTGAACAAGAGGTCTAGTAACAAAGTCTATGTGAACTTAAATAGCTTATGATTTGGTTGTAATGACAGCAGGATTGCTTTCAGGTAGTCCAAGTGAAACCTTTGTCTCAGATTCTACTCTATTCTAAATAAACAGGCAAGCAGCTCTTTCCTAAGGAGCTGCTTATTGCTACTTCTAGATACGTTTCAGCCATGAAAAGGGTACAGTCTTGAGAGTTAGATTGACCAGTCAAAATAAAAAGTAAATTACAAGCGTTCCACTGCCCTAGTTTGTCAGGGCCCATGATTCTTTTTTATTCCTCTTTTTTTGAACTGTAGTTTAATTATTTTTTGTCTCTGCTCTGCTGACCTTTACCCTTGCGTGTAAATTGAATCTGAAATCTAAATATTTTTCTCTTTGACTGTAGGCTTGGCAGGGACATTGTGGAGCGTTGCAGCAGCAGGGTAACCTTTCATTAATTTAGAAAAAAATAAAAGTGTTCTGAAGAAGTTCTGACTTAGCCGAACAGTCATGGGGCAAATGGAGAAAAGAAAGGCACATTGTTCCCCCAGACAAAGGCAAGCTATCGCTTTTCATAAATCTGCATTCCCAAGACGAGTGTTCAGTTTTGGTTAGAAAGGTCCATTTCTTTGAACCTTACATACCAGAAAGAGGTCTACACTTTCAAGTTTCATTTCTCAATTCCTTAGTCTCGAGGAGACAACAAAAATGCTAGCTTACAGTATCTGAAAAAAGAGTGCACAACGGAGTTGAAAAAGAGCATACTCTAAGTATACAAGGAACAAATTGCTTGGAAATTCTCTTGTGCATGCCAATGAAACGGGCGGAGACTGTGCAAAAATTCTTGTGCACTCTCCCATTTATTTAAGTGGGGCTTCTGCTGGAGAACAGTTGGGTTGGTATTACTTATGCAATACACAAGGAGAAGAATTTGCTTGCTTGCTTGCTTGCTTCCTCATCTATCTATCATCTATCTATCTATCTATCTATCTATCTATCTATCTATCTATCTATCTATCTATCTATCTATCTATCTATCTATCTATCTATCTATCTATCTATCTATCTATCTATCTATCTATCTATCTATCTATCTATCATCTATCTATCTTTTGGAGGGACATCTGGGGGCACCTGGCAAATTGTACTTATGTTGAAATTAAATATATATATATATTACAATATTATTTTTGCGTTCTATGCGTTCTATGAAAAATTTTGTTCTATGAAAAATGAAAAACCTATATTTGGTCCATATAGACCAAATTTTTAATCAAGAACCCCCCTGGTCAATGGTGTCCTGCTTTACCAATGTTAAAATCTGGTCACCTTAATCTATCTGTCTGTCATCTACCGCCCTCCCCGAAGGCTCAGGGTGGTTCACATAGAACAGAACAGAAACAATACAGATAACTTAGATTAACAATAATGAATGAAGCAAAACGACAAGCAACATAGAACAGTAGAAAAATGTGGGAATGAGGAAGAATGAGGGAGAAGATTTCAATATTATTTTTGGAGCCAGACAGTTAACAATAAAAATCACCTGCTAGTTGGAACCCAGTTTGGAAATATTTGTATGCAGTGTAGCTTGGCTTCACTCAGAAAATCAAGAGCTGAAGATTATGCCCATAAAAACAGAGGATAAACAGCTAGGATTGTCTGTGAGCAGGAGAGCCAACAGAGTGCTCTTCTCTTAGACTGGAAACTGGGTGCAGCAGTAGAAATTTATTGCTTAGTGAGTGAGAAATTAGGAATATGTTAAAATCATGTTGTTGCAATCTGGGCATAAAAATAAGACTGTGGACATCTGTTTATTTATGGAGTGCAATTCCATGCCAGTTCTCAAAGTGGTTAAAGTTGTTTCCACATGACAAGGATTCCCCACACTGACACTGCAAATGCAGAGGAATAGGCACTGGTGATGGCATTTCTGTCTATGGGAGCTTTCTATGCACCTTGATTGTCTTTTTCATGATTTTCATGTGCTCTGCTTTGACAAAGAACTGGTTATCAGGAAAGTTAGCAGCCAGACCCTCCTCCCTCTGAGAGGTTGTTTATAGATGAAAAAGACAGAAAAGCCTTAACTGTAGGGTACTGCTTGGGCTAAAACGGACTAAGATGGATGTCGGTTAGGCACAGGCCAGAGCAGCTGACTGGCTACTGCCCTCTCCTTGCCCTGAAGAGATGAAGAACTTTAGGACAACAGGTCACCAAGGATTTATTGATTCACTCAGTATAATCCCATCAATATCCAAGCCTGACTTCCCCTTCATCCATGACTCTTGATTGTTGTTGTTAGGTGCGAAGTTGTGTCCGACCCATTGCGACCCCATGGACAATGATCCTCCAGGCCTTCCTGTCCTCTACCATTCCCCAGAGTCCATTTAAGCTCACACCGACTGCTTCAGTGACTCCAGCCACCTCATGCTCTGTCGTCCACTTCTTCTTTTGCCCTCAATCGCTCCCAGCATTAGGCTGTTCTCCAGGGAGTCCTTCCTTCTCATGAGGTGGCCAAAGTATTTGAGTTTCATCTTCAGGATCTGGCCTTCTAAAGGGCAGTCAAGGCTGATCTCCTCTAGGACTGACCGGTTTGTTCACCTTGCAGTCCAAGGGACTCGCAAAAGTCTTTTCCAGCACCAGATTTCAAAAGCCTCAATTCTTTGACGCTCGGCCTTCCTTATGGTCCAACTTTCACAGCCATACATTGCAATTCCCGACTATAAAGGTAAAGGTAAAGGTATCCCCTGTGCAAGCACCAAGTCATGTCTGACCCTTGGGGTGACGCCCTCTAGCGTTTTCTTGGCAGACTCAATACGGGGTGGTTTGCCAGTGCCTTCCCCAGTCATTACCGTTTACCCCCCAGCAAGCTGGGTACTCATTTTACCGACCTCGGAAGGATGGAAGGCTGAGTCAACCTTGAGCCGGCTGCTGGGATTGAACTCCCAGCCTTATGGGCAAAGCTGTCAGACGGCTGCCTTACCACTCTGCGCCACAAGAGGCTCATAATTCCCGACTATAGCCTTGACTAAATGCACTTTTGTTGGCAGGGTGATGACTCTGATTTTTAGGATGCTGTCTAGATTTCCAGTGCTTAGATATTAGCAGTGCTTAAATATATTCGTCTTCCCAATTACCCTTCTTGCTCAGTGCTTGTAGAGCCATCAACTCTCTCCCATCTTTTTGTCTACTTCCGGTAGAATCATCAGGTCATTGTCCTCTGGCAGTTAGTCAACTTGCCTCAGGATTTGTTTTGGCTTATGAACATGTCATTCAGCTGACCCAGCTGTTTGTGTGTTTCTGGATATTCCGTACCCCTCTACTTGCATGAGGGCCTTCTCTCTCACACTTCCTGAAAGGCTGGCCATCTCCTTCTTAGACTTGCTGTTTCCATGGACCTCTTTATGATCAATGAAACTTCAGGATCAGTAAATATAATCCTTTCCTAAAAATTTCTACCCTTTCTTCCCTGTCTTTCCTAGTTAGCTCTTCTAGGCACATGCTGGCAGGGGCTCATGATAATGGTAGTGCATGGACATCTGGTGAGCCACAGTTTGGCCATCCCTGATCAAGGCCATCCTTTTGCACCCTCTTCCTGCCGATATTTAATGTGGACAGAACTAGAGATAAAAGCTGAAAGGCTCTTGGAGCTTAAATTGGGAGTCACAGTGTGAAACCTGTGAAAAATCACCTTGCCAGATCTGTATCAACCCAGATTTGCTAGTTTTTATTCATTTAAATCCCTTCTGGGAGAAAGCCTAAAAATACTTAAAACAAACAAATAAATAAGCAGCAGCCTGACAGATCACATTTTGAACTAAATAACAAAACAGATATCTTTTTTAAAAAGAAAATATAATTATCTTGAATGCCATAAATCCATGAAAACAATCATTTATAAGACTCAAGGACATGTAAAGCCAATGTGGTTGCCTCATCACATCTTGAGTACTGAGGGTCTGAAGCCAACATGACCCCATCAAGACCATGACATGGTTTTCAACCCAAATGTATTTTCACTTTGCCAAAAACATGTATCAGATGTATCAAAAAGAAATTAAAAGATCTCATTTTGCCAAAACATGTATCAAATGTATCAAAAAGAAATTAAAGCATCTCATTTTGTGGTCAAAGCACATTGTAACCCAAGATCAAATGAATCTTTGGGGTTATTGTCTGTTTTAACTTTGTGAGGCATCACTGGTCATTTTATTAAATGTGGTCAGTGGGAATGAGTTCTTAGCATACTTTGTCGCTGAACGGAGGAAAAACTGATAGTTTAAGACTGGACAGATAGTTTATGGAAATCTGGGAAAGCTTAGCCATGGAAAAACTGACTAGCCTTCAAAAACTTGCGGGAGACATGTCTTCCTATATGACTCCCCTTTACAATTGCAAAAGGTGTCTGCGGTTTCTGAGCATGAGGTTTCTGTAACCCTGTATTGTGAGAGAGCAGGGGAAGGGGGTTGAACTGAATTTACTTAGCCCCAAGAAAAGTTTCAAGGCAGCTTTTTGTTTAGCCCAAGCTGGCTCCAATAAGCCACCTTACTTTGAACTTTGCTTGACATTTATGACAACCTTTTGTCTTTTCATCCCCCCTGCTCTCTGGTTCTGAGAAACAACAGCTAGCTTCCGAAGTCTTTCCTTCTAACTTACCACCAGAATGGTTCCTGCTGCGTCACTGTCATCAAGGGCCACTGGCAACCAGGATGGGTTGTACCAGGTGGCCTCTGTGCTGCTGGTAGTACCCACTTGATTCTGACTCAGGTCACAGCTGTGATGACACTAAGTGGAGGGCAAATCTACACCCGCTGTCTTAATTGCAAGCAGATTTCCACCCTATAGAGTGAGGAGGGGCAGAATTGGAGTTGAGGGTGCTTCCTGGTAGCAACTCCACTGAATCCTCAAATATTTCTACCTTCTACTGTGATTTTATTTTGCCTTGTTCTTCCCTTAAGCTCCACGGCCAGTTTGTGTAGGGGTCAGAGTTCTAGACTGCCAGATATTGCCAGAGTTTATCCTCCAATGCAGCCATTTTCTCCAGGGGAATTGATCTCTGGAACCTGGAGATCAATTTTGATTCTGGAAAATCTCCAGGACCCACCTAATAAGCTTGTTATTACACCCTATTGGAAAAATGTCCACAGAACTGAAATCACATTTCAGAGTTTTAATACAAGTTGGCTGAAGAGACATATCAAGCTAGGGCTGCCAAGACCTCTAGAGCCCAGCGTTGGCAGGGGCTCATGGGAATTGTAGTCCATGAACATCTGGAGGACCACAGGTTGACTACCCCTGCTCTAGAGGGAGGAGGATCACCTACCCAAGCTCCTGTTTCCCACAGCAGCTGCTGCAGAGACTAGCAGGAGAAACATAGTTTAAAAGATGCCATTGGAGAACAGCATGACATCATTTCCAGAAAACCTGGTAGTGACATCAGTCCTCTCTAGGAATTGTAGGTATGATGCCACTTCCAGGTGCTCCCCAGTGGAGACCATACTGTTGCTGGCAGTATACCACCACTTACTCATGTCCCTATCCCTAGTTTCCTGCTGGTTGTGGGCCTATGCCTGGCAGCCCAACATCAGGTCATAATCAGAATTTCACATTTGCTCATGTCCTCAGAAAACAAATAGATTTGTTATTTCACACGCCAACTTTCAAAGTAGTTGAAAGACTTTGGATAACAGCCACACATTGATAAATGGGTGGATAGTCCAGAGGAGGAGGATGCCTCAGTGCATTCTTGGTTTGGAACAAAAAATGTTTGTTTAGGAAAGACCAAATACTCTGCTGTAAATCTGACTGCTTACTCTTCCTTTGATTTAGCATTTACACCAGCACATGCAGTCTTCTGAAATTGGCCTACTCAGAAATCTATGCAGAGGCAGAGGGAGGTCAGCAAACAGTCAATAGTTAAGTGTTTTCATTAGAACAGATTGAAAACACACAGGGGGAGATAAGAGAGATTCATATGCTCAATAGATTTCAAACAAGCGTATGAGTCACCAACCAGCCATTTGGGTTAAGTGAGTATCTTTCTGTTTCCCAGCAGAATGATAAAACTTGGGGGTGGGGAGCGGGGAGGTAGGCTTCAGCTGAGGAAGGCCAAAATGTGTGAACCAGAAAGTTCCCACTGAAGGCAAGGGCAAGGCCAGACAACCATATATTAACAGACTGTTGCACTGGATTTGTTTGTCATGCTGAATAGAATAGCTTCTGCTGGGATTTTTTATGAGAGATGAAGGGGTCTGCTGGCACATCCAAGATGCATTCTGACAGTCATGTTCCCAGCTAAGATTCAGTCAGTAACATGGAAATTGGATCAGGACGAAAGAAAGGTTAGCTCACAGCTTGGCTGCCCAAGCTCTAAATATAGATTTGCGACCTGGGCTAACACAAATCAAGTTATGTCATAAATGGGCAACAACAAGAGTCAGCGTTGATCTGAGACAGCTAGATTTCAAGCTGAGGGCTATTTGCAGAGTGGAGAATGAAAACAACAACTTGGAAATCTGTTCAGTGAATATAACTAGAACCCAATGCAAACTGGAAAATCACCCACCCTTCTATCTTTCCCAGCTCACTCCCCACTTCCAGAAAACAGAAAAGGGACTGTGTTTTTCCTGCCTGATTCCAAAAAGACCATGGACACTTTAAATAAGATTTTATTTTACCTTTGAAAATGTAGGTTTGTGGTTGCACTGCAACACAGACTGCACCATTTTAAAAAAAATTACTTGGAGCAGAAAATGGAGAGGGGAGGGTGGGTGCGAGGGTGGGACAAAGCTGCCAAGACCATGGCACATTTCCCCCTCACTGGTTGCTCATCGATGGTATGGATGATTTAGGGATGTAAATCCAGTGTTGGTGATTCCCAAAATTGCAGGTTAAAAATGGCCAAAACTTGACCCAGCTACTGGACAGTCACGGAATGCATGCAACGTCATGTGGAGGGGGCTCTAAAACCCACCAACATTCAAAGGCTGTCCAGGAACAGATTCTTCATGCAGAAATGGTCATTGTTTTCCTCCGTGAAGCTCCAATAGCATAGAGAATTTAAGTGCTACTGGAAGTTGCCTCTAAAGAAGTGTGGATTTGTGACGTGGGGATACTTTGTTGGTGTGAGAGGTAAACAAATCTTTTCCTCTACTTTTATGGTTTTGCTGAGCCTACCAGAAAAGGATTATAGTGGATTTCATTATCTAAGACTACACAGAAGGCCACATGAGAAAGCTGACAGTGCCCCTCCCCCTGCATATAGCACATTGCTTTCCCCTGTTGCTTGGAGTTGTTTTGGAAAGCTTTTCTTTCTTTTTTTGTACATTTTTTCCTAATAATGGCATGCAATGCTATAGATCTCCCCATGGTCATATGCATGTTATATGACCCTCCAGCTTATGAATCAAAACAGATCCCCTCCTTAGAGTTCACTCTTCTCTTGGCTCTTGCCGCACAATGGTGCAAGCAAATAGAAAACTTAACCCATAACATCTGGAACTTGCTGAACAAAAACATCAACAATGATTGAAGTTTTATGAAAAGAGAGAATAATGCTTGGGCCCTTTTTCCTGTGGTTTCAGCCTGCTTTCTCTGCTGCACACGGGGCCTTCTCAGTAGTTCCAGTGCAGAGTAATGCATAGATTATATAATATCCATATATAATCATCTCTGAGAGGAAAAAAAACCCTATTTTTTATCAGTGGTAGGTCTCTCCCCGAATCACTGCTCACACACAAATTGTATACAATAACATGCCCTTTTCAGGTCCCCGTGTAAATTTTTTACATTGTCCTTGGGAAACCAATAAAGGCACGTTGACATCACACTGAAATATAAAAGGCAGATGTTTCTTGTTAGATCATTTATCCCAGCCACTTTTCCTTATTTTCAGACCTAGCAAATGGTGGCTAAATAGGGCACGTCAACCTGTTAAATATTGTTTCCACAATCCTCATAAGGACAGGCCTTGTAACAGACAAAAACTTTCTTCTACAAGTTATGTTATTAAGTTTATTCCATTGTATTCTTCACCATAAGTCTTTATTAGTATGAACATGATGCACTACTTTATTAGTATGAACATGATAGTATGGGCTATGAAGATAGTTTTTCAGTACTATTATTATTTCATCCCTCAGACTGTATAATACATGTACTGGCATCAAGGATTCTCTCTCGATGTAATTCTAAGGACACATTTATCCCATTTGTCTGAATGTATCTTCTTCACCATGAAGGCAATTGTATTGTACTATATTTGGTAGAGCACTTGCTCAGCATGCAGAATATCCCATGGTCAATCCCACATCTCTTCAGTTAAAAAATCTTAGCAGCTGATGTGAAATTCCTTTCTTAACCAGGAAAGCAGATGCCAGTCAGATTCTATTGTTCAGTGGTGCTGAGAACACTGCCATGAATGGAACATCTACATGCAACTACTGGGTGACGCCACCCAGAGATCTGGGCTGGGCTGTTTACAAAATGTGGCTATTTCCCACTCCTGACCAACCCCAGAAGAGGCTATAGAAATCCGGATCTGGTTCTTGGAGGTAGTTTGGGATGGAGGTGGGATAATAAACTAGCTTAATCATGATCAGATGGAAGAGCAGATGGTAAGCAGAAACTCTGACCTAGGCTCATGGGCTTCTCTTCTACGACAAAAAAAAATTTTTTTTTCCTAACATAAGAACTAATAATCATAGCAAGAAACAAACACTTTTATAATGATTAGGGTTGCCAGCCCTGGGTTGGAAATACCTGGAGATTTTGGGGCTGGAGCCAGGAGTGGGTGGGATTTAGGGCAGGGCAGGACCTCAGGCGAGTATAATGGTATGAACAATTAGAATCAGGGTTTGCATAGAGATATATGAACACCAAAAGAAATGCCTATGCAAATAATGGCTTGAGGTATAATAATTTCTACAAATGCTGTTGTCCAAAGAACACATTTAGAGTCCAGCAGTGCCTTTAACACCAACAAAGTTGTATTCAGAATGATTGTTTCTGTCAATATGACTTTTCTCAACTGATAGTTCATGTAAAACAAAGTTTTTCATACACTCCAAAAAGAGCTTTCCAAAGTACATGAAAAGTTTAATTTGCAGCTTATACGACATTTATCCCTCAGGCTTCTGTGGCTATCAAGCTGAGCCAGGTTTGATTCCTGATCCACCTCCACATGCAACCAGCTGGGAGACCTTGGGTTCCTCACAGCACTGATAGAGCCGTTCTGACCAAGCAGTATTATCAGGGCTCTCTCAGCCTCACCTACCTCACATGGTGTCTGTTGCGGGGAGAGGAAAGGGAAGGCAACTGTACACCACATTGAGACTCCTGGTAGTGAAAAGCAGCATATAAAAATGAGCTCTCCTTCCTTCCTTCCTTCCTTCCTTCCTTCCTTCCTTCCTTCCTTCCTTCCTTCTTCCTTCCTTCCTTCCTTCCTTCCTTCCTTCCTTCTGGATCCATCCAATCTAGCATCCACTTTCACTTAGTAGCTAATGAGCTGCCCTGGAGGTTAAAAAAAAAAGGGCAAAGAAGAAGCCAAGGCCTTTTCTTCATGTTGCCTCTAGTTAGGGATGCCAGTCCCCAGGTGTAACATGGGGATCCCTTGGAATTATAGCTCATCTCCAGGCAACCAAGATCAGTTCCCCTAGAAAAAATGGCTGCTTTGGATGGTAAACTCCATAGCATTTTACTCCACTGAGGTCCCAAATCCGACCCACTTCTGGCTCCACCCTCAATGTCTCCAGGGATTTCCCAACCCACAACTGGCAATCCTATGCCTCCTAACAGTAGTGTTCAGAGGTTTACTGTCCTAATGGGTAGGCTGTAATGGCAGGAGATCTCCATCCACCACCTGGTGGTTGGCAACCCTACAACAGAACAAAAAGGAAAAATGCCAGGTGATAGATGCTTGATTTCTGAGTCCGAAGAGAAAGGGCAGGTAACAAATAATAATAAATCATAATAATTACCCAAAGTCTCTACGCATTTCAGCATGCAGCCTTTGACAAGGGAAATCTACAAAAACATAATTTTACATATCCATATATATTATATATCTTGATTGTCTCGTTTCATGTCCCATGTATGGTTTATTTATCTCATACTGTATATTAATCAAATTGTATTCATTTTTAAATGAATGTTGATCTTGTCTTTTTAATTGATACTATCTGTATAAAATATAAATTTATGTTTTAGGCTCCCCCCCCCCCCATTAACCCAGCATGGCAAAACCTGTAAGGACTTTGTATAATCAATCGGTCATCTATCACCCGGCATTTCTTCCTTCTTGTTCGGTTGCTACTGTCAAGTAGCTGTAGCCATCATGATGATGCACTTTAAAGGCTTTAGCATTTAAATCTATAATCCTACCATTTGAAGAGCTTCAAAATATAATTCACAAACATCACTAAGCAGTAGCATAGGGTTGTAAGTGTAGCTGTGGATTTAACTCCCCCCCCCCCAATGCCCTTTTCTTCCTTAACAAAATACAGTTTTTTTCAACTCAGCAAATTTTATTCCCTGCTGGATGCTTTTGGCCAGCTATTATATTGCATCAATAACATGTCCATATGACACTGTAGTATCTTTTTACAGTATAATTGCATGTACATATTTTCGTTTGTAGCCCAAAGCTTCATTTAAGGGCGTCTGGGAAAAACACACGCTCTGCCAGACACAGAGCAAAAAAAGAAAAGAAAAAAAAGAATCAATAACTCTAGACAAATCTGTTTTTTATGGCTTTTCTCTAATAAAACAATATAAACTTACAATGTATATGAAGACACATTAATGCGACTTTCCATATGTAGCATGGTTTTTAGGACTCTTAAACCTGCAAGTTAATAATGCCTAAGTATCCCACTGTGTGTTCTACTACATTTTTAAAAGCGTACAGCCTTTTAAAGTATATTTTAATAATAATATACTACAATTCACACACTTAAAGATACAATAGACCCAACATTACTAGGTTTTTTCAAGAGAAATTCAACCTTGTATTTTTATCCTGGAATTCTACTACATAGCTCAGGGATTGATATTTTATTCTTATCCTCCTGTGTTCCCTTCCCAACAATTCTGTGAGGCAGATAAGGCTGAGTAATACCAAATAGCTTACTGTCTGCTTGAAACAGCCAAACAAAGTCCAGTGGCACCTTTAAGACCTACAAAGTTTAATTCTGGATATAAGCTTTTGTGAGCATGCACACCTCTTTCTGTGGGCTAGTCCAGAATTAAATTTGTTGATCTTAAAGGTGCCATTGGGCTCAGACTTTGTTGTATAGCTTAAGGCCAGAAAGAGATCAAGCCCAATCATGTGAGTCAATGGGGCTTCCTCCAGGAAAGTGTCCTCAGGCTTGCATCCTTAACAAGCTTCTGTAAATCAAATCAGAACATTTGGAGAATAAATACAAAATGTCCCCATATGGGCAGGAACGGTTGCCCGTGGGGCTGGTTTGTGAAGTTACCCAAGTGCTGACCCCTGACGCCTGTTACTTCATGAAATTAGGAGAGTCTTCAGAGTGGTTTACAGTCCAGAAGAAGGAGCTGCAATCAGAAGATTTGGGGATCCATGTTATAGTTATATATTGAAAATGTATTTGTATATTGCCTCTGCACCAAAGCTCTTGGCATGGTTTACAATGACAAACCCATTGTTAGAAGACTTAATTTCAGCGGCATTATTATAATAAAATGATCTGTGTGTTCATCATTCCATCCATAAAGTTGTGGTAAGCATAATGCATCAGAAAATTAAGACAGGAATCTCATAAATTGCCCCATCCATCCATCCATCCATCCATCCATCCATCCATCCATCCATCCATCCATCCATCCATAAATCCAAATTCCTATGATATAGTTGTGCCAGAACAGGTTTCCTCAGGCCTGTGAAGAAAATGCATTTCTGCACAATGGCCGTCACACAGGAATTAAATCTACATGCTGGGATCAGTTTGATGTGTCTACAAATGTGTATGTATATATATATTTATTATGGTTTACACAAGAACAGTACAAAATAAATAAAATACAGCGTTTACCTGCCAAAGCATGCCACTCAAGTACAACTACATATGTATATAAATAATGAAAGTTTAGTAGTAAAATTCATGACAAAAATTAAAACTAAAATCAATATATAAGAAATAAAATAAATCAATTACAATGATTAAGAGGTAAGCAAGAATGGCTTTTGGCCAATTAAATAGTTCTTAGACAGATGAATAAAGTTTTCTCATTCTCATTTTTCATAACATAACCCTGCCAGGTCCGTGAGCTCTACATATTGTCAGATAAAATTTAGCTACAGATTTACTAATTTCTGAAAATTTGTTTATTCTCTATAACTGTGGTTTTTAATAAGGTTTGCCCCGACCTTTGCTTCACCAAAGGCTGGATGAATTTAGCTCGGGCCTCAACATGGAAAGGGCTGTTCAAAATACATGCTCTAGATCTACTTGGCCAGATTTACAGGGGCATAATTTTTCAGGGGAAAAGGTCTTTTTGTACCACCCAGCCAATACTTCAGAGGGTAGTTTCATGCACGTAGCCAGGGTAAATACTCTTCTGTGGCTGTTATTTTCCAGAGTAAAAAAATATGAGGCAAGGGAAAGAATATATCTTTTACTGAGCAGTGGCTTGAGGGTGAGGGAACTGGTGCTGATTCTGCACTTACTTTGTTTATTCTGTTGTGGATCCTGCTGAATTCAGATCGATTTGAACTTGGGTCTTCCTCTATCCCCATCCTCCCCATTGAAACAGAAAAGTGTTCTGCACATGGTTAGGGCAGCTCAGGGGGGGGGGGGTAGCCAAGGGAAGCAGGTGCCTTTTTCTTTCTTTTCTTGAATGGCGGGGGCAGGGGGGAGGATTGGAGACAGTAGAGGAGGGGGAATAAATCCAAGAGGAAAATCTCTGTCGAGAGAAGTTAGGACTTCTGGAGCCTCTGCTGAGAGAAGTTAGGGCTTTCCCTTTAAGGGAAACCTTGCAGCCTGGGAACTAGGAAGCCTTTGAACTGACACCCTGGCCAATCATGGCTTTTCTACAGCATTGCAGGTTCCAGGCAACAAGTTTGTTTGGGACAAGCAGAGAGCTGCACCTTTACTCATGCCAATTTTTCAAATATCTAGTTTTATATCCACTCCAGGATATCACGGGGGAAAGGCAGGATCACTCCGGATCAATCCTGTTTATTGCAGAGGGAAAATTTAGATTGGCCAAGTTTGGTGTAGTGGTTAGGAATGCGGACTTCTAATCTGGCATGCTGGGTTCGATTCTGCACTCCCCCACATGCAGCCAGCTGGGTGACCTTGGGCTCGCCACGGCACTGATAAAACTATTCTGACCGAGCAGGAATATCAGAGCTCTCTTAGCCTCACCCACCTCACAGGGTGTCTGTTGTGGGGAGAGGAAAGGGAAGGCGACTGTAAGCCGCTTTGAGCCTCCTTCGGGTACAGAAAAGCGGCATATAAGAACCAACTCTTCTTCTTCTTCTTCAAAATGGAAATCACATTCAGTTTTGATGGCAGGGACTGAACGGACCTGGGTTTGGAATAAAAGCTCCGTGCAGATTCAGCCTGGCAAGGGCCATCTCCTATTCAGCATTTCTGCAAATGTAAAGACTGAGGAGGGTAGAGGAAAGCATGCGATGGGGTGGGCTTTGGAAGTGGGAAGGAAAGGAGGAGAATAGTTTGTGATGGGCAAGGGGCAGGAGGAGTGCCCCAGAAAGGAGGAGAATAGCTTGTGATGGGCAGGGGGAGAAATGTGAGGCAGGGAGAGTTGAGAAGGGGATAGAGCAAGAGGGGAAGAAGTAGGGGCCTGCCTACAAACCCACCATTCATTGAAGATAAATATTCAACACTTAATATTTGTATATATATCACCATGAACATTACTTCAGTAACCCATAAAAATCCCTCTAAAGTAGCACGGTGTTCTAGTGTGTGTGTTCTACATAATAAAAGAAGCTGACCGTAAGTTAAGAAATGAGAACAGACAGGTATTGTAGCTACAGAAAGTAACCAATCAAAGCTGTTTGCCTGTGGCCAGATTTGTGTGGAGCTCTAGCTGAAAGAGCTATAGTGGAAACACTGCCTTTTCTGTGGGCTAATCCTGATCTTTGTATCTTGAGAGGTGCAGAGAAAATAGTGTCTTATCTTGGCTTTTCCTTTTTTCCAGGTTCCCTGCTGATGGCAAATTGTGAGCGTTGCTTGAGAAAGTATAACTGCTCAGTGTGGGGGTTGTCTTCAGCTTACTGGAACCCTCAAGGTGTAAAATACTTTGTTGTTTCACCTATCAGATAATTGGAAATATGTTAGGTTGTCAATTAACAGCTTCTTTTATGCAAACCTTCTTTCAAATTGGTTCGCCAGTGAATGGGAATTACCTTCTTGGAAACAGAGTCTCCTTATCACTGCTGGGCAGATTCTATTAGGCCAATAAATAAGATTCCTCGATACCTTTAGGGTTGTTGTTGACTTTTATCCCTCCTTAGTCAGTAAGAGACTTCTCAGCTCGTGAAATCTTGCTTGCGTCAGTAATGAAATTTATGGATCCTTATCTTCACAGGTTGTGAAGGCCAAAGGCTCTGAAGTGCAGAGCTGTATAAAGATTTGGTCAGAGCACTGGAGAGTTGTAAAGAGTAGACCTATATGAACATGTAGAGTTTGTTCTTTTTTCCTGCTGAATTTCCTGCACTCCCACACTATCTTTGTCTGTGATTAAACAGCATTGGGTTCTTCTCCCAAAGTGGTTGAAGTCATGTAGTAGCTATTCATATTTTTCATTCCCTCTGGTTAGGCTTCCCATTTGCTTGCCCTCAGAGGATAACTTTCCACTTGACCCAATCTCTCAGCCTCAGGAAACTCAGGCCTGGGAGAAAAAAATGGCTAGAAAATGGCCTTCATCAAGCATAGTCCCCATGACTCTGCTCCCATCATCCCCTTCTCTCCTCCCTTCCTAGATGAGCAGCTCAGACATTACCAGTGTGCTTGGATTCATTGGGGTGAGGGGGAGAAGAAGCACTGAAGCATTAAGGAGGGAGATTAATAGGCTGCTTTCAGACCTAAGGCTGCCTTGTGGCATGACATGACAGCTAGAAAGAGAGGTGGACAATGAGAGGACAGCTATGGCAAGGGTGCAGGCTTGCTGAAGGCCATGTAAGCAGCTGAGCACTTTTCCTGTTTGGTGCTCTCACCATAAAAGTGGCAACAAGCCTAGGACTAACCAGATGGAAAATTTTGGAGCAACCTGTAAACATATGTCAATAAATTGCTACATCTCATCAAAACCTCAAACAATTGGTCCAGAAATTCAACCAGCTGCATTTCTGGCAATATTTTGCTGGGTATCTTAATCTATCAGAGAATATCAACACTGCATAACCATTTAAAATGTCTGTCGTCATACACACAACCATTGTTTGTAAATTAAAGGTAAAGGTAAAGGTAAAGGTATCCCCTGTGCAAGCACCGGGTCATGTCTGACCCTTGGAGTAACACCCTCCAGCGTTTTCATGGCAGACTCAGTACGGGGTGGTTTGCCATTCCCTTCCCCAGTCATTCTCGTTTACCCCCCAGCAAGCTGGGTACTCATTTTACCGACCTTGCGAGGATGGAAGGCTGAGTCAACCTTGAGCCGGCTGCTGGGATCGAACTTTCAGACTGCATGTCTGCTGCCTTACCAACCCTTTATCATGCCTCCTCATTTAGGTTTCTCTACTGTAGCCCAGGTCTATCAAGTTTCTTCATGTTTCTTTGTAGCGCTGTCCTAAGGTCTACATTACATACCTTTCAGCTACAATAACTGTCTAAATTTAAACATTTAAATATTTTCATGCCTTTTTGTTTGCCACCTTGGGTGGCAAAGTTTCAATGTTTTAAATAAATAAATATTGCCGATTTATCCCATCTTTTTGTTTAGAATCTAGAGCAGTATATGTATTCTGTCCTCATAAAAATCCTGTGAGGTTAGTTAAGCTGAAAGTGAACGGGCCACATTGCATAGCTCAGGGGTAGTCAAACTGCGGCCCTCCAGATGTCCATGGACTACAATTCCCAAGAGCCCCCCTGCCAGCAATTGGGAATTGTAGTCCATGGACATCTGGAGGGCCGCAGTTTGACTACCCCTGGCATAGCTCAATGGTGACTGGAACCTGAGCCTCCGAATCCGTGTCCAACATTGCATCCAGTCCAAATAAGGACTACATTTTTGATAGTCATTTTTCTTCACTTGTGGATCCTGACCCTTTCCTTATTGTCCTGTATCCTACTGTAGTTTCGTTGTTTGAATGTGTGCTTTTTTGTGAAGACAAAAGGGCAGACAGAACCACGTATGCCAACCTGAACTCTGAAGCAAAGGTAGGATAAGAAAGAGACTGTAAGTTCTTGATGGGCCTTGTAACACATTTCTATATGAGGAAAACATGCTTTGTCATTCCCTTTCCTCCTGAAGACAAACCAGAAACTAGAAACTGTGGGAACCCAATTATTTACAGTGGCTGCCATGCCTGTTTTGAAACAACTACACGGACTACCAGTTTGTTTCCAATTCAATTTGCTTTAAAGCCTTTCATGGTCTAAGATCCACATATCTGAAGGACTGTCTCCTCTTATAATCTGACGGCTGTCACCTACAGATTATTCCCATAGGTAAAGTGACCCACCTGGCATCAAGCAGAGAATGTTCCCCTTTCCTTGTAGTTCTCACTCTGTGGAATAAGTTCCCTGAGATAGTGAGGTAAACTGAAGGCCATCCTTAAAAATCTTCAGGAGAATCTAAAAGCCACTCCCCCTTTTTTGCCAGGTCAGGAGGAGGGTGTCTGTGGGTTTATTTTATTGGTTTTAAATTGCAATATTTTAACTGTGACATATAAACCACAATGAACCACAAGTAAAGGGAGGGTATAATTTAAAAATAAAATAAAAGGAATTTAACAATTATATGAGTTGCAACCATCACTGGGAAGGCTGTACTCCTCATAATACAAAACAGTCCAACAGTCTTACACAAGGTCTGTCAGAAAAATACTGACTGACTACTACAGGTCCTAATGACAGAGATCAGTTTATGTGGAGAAAATGGTCGCTCTGGAAGGTGGAATCTATGGCATTATACACCATTGACGGTCCTCCCCTTCCCAAACCCTGACCTCCTCTGGCTCCATCTTCAAAATCTCCAGGTATTTTCCAGCCTGGAATAGGCAGCCCTAGTTGCGTCCCAAGCAACAAAGTCAAATCTCCAACACAAATGCAACTATCCTGGGAAATGGTCATGTGAACACATTCCAGAAATGCAGAAGGTTTCTGGAGACCCCTCAATACATAATTGCAGTTTATCTCTCTTGTGACTGGTTTCTCACAGCCAGGGCTGGATTTTCCTATAGGCCAACTAGGCTTCAGCCTAGGGCCTCAAGATCAAGAGGAGCCTAAATTCAAATTGTTAGCAAAATTAAAATTACACTATTACACCAATCACAACATGTTTCATTTAACATATTGATATATATATCACAGTAATTATGTATTTTATTATCTCTCATGTAATTTACAAACTTAAAAATGGGAAGTGAAAGGGCCACATAAGTGGAATAGCCTAAGGCCTCTTTTCATGTAAATCTGGCCCTGCTCACAGCATCCTCCTGACCGAAATTCTGCTTGGGGAGAGTGTGAACATCAGCACCTCTATGGGACCTTAAAAGTTATGTTGTAAAGTGGCACCTCACAAAGTGTTTGATAAATGGTATTCTATTTCCTTTTGGACTCTTATGACTCAGGCAGGAGGAAGTGGGGGCTGAACTAGCAGCAATTAACCCATCCGTGCCACAGAATGCAAAGTATCAATTCCCATGTAATTATATTAAGGATTAATTAGAACCCAGTTTATTGGCATTTGAGTATCTTCAAGTTAAAGATTACCTTTGTGAATGGATAACAAAAGATGCTATGTGGAGAACATTGTCAGTGTTTGAAAATATAGTAAGAGAAAAAAACTATTTCGAATATTTTATTGAACATGTCACTTAGACCTGACCAAAACTTTCACTTAAGATGGCAAGATGAGTAAGGTAATGATTTTGATGGCACAAAATGGAAATTTATTGTTACCTCACTTTTACAGATGGCATTTGACACCCTCGAGATTGTGAAAAATCTACAAAGTTGAAAGTAACACAGTCTTGTTTGCATATGGTGGACACATATCTGGGCCTTCAGCTACTGGAAGCACATTATGAAATTGGTATCTAGCATGATGAGTATTCATATCCCCTATAAACAAGAGCCACTGGTGCTTAATCATGTATCAGATATCCCTAAAGATCTACAAACAGTTGCTTTGTATAGAATCACTGCAGCCGGTCTGGTTTTTGCCCAGAAATGGAAACTTTAAAAGACCCCCATGCTACAAGACTGGCTTTTACAAACAAAAGAGATGCACACTTTGGTCTAATTAACAGCCTATCAGAAAAAGAGAGATACCTGAATTAGACCATGTATGGTCAAGGGACAAACAAACCATAGAATTAGAAAGTGTCATAAAGAAAAATTAGTATACCACGATAATGATCTTTTGTAGTTATAGTTCAAATTATAAGAAGGAAATGTTCAGTGCTGTGTTTTATGTATTTTAAATTTTCTCTCTTGTATTAATGTTTTCTTCTTTTGAATGTGCATAACCTTACAGCATCTGCAGTGTATGCCTCTGAAACAGCCAGTTTAAGAGTAAATCTAGACAGAATGCTGGTTACAAGAAGAATGAAGGCTCCCAAGTGACAAATATTGCATGTGTAAAAATTATATAGAGAAATGTCCCTGCTACATGCAACTAGGGATCAAAAGCACACTGTGATAATCCCATGTGTTCAGTGGTAAAAATTTGCCTTCATGAGGCACCAAGTCCAATCCAGTGAATGCAGAAGAACCAGCATGATGTATTGGTTAGAGCAGCTTACAGTAGGTGCAGTGGTGCCTATACAATTTGTCTCCTGAAACTTGTTTTGGTTTAAAAATTCCTCAAGGGTCTTCTGTGGATCAGAAAAGAACTGAGACGCTACCAGCTGACTGACTAGCACAGCCCTGAACTACATCACAGCCCAGAGTTTCTTGTGTTTCTGGGCTTCGAAACATTTCCCTGTGGTGCTGTAGGCAGGAAACGTTCTTCTTTGCCTTCGTCATCTTTTTTTTTTCAAATGGAAATATAATCTCCAAGGCAAAAGGACAATTCCAAATTTGCTGTGGATGCATGACTTTCTTCAGAAATGTCTAGAAAGCATCCCTTTTGCATCTGCGTGGGGCACCCATTTGGAAACAGCTGTCTCAGTTGTAGAAGAATTCATGTTACTGAAACTTCCCAACATTTCATGGAACCTCTCAACATTTGAGAACCATTTTTATGGTCACACCCACTGTTTTCCTCAAAATTAATTATTTACTACATTTATACCCTGCTTTTTTCCTCAGTGGGGCTTCAGAACAGCTTATAGCATTATCCCCTCCTCATCCTCCTGGGTTAGAGGGTCAGACTAAGATACTGGAGGCCTACGTTCAAATAATCTCTGTGGTATGAAGCTCACTGACTGACTCTGAGGCTGTCACTCTCAGCCCAATTGATCTCACCAGCTTCTTGTGAGGATAAAATCGCAAAGGAAGAACCATCAATGCTCCTCTGAGTTCTTTTAGGGAAAGACAGGAAAAATATACTAAACCGAAGAGCTGGTTGAAGTCCTTTGTCTGGAATTATCAGAGAAGTGATGTTTTGTTATTTATTTTATTTATACCCCATCTTTATCCCTGATAAGGGACTCAAAGCAGCTTTTCTCATTGTCTCTCCTCCATTTAATTTTCACAACCACCACCTTGTGAAGATAGGTTTGGCTGGGAGGTCATGATGACCCAGGGTCACCTAGTGGGGCTCCACTGCTGAGCAAGGGATTAGAATTCCATCACTGCAGGCCCTAGTCCTCTATGCTCTGCCAGATGCTCCACGAGAGTCAGTAATGCCAACATAAGTGTTTGTGTATATACTTTGGGCAATATCTCCCTTTTCTGGGCCTATCATAAGTACAAAGAAACTATTCGTAAAGGTTTGATGTGGAGTATTGCTTTGCAAATCAGTCATATGGGACATATCTGCCTCATACAAAGCAAGATCACTGAACATCTAATTTTTTATTGGCTCCTCTGACTGGCAGCAGATCTCCAGGGCTCTAGGAAAAGAAAAACCTTCCATGTCAGACCAGAGATCCTTTAATGAGAATTGCCTGTGGTGTCTGTCACCTCTGTCAAGTGTATTCACTGTGGAGGTGCATAAATGATCTGCCCTAAGGCCAGAAAGAGGTAGGAGGCAAGAAGACTTCAAAACCCGCTTTAACTGCAGCACAGGAAGGCATGAACCAACTTAGACTTAACAAGGCCTGAAGTCCGAACTACCAGCAACCCAGTTCTAACTAATATATTCTAGTAGACACAGCCATTCCTGTGAAGAGAGATCATTCCACTTAGGATCTAAGCCTGTCTCTTAAAGAGGCAGTTTCCACATACTACATCACCAGAGACTGAAGTTGGGATCATTTCTATTCAAAACTGGTCCCCTACCACAGATCAATATTACCCACCCTGTTTACCGTAAATGGGTAGGCAGGCTATTACATATCTTCTAAGGTTTATCTAGGTCATATGACTTCATCTCACTTTTGCCCTCTTGCTTCCTTACCGTGTTAAATCAGCACTTTAACAAGCTTTGTTAAAGGCTAATTCTGAGGAGAGATACATGAGATGGCCCTGGAGAATTCCCAAGTGTCTGATTTCTAGAGTGGGAGACAGCTGCTACTATAAGGACACCAGTCAAGGCAGAATGAGGATCTATTCCTTTAATTTTCACACCCAGTTTTGTGTACAACACAGTTGAGGACTGGTCACATGAGAACTGCAGCATATGGCAGCCACAGTTTATCACCTTTAAGGCCATATGTAGTCTGGGCCCAGTGTACTTGAGGGGTCGCCACTCTGCTTGCACCCTCCAAAGAGCCTTATGCTCCAGCACTTCCAACCTTCTGGTGATCCCTGGCCCCAGGAAAGCTCACTTGACCTCAACCAAGCCCAGAGCTTTCTCTATCCTGGCCCCCACCTGGTAGAACGTGCTCCCCGAGGAGATCAGGGCCTTGACAGAACTTGAACAATTCTGCAGGGCCTGCAAGGAGGAGCTCTTCCGCCAGGCATTTGGTTGAGGTCAACCAAAACCGCCACTTTCTAAGAGCCCTCCCCCTGAGCCTATGGCACCCACCATAATTCCACCCAAACCACTGGGCTATCATTATGAGTTAATTTAATGTTTTCCATATTCTTCTACTGTTCCATGTTGCTTGTTGTTATCACTTCATTATTGTTAATCTAAGTTATCTGTATTGTTTCTGTTTTATGTGAACTACCCTGAGCCTTCGGGGAGGGCAGTATATAAATATAATAAATGAATAATAAATACTGTTGGGGGGGAAGTTAAAGTCACGTGGTCTAGGAATGGGTGGAAACCCACATTCAACCCCCCGACAGAGCTATGAAGTTTACTGGATGATCTATAAATCATCCCCTCTCTTTCAGCCTAACCTACTGCTCAAGTTGGCTGTGGAGATCAAATAAAAGAGAGGAGAACTCTGTGTTCCACTAAGAGCTCCTTAGAGTAAGGGCAGGAGAGAAACATGATTTTTTTTTTTAAGGAAGGGGCAGTATCTAAGTGGCAAAGCATTTTATTATAGAATCATAGAATCAGGAAGTTGAAAGGGACCTCCAAGGTCAACTGGTCCAACCTATTTTTATCTCCTTGTTTGAGTTGTAACGGTTTTGCATTACAACACAGTCATGGTAATTAAAAATATTTTGGACTCGGAGGGCACTGGAAGGTGATTGGGGAGTTTTTCTCACATGACAATGACTGACAAGTAAAACAAATGCCGGGAAGTTTTGACTTACAGTCCCTTGGCTATCCCACGGATACATAAATCCTGGGGGCAAACCGGCCAAAGGTTTCTCATGCGGTCATCAGAAAAGATCGGGAGAGCAGGCCTGCACCAAAAAAATGGGGCGGTATGCATAATGCCTGGGTGAGTCCTCTGTGCGGTAGATGTCCACATGGAGTGTACGGTGAGCATGGAGAAGCAAAATTTGGAAAATAACGTATTCCCCAGTGCTGCTTCTACATGGAAAAATGGCTAGGGGAATGAAGGTGGTCTGCCCTCTTTTGGGCTCCCCTTTATTTTATTAAAGCCAGTTCTGCAGAGGCAGGTGTGGCTGCAGGGAGCTCATGCTGGGTCTGAGGAACGTGGTTCCAGTGTGCTAAAAACCTGAAATGCCCCAAGGGAATTGCATGCAATCCAAAAATTTGAGGTGGTAGCATAACAGGCATTTGAAAGCATTTTTCTTTCTTTAAGGCTTGGTGAACAGGCGAAGGGCTTTTCAGTGTGTACAATAAAATAAAATGGTGAAACAACCGCAGGGAGAGTTGTGCTGTTCATCATTGGTGATGTGATGCATGCCTTCCAACAGGTGCCCATGACAACATGGATATTATGGAACAAATATGCACTTATCAGATATTTATTGTAGTAGTAGACATCACAGTAAGAGCTGGTATATAAATCAAATGAACGAATAAATAAAATATTGCAAAACAATTTCTAAAATTATACAGCGAATAGCTCATGATCCCTCTAAGGCAGGAGTAGTCAACCTGCGGTCCTCCAGATGTCAATGGACTACAATTCCCATGATCCCCTGCCAGCAAACACTGGCAGGGGCTCATGGGAATTGTAGTCCATGGACATCTGGAGGACCGCAGGTTGACTAATTCTGCTCTAAGGCGGTGGTCCCCAACCACCGGGCCGCGGCCCTGGCACCGGGCAGCGGCTCCCTCTCCCCGCCCCCCCGGAGTAAGAAACTTCCCAGGCCGCAAGCTTGTGGCCAGGCAAGCTTCTTACTGTGGGAGGGGGGGGGAGAGGGAAGCAGGTCTACGCACGCGCAATGCGCATGCGTGGCCTGGCCGCACATGCGTGCATGCACGGCTGGGCAATCGCCCTCCCTGCTGCTGCTGGTCCCCAGCCTGAAAAAGGTTGGGGACCACTGCTCTAAGGTACCAAATTTTCTCGTGGCTGAGCTACAGTCTGAATCATGGTCCATGTCCAACTTTTGAGCCAAGGTTGTTTAAGCTATGGCTTTTGTCACGCATAGTGCATTCCTCAAGTAGGTTACTCTGTAGCCATCCTGTGGAAGTCAGGGATTATATACCAGATTTTTGAGGAGGTGGAATTAGCAGGAGAAAAATGGAAATCCTTCTGTGATGAAACTGGAGGCACACATGAACAGCATTTCCCGCGTCTGTTATGCCACCAACTATGAAGCAACTGAGGTATAAAACTTACAGACTGACTGCAGCAGCTGCTGTGAGTCTTGCTCACAGTCTCAAAAAACCAAAGCAGTGGAAGGAGGAGAGAAACACCAGGCGTATATATTTGGCCGCATTTGCTCAACGCATTTGTAATGGAAAATTGTGCTGCAGAGGTACAAGGAAATCCAAGATTCAATCTGGAGGGTTTTTTTTTTTTTAAAGAGAAAACACAATGCAGAAGAAAATAGCGCTGCTTACGTAACTGACCAAGTCCAGGCTTAACTCATTAAAATGTGATCATGTGTGGGATATTTGTTGTTTCCCACAAAACTTTCTGGGGTGTCTTGGAAAGAAAAGCAAAAAAAAAAGAAAAGAAAAAAGAAAGTCCTCAACATTGTGGCCTGAGATTTTTAATCTCCTTGAGTTCATTTGTTTGGCTTCACTTAGTGTAGCAACTTGATGTATCTGGAGCATGAAAGGTGGTTGACCGAGCATGACTTGCAAGATCACAGCAAACAATGTTTTTCTAGTATTAAGCAAAATCCATAATAAAGACATGAGACCATCTGATCTCAGGTTACCCAAACCTCTTGCAAGGCTCCCTGCTGATGTTGTGTATACCAGTAAGGGGCTGGATCTCTTTCTTTTAGTTAAGCTGGGAAAAGGAACACCGTTTGATCGTTCACATATCCAGAACTATGATGGAGATGCGAGATCGGATCTCAGCACTGAGAAATTTGACATTGGGCATCATTTGTAAGACATCATAAACTTTAAAAGTAGATTCAGGGATAAGGAGAAAGAAAATCAGACCATAACTTTGCCACCACCACCACCACCACACCTAATTCTGTTGCTGCTTTTGCTGCGATCACCACTATCACTATACTACTGGTAGTCATAGTAGTAGAACTACTCCTACACTTACCATCACTAATTTAAGTGGCACTTTATTAAGTAAGACTAGGAATTAAGCCCGCTGTCGTGTTAATACAGCAGGCGCTAGCTGCGGGAGCATGTGGTCGCGGGCGGCTGGTCGGCCGGGCATGGCTTTTGGGGCTGGTGGTTGTCACTCTGGAGCCCCCCTTTCCCTCGGGCAGACTCACCGTGGCCCGGGAGGCTTCACGCGCCTCCCAATTGGCCACTTGGCTCTGGAGTGCCACTCGGAGGAGCGAATCAGGAGTCGCTTCACGGCTCCTGATCCGCTCCTCCGAGTTTTTATCCTGGACAGGGCCCGCCCTAACTCCTCCCCCACAGCCCTTACCCTTTTATTTAATCCGCTCCGCAGGAGCGGTTTAAAGATAAGTAAAATGTTCTGTACTTCACAGAACTCACACAATCTGGACATTGGGATTGATGGGGCAACAAACAGAAGGGAAGGTTTGAGCAAATATTCAGCTTTGATCCAAGTGAGAGATGACAATGGGAGAGTGTTGGAATTGCAATCAGCAAGTAATTTGGGTGAAGTCAGCCTTGTAGGGCTGTTAAGCTGTTTAAGCACCTGAGCTGAACCTGTGTGCTCACTGGTGACATCTAATCGTCACTCTGGAACTGCAGTGAAAAAATCCCAAGCACATAGCTCCCTTTGTTTAAGTTAGGCTCTTGCCCACTTCCTGTTTCTTCAGGAAGAGCAGCTCAGTGTGCCTTTGCAGAAGCAAGGAGCAGACTCAATTAGGCTCAGCTCTCTCCATCTGCTGATGTAGGAATGAAGTCTACTTGCAGCCTAGTCATAGAAGCTTGCAGTGTGGTTGTTTTGTAACTATTCTTTAAGCTTTTGTATTCTGCTTCAGTAAGAAGACTGAAGCAGTTGAATATGATAGATCTTTGTAAATAATCTTTCCAAGTAAAGATTATTCTCTTTTAAAACTCAAAGTGCTGTGAGTCTGGATTTGTGCGTCATTCACAAAGGTAATTAATAACTGCATACTTTCAAAATGCTATGTTACTCTGCAGCTCTATTTCTCCAGAGAATCTCAGACCTAAGCCAAGTCCAAAAGTCCCAACAGAATGTTATGAGCAACTGAGGTGGATTTGGATCAGATCTGCAGTACAGGAGTAGTCAAACTTTCCTCTGAGAGCTGTATTTATAAATTCAATATCCTCTTCTTTCCTCTGCTGTGGCAGCTATCTCCAGATAACATGCAGATACCACAAGGAATCAATTTCCTTCATTGATTTGATAGCAACTTTGCTGAAATACAGATCAGCACAATGGCCTGGTCCCACCTCGATTTTCTATGGGTGTAACAGGAGATTTTCAATGATTTCCTCCCTCCATGATGGACCTATGATTTTCCTCAAGTTATTCCTGAACTGTCCCTCGATGTGATAATGACTACATTGAAGCTAACATTGTCACAAGTAAGAAGACAAGAGTCACTGGAAAAGACAATAATGCGGGGATAGGTTGAAAGCAGCAGCAAGAGAGGAAGACCCAACTTGAGATCATAGAATCATAGAATAATAGAGTTGGAAGGGACCTCCTGGGTCACCTAGTCCAACCCCCTGCACTATGCAGGACACTCACAACCCTATTGCTCATCCACCGTAAACCTGCCACCCCCTTGAGCCTTCACAGAATCAGCCTCTCCATCAGATGGCTATCCAGCCTCTATTTAAAAATTTTCAAAGATGGAGAACCCACCACCTCCCAAGGAAGTCTGTTCCACTGAGAAACCGCTCTCATTGTCAGGAACTTCTTCCGGATGTTTAGACTGAACTTGAGATAGATCAGCTCAATCAAGGAAGCCACCGCTCTCAGTTTGCAAGACTCAACCAAGGCTATTAACAAAAGGGCACTTTGGAGGTAATTAATTCATAAGGGTCACCATAAGCTGGAAGTAACTTGATGGCATTTAAACCCGCACACAATCCAGGGGGGGGCATATCTCTGGAGTGGCATTTTTGGAGATGACTGGGAATGCTGTATGAATCTATGAGAATACCTGTAAACATTTTAGGCAGTATTTAAGCCAATATCTAGAAATGGCAGGGTCACCGGTCCAAATTAGTTTCTGTAAATTCATCCCAAATTGACTGTAAACATGAAAGCTGGGTTAAAAAATCTCTGAAAAACACAATTGTCTGGCTTCCACCTAAGAGGGAAGAAGTAATGTTCCCCACCCTCATCTGACTCACCAGAAAGCATGCAGATATTTTTAACATTTATGGGCTGGCTACAGCCCCACTATGCAAACTCAGTGTTCTGATCTTTGCAGCTTTTATCGACTACCTCTTCGACACTGTACAAGCAAAATCATTAAACTTGTTTTAATGCTGTGCTGCAGCCAAAGGACACAATCTCAGGGCTAATGCTGCCGAGGCTGATTAATTGAGCAATTGATGTGTAATTTGTCAATATTAAGACTAAATTTTCTGTTGACAGCTGTTACCCATCCCCTTCAGCCAGCTGTGGCACGCTAATAGGGATGTAACACTGCCACCTTCTGGTTTTCTTGTGGCCGAGGCATATGCCAGTTTAATGCTTTCTAAGGAGGATAGCTGCAGAAATGCCTCTAAGCCAAAGATGGGGGGCAAAAGGGGTAGTCAGGGGCACCTCTTTCAGACAGAAGTGTGTTTTGGATGGCCAGTATGAAACATATCCTCTTATTTCGAAGTATCATTGCTCTTGGATTCTTTTGTCTCTCTCGCTGCTATGCATCCAGTTCTTCAAATGGCATAAAATCAATTTTAATGGGTTGCAATGAGAAGAGTTCAAGGAAGCACATTACACTGTATCTAGTGTGGGCCTCGGGTAATTTGAGTCTGGGCTAAAAGTCTGTGGTTGCCCATTTGTGAATGCTGGCGCTGAGATCAGTGAGGAGGGCTACATGTGGCTTACAGTGTTGGAAGAAGCCTTAAACTGAACACAGCAATTTTATGCAATTTATCTCTCTCTCTCTATATTGCTGGACTCCCTTCAATCCCCCTCTATAAATCTATCATTTTACACTTTATGATTTCTTTTTCTTGCCCTCTTCTGCGGATTTCCAAATCTGTCTATATCTCATGAACAACAATAAAGCTACCCAAGCCAAAATCAAACTCTTATGACTTGACACTATCTAGACAGAAAACGTTTTAAGTAGCCCAAGTTTTTAGGCTGGGAAGCGGGGGGGAGGGGGGGGGAAAGCCCAACAAGATCATCTTTCTCCTCTATGTTCTTATCTTTCACCACGGAGATGGCAGGACAAATGTATTTTCATATGCCTATTTGGGAATCTGAAAGTCCCTCTGCAAACATTAGCACTCAAGAAAGGATGTGAATTTATTACTTTCCCTCAAAGGATTTGGGCTCTATAAATTTAATAGGTTGGAACAGCTTTAATCCTTGCTGCCATATGTTTTCTGAAGTATGAGATGATGCTCCCCATTTCCCCCTCCCACTTGCAGGCTCAGTGAAAATCCATACCAATGATTTTTCTTTCTTCTGGATTTGCAAATGTGTATTGTCTTTCACCAGACCTTGACCACCAAAAAGATTTGTCAAAATAAAGCTCCATATTATATTTTCTGTAAGGATAATAATGAAAGGTGGGTTTTGAGAAGCCATTTGAAGGAAGCGAGGAAACACCATGTAGGTGTTCCTATGTCAAATGGAATTTTAAACCTACCAGAGGCAGCAACAAGTGATGGCTGGGTCATTTAAAGCAGCTGGAGAACTTCACAGTGAGCTTGGTGGAACTGCAGGGTGATGGTCATGGGTTGTAATATGCTGAGATATGGGCAGGTTGTGCTGAAGGGAAGCCAAGGCTTATACTGTCTAACCTGTGTGAGAGATTAATGATTTTGCTAGAAGCCTTCTATGTAGAGGTCAGAGATCTGAGAGATGATAATGGAAGGTCGGGGGAGGGAGATGAAGATTGAGGTAGTCAGAGCAGGACATTTCTCAGCCAGGGTTTCGTGAAACCCTGGGGTTTCTTGATAGCCCTGTAAGGGTTTCTTGAAGGGGTGGAAGTTAATTAATTAATATACATATTTGTGTGTGTGTACTCATAAAATCATAGAGTTGGAAGGGACCTCCAGGGCCATCTAGTCCAACCCCCTGCACAATGCAGGAATTCACAAGTACCTGGCTACCCACAGTTACCCCAGTTTCATGCTCCCCCCCCAAAAAAAAAATCCCTTGAATCCAACCTGGCCTAGAGGAAATTCACCTACCATCCTATATTCACACACACACAAAAATTGTTAAACATTTATGGGTGGTATGACCATATATCTCCATGTTAACCTGCTCCTCCCCTCCCCAAATATCCAACGATGGGCCTGGAGGGAGTGGGAGAGAGGCCCTGGGTGGGCATGTATACAGCTAAGTTTCCCAACCATGTTCTGCACAATTGTGCCATTTCTAGGGTTTTTTGAAGCCTGAAGAATCTTTCAGGGGTTTCTCAACAGTAAAACAGTAAAAAGAACATAAACTAGAGGTTGACAACGTGGACTTGACTGAATATTAGCAGCAATGGTGCAGAGGGATCAAATGTAAAACTTGAGGGAGAGGCAGGGTTTTGTGCCAAATGAAGAGGATGGCTGGCAATATCAGGGGATGAGGTTTGGAAAAGAAGTGGTTGGAAAGCACTATCTAGAGGAGAGGGATGAGCAGAGATGTAGAACTGATGGGGTGAAGGTGGCAGCCAGCAACTGGAAGGGAATGAAGGGGGCACATGGATTGACAGTACCTTAACTGGCTCCACAAGTGAATCAGGGAGAAGGAAAAAAAGATTGGAGGAAGATGCAGGAGAATGAGTGATGGGGGAGGGAGAAAAGGTATGATGGGAAAGCTCTTTTTGCTGAAAAAGGAGGGAAAGGACTGGGTGGAGAGCCAAGGGGAAAATGGTTGGTATACTAATCAGATATCAAAGATGGTTAGGACAGGTATGGCCTGGGGTGGCATAGAAGTGTTCCTTGTTCTGAAACCCTTGAACAAAATAAGCTAATGTTTTGGATCTCTTGTTTAAGTGTTCATCTGGACAACATGTGGAAAGGTCAAGAGGCATGCATGAGGCTGGCAATAAGGCAGTTGAGCAGTTCACTGGGAAAACAGCATATATGAGTCAAACACTGAGGATAAGTTGAAGGTAGGGATGTTAACTCCCCCCCCCCATCATTGTTTTAATTCTGTATCAGAGAGTCAGGAAGGGCATGATTATAATTTTCATTGAATGCCAGGAGTACTGTTATTGCTCTGGAAAATTTTGTCTGGAAAAAAAGACTTCATTTTAATAAATATCAGAAAAATACTCTGATATAACCTTGCTTTTTCTGAACTAAAAGGAAATTAAAACAGTAATTTTGTCAGTGCAGCAGGAGCAGACAAGGAAGGAGAAGAAGGCTACCCAGGTTGACCCGTCGCATTCCAGCCCTTTAAACTTTAAAGGACAATTATTTCCTATGGCCAGGCAAAATAGCCTCCAGACTCTGGTAGCACTCATTGACAAGGCAGTCTTTTAAAATTTAAAGGGTTAATGCTGCAGACAATCTGGGTCCAGGGCTGATTTCCTCTCCCTCCTTCCCTATTCTTGCTTCCTTGACAGGGAGGCAGTTTAAATGGCCATTATTTTCTATGCGTAGCAGATTGGCCTCTGGAAACAATATAGGAAACAATAGCCCTTTAAAGTTTAAAGAGATAATGCACCACAGGCACCATAGGGACAACACTCTTCTCCCTAGCTGCTACTGCTTCCCTGACAAGATTTCAAATTCTGACATTATCAGTAGTGTAAATACTGGAAACACGGGTAGGTGGGTGTGTATGAAAAGGCAGGCACTTTCCCCAAAGAACATCTGTTTTAAATGTTTACAGCAGGGGAAATAATAAAGGGAGGAAACAGAAGGGGGGAAAGAGGAAAGGATAGGAAAGATATGTTATTTTCCCCACTGTTAACATGTAGACTGTAATTAACATGTAGTTAAATTTTGCTTAAATCAGAGATGACAGCTAGGCATGTATTTTTGGAGAAGACGAAGTTTGAGGAAGGATTTGAAGTACATGGCATATTCTGAGAGTGTAAATCTTCAGAGTCATGAAAATAACTTCCTGCTGGGGCTGTTGTTTTGGTCATGAAAGGGAAGGCAGAAGCCTCTCCTTCCCTCATCCTGCCACACTGAGAAGAACCAGGCCTCCTGTGGATGTGAGAAATGCCTTTCCCCACAGAAGCTGTATCACTACAGGAAAGTAAATGAAGTCCAGAGAACCCAACCCAACTCACCAAAATGCTGTGTGGACTTGATGGCATGGCACTCACAGGCAGGCAGCACTGCGACGTCTTAGAGGTATGGTGGGATAACGCCTGAAACGCTTACAAGGAGAATACCAAGAGTTTGATCTGGATGTCAAACAGAAGGGAAGCTATTTGGGATTTGAGGAGGAATGAGAGTTACAAGATATGGCGAGAACGATGGTTGGAAAGGCCCTAGGACAGCTTGTTAAAGACAAGCCAAAAGAAAATGATAACAAAACACCACTGATGGTCACCTAGACTTCATATCTCAAGCCAGCTCAACACATTATTAATGATGATCTGCAGGCCATGCTGGATAGTGACACTTCCCTCAACGTTCACTAGAGGGAGGACCTCTTCTTGCTTACAGTCAGCCTGCTAACCTAAAACAACTTCTCATCCGCTGTCATAGATCAGGGGTAGTCAACCTGTGGTCCTCCAGGTGTCTATGGACTAAAATTTCCATGAGCCCCTGCCAACATTTGCATTTGCTGGCAGGGGTTCATGGGAATTGTAGTCTATGAACATCTGGAGGACCACAGGTTGACTACCCCTGATATAGATCCTAGCAACACCATCTGTGGACCAGCAACATCAGCCATCTCAGGTTCACACTTCTGCTCATCCTCTATGATTTATGCCATCACATGTCAGCAGTGCCCTTCTACCCTCTATATTGGACAAACAAGCCAGTCCCTTCAATAAAGAATTAAAGGATATAAGTCTGATATTAGAAACCACAACATTAAAGAAAACAGGGGGGAGGACTATTTTAAGCTTACAGGATATTCAGTTGCTGACCTAAGAGTAGCAGTTCTCTTACAAAGGAATTTCAAAGAGACATTAGAAAGAGAGGCTGTTGATAATGAAGCTCATTACAATCCATCCTCCTGGACTTAATCAAGACAGAGGTTTCCTGTCTCATTACCAATACTGATTTCTCCACACTGGCTATCTCTCTGCACCTCATACCTAACCCAATGATGCTTGCTGTTGACATTCACGTTATTGTTATTTGCCTGCTAGTGTCTGAAAACATGCCACTCTCTAAGATCTAGGACAGATGGGCTCACATTCTTGTTGAATCTGAAGTGAGCAATAACACATGAAATCTCATACCATGCTCCTTGCTTTTTTCTATGGTTACAAGTGCAGTGATTGATTTCTGGATGGAAATTTCTGCCACAGAATTCTGAATGGAAAGCACTGAGGTAATGCCACATAGAAGATTCCAGATGACTAGTACATGAACCCTGAGTTTTAGCAATGGGGGCAGAGGCATAAAGCTGTATTTACTTTGGCAAAAGTTTTGAATATGGAGACTAAAAAGAAGGATAAATCAGATGCAAAGCCAAGGCTTTGTGCCTGGTCAAAGGAGTGACTAGGAGTGATGTCATGGAAAACAGAGAGGAAGGCTTGTTGTGAAGAGAAATGACCTGCTTCAGGCATAGAAGTTTTGAGAAGATGATGACATATACTAGTAAAAGAAAGGTAGCTGGAGTTCTGAGTCTGCATGGAAGGGAAAGTTGCGGGATAGCAAGTTAAAGCTGGATGTTAACATTGAAACAGAGGTACTTAAAGTCACAAGGCTGAGGGAATCACATGATGAAGCGTGCAGGGAGAAATTATGAAGGAGCATAAAGGTAAAGGTAAAGGTGTCCCCTGTGCAAGCACCGGGTCATGTCTGACCCTTGGGGTGACGCCCTCCAGCGTTTTCATGGCAGACTCAATACGGGGTGGTTTGCCAGTGCCTTCCCCAGTCATTACCGTTGAGTCAACCCTGAGCCGGCTGCTGGGATTGAACTCCCAGCCTCATGGTCAGAGATTCAGACATCATGTCACTGCCTTACCACTCTGCGCCACAAGAGGCTCTATTATAAAGGAGCATAAGGAGAACTAAAAGGTGAAGGGAAGGGATAATGAACTAACTTTCACCAGTAGAAAGAGTGAACAAATAATAGATTCAGGTGTGTAGCCATGTTGGTATGAAGCAGCAGAACAAATGTTGAGTCCAGTGGCTCCTTTAAGACCAATGAAGTTTTAGCCACGTTTATAAAACTTCGTTTGTATTAAAACAAACTCTGGCCTCAGACTCTGTTGAACAAGTAATACATCATGTTGGAAGAAATGTGGGAGAGAACGGAACTGTGGCAGTGTAAGGCATGGAGGGAACCAGGGTTAAGGAGGTTCATTGTTATCAAAGGGCACGTAAGAAGTCTATAGGAGTGAAGGAATTCTCAGCAGTCTTCCCGAGGACAGTGGCAGTAGGGAGCAGAGGGCATGAGCTAAGCTAAAGGGAATCAAAAGGAGAGCAGACAGAAAGTCAAGAGCAAAGAAATGAACAGCACAATGAGCAGCACATTTTGGAGAAGGTCAAGACAGTCGGAGCCAATAATGCAGGACGGATCAAGGGTGACTATTTTTCCCAAAGCAGGACAGACTTCAGCAAGCTTGAACACAGTGGACAAGGAGCTGGAGGAGAATAGATTAATGAGGTTGCTAAGAGAAAAATGGCAATAATTTAGGAGATGGCCATCTAAGTCAGGAGAGGATAAGATCAAACAGGAGTATGAAGTTACCTTCTACCGATGTAAACCTTTGGTCCATCTAGCTGTCTGTTCTGACTAGCATCACAGGAAGATAAAGGTCTTTCCCAGCTCTTGCTGCCTGAAGGCCAAAACAAATGTGGTGTGAATATCACAGTTCTCTTTTCCTGTGTAAAAAAAAAAAATGAATTGCACACATGCATGACATTTTGAATCACAGCTGTGTGTGAGAGGAAAGGACAATCGTATTTTTTCAACACTGCTCAGTTTCATTCATTGAAATGGGGTTCCTCGTGCTGTCATTAGTGTTTTCTTTTGTTTCACTTAGTGTCCTAATAGAACGGGGGAACCCTGATTTTGACAAGCATAATGGAACACCGAGTGAAGTTAAATCCCTCCTTCCCATCTTGCACGACCCCCAGTTCAAAGTGCTACTTTTTAAACATAGAAGGAGATCTGTGATTTTTGTCACATTTCTATTTTAAAATTTAGGTGTAACTATGATTCGAATCTGGGAGTCATGCCTGCAATTCATGGGTTTTACTGCTGAGCCTAAGGAGGCACATGGAAGAATTAGAGATACTCTCCATTATAGCTGTATCAGCAAAAGATATTGGCTGGTAGAGTGGCCACCACAAGGCTGGCAACAAGCAGGAGACTGACCTGGTGGGGGGACCCTGGCCAACAATATAAAGACCATAGAGTTTTGATTGAATGCTAGAGCATTGCTGGTGACACAATGATGTCACTTCTGGGAAAGGCGGAAGTGGTGTCATTTCATCGGGACACTGGCAGTCACTGTCTCCATCTCTTCTCCCAGCTGGTTGGCTATGGAAAGGACTGGCCAAGGGCTGGAGATTCCCCACCTGAAGCAGGAGCCTGGCAGCCCTACAATTAGGAGGGCAAAATAGGAAAAGTCTGGGGAGAGGCAAGGGCAGTGGATGGAATGAGGATAGTGTAAGCAAGTTTTATGTTATCCCTGGAGAAGAAAGCAAGCTTGAGGAAGAAAATAATGTTATGTTCTCCAGCATCCTTAGGTGATGGGAAGTTCCAGAGGCAGTGTTACCAATTATATTTCCTTTGGATGATTTAATATTGAAAAGCTATGGTGTATGGTTCATCATATGTACTTTATTTGCAACTATATATGCAGAGGACAAACAGGAATACATAATCTTAAGGTGTGTGCAAAATCAGCACCGATGTACACCAAGAAGCTGACATGCACATCTACTGCCAGCCGAAGATGCCACAGAGAGCAGCTTGCATGACCACCAAGGCAGCATCCTCAGTTTTAGTTAGCTCTGGAGAGAAATGATCAGGACAAAACCATGTGATTATTCCTTGCTATGATTTTTTAAGAGTACAAAATGTTGTGATTTACTGGGAGGAGTGGGGTTGTTCTAATTCTTTCCTTTTGTACTGCCTTCCTGACAAAAACGACTATTCCTGAGCTGCTTTTGACTTCTGCTGGGGAAATTCTACATTTTCAGAGGGAAAACAGCACAAGTAGAAAGAGTTAAATGGCCCTTTCCTCCGCCTCCCCCGCCAATCTTTAAACTGCAGCCCAATGGAGGTCTGCCATCCTCTCTTCTCTCTCAATCTTTGTCCATTCTAACATCAAACTACTGTTTCTTGCACAATCATATGTCCAGTACTGGTGTCTACTCTATTCCTTTGGGTGAAATTTCTGCTTTTATGGACATTCTTTTGTCAAAAGCCCCAACTGCTCCTCTGCAGTATTCAGGAAAACTCACAACAATAATCTAGGAGAATTACAGTATGGATAATGAAACATCAGCAACGGAGGTGGAGTATCAGTAGCTTGGATAAGGGACAGTCAGTTTGCTTGGCCGGGAAGACACAGCAAAAAGAAAGAACAGGAATTTAAGAAGGCCAGAGTGAAGGTTCTCTATGAGACATAAAACAGTTAAAATCCTTAATATTTGCTGAAGCAGCAGATATGACCAGGACGCCTCTATGGCTTGCCTCCTCTACTTTCAAACATGAATTACAAACCATTTAAAATGGATTTGAGTGTTGTCATTTGTCCCAAAACCACAAAACCCTCAACTAAGGCTTATCCATCTTCAAAATTATGGAGGGTGAATTGGTATGAACAGCAGAGGAAGAACAGAGTAGAGTCAGAGTATTGGCTATTAATTTCCCGTCCTCAGTTCAACTTTTCTCTGATCCAGGATTAGTGGTAATTACAATGTTGTCTAGGATGGTTTCCACAGGCAAAGAGGATTTTGTGCTCAGACCTTCATAAAGATTCACAAGAGCAGGCAACTTATGGCTAAGACTCAAGTGGAAGACCCCCTTTTTGAGGATCTGAGGAGAGCTTGCTTCATTGGGAATGTATTTATTCAATGTATTCCTGACCCACCCTTCCTGGAAGGCTCAAGGCATGTAACAACATCTGTCTGTCCATCCGTCCATCCATCCGTCTGTCCAACCAACCAACCATTTATTTATTTATTTACTTGGTCTTCTAACCTGCTGCTATCAGCAAGTCATCGTGCAGCGGGTTACAATAGTAAAACCCTCACAATAAAACTGTAAATTTCAGCATTAAAACCCACTCTAAACCAGAGGTGAACTAAAAGCCCACTGCCACCCACTCAACAACCCCTTTGTAGTGCCTCAGGGGTAGAGCCAAAGCCTGCTGGACTGGCCAAACATAAAAACATAAAATTTTAAAAGCTCTACAAAGTTAAGAGAAAAGTCTTAACTTTAATTACTTAACATACACATTTCTAAAATGATAAAAGGTGCGGCTGTTTGCCTTAAACTATATCAAGAAAAAGAGGAGAAAACAAAATACCATTCTACATGTAGTTTAAAGCCACTACTATGGGTCCTATCCTCTGTTGCCAACAGGAACTGCCCCCTGTCCTCCTCTGACAACCTTTCTAATAAGTAAAGAATGCAATCATGTCCTTTCTCAACCTCCTCTTCTCCAGGCTGAACATTCTGAAATCTGTCAGCCTTTCCTCATAGAGGTCCCCAGGCCTCAGATCATCCTCGTTGCTCTCCTCAGCACCCTTTCAATTTTGTCCACATCCTTTTGGAAGTGAAGCCTCCAGGACTGCACACAGTACTCTAGGTGTGAAGAGGCAGTCCCGTAGGTATGATGGTCCCAGACCACTTAGAGATTTAAGGGTTAAAACCAAAACCTTGAACTTGACCTAGTCTTCACTGTGAAGCCCATGCAGCTAGGAGATAATAGGTCAAATATGTGCTGTCCATTGGGTCCTGGGAAGAACCACTGCTGCCATAACCTGGATGTTGAAGTTTCCAGAGCAACTTGTGTAGAGCAAGTTATAGTAGTCCAATCTGGAGGTGACCATTGCATGGATTACAATGGCTAAATTGAGTACTGACACATAGGGTGCTAATTGTCATACCTGGTGAAGATGGAAAAATCTCTGGTGGGTGACATCAGTGACCTGGGCCTCCATAGATAACAAGGCCTCCAGGATCATCCCCAGACTTCTTTCAGTTCCCAAAGCTGCACGTTTGTATTGGATGTTGAGGTTTCCAGAGCAGTTTCAAGGGTAGCCCTGCCTAGAGCACGTTACAGTGTATACTATAAATCATGGATGTGTGGTTATTAAATTCTTCCCTGCCATGTGCATCTATATAGACATACCAGCCATACAGTTAGGCTGCTTTTAAAACTCTAGCACTCAAGTGCATTCATGGGTTTCATGGCATGTTTAAGTCTTACCTTTTTCCATAGAACTCAAGGCAGAACATGGGGGTTCTAATCAACCTTTCATATAGCCACCAACCAAAGTATATAGCCTCAGCAAGGATACTGAATCATGTGAACCTTGGAATTTGGGCAGAAAACTTACTAGGTGGGTCATTATTGCCTATATCATGGTTTGTTTTTTTTTTAAGAGCAAATTTAGCCATGGGAGAAGTTAATTTCTGGACAACTTCTATGAAAGTGCTAAGTGACACAATCTTCTGTATACATCCCATCAGAATACCAACACATGCTAGCATTAGTAGTCAATCATATGTCAATAAGCACTTGGGCACAGTCTCATTTTCAATAGAGTCACACACTGGTGATTTATTGATAATTGCGTGGAGGTTCCTTTTTCTTCGGTTTTCCCCAACAATAGGAGGGGTGGGGAATAATTTTCAAGAGACAAGTGAAACCGTTCTTCAGAATGAAAAGAATGTTAGACACTGTGACCTAGTGAAGAAGCATACGTCTCCAAACCCTCAGTCAATATTTCAGGGGTAATTTTAAGGTATTTCTGAAATAACTATTAGAACTGAACCTCCAGGTTACTTTGAAAATATTTTTTACTTCTATAATAATTATTTTATGTACATGTTATGATATTATTCTGCTCTGACTGATAACTAGTGTAGTGTTCACTACACTTGGCATCCACAAATCCCCATTCTGCCATGAAGCCACATGAGTGACTTTTTACCTCTCACCCTCTTGTACCTCAAGATTCTTGTGAGGCTAAAGTGTAGGATGGCAGAGCTACCATGAATACCTTAGAGCAGGGGTAGTCAACCTGTGGTCCTCCAGATGGCCATGGACTACAATTCCCACGAGCCCCTGCCAGCATTTGCTAGCAGGGGCTCATGGGAATTGTAATCCATGGACATCTGGAGGACCACAGGTTGACTACCCCTGCCTTAGAGAAAGGCAAGATTTAAAAAAAAAAGAAGTACATATTTATATTATTATTATTAAATCTAGATTCTGCCACTTTTCCAAGGACTCATAGTGGTTTACAGAATAAAACCTTAAACCCCCCACAAAACTAATTCAACAATATCCCCCAGCAGCACAGCAAGATAGGCAAAAACTCTCTGACCTTCCCTCACCTAGACATCCACCCTAGGCAGGGTTTGCCTTCTGTGGAGGGGCCTGATTGATCTTCACCCTGGTCTCACCCAAAGGCCTGGCAGAAGAGCTCTGTCTTACAGGCCCTGCAGAACTGTGGAAGCGCCAACAGGACCTCTTCTGGGAGCTCATTCCACCAGGTAGGGGCCAGGACAGAAAAGGCCCTGGCCTGGGTTGAAGTCAGGTGAACTTATTTCTAATATTTTGTCCCAGGGCGGTATTTTGTTCTGTATACATTTATATGCTTTAGAAGAAGAGCTTGAGTTCTGGACCCCACCTTTTACTATCCAAAGGATTCTCAAAGCAGCTTATAATCGCCTTTCTTTCCTCTCCCTACAACGGTCAGCCTGTGAGATAGGTGGGGTGGAGAGAGCTCTGAGAGAACTGTGACAGGTCCAAGGTCACCCAGCTAGCTGGATGTGGAGGAGTGTGGAATCTCTAGATAGAGGTTGCCGCTCTTAACAGCTATATCAAACTGGATCTTTAAAACCATTTGCTTAAACATGCCCTTGTATATTCCTTTGGTAAAGCTTTGGAACACCATCCTACACCTTAGTCTAATCCATTGTTTGCTAGGGTGAATCATAAATATATCATTTTTGAGGCACACACACACATTTACTCCTTAACCCTTGAGATCTCAATGGTTGACTTCAATTATGTACTGCAAAAACAAAACAGCAATGTACCAAATGTCTCATAATAATGTAGGAGGGGCCCATCTAGTCTAGCATCTTGCTTTCTATGTCAGTTAACCTTGTTTCTATGTCAGAACAAGCAGCCTTAGCAGTCTACCACTTAGGCAAATAGCTACTCATGGACCTAGCCCCCCTAAATCTGGCTACCTCACCAAAGGCACCACCATGTTCAAAAGGAACAGAGAGAGCTGACATCACTGCAACAAGGACGGGCCTGCCTGGCAAACGCCGACTCCAAGCAATTTTTCAGGTCCCTGCTGGTCTGTTCACAAACGGCTTCAATTTGCAAGGAACAGAAATGCGCACAGTTGCCGAGTAAGCACAGCTGTAGTACATCTCTGCAAGCTTTTTGTGTTGTCACAGCTGCACATAAATTAAGACCGGCATGTAAGCATAGTTACATCTGGCCGGGCCACCTCTGGGGTTGTCATCTCTTGGAGGGGAACTGGAGCTTTAAAGCTTGGAAGGGAATCTTGGCTGCTTTTGCCGGCACAAACGCCTGCCACTCCCTGTGTGGGACCAGCTCCCAGCTCCAACCTGGAAAGGAGAGAGAGGAAGCTGCTCCGGGCTCCAGCCACTCCTCAAGCAGCTGAAGGGTCACCCCCCCCCCCCCAGAATCTAGCAGATACCATATGCCGTCTCCTAACGACACAAGATTTGCATTGCAGTAAACTCTTGTATGGCTTATATGTTACAGTCATCATCTTGATTCCCCCAAGTCAACCTCTGTTGACAGTTTTTCCTACTGGATGTCAAACACAAGCAGTGGCTTGCATAAAATAAATGAAGACCTGGGGTGCAATTCACCCAGAGCTGCCTCGGTGCACACCCTGTTTTGAAATGTGGGTTGCATGGGAGCCATGCTCGGTTGAGCTGATCCTTTATTTATAGCATAATGACATACAGTAGATAACAGGGCTCCCATCAGGACTTGGCGGAGCCTCCCTCCCAAACTTTCCGCTGTGTGCCAAGAGAAGGCAGAGAGGGCAAAGCTTTGATGAATAAAGCATATTTTCTTACTTAGCTCCTTTTCTTAACTAGCTCAGGTTTTTGAAATAACACGGACTGGCCAATGAAAACACCCCTTTGATAGTAGTGAGGAATTTAAGATAAAAAGCAGCTGGGTAGGAGGGGTTTTTTTTAAAGACAAAAGGAAACAACTTTGAACTCTGTAGACAATGTAGTTTAAACCCAAACAGATGTGGCTTAATCTCCCCTCTCTCTTTTTTTTTGATCCTCTTGTAGGTTTCCTTTTAAAATGCATGCATGTGCGTTGAAATGATGACTTTCAGATGTCTTGACATAATTTGTCTCTGTTAGAGTATCACCTTGGTACATAGATCATATATGCCAAACATTCAAAGGCTTTGAACATGAACTGGAGAGAACCAAGTAGAATTTATGTCAGCCTTTTGGCTCTGTCTCAGTTTTTGGTGCCCATGTAACAGAAGCAATACCATTGCCCTAATGCAGAAAGTTTGCACAATCAAGCTCCCTGACCCTTCTCAGTAAATCCTTTTCCCTTAAGGCTCTCCAGCACGAATAAATCTATGGCACGAGAGGTCCCTGAAACAGCAGACACATTTGCCCTAAACTTCATAGCTCTTCCTGCTTGATTGACACTTCTTAATGGGTGTTTCCCCCCTCATGCCTCATTCCGGTATGATATCCTGATTAGAAATCAACATTGGAAGAAGCAGATTTCTTTTCAATAGCCCTTCTAACTTGCCTTATAAATTTAGTATATGACACCGTCCTTCAGCACATGCTTAAATCTTCCAGCTTCAAAGAGTTGTGAATTCATGACTTAACCACTTCCTGTGTGTGGTGGGGGGGGGGGATGAAAGAACTAAATAAAGTGGATTGAAATAGGTGGCACACAGGTGTGTTTAAACATTTATAATGCGGGAAATGCAGGTTTGGAAAAAGAGACAGGCAAGGCAGGAGTTTCAATCCAAGAAGGTGGGTTGGCCACATAATCAAATTCTGCCCCGCTAAATAGTTCTAGTTGCAAGTGGCGTTGACAGAATATTCTTCATCGGCAGGCTCAAGCATTCTTCTCATTTGGCCATCACATTTACTAAGGGTATCCTGGGCTACACATTTCACTCCCTTCCTCACCCTTCTATTTGGCAAAACATTTAACATCTATGGTGAGTAGGGGAATGCAAGGGAAAAAATCCCTTTTAAAAATTCTGGTATATTGGACCTGGAAAATATTGGCATTTCCTGATATTCCCAAATCCCAATACTGGCATGGTATTTGGTAAATATCTGGAAATAATCCCCCCAGTCCATTATACCCTATGGGGACCATTAAAATCCATGGCAAATCTATCCTGGGGTATACTCAGTGGTTTGGAGACGGGTTCGAGGTAGAGGCACCACATTTGTAATGTTCTCTCTTCCAGAGAACCCCCAAGTTTCAAAAGAATTGGACCAGGGCGTCCAATTCTGTGGGTACGCAAAGACGCTGTCTTCATCTTACATTATTGATGGTGTTGGTAGGGGAAACAGCAAGGCAATACAAGCCAAACAGGATATCCCAGAGGTGGGGGAGCATTTATGCAAGGACAGCAGAAGCAGTGTAGTGTATTGGTGCCCAGGAGCAGACGCCAGTGCTAACTTACTAGTGCCCAGGAGCAGAAGCCAGTGCAATTGTGGCAACTGCCAGCTCAACACAACTGTTGTGAAGCACAGAATCACAATCTGAGCGAGGGGTAGAGGGGTTGCAAGGACAGCAGAACCAGTGCAATAGTGCCCAGCAGAACAACCCAGTGCCAGTGTGGCAGCAGTGCAAGGACAGAACTTCCCAAAGGGGATTTTTTAAAAAAGAAACCCTGAACACTCAAAAGTATAGTGTGGGCAGGCACTTTTGCTAGCCCACCTGATCCAAGGCCAGCCCAATACATAGAAGCCTGGCAATTTTGTTTTCTTCCAAAGGCAAGGGCAAACCCAGAGAAACCTTATACACCATTTCCCCAGGGAAGGCCTCAGTAAGTGAAAAGGTTGTGTCCACCCTGATCCTCCTTTCTCAGAAGAAGCAGTGCACACCAACCGAACAGCTGGCGGAGAGGTTATAAGGGCTTCAGAGAGACTTTCAGTTCTCTCCTCTCAAGCTCTTTCCTGCCTTTTGCTCTGGTTTCACAGGCAACAGGAAGGAGGGGGAAGAGGCATCTCTGCAGCCCACTGGCAAAAGCACCCCAAGGGAAACTAGGGTCATTGGCTTTTCTCTCTTTTTCAAAGTTTTATTCTGGATCAGCTATACTGGTAGACTGTCGGGTACTCTAATCTATATTTGGCTAATAAAACAACCCCCAAAATATCAGTTGGGTATTATTTGGGTGTTTTTCCCCCACTGGGATACACCCAAATGCACATCCCTAAGTGAGATTCACGGCATAAAGGTGGTCTTTGTTGCTTCTAACTCTAGGCAGTTTTCTGAAAGTATATCCTTCTTAAATGCCTGCCAGTCCTCTTGTCTCCTCATACACTGCCAGCTATGCTTGTTCAGGACTTTGCACCTTTAGAAATTCATCACCCTTCCACAGCCATTCATGCTATTCTTTTATCATCTTACCCTTCCCAGATCCACACTTGTTTCTGAATTGCCCTGAACTGCCCTGTATCTCTGTCAGCTGAAGAATATTTTCCAGTCTATCGCTTCCTTGTGGACTAGCTGGCAAAAGAGCCATTCACATGACATCACTTAAAAAAAATTGCAACATTAACTAAAAATTTTGACCACTTAGCTGAAACAGTAATAAATGACAGGCTTTTTTTTTTTTTTGCTCAAAAGAAATGATTCAGATGACTGATTAGCCATACAGGAATTCAACCCAGATCGACTCAAAAGACATAACTAATTTTAGGGAGAAGCTGATGTAATGGGTTGGATCTAATGGAAGACTTTGCAAAGACTGCACAAAGTTTGCTGATCTTCCCATTGGTACCTTCCCTCAGGGCAGCTGTCTCTGACCCACTTAGGGCAACATCCATGTGGTCCAGAGGCTGTAATGAGGAGAGGGAAAGGGCAAAATCCCTCCCTTCTTCTTCCATCAGCACAGCCCCACCCACAGAAGGAGGAGAGAACCATTTCTCCCCTTTCTTCCCTACTACCTTCTTCTCGCCTGCATGGCTATTGCTCCCCTAAGCCTAAGAGCCAACTTTTCCAGGGTAGAAAATGGCAGCTGGAGAAGGGGAATGGCAGGAAAATAGTGTGCCTTCTGTTAAAGAATCACAGGATCCAACCTCGATGCATGTATTGTTTCTGAGACACATAGAAATGTGTGGTTGACCCATTCGTTTATAGAGGCCATAGACTTATTTGCTATATGCGAAGAACAAAACAATGTGAAGTCATGGATGTTTGAGAAATTACAGATTGTGTTCCTGAAGACGTCACCTTGATGCAAACATTCATTTGTAGCTGAGTTCTTATCATGCATTATTTTTTCTATGCATAAAAAAAATAGCCTGTAATAAAGATTGAGTATGGGTGGAGTTTTGAAATGAACCAGATATTTCCTGCTTTATCTTGCATGCCCAGGTCAAACCTTTAATCTCTTTTTCTAGCATTGTTATTCTGAAACACAACTAACTGATGTTAAGATTTCAGAGGGGAAAATCGTATCCCCTCTCAAAAGAAAGCCTCTAGATAAAACTTACACGTGATTCACTGGGAGATACAAATTCAATATATAATAAAGAAAACGCGCCCCTGTCCAAAAATGTGATTTAAACTGTACTTGGCTTAGAAGAGAGCAGGAAACTATGAACTGTTATTTTTCAGCATTTTATGGCAGAAAAAACTTCTTCATGAAGCTTCAGAAGATATTTTTGAATATATTAAGCTATAATTATATCTTTTAAAGTGTTCCCCCCTTTGAAAGGCATCATTGGTAAACTTCCCTTGAAAGGTTAATAATAATGTAGAACATTGTGTTTAGAAAATAGAACCATAGAATTGGAAGGGGTCATACATGCCATCTAGTCCAACCCTTTGCTCAATGCAGGAGCAGCCTAAATTATCTGTCTATCTGCTGCTTGAAGACTGCCAGTGCAGGGAGCTCACCATCTCCTTAGACGGCTGATTCCACTGCTGAACTACTCTGACTGGGAAATCCCCCCCCCATATCTAGATGGTACTGTTCTCTACGTAGTTAAATCCATTACTGTGGGTCCTATCTTCTGCTGTCAACATGAACCACTCCCTGCCCGCTTCCAAGTGACATTTCAAATACATAGAGCAATCATGTACCCTCTCAACCTCCTCTACAGGCTGAACAAACCCGTCCCTCAGTCTTTCTTCATTGGGCTTGGTCCCAAGTCACTCTCCTATGAACCCTCTCAATTTTGTCCACATCCTTTTTGAAGTGGTGTCTCCAGAACTGCACACAGAACTCTAGGTACAGTCAAACAACTGCAATATACAGCAGGACTATGACATCTTGAGATTTCAAAGTGATGCCTTTGTTGATATAGCTCAAGACTGCATTCATCTTTACAGCTGCATCACCCTGTCTGCTCAGATTTAGCTTACATTCGACAAATACACACACACTGCTACTCAGAAGTGTATTTCCCATCCAGTATGCATGCTTCTCATTTTTGTGATCCAGATGTAGAACTCTGCTCTTATTTAATTGCATCTTGTTCTCATTTCATCACTTTTCCAGCAAGTTCAGATCTTGTTGAACTCTATCTCTATCTTCGAGGCCAGTGTTCCCCAACCCCCGGGACTGAGCCTGGTTCTGAGCTGTGGAGCCCTTAGTACTGGGCCGCAGCGGGGGGAGGGAGGTGCCGGCGCCAGCACTTGCTGCACTGGGAGCGATTGGCCGCTTTAGCGGCCGAGTCGCTCAAGCCTGGGTGAGGTGCGGGTGCAAACACGCAGGTACAGCAGCTCTGGGCTGCGTTTGCACTTGCCGGTGAGCGCTGTGCTGTGGGGGGGAAGGCAAGGGCGCAAACGCGCAAACACGCAGACAACTCTGTGCCTGAGTGTTTGCGCCCACCGGCAAACGCTGCTCTCCTTCTCCCCCCCCCCGATCCCCGGGACTCCCTCTCCCTCCCTGGTCCCCAGCCTGAAAAAGGTTGGGGACCACTGTTCTAGGGTGTTCATATTCCTTTGGAGTAGTCCCTCTATTTTCTGACCACAGTCCTTATCAGAAGAGGATCATGTACGTTTGCATGTATCAAGGGTGCAGAATGGTGGGATTAAGGGGCACAAATGCAAACAAAGGTGCAAGAAGGTAAAAAACCAACAGCAACATTTTTTGAAAAAGTGAAGGGAACAAAGCATGATGGAAGGTTGTCTCCATCAGACTCAGTGTGGAAGCATTTTGAATATTTCAGCCTGGGTAATAAGGGGAGGAAAGCCCAATAAAGTCAACTTGTAGTATACAAAGGAAATCCAACACGAGGCTAAAAGAAGGTATGCCTCTTAATGTGGAAATGGTCATAGTCTGTAATCTCACAGAATGTATCCCCTTATCTTCAAAGTGAAAGTTCGATTTACAATTTAGCACCTAGAGGCCAGAAAACAGTCATAATATACAAAATATGACAAGAAGCCAGAGGACCCCCCAGGGCCAAAGACAGCTTGAGAAAATGGGAGGGCGAACTTGCAAGAGCAGAACCAACTGATTGCCTGAAGGGCATCTTGGGACTTTGGTCAAGCTGTTATGGCATAAGCCAGGGTTAAACATGACACCTAGCAGCTAAGATAACTAAACTGAGGCTGTTGTACTTGGGTCACATTATGAAAAGACAAGAGTGACTGGAAAAAAACTATAATGCTAGGAAAACATGACGGCAGCAGGAAAAGAAAAAGACCCAACATGAGATTGATTGGCTCAGTCAAGGAACCTGTAGCCCTCAGTTGCCACACCTGACCGTGGCTGTTAATGATAGGACATTTTGAGGGACATTAATTCACAGGGTCTCCATAAGTCAGAAGCAACTTGACAGCACTTACACACATGAAGGGGAAAATTCTGGAATTTTGGGCTGACATTCTGAAGACCATACTAAGTTCTGACCTGCCATCCAGATTGGCTGCAAGAAGAGATTCCACACAGTAGTACAAAGTAGCTTTTTCTTTGCTCTTGCTTAAAGTCCCAGGATCCTCACAAACCATGGCCCATTCCGCACAAGGATCAATGTGGCAGATTGCCTACAGAAAGAATTTAAAATAGTGGAATTCGGCGTAAGGTATACCTGCCTTTGTAGTGGAATCCAGTTGCGTTTCAATCATTTCCCACAGGTTTCCGGTCTTGCCAAAAATCGCTAGAAAGGAAGCGATTTTTTCCGTGCTTTGTCCCACCCCTGGCCGTCAATCAAACGAGCAGCCAATGGGCGGTTGTTACCATGCTCCGGAAAAGCCCCTTTCCCTTTAAGAACAGTTAAAAAAAAGAAAAGAAAAACACACGTTGCTATGAATATGCCTTGATTCCTTGATTCCTTTCTTCCTCCTAACGTAGAGACCCATCTAGCTTGCAGTTGCCGTGTGAGCTGCCGTTTCATCGTTGCCACGCTCCCCCGAGTGAAAAAAAATCTCCCCCCCCCAAGTGCACGGGCGCAACTTTCGGCCGAAAATAAAGGGAACTTGCAAACGGGGCTGTCTTGTGCTTGGTGACTTGAGGGAGGCTTTAAAGCAGCTCTGTGGAGGGACTGCAGCCGGAGAAGCCTCGCTGGGTGAATGAAGGCTCGCCGGCTCGTTGCTCTCTGCTCGCTCTGAGAAAATAAAAATGGCGATCGCTTCGCTGGAAGTTCAGAGGAGAGAGCCAGGGGGAGGGACTTTGCTGAAGCATCTGCCGATTGGGCCCTCCGATTGTCAGTCCGGTGGCAAGGGACCAATTGCGAGCCGCGCACAGCGCAGCTCACAATTGGTCCCTTACCGCCAGACTGACAAATTGGGAGGCGCAAAGCGTTTCCCCACAGCTGCCTACCTACCGCCATTACCTGTCTCACCTTGGAGAGGGCAGGTCGCTGCATCGAAGGACCCAGCGATGGTGGCAGCGGCGATACCTGCCCCGCACAAGCAGAAGCGGCCACCGGATGCAGCCGGTGCCGGGGCACACACCAGCGGTGCCGCCCACTTACACGCCACCTCCGTCGCCGCCCCGCACAGCCAGCAACAGCTGGTGGCCTCAGCTCCGGGAGCAGCAGCAGGAGCCGGCGCCTGTGCACGCTCCAGCACCACCTCTGCTGCCTGCCGCCTGCCGCCCTGCCCGCTCACACCACACTTCGCCCGCTGCCTCACGCTGCCAGGAGCAGCCGCCGGGAATGGCTCAGGGACTGGCCGCGGCGCAGCCAGCGCCCACGGCCGCAGCGACGGAGGAGACACTGGCAACAGAAGACTGTGCCAATGCTACGCAGGTAGCCAGGGAGCTGGGGGTTGGGATGGTGGAGCCGCCTCCGCCTCACAAGATGCCTTACGGCCAGCCTTGGGTTCGGGTTCGGGCCGCGAACACCCCAGAGCCGCCCCACCCAACTCACCAGGCCTGCTAGCGCCCGCTGCATTTACCCTGTTGTTATTGTTGTTAGGTGCGAAGTCGTGTCTGACCCATCGCGACCCCATGGACAATGCATTTACCCTGCAGCGGGCTTAATTTCTAGTAAATAAAATAATAATAATACTATAATAGTAATATACAATAAATACTATAATAATAAGTAATACATACTATTATTGATATAGTACTAACAAAAGTACTGCTTGCTGTAGGAATCGCCTTGCTCTTAATTTGTTCTGAATGTATATTTGTAAATAAATATATAATACAAACACCTTAAATTCCAGTGGTCTCTCATTTCAGGCAAACAAGCCCTGTAACAGATGTGAAACTGGAATTCTCTTCTGCCCAGGGAAGCAAGGTAAGTTTGCTAGGAACATTCATTTATTTGTTAGCCTGAGCATGGATAGAAATCCTTCACAGATACCGAGAAAAGAGAGTCAACATATGAATCTCATCACTCATGAGCATCACTTACTCCAACAATTTCCTAGTAATAAGTGTTTCGACTAAGTTCAGATATTTGGTTTCCATTAAGCCCTTATTGGTTCCAGCCAGATAATCTGCTCCATCAGTATGCATTCTATGTGATGAAAGAAGCACTGTGAATTGCACTTCATCAGTGGCTGAACATTTAACAGAGCCAGAGGCTATGCTATCATTAATGTAAATGTACACGTTTTGGACAAATCGGATGCCTTATTGGAGACAGCAAGGAAGAGGAAATGCTTGTAGCTGTTATTCTGAAATGAGGTCCCAGAGATGCAGGTGTGGCTTGCAGGTGTCTTATGCATATCTGGCACTAGACAGCTGCTGGAATCAATGCTGCATTAAGGCCTAAGCCGGATTAGTTTCTAGGTGATACATTTTATAATTGGTAGTTTAGCTGTGAAGAAAGATGAATGTTGGTTGGTGGGTGCATTGAAAGACAATGTCTGGTGAACTAGAGAGCCAAGTGAAAGTTCCTTCTTCCTTTCTTTTTTTAATCACTACCATTTGTAGACTTAAACTGAGCCTATAGAATATTGGGTATTCAGTTGCTCCAAAAGAATCAGAACGGGTGGTACCATGGTTTCAAATGACCTCAAGAAGTACGGTGTGGGCCTGTAACAATCACTCTGCAATCCCTTATGTGGAATTGGTTGTTTGAAGCCACACAACATGCAAGAAGTGATAAAATACACAATATACATGAGGGAACATAGTCTTCCAACTTCTTATTAAAGGACAAGCACCAAAGTTCTATATCTTTGAAGAAGGCAAGGCCATGGCCCGTAATGTATTATTCTTTACCTCACCTAACATTTCACTTACGGTAAGAACTGTGGCATTGTTCAATCAGCATTGACCCTGCTATGGTAGGAAGGAAGAGTACTAGAGCAACCAATCCAATTTCATATACCTTTCCAATTCCATATGCTTTAGTAAGGGAACAGTTACTTGGGCTATAGAGCCATCAGAATTCCTGACCAAAATATTCCAGCTCCTCTTGCCTATCCAAAGATAGATTCCAATGCCTGTCTTCCCACCAAATCATCTCATCTTGCCCTTACAGCTTCTCTTGTCCCTTGGGCTTGAAATGAGTTTCCTTAGCCACATTAACATTTCATTTCAACTTTCAAAACTGTCACAAACATTGTAAGGTTGACAAGAGATAGAGTGTTCATGAATATTCCATGACATCCCATCAACTCAGCTAATCAGTGCCAGAGGCATATTCACTGCCACAAAATCTCTCAGGATATTATGGTATAGAAGAAAATATTTCTCTGTGATGACTCTGCCTTGTCATTTTCCTACAGGGAAGCTTTTGGGGGAATATGCCCCCAAAGCTTCAAAGCTTCAGCTGGTAACTTTTTCCTGTTTTCAATGATTGCATAAAATGACGCTATGGCTTATGATATCTATGCCTTTCTAGTGGTATCACCCATCTGCAGTTGCTTTACAATTCCATTTCTGTATCCCACCATCCCAACTTGGGGTCAGTTCTGGATCTGCTGACTATCATACTCAACTCCTTCAACCATGAGGTGAAAACCAGCTGTGAGAAGACCACATGAAGGTAAAATTGGCAAGCCTTACAGAAAGTGGTTGAGTCGATGTTATAAATGGAAGGAACAGGGTAAAAACAATGACCCTGCATGACCAACATCCATTAAATAAATGAGACAGTTTTACCAAGCATTAGGAAGGGCGTGCTCCCAATTTATATAATTCCTGTAATGGTTATTACAAAGAAGAAAAATGCAAACTAGCATTACATCTGCCATTAAACTTGCCTGAAGAGCAGTTGTGCCGTCGCTGGAAATCAGATTGCTATCGGTCTTGGAAGTTATGACCTCATTGTTTCATTATGTATTTTGTCCAGTCACATATTATATTTGATGTTCATTTTTTCTCCAGCAGATCATTGTTTTATTTCACAACAATTGGTCTTGAGTGCTGTGTAAACAAAATACAAATTGGTAAAATGATTGTGAAATTATTACAGGTCTCAACAAAGGCATTTTGTCCACATATTAAACAGCCTCTTCCTAATTGCTACTTGGAAAGCTTCAGACAAATTGCATAGCTTCAAACGGCTGCTGGCCATCACCCAGGCTGATTCTGCACAGGCAGGAAAGGCTGGGGTGGCATCAATATGGACCCGGGGCTAATCCCTGTGTCCACATGACATCACTGCCAGACTGCTGCCCTCCTGGGCCTGGCATGGATTAGGCACCAGAAGCCCTGCACTAAGGGAATGCAGATTCTTTCATGTTCCCTTTTGGTACTGCGGGGACCAACAGGTCTTGTCCTGTGGCAGGCCTGTCTGGATGGGAAGAGACGGGTTTTCCAGGTGTGCAGGTGTGGCCCTGGCTTCTCTCTGCCCTACGGAGGCTGGCAGTGGGCAAAAAATACATTGGACAGCTTTGCTGCACTTCACAAGGCTTTTTAAAAATTTTGCAGGGAGGTGAATCCCACTTTTGATCTTCAGGAGATAGTTGAAGGCAGTTTTTATTTAGGACTGAATTTGACTGATTTTATTTATTAGCAGTCCTAATTGAGATTTAAAATTCTGCTTCCTTATTTGTTTTTTAAAATTGTTTTATTTATATTGTAAGCCACCTTTAGTTTTGCAAGATAGAAAGGCAGTTAATAAATATTTTAAATAAATAAAATAAGGTGTCTGTTGACTGGGGGCGGAAACTGTGGCGGGTGGAGTTTGGTGAGGAGCTAGGCAAGGATGTAATTCCAGAATGCACTCTTTGAAGCTGCCATTTTCTCCAGGTGAACTGATTTCCATGGTCTGGAGATCATGAATAATTCCTGGAGAACTCCAGTCTCACCTTGTTGTTGTGGTTAGGTGCGAAGTCATGTCCGACCCATCGCGACCCCATGGACAATGATCCTCCAGGCCTTCCTGTCCTCTACCATTCCCCGGAGTCCATTCTAGTCTCACCTAGAGGTTGGCAATCAACGAGATGGCAACCTGCTGAGATGGGGTTTGGCAACCAGCAACAACCTGCTGAGATGGAAAGGCCCAAGCCCAAAGTATCACATTTATGCCACCAGGGCAGATCTCATTACACTGCCCAGTCATGTGATCTAAAAATGTCTCATTGGTCCCTTCAATCACTGAAGAAGAAGAGTTGGTTTTTTAATGCCGCTTTTCTCTACCAGGAGTATCAAAGGGCTTACATTAACCTTCCCTTTCCTCTCCCTACAACACTCCCCCATGAGGTAGGTGAGACTGAGAGATCCCTGGTATTACTGATTGGTCAGAATGGCATTATCATGGCTGTGGCAAGCCCAAGGTCACCCAACTGGCTGCATATGGAGGAGCAGGGAATCAAACACGTCTCAGCAAATTCGAATCCACTTCTGTCAACCGCTACACCAAGCTAACTTGGTGTTAGTTTTATCTGCTAACAATCTTGAAGATGGTTCTATGGACCAGCAATATATGCAGCACCAGATGCATGTGGAACAAGACCCTGGAACCTATGACTCTCTGGGTATGAGCATCATAAAAAAGGTAAAGGTATCCCCTGTGCAAGCACCGGATCATGTCTGACCCTTGGGTGACGCCCTCTAGCGTTTTCATGGCAGACTCAATACGGGGTTTGCCAGTGCCTTCCCCAGTCATTACCGTTTACCCCCCAGCAAGCTGGGTACTCATTTTACCGACCTCAGAAGGATGGAAGGCTGAGTCAACCTTGAGCCGGCTGCTGGGATCGAACTCCCAACCTCATGGGCAGACAGCTTCAGACAGCATGTTGCTTCCTTACCACTCTGCGCCATGAGCATCATAGTGGCTGTCAAAAAACTAAAAGATTCTGGTTCATTCCTTCACAAGAGATTTCAAAGTTTTTAAAAACCTGATGTACTTGATAAAACTCTACTATTTTTCTTGCTGGGGTTTATTATTAATGTTGCCGCCATAAACCTATTTTAAATAAACTAAAATTTATTGGATTGTTCCCAGACTTAATATCACCTAGAAGGTCTGTTAATGGGGGAAATAATGAGTAGTTTCAGGTTCTGCTTTTTTATCATTCTGACAGCCCCAATATTTTCATGATTTCTAAAGATCACAGTACTTAGGATGTTAACATCCGAAGTGGCCTTTCAGATTAAACTGTGCCATTTCATCTGTCAAAGAATAAGACTGATATAAAGCTCCAACATACTCCAAAGGAAATTTGTTGTTCTCGTTCATATACGTAAATGATAAAATTAACTTACTGTATCTGGATTTCATCTTAAAGGTAAAGGTAAAGGTATCCCCTGTGCAAGCACCGAGTCATGTCTGACCCTTGGGGTGACGCCCTCTAGCGTTTTCATGGCAGACTCAATACGGGGTGGTTTGCCAGTGCCTTCCCCAGTCATTACCGTTTACCCCCCAGCAAGCTGGGTACTCATTTTACCGACCTCGGAAGGATGGAAGGCTGAGTCAACCTTGAGCCGGCTGCTGGGATTGAACTCCCAGCCTCATGGGCAAAGCTTTCAGACGGCTGCCTTACCACTCTGCGCCACAAGAGGCTCTGGATTTCATCTTATTTTCATCTTATTCATCTTATCCTAGTGATTACTAGGAAGCTGGATTCAACCATTCCAGATCAAACCACTTCAGATCAAACAAGATCTCAGAAATGTTTTCTCATTCTCAGTTCAGTCAACTGTACTCTCAAGGGTGGGTTGGCCATTAAGAGCACTGGGAAAATCTCAGTAGGCTGAGGGCTTGAATAGGCCTCTGTATTGTTCCACATGAGAATCTGAGGCAGTCCTACATGAAATAGGTAAGATTCACTACTGCCATGAGCTGCCCACCGCTGACTCATACAAAGATGGTGGAAACTGCTGCTGATGCAAGCTGTTAGCCTCTGCATCACAGGAGCCAATGGCCCTTGGCCCATATAAAGCACAGCTTGGAGAAACAACGATTGAGGTGTGACATGGATTTACAAAATCATGTATGTGATAGAGAAGGTAGAGAAAAAAGTACTTTTCTCCCTTTCTCACAATAGAAGAACTCATGAGCATGCAATGAAATGAATGAGCACTAGGCTTAGAACAGATAAAAGGAAGTACTTCTTCACCCAAAGACTAGTTAACACTGCCACAGTGGCGGTTACAAGCACAGGCAGCTTCAAGGGGGATTGAATAAACATATACAGCAGATGTCCATCAGTGACTTTTAGCCACAAAGTATAGATGGCATGCTTTGGAGCAGCAATTTCTTGATGTTTGGGGGGAAACAGTGGAAGGGCTTCTGGAGTTTTGGCCCTGCTGGTGGATTTCCTGATGGCACCTGGGTTTTGGCCATTGTTGGACTGGTTGGAGCACTGGCATGATCCAATGTCTCTTGTGGTCCTTCCTTGCAAACCCAGGGAATTGCTAATCACCACTGTGGGATGGTAGGTGAATTTCCTCCAGGCCAGCCTGGATTCTGGAGATTTTTGGTGGAGGGATCACCTGAGCATGAAATTGGGGTCACTGGGGATGAGCAGATAGTTGTGAGTTCCATTGTGCAGGGGGTTGGACTAGAAGATCCTGGAGATACCATCCATCTCTATGATTCTTTGATTCTATGTGGCTTCTCTTATGTTCTTAGGTGTGTGTGAGAGATGAGGCAGAAGTCAATACTGCAAACCACAAACCTCTGGCATACAAGAGCCAGTGGCCTCCACCTTACATAAGACAGGCAAGCTCAAAGTGAGCAGAAGGTACAGTAAGCCTGATCCTTCCCTACCACTCCATTGGAGGCAGGACTGGGTCCTCATTTCCTCCCTCCAGCTCATGTCTCATGTCACTTTTTTTTCAGAGGGTTTCCCACCCTTCAGGCACAACATTTTTAGGCCTGCATTGGGAGACACAAACTTCCACAAAGTTGCTCTGTTTGTAGCAGTATATATGAAATCATTTACAATCCTCTCAACTGACTTGTTTATCGCCACTTTTTTGTGAGGGGTTGGAATTTGGCATGATGTTTTATCTATTTCATTTAATTGTCTTTGTTTTTCACCTGTTTTGAATTAAGGATGAAGAGAATTTGCTGCATGATTTTGATCAGTACTCATAAGGGTCAGAAAGCTGATCCATCAGACATGGATGGTTCACCCAGATCAAACAATGCATAGGCCTGTGGCTGTCTGCTGAAAGTGAATTCACTTGCCGTTGATTTGCAGGTGGATGAAGAAATGCGATTGGGTCCCTTTGTTGAAAGCAATGCAGGGGTCCATTAGCAGAGATATGTGTGGGTGAGTGGCTTTCCTGAACCGTCCCTCCTTTTTTCACAGCCTCTTTTGTTTTTCTAACTCTCAGGGAGCCATAGAATTGCCTCAGACACAATCCAAACATTCTCTGAAGGTTGCCTTAAGGAAACGGGCACCTTTGTAAAAATAACAGGTGTATCTAGATAGTCTTGGTCATGGTATCTTCAAAGGTTCATCCTGAGACGCAGACAGGGAAAAAATGACAACTACTGACTGCTGTAATTGTTTCCCTTAGATTAAAAAAAATAGGAAAAGAAGAAGAAAGCAGGGTTCGCCTATAGATTTTGTCTGGTATCTCTTTCCAAATTAGGACTGGCCTTCGGTGTCTTTATTATCTGATCTAGATAAGGCAGCAGCCGTTTTCTCCAACTTCAAAGAACGTGGGGAGGGGGGAAGAAAACTTTGGCACTGTCGATTTCAATTAATCATGAGAAAAGAGCTTTTAAGTGACTGGAGACATTTATTCTTATATATCAGTAGATGAGTTACAACTAAGCACTTTCCCCCCCAAAATGGATAGTCAGCATCGGCTCCTAGCAAGAAGTCTCTTTTGCTCTTTTATGCCTTTTCTTCCCAAAGCCGTCAGCACCAGGTTATTTTAGATGATTTATATTTTATTTTACCATGGGCCACTCTTCATTTGGATTCTTTAAAAATAAAAGTAGAAAAGTATCAAAAAATGGGTCGAATAGCTGGGGACTGGCTGTTGAGCATCAGCTCTTGAAGCTGCCTTCTACTGAATCAGATCCAGGGAGTTGGACTGGCTAATATGACTAGCAGGGGCTCCCCCAGATCTCAGGTGGAGATCTTTATAACACCTACTACCAGATTCTTCTGACTGGAGATGCTAAAAATGAACTTGGATTCTTCTGCAGGTAAATCAGGAGCTGAGCTCAGCCAAGTCTGTGGCAGCGTTAAAATGTGGTAACCTAAAAGACTGAGACAAAAAAAAAAAGAATTGGGCTCAGAATGCAGTGCTAATATAATAAAGAATATAATTTAATTATACATTGGAAAGTGTTAGAATGGAGTACCTGAGCATGCCATTTGAGTAAGGTGACCAGATTGTCCCACTTTTGGAGGGAAATCTGGGGGTACCTGGCAAATTGTACATAAGTGGAAATTAGAAAATATATATTACAATACTATTCTTGCATTCTATGAAACTTTTTGCTGCTCCATATAGACCAAATTTTAAATCAAGAACCCCCCCCCCCAATCAATGGTATCCCGCTTTACCAGTGTTAAAATCTGGTCACCTTACATTTGAGCCTTGAGAATTGTGGATTGGGCCCAAACAGTTATATGTTTCATGTGGTTTTTGGATCCATGGGCATATGAAATATTGCATATGTTGAAGAGTTACCCATGTTGGATCTTAAACTTACTCCATAGGTGAACACCTTATTGACCATTTACGCACTGGAAACTTCACTGCCCCAGCTCCCATGCAGGAGCACAAATCGGGATGAGGTACAGTAGGCCAAATGCTCCCCCATGGGGGTACAGGAAGAGGTAGGTCAACCTGCCACGGCTAAAACTCCAACCTGCAGCCCTGCATGAAACCTGCAGTGTGTAAACGGTCATTGTGAGTAAGGTCCATTTGTTATATGAGGAGCTTTAGGTGCATTCTGCATGTTATTAGTGTTTTATGCATAATGATAATTATGATAATGGTCCCTTTATTGGCATAATACAAGTAAGAGACAAATGGGTGGGGGTTGATTAATTTTTAATATATGTTTTAAAACTGTTAAACATTTGTCGAGTGATATGACCATATATGGTCACATCGAACTGCCTACCCCTCTAAAAATGGCCAATGATGGTTCTGGAGGGGATGGGGAGGGGCCCCAGGTGGGCATGTACATAGCCATGCTTTCCAATGATATTCTGCATGATTGCGCCACTTCTGGGGTTTCTCAAAGTCTGAAGATTGTTTCAGGGTTTCTCAATGGTAAAAAAGTTGAGAAAGGCTGATACCTATCAATGTTTATTGTATGGAGTTAGTTTGAATTTTACTTTTAGTAAAAAAATATTTGTTTCTTGTATTAGAATACAATTTGTACCTTTTTACCTGTGTGGCCATTCATCTGTGTTCTATAATTTGAAGAAACATTCAAATGATATTTTAATGATATTTTAACACTTTTCAATGTATAATTAGATATTTGTGATATTCTTCAGATTAGCATTGTACCTGTGGTGGTGTGATTGTAAACTGGGGAAAATTTGGGGATTATGTTGCCATTGTATGGGTATTTTAGGGGTTTTAGTGGGTTTTAGGGGTTTTAATACTGGGGATTGTGATTTATTTTATTGGGGTTTAATTTTGTCTTTTGTGTAAACTGCCACGAGTTTCCGGAGAGTGGCAGGATAAAAATCCAATAAACAAACAAACAAACAAACAAACAAACAAATATTCTGAGCTATATTCTATTTTTGCCTCAACCTTTCAGGTTGCATTCTTATGTGGGGTTGTTCAGTTTTCTAATTTTTAAGTCTCAGTAACCTTTAATACTGGGACACATTAACCTGTGACTGTGATATTTTGTCTTGTGTTTTGTTGCTTAATAACTTGACTCAATAGGCAGACTCATAAAATCATAGACTCGTAGAGTAGTCATCTAGCCCAACCCCCTGCACAATGCAGGAAATTCACAACTACCTGTCCACCCACAGTGAACCCAATTCCAAGCCCATATGATGTCTCTCCCCCCCCCCCCCCCAGAACTCCTGGGTTCACCTCCTGACATCAAAGTGGTGATTGGCATTTCCTCAGGGCATGAAAGAAAAGGCCATAAGTGCAAAGCCATTCTGCCTACCCACTCACAATCTGCCTAAGTTTACAAAATCAGCATTTCTGTCAGATGGCTAGTATATGTATTGTATATTAAATGGGCTCCGGGGAATGGTAGAGGACAGGAAGGCCTGGAGGATCATTGTCCATGGGGTCGCGATGGGTCGGACACAGCTTTGCACCTAACAACAACAACAACATTATTATTAATAGCATTAGTTAAAAGACTAGAGCAGTAAGGTAAAGGTAAAGGTATCCCCTGTGCAAGCACCGAGTCATGTCTGACCCTTGGGGTGACGCCCTCTAGCGTTTTCATGGCAGACTCAATACGGGGTGGTTTGCCAGTGCCTTCCCCAGTCATGACCGTTTACCCCCCAGCAAGCTGGGTACTCATTTTACCGACCTCGGAAGGATGGAAGGCTGAGTCAACCTTGAGCCGGCTGCTGGGATTGAACCCCCAGCCTCATGGGCAAAGCTTTCAGACCACTGTCTTACCACTCTGCGCCACAAGAGGCTCTAGAGCAGTAAAAGGCTCCAAATAGCGTTACTCACTCCTGGTTTTATGTTTTGCTAAAAATGACCAAACCTCTATATTGAAGCAGTATGAGACATTCTGTTTTACACATTGGGAAGGAATACATGAAAATGCTTATTCCAGGTGTATATTTAAGGCAACCTTTTTATGATCAGGATCTTGGAACTGCATCAGGGCAGTAGTGAAATGGCTATGGGCAAGTTGCACAGGGATCATCCCCACATGGTAGGAAGATCAGCTAACAACCAGCTTGGCTGCACTGAACATGAGAGGCAGAAATATCATCAGGTTACATCTCAATAATGACACTTTTTCCAGATTGTCACTGGAAAAGATTTTTAGAAACAGAGATGATCCAAGGAAAATTGCTTCCCCTATAAGACAACTAGTATTTTGGAAGAAAATATTGCATTTTTCTTCAATCAAAAACATGTAGACTTGGAAAGTTCTAGTGTTCAAAGAGCAATAGTTTCCTGAGTTAATTGAACTTTGAGTTATTATTATAGTTTTAAATATATATATATGGTTTAAAAATCTAGTGGTAGAGTAAAAGCTACAAATTCTAAAATGGTTAGTTGTGACGTGGCTGTAGGTGAAAATGGTTGTGGACTAAATAATTCCATTCCATTCCATTCCATTCCATTCCATTCCATTCCATTCCATTCATTCATTCATTCATTCATTCATTCATTCATTCATTCATTCATTCATTCATTCATTCATTCATTAGATTTTTAGCCCACCACTCTCCAGGGACTCATGGCAGGTATAATAAACCCCCCATAAAACATGATAAAACCGCATCCCATAACCAACAACAAAACAAAGATAAAAGAGGATAAAACAAGATTGGCGGTATAATCCCTCCCCCCATCTCTGCAGCCACCCACCCCCCAGGATGGGGTACACTGGATGTTATTGTGTAACCTGAGGAGGGTCCCCTGTTGTTCCTGGCTCTGACCTCAACCAAAGACTTGGCAGAAGAGTTCCATTTTGAGTTCCTGTGATATTCTGATAGCTCTTTTAGAGCCCTCAACTCTCCTGGGAGCTCATTCCACAATGTCGGGTTCAGGACCAAAAAGGCCCTGGCCTGGGTCAAGGCCAGGCATGTTTCTTTGGGGCCATATTTCTTATAGAGAAATATTAAGAAGTCACTTCAACATCTCTAATTCTTTTTAGGATTGTACTGTTAATCTCCTGTCTTGTGCTGTGTCCTAAAAATATAAATGTTCAGATATTTTGATATATCATTGCAGAATAAGTGTTTTCTTAAAATTGTCACACGATGACATGCTTTTTAGGAAGTGGTCAACTGAAACTCTCCAGAATAAGAGTTTCAAAATAACTCTTTAACCTCCCTTTATTTATTTACCCCACCTTTCTTCTCAATGGGGAACTTGCCCTCTTGTACTCTTATTTTATTTCCACAAGAGTATGTTGAGAGTATGTCACTTGACAAGCTTCCATGGCAGAGTAGTTCACCCTTTGGCAGGGCAAGCCCGACAAAATTGCCTGGAGCTCCAATGAAGCAGTGTATGACTTGAGAGGTACCCTCTAGACCCCTTGCAATCACATACAAAAGTGCTGAAGTGAAAAATGTAGATTGTGCTGCTTCTCTAAAATAGGGGGCACAATTTGTCTAGTTAGGATGGACCTAGGTTGGAAGGGTTGCTAAGTTGTAGCAGTGAGCTAAGAGACCAAGTTCTCTTGTATATTTAGAAATCTGAGTAATTAACAGGGAGCAGAGAGTGATTATAAATGGGCAGTTTTCACAGTGGAAGGTGATAAGCCATGGGGTACCGCAGGGCTCAATATTAGGTCTGATGCTTTTAAAGTTGTTAATTAATGATTTGGAGTTGAGAATAAGCAGTGAAGTGGCTAGGTTTGAGGATGACACTAAATTGTTCAGTGTGGTGTGAACCAGGAAGGCTTGTGATGTGTTCCAGAGGAAATTGTCAAGGCTGGGCAAGTGGGCATCAACATGACAAATGAGATTCAAGGTGGGCAAGTGCAAAGTAATGCACATTACAGCCCAAAGTCCTAACTATAGGTACACGTTGGTGGGATCTGAACTGGTGGGGATTGACGAGGAGAGAGATCTTGGAATCATAGTAGATAATTCACTGAAAATGTCAACTCAGTGTTCAGTGGCAACAAAAAAGGCAAATGCTATGGTAGGGATTCTTGGGAAGGGAACTGAAAACAAATTGATCAGAATAAAAATGTCCCTGCATGAATCAATGGTGCGGCCTCACCTGGAATACTGTGCACCGTTCTGGTCACTACACCTCAAAAAACATACTACAGTGTTGGAAAAAGTATGATAAATGGCAATTAAAATGATGAACAGGATGGGACACTTTTCCTATGAAGAAAAGTTAAAGAGATTAGAGTTCTTTAGCTTGGAGAAATGGTGACCGAGGGGTGACAATGACAGAGGTTTACAAAATTATGCATGGGATAGACAAGGTAGGGAAAGAAGTACTTTTCTCTCTTTCTCACAATATAAGAACTTATGGGCATTTCCACCATGATATCTGGTGGAAATTTCTCTTTTAAAAGCCAGTTCTATTTAGAAAATACATTATTTAGCATAAAAATGCCAGAGAAAGGGAGCTTGCATGACAACACAGATGAAGTGCTTAGTCTAACTGAACAGCTCAGAAGTGCTTGGAAAGAAATATCAGAACACAACCTAGTTGAGTTAATATTAATCAGTTTGCCAAAGACTCATGAAAATATTGTCCATTAATTGCTACAGCTACATGTCATCCACATATTGATCACACTCTAGCCCAAAGCTCTGGATTAGCTGGGCAAGGGGGACAGATGAAGATGTTGGATAACTATGCAGTTTTGTACGAGCCCAGAATCCTGGGATGTCCATTTCCCTCTTGAAAGTGACTCTACTTTCTTCTTTTGAGGCTATTTCTTCTCTCTGATAAGGCACATTACATGATAAGGCACATTCCTGGTGTTAGAATACTGGATCATGCTGAGCTTCCTTTAAATGAGGGTCTGGTATCAGAATTTCAACAAAGTCCGGGTTTGTTTCAGGAGAGGGCAAAGACCTTCCCCCCAAAATTTATTTTTCTGCAGACCATCATGAAAGAGACTTAATGGAATCAGTTCTGATCCTGGGAAATATCCTAATAGCTTGTCCACATTTTTCCAACAAATTTGCTAACGGTACATTCAGTGTGATGTTCACAACAATATGTCAAAATGGTACACCACTTAGCCATTAAAATTTCTCTTGTCCTTCTGGAGGCTTTTTGCCTTCCATTAAACATAGATCAGAGGTCAATGGGGGAATAAATTGGAGGGAGTTAGTTATGAATTTCTGGTATTGTACAGGGTGTTGTATTAGATGACTCTGAAGTACCTTCCAGCTCTATGTTTCTATATATCATTATCTGCCACTGTTTATTTACCATCCCTTTCCCCATTCTCAGTTAAAACAGAGGCAAGAAAGAGTTAACTGCTGCAATCTGGCATGGCCACGGAATATCAGAGCCATGATGGTCCTGTTCCAGGAGAGTATGTATTAATTTAAAAGACTTGGGGAACATTAGCTCTGCCATAGACCATAATGGCTACTGAGGAGCCCCTTTCAGCCGATTGTGCGCCAGCTAATGAGTCTGAAAGTCTATGAAGGAAGCATCGGAAGGAGTCCTGTGGTGTAGCAGGACACAACTCATTTGATGTAATATTATCTTTAACCGATGCCGGGTGGTTAAATTTAGACCCAGTGGAGAAACTGATGTGCTGACACTCATGCTTTTCAGGCAGTCTGATGTACTTTGCAAGCCTGGTAGAACTCTTAGCCAGCGAGGTGTGGCTAGGAAATGAGCTTAAAAAACAGATTTTTTTAAAAAAGCTTTTTTGCATCAGGCATAATGGAAAGCTAGATTAGGTACTAAGTTTCAAGTTAAAGGCAAAAGAACACATGCCATGTAAGAAGCTGATTAATAATTGGTCCCCCAGAAGAGATTGTGTATAATAGAAACCACTTGGTTTATTCATCCTGATCAACTGTAATCTGAAAAACATTTGTGGCAAAATAGCACTTGATGAACAGTGGCTCGGATGACAATTAGGAACATGAATGTATGTGGTTTGGCTTCAGACATTCTTCTCCATTGCGTATTAAGTAAAGCTGCTGGGCTTGAGATAAATAGGTCAGCTCAACACATCCCCCCCCCCCCCCCAAACTGGAACCAGCATTCGGTTAACTGTCAAACTGCACAGATTTTTTTTTTGTCTCTACAAACCAGCTGGCCAATGAAACTCACTGCTACAGAACGAGATGGCAGCCATTATACCTTAGATCAGGGATTCCCAACCAGGGGTCCATGGACCCCTGGAGGCCCACAGGTGTTCTGAAGGAGGCCTGTGGGAGCTCTGAAATGACGTAGTATAAGCTGTCTTCTTGGCTCCTACTATTCTTTCTAGACTATATGAGGCAGAGCTGCTATAATAGCAATAAAGGTGGGGGGACGGAGCCAAAGGAGGGCTAAGGGTGTGGATAGTGAATGAAAATGCCCTGGCCCTGGTATATGCCAGATGTACTTCTTTTGTGCCCAGGATGTCTAATTTATTTGAACTGGATAATCTTGATGTCCTTTGTGGGGCATATTCAGTCAAACAGCCCCTCAGATATGCTGGGCCTTGAACACATATGACCTTGAAGTGAATCTGGAATTCAACCAGAAGCCAATGCAGCTATCAAATATGGCTTTTCCATGGTGTATGAGTGAGGAACCATACAGTCACATTCTGGACCAATTGTAGTTTCTGGATCAGCATCAAGGGAAGTCCTGCATAGAGCGCAATTATAGAAGTCCAGCCTAGAGGTGACCATTGCCAAGATCACTGTGGCCAGGTAGGGCATTAGTAGCTTTGCTTGGGAAAGATGGTGACATGCCAGCTGAGCTAACTTAGTAACCTGCATGTTCATTGACACACCAAAGTTCCTAGTGGATTGCACAGCAGTAATTTGTACACCGTCTAGGAAGTTCAGTCATGCTTCCTCACCCAATCCCTTCCTAACGCGCCATAGGACATCTGTCTTAGAGGGGTTGAGTTTCAGATGGCTCTGCAGAAGCCAGACCATTACAGCTTCCAAACATCTGTGGTGAGCAAGAAGCTTGTGATCAATCACGTTGAATGCTGCCATGAGATCTAATAACACAAACAGTGCGGACCTGCTTCTATCCACTGTCGTTGGAGGTCATTCATCAAGGTGACCAAAGCCATCTCCACCCCATGGCCAGGATGGGAGTCAGATTGAAATGGGTTGAGAACTGAAGCTTCCTCTAGGTATGCCAAGAGTTGGTCCATGGCAGCCCTTTCAACTACCTTTCCCAGAAATGCAAAGTGTAATATGGGATGGTAGCTGGCCAGGTCCTGAGGATCCAACATTTTTTTTAAAAAACAGACGCGAGACCACTGCCTCCTTTAGTCCCCTCAGGAATTCCCTAGTAGTTAAAGATTTATTATATCCTAAAGAGGCCCTACTGTCCTCTCATCACTTGTTTTAAGGAGGATTTCTTGTTAATTGACCTGGCATTGCACAGCATCAGTGTTGGAGCGAGGCTAATTACACCAGCCTCTGTCTCAGCATTTCTGGGGGTGAGGCAGAAATTAGAAGGGTTGTGAGCATAGTGGCCAACCCTAAGAATACCAGGGCCAGTTGCTGTTTGGGCAATTATATCTCCTACCCCTTCTCTTGTCCAATTTCCTCCCACCACTGTACCTGCTGTACCCTCTAATCACAGGAATCCCTGGCTCCGTTGGGCCAACAATTTAAATTCAATCAATTTAAAATACAATCTGTCATCTAAAACAGTAAAAATAATCCCAATCTGTTAAAACTGTCTGTTATTCCAGGGAATGGAAGAGGTTATATGTGGTGCCTTAAGACAGAGGCCTCATGCTCATTGGGGAACAACACAAGGATGCAATGGTGCAATGGGAGGTGCAGACTGGCTCATTTTTGTGTGTGTGTGACCACAGCATTTATGGAGAAGCATCTTCCACCTCCTCTCACCCCACCCATTGTTTTTCTGTCTGCAAAGTACCCAATGGGATCACTGTGGCTTCAGCCTAGAATTTAGGCTGTAAGTGCTGAAACAACAGCACTTCCATACCCAACCATCATACAGTACCAGATCCCAAACTCAAATTTCCCAGGGGTAATGTCACAGTGAGAATCCCATAGGAGGGGCAAGATCTTACATCAGCCTGACCTCAACTGAAGAGCTCTGTCTTGCAGGTCCTGTGGAACTCAGTTTTTGGCAGAGCGCTCAGCTCTTCTGGAAGCTCATTCCACCAGGCCAAAAGGCCCTGGCCCTGATCAAGGCGAGGCAAACTTCTCATGGACCAGGGATCACCCATCTATTTGTACCCGCAGAGTACAGAGCCCTGAGGGGAGCATAGGAAGACCTGTACACCAGGCCCAGACCACTTATAGCCTTAAAGCTCTTAATGGATCCAAACGTCTTTCATTAATGTGATAGATACACACTAAAGGAACATTAAAATCATTTAAAAATATTGTGGACTATTTTTCTACTAGTCATTGCAATGTTTCAGGCAATAGCCATTTTAATTTTAGGTAGAGAAAAACAAACAGTTTTTAACAGACTATTAAAGGCTGCAAGCACACAATCCAAGGAATATTTCACAATTCTAAAGGTACTTGATAAAGGAAAAGAAAGATATTGAAGGTTATTTTATGTGAAAAAAATCATATCAAATAGGAACCCAAGCTTTTAATTAAAGGGTGGTAGTAGGGGTTTAAACTGCTGTAAAATGGCATTTTTTCAGTGGAACTCATGAAGGTAATTTTTCTGTGCCAAATTTGAATTACAGATAGATGGGACAAATTTCCTGGATTTTATGAGGAATATAATATTTAGGCATTCTGTTGGCACAATGCTGTATTTCCTATGAGGTTTAATTTATGGAGCAATTTCTGCTGCTCCATAATTTTGTGGTTTTGGTTTCATATCATTCATAATCTTGCCATGAGATACCTTAGGGACTGGTGCAGGAGTAAGAGTAGAAAATATTTATATCCATACATGATACTCACACTCCAATCTTCTTACTACTATCCTGGTTTCCAGTTTGCTTCTGGGCTCAATTTTTAAAGTTTGTTAGAAAAGTATGAGTGGTCTGGATCTCTGGAACCCAAAAGGTTGCCTTTTCTCATATTTGGTAGTATAGGAGTAGGTTTGCCAAACCCAGGTTGGGAAATTCTTTGGATATTTGGGAAGCAGTGCCTGGGGAAGACAGAATCTAAGGAGAGGAAATAGCTCAGTCAGCATGTGATATCACTTTAGGAATTCTGTCTATAGTATACAATACTGTGGCATACTGCTACATATAATTGTGCCTCCCGGCCCCTCCTCACCTTATTGGCTGTCTCGTGGTTCTCTGCTGCCATTTTGTGCTTCTCCCCCTCACCAAGTGCTGCTGGAAATGCAACTCTCTTCTATCTGTCAATCAAGCCAGGCAGCCAATCCCCTTTCTTCATGCTTTGAAGGGCCCACGATGCCTGCTAGTTTTTTTTTTTAATCAGTAGTTCTCTGTGCTTCTTTACTCCCACCGCTTATGGAATCACGATTTTTGCTTCTTTTAAAAATAAATCTCGTTCCTGATTAGGGGGGGGGACTTAGAGAGGCATGCTTTGTGCTACAACTTTGAGGAATTTTTTTTTGCCTTTGCCTGCATGATTGAATGCCAATTCGTTGCTCCAGGCAGTTCATTTGGATAAAGAAAAACCTCCCTGCTGCTAACAATACCTCCCTCTTCACACTCATACACACACATGCTACCCACTGAGGGCTTGCTGCTGTTGCCACCGCTCCTCTCCCCTCCCCTGCATGCATGCACACACATGCCTGCACACACACTCTGTCGAGTTCCCTCACTGCGGGTGGCTGAGGTACCTGCCTGGGAGCTTTTCTCTCTGGCTGGCTGTCTCTTGCCATGGGCTTGCGGCTCCTCACTCTGCCTCCCCCCAGGCACCTCTTGGCTCTCGTCCTTCTCTGAGAGAGGGAAGGAGGGAGGGAGGGAGGAGAGAGCTCCCAGCTCCTCTATGTGATCTGATGGGGTGGCTTCTTCAAAGGAGATAACTTCTGGGGCAGGCAGGACAGGAGAAGCACTTTCTTTGGGGAGGCAAGGGGGGAGAGGGCAGGAACTTTAGAGGCATGCTCTGTACAACATTTGGACAAAATTCTTTCTGCCATTGCTTGTCTACCTATTAGTTGCTCCAAGATGTCAGACATTTAAAAAAAGATGTTTCCGTCCCCCAGGGGGGCTGGAGCAAGGGAGACAAGGCAGATTCCTTTTGCACATTTGAGCCTTCATACCTTTCTTTGGCTGATGGGCTGCTGGTTGCTCTCTGCTAGATAGCTCTACATATGTTGGTGAATCCACTTTTGAGGATTCACCAACTAGCACTTTAAAATGGAGGATGTAGCCGGATGGTTACTGCCCAGATGCTAGATGTTGGTGACATCATGTGGAGGGGTTGGAATATAACAACAACTAACGGTCAACATTACACTATATGTAAAGGATGAAGAAATGCCCTGTCTGTTCTCTGAAGTTGCCAGTTTCTCTAGGGCAGAGATGGCCAAATTATGGCTCTCCAAATGTCCATAGACTACAGTTTACATGATCCTCTGCCAGCATGGCCAATTGGCAGGGGCTCATGAGAATTGTAGTCCCTGGGCATCTGAAGAGCCACCCCTTGCCACCCCTGCTCTGTATTCTGATCTCTGTATTCTGGAGATACAATGCCTGGAGAACTCCTACTCACACATAGACAATTTTTAACCTCAGCTAAGCCCTGAGATTTGTAGGAGACTTTTGTTGTCTGAGGTAAAATTGATGATGTTCTGGTTGTCACCCAGTAGCTTCTCCTGGGAGCTATCCTAGGGTTGCCAGCCTCCATGTGGCACCTGGAGATTTCCTGCTGTTACAGTTGATCTCCAGGTAGTCAAGAACAGTTCCACTGGATAAAACAGCTCCTTTGAAGAGTGGACTCTATGGCATTATACCCTGTAGAGGTCTCTTCCCTTCCCAAACCTCAGGCTCCACTCCCAAAAGGTGAGGTATTTCCTGAATCAGAGCTGGGATCTCTAAGCAATCCCCATTACTACACGTCTTCTTCTAGTTGAATAAGGCCTTCAAATTAACTGACTATTGAATGGTGCTCAGTCCTTTTGTGTGTATCTTATGGATAGTTTTAGGATGATGTTTCCATGGTTCATGTTTCTGAGATTACTGTTAGCCTCTTCAGGGTCTCCGTATAAGTCCAAAAAGGAGCATATATATCTAACAAATAAACAAAAATAGCCCCAGCACAAGCATATGTACTGTCTATTACATATTAATTTCTCTCTCTACATCTCTCCTCCACTCTTCAGCTCAGTTTTCAATCCTAAGATTCCTGAATGGAATGCCTGTGTAGTCTGCAGGAAAGTATCTCTTCATTTTTTCATGACAGGGATCCAAAAGAGAAGTAACCTGGATTTGGGTTGCTAGGCATGACCTGGCAACTGATGGACAACTGAGGGATCAAGGAGATGGAAGTTCTGTCTAGTTAAACCATAGAGTTTCTGGTGATTTCTAGAAAGGCATAACATCATTTCTGGGTTTTCCCCAGAACTGACATAATGCTTTTGGCCTCAAAGCAATTTTTTGGTTTATTTTTCTCCAATCACTGATCTGAGCAATGGTGGGACACGAGATCCACAGATGGGGGGGGGGGGTTCTCACCTCTGGAGAGAACATAGCAACCCCACCTGATCTTCAGTTAAAGTCTTTCGGATTCTATAGGATTCATCTTATACAGCAGTACATTCTTTCAGCACTGCTATAACACAGAAATTTGTATAAATTCTTCTAAATGCCAAAGCAGTAAAGCAGATATTTAACTTTTAAATATGATGTTTTGCAGTATGGTAGAGAATAGCACAGCATACACTGTAGTTAGAGTTACAAACAGAACAGAACAGAACAAAAACACCTTCGGGTAACGGAAGAGTCTATGTTTCTCTGAAAAGATATGAGGTATAACCAAAATAGCAAAAGACCTTGGGATGTATCTTCCCACTCCACTGAGCAGCTTCTGAAGCCTTCCTTGAGCCTAAGGCAGGATACATGCCACTGTAGTTATATACAAAAATCTAATTATACATGTACAATTTTAGTTTCTCTAGTTCATGAATTTTAATGAAAGATACCTCAATGCTGTATCAAAAGAGCAATAGTAAATACAACGTGGAATGACTTGCTAAACAATGGGATACCAAGCATGGCATTAATAAACCAACTTTCCATAGAAAATCACTTTTAATATCAAAATTCTTGAGAGCCATTTGATTTTCTCTAAAATGTTCACAGAGATTTGTCCCCCACTAAATTTTGTGAGCTTAAATGGACTCCTGGGAATGGTAGAGGACAGGAAGGCCTGGATGATCATTGTCCATGGGGTCGACATGGGTTGGACACGGCTTCGCAACTAACAACAACAACAAAATTTTGTACCCAGAGAAGAGGACTGCAAAGTTACATTCTTAATTAAATTAAAATTTAACACTGAGAATTGTGTTTCCTTTCCACAACAGGTTAAACACCTACCATTAAAAAATTAGAAATATTTTAACGCTTTAATTTATTGCCTATGGAAATGTCATTCAAATTGTGGTTTTGGCTCGTGGTATTTTTTTTTTCAAATGTTAAAAATGTTTTTTTTTAAGTTTTAATTTTTCAAATGTTGGGACTCATTTTTTTCAAACTGTAAGTCACTTTGAAGTAATTTATTCACTGCACGTTGCCTTTCCACCCAAATTAGGTTTCCAAAGTAGTGAACATCACAGTGTTAAAACAGCAGTTATTTTTTTGTTTGTTTGTTATATTTCTGTACTGCCCTCCTTTAAGGCTCAGGGCGGTTTACAATAAACGTTTATAGCGTGCAAAGTTTTGGTTTACAGTTTATAGTGCATAGAATAAAGAACACAAGAACAGTTTGAATTTGTAACACTTCGAACCTAACAGTACAGAAAATACCAACAGTTTTAGCTTATAACAACTGCAGTTTAACAGTCCATAATGTTCAGTGGTTGGTCAGGGGTTTCCCTATGTTGTCTCTGTTACGTGTACTTGGTGATTGGAAGGTGGCTTCTGGGTTGGTGTTGGTCTGCTGGCCTCATTTTGCAGGCCCTGTGGAATTGTTTTAGTTCCTGAAGGGCCCTGATCTTTCTTTCTTTCTTTCTTTCTTTCTTTCTTTCTTTCTTTCTTTCTTTCTTTCTTTCTTTCTTTCTTTCTTTCTTTCTTTCTTTCTCTCTCTCTCTCTCTCTCTCTCTCTCTCTCTCTCTCTCTCTCTCTCTCTCTCTCTCTCTCTCTCTCTCTCTCTCTCTCTCTCTCTCTCTCTCTCTCTCTCTTTCTTTCTTTCTTTCTTTCTTCCTTCCTTCCTTCCTTCCTTCCTTCCTTCCTTCCTTCCTTCCTTCCTTCCTAATCCGCCCATCTCAGCTCCCCCTCCTGCTCAACAAGATGGGAGGAAGATCAATAACGGTTATCGAGGGATGCCAAACCAAACAAAAAAAATGTTTTCACTCACTGGCAAAAGACAACAATAGATGAGAACGATGCATCTCCCTATTAAGGAAGTTCCAAAGTTTTGGGACCTAGACTAAAAAGGTCCTTTGCCATCCATCTCGCCTCTGATGGAAGGGGCACCTGAAACTGAGCTTCCAAAGATGACTGGAATTGAATTGTAGGTTCACATGGAAGATGGTAGTCCTTAAGGAATTTTGCCCTCAGGCTGTACAGGGGTTTAAAATTCAATACCAACACCCTGAGTTGGGCCTGGAAGCAAACTGGAAGCCAAGATAGCTGGAACAAGACTGGAAGGATTGGCTCCTATGACTGTGATCCTCTCTTGTCAACATTCTGGCTGCAGAATTCTGTACTAATTGCAGCTTGTAGACAGTCTTCAGGGGCAGGCCCAAGTAGAAGTGCATAGCAGTAATAAAATCTAGATGTCAGCAGAGCATGCTCCACAGGAACAAAATATTTCCTGCCCAGAAATGTGAAATCTGGTGAAATCCCCTGGCCACCTCTCTACCCCCCCGTTTATCCAAGAGGAAGCCCTGGTCCATCTGCACTCCCAAACTCCTTTAAGGAAGGGAAACTCCATTGACCTTTCCCATTATAGCAGTTCAGCCACCAGAGAATTCAACAAACAAACTAGGCTGGCAAATTACTTTTATATGACTAGAAACTATGCAAGATTTAGTCACTGGAGGGCAGCAACAGACAGCTTAACAGGCCAAAATTAACCACCCCACAGCTACCATTAAGAATGATCTTTCCCTAGCAAGCAACTGCAAATATCTTTTTTCCTTCGGAGGATTAAATTGAACCTGCCTTGCCTTGCATAATTTGGAAATTCAAAAGACCAATTTCTAAGTGTAATTGAAAAGCACATTTCAGGATTATTCGCTGAATCAATAGTTCCAGCTAGAGTTCATATTAATCTATATACTGTTCAACAAGATAACAAGGTGAGACTTATATTTACTCAATATTCCATGAAGCCTATTGAAATTAGTGGTGTAGTGTGCACACATCCACACCCATGCCCACATAGAGAGTATTCAAGTTATATAAATAGCTTATTATATTTTAAATGGAATTCATATCTGTATTCTATATATGGTTGGACTGCTCAGCACTTCCTTAGCAGGGCTCTCAAAGGGCAAAATGATGGTTCCAGTGAATTATCATGCTTCGGGAAGGGCACCAAGATGGCACTGTGCTTAACTTTAATGGATATTGCCATATGATACCTAACGGTTCTATTTAGGGGTGCCAACTCTGGGTTGGGAAATTCCTGGAAATTTGAGGGTGGAGCCTGGGAAGGGAAGAGTTGGGGAAGGGGACCCAGCAGGGATGTGCTGCCATAGAATTTACTCTCCAAAGCTACCACTTTCTCCAAGGGAAGAGATTCTGTCGTTTGTAGATCAGTCCTAATTCTGGGCAAACTCCAGCCTCCACCTGCAGATTGGCAACCTTAGATCCCGACTTAGCCACAGTCACTTATTGTCCTTCCACTCAAGAAACCTTGAAAGGTTGATTTGGGGACAGTTCAGATAAGCTTGACAAAGCACTGGGTATACTCTCAGAAGTGTTACTTAAACAAATATTAATGACAAAGGGGAAGCCAAAAGGGATCCCTGAAGAACTCCAGTTGCTCTTGTTCCAGATTTCTCTGTCTCAGTTGGGGAAGGCTTTAGGTTTAATTTGGGGAAAGGGAAGGACATTTCCATACATTTTCACTTTATCCATTTTGTTTTTCTTCTTTGGTTCCCTGCCCTGAATCTTGGGGAAACAACCATCGGGTCAAAGGAAATACTTAAGTAAATACTTTCAATGATGCTAAAGTTCCTACGCGGACTGAGTACCTCTGTAGGACACATGCCTTTATTGAATACCCATGTATGAAGCAAGATAAATCATTGCACAATTGCCACTTGTGATGTTCTGCCCACTCACCATACAATTTACATCAGTGCAGGGAATATGATCTGTTCTAAACAAGCATCATTTATACTTTGGAATTGTGAACAAGTGTGTGACGTCTCTGAAGCACAAAGCCACCAATGTTGCGCTAGGTCGTTTTCAAGGATTTCCTCACAATGCCAAGAGGTATACATTTCGAACTGCACTGAAAATGGTTCCCCCCCCACACACTTTCTGCCCTAACAGAAATGCCTCAGAATCCAACAAATTGACACTGAAAATATTTTCAACAGACTTCCAAAATCTAGCTACCATTTTTACAGAAAGGGAGAAAGGAGGATATTGCATATGGTACCCACACTGGAGATGTACATGGACTAGATGAACAAGGAATTAAGATGATTATAAGGCACAGCTGCCTTATAGATAGATTGCTTCCTATGTAGGAAGAGCCAATAGGTGTGGTTTATGTCTGTCAATACATTCCTAGTGTCTGCTGCTGGACATGTCCAAAGCAATTCTGGATGTTGATGTACCACTGGGACTTGATTTGGTCTATGATGAGAGACAATGAAGTGTTTGATTAGCATGAAAATATGCACTTCTCAACAAATTGGTCTGTTCTCCAGTGTTCCAAGCCTAACACCTATGAACGTCTTCATACATCTGCTCTCTACAAAATTCTCCATTCATCTGCTTCTACATAAAGTACACTGCTTTCTACAAAATTCCACAGTGGACTGGTTAATTTCTATGGAGAATATGGGGCCATGATTGTAATCCCCATAGAGCAGTTGAGAGGCTAATTGAACCTCAGGGATGCCAATATATCGCGGCCTATCAAATGAGCTAGGAGCAGAGTTGAGATTTGAATGGGGGACACGTCATTTTCTTAGCCACTATATTTTACCTGCTACTCCAAAACTCAAGACACTATCACATAGAATACCGACGTGATGAAAAATGGAGGGCCAAAAATTGAAATGGAAAAAAAATCTCATGACTCTTACCTCTCTTTCCAGAGGCTTAATCCACAGCATGGTAAATTGATTTTCAAGTAGTTTATTCCTATTATGGTTAAATGATGGGGCAGTGCCTGTCAAATTTCTTTGAAACATGCCAGAGAAGAAAAATTCTTGACTAATGCCATTTACAGTTTCCTTGGGGAAAACAATGGGGCAGATTGCATTCTCTGAAAACATATTTTCAATTAACAAAGGGACAAAGACCTCTCTTTTTTGCAGCTGTTACAGGGACACAGGTTTGATGGACAAATTAGTTTTGGGAGCTAATTTCTAGGAAGATTAGCTTCTATTTTAAGGTACTGCAGACTACCGAAGTTATGACCTGTTACAGGAAACAATTTCTCCATAGCAATTTTGAAGGGTTTCCCCTTTCTCTCCCTCCACTACTCATTCTACCAGCTATGAATTTCTAATGTTGTATCTCTCATCCCAGCTCTTTTCTTCTCCAGCTTTTATTCATTTTCTTGTAGCTCTATCCACAGTGGCTAGATGACAGATTGCTTCTTTACTGCTTTCCTTACCTGGAGGTTAGTCCTTTGCAGTCCTGAATTTGTGATGCTATTACAAGGTATTTTTCTTAGCCCATTCCATGTTTTGAATCCTAGGCCTAGTTTTCATAAACAGTGGGTGAGCTGGGAAGCCATCCTAGGGCCTGCACCATTTCCGACTATACATGGGAGCTGAAATAACTCGAGATTCTCTCATACCAAGCAAATAAATAAAAACAATCCATATAATGATCATGTGATATCTATGGGTTCTAGGCTAGCTTTCTCATTAATACACTTTTAAAAAAGTACAGGATTTAAATTATTTTTCCCTGCACAATTATGTTCACACCTCTGAACTACAACTTGATGGTACATTCCAGCAGACTTGAGATCTTCTAGATATCCCTTTACTTTCTTGTCTTGCTGCCTTGTTTTCTCTCTCTTCTTCTAAGAAACTCATGATAACATGCATGCCCTTACCTGCTTGGTTTTATCCTCATAATAGCTCCCTGAATTAGTTAAGGCTTAGGGAGAGAGATTGCGCCAATGTCATCCCAGGATTTTCATTGGAATGGGCATTAGAACATGGATCTTCCTGCCTCCTACTAGGATATATCTTGAAGACTTTGAGGGTGTGTTAGTTTGCCAATGCCAAACAAACTAATTAAATATCAATTCTCAGTTTTTTAAGGACAATAGGAGGAGGCTATATTACAGCTGCCATTAAGGTGTTTACAGCTATATCCTTATCCCAACTTATATACGGAGCTCAACTGGGGCTATAGAACAACTTCATCATGTTAGAGTACAACCCTCTTTCTTCATGACCTTATTTAATGTACCTAAATGTACACTAAATGCTATATAGAAGGGCAGTGTATAAATCTAAACTTAGACATGAGGTGAGTCTCTTTAAGGTAGAAACTAAAGTTTGGCTAACAACCATCAACTACTAGCTAAAAGTGGATCTAAAACAGACTGGATTCTTTCTTGCAGTTTCTTTCTGCAATGTCATATCTGCCAGAGACCTCTACGTTAATTTTAATAACTCTCTTCAATAGGTCTAGATCCAATCCAATTATTGGATAAGGGTATGAGTAGTGCTAGATTCAAAGTCCAACAACACCTTTTTGATATTGAAATGCAGTCTGAGTCGGCACTACTACCTAAGCCGTATAAAGACTTATCTCCATGCTCTAGCAGGGTGCCGTCTTCTTACTTATCTAACAGTATTTCATCTACATTTAGATGGTCCTTCTCTAGAGCTCGATTTAATGCCCTTCCTACTGTCGTTCTTTTCGGCAGATTTCGACATCAACCCAAAGAGTTGCACAAATGTCTGTGCCCTGCCAATGTGTTAGAAACGCCTTCTCATACTCTCTTCCAGTGTGAACTCTATGCTGATGAAAGGAAACATATAATTGGTCCCTTGCTACATCGTTTTGGACATTCAATGCACTTGGCAACCTCTGAGAGCCTTTTGATTAAATTTTTGCTAGAAGACAAAAAGGCTACTATTTCATTTGCTGTAGCACAATTGTTTTGATAGTCTGTAAGATACAAAATGATTTATCGAAGAAGGGGCTGGCTAAATAGTCATGAATTGGGATATCTATTTCATCAGGATTTTATTTTCTATTATTACTGCATTTTGGTCTAAAGGCCCCCCTTCTGAACTACCCTGGCAACAATTAGCTTCATAAATTGTGCCCAGAAGTGAGTTTCCTGTTTCAATGGGGTGGGGGAAGAGAAAGATCCGAGTTCAAAGCGATCTGAATTCAACAGGATCGACAATGGAATAAACAAAGTAAATGCAGACTCTGTCCTAGACTACCCTTCTAAATATTGTGCTATATTCTTTCTGTTCTGTTATTTGGTAGGCCTTAGAACCTAGTCACAAACCCTCTAGTTCTAAATCTAGGGAGATTCAAGACTGGTTAAGAAGCAAGGCTATTACGCACACCTTCAGGTGAGTTCCTTGTACATTTTTACTGCAAATATATTGTGAGTCCAAATGGTTTATGTCATCTTTGACATGCATGTATGAAAGATGGATAGATGAGTTAATGTTCTATCAAAGGTCCCCCTTGTATGGGTTTTTAAAATGCATTTTCTCTCCTGACAGCAAGCAAATTTTAAAGAGGGCAATTCTGTCCTCCTGGAGTTAATGGAGGCCAATGTCATGTAGCAGCTAAAATCAGCAAATTCTAATCTGGACAACTGGGTTTGATTCTCTTCTACTTGAAGCCTGCTGGGTTACCCTGGGCCAAATCACAGTTCTCTCAGAACTCTGTCAGCCCTAGCTACCTCACAAGGTGCCTGTGCTGGGAAGGGGAGAGGAAGGTGATTGTAAACAGCTTTGAGACTCCTTCAGGTAGAAAAAGTGGGGTATAAAGCCAATTATACGTCTTAATCCAGATTTTTCAAAATCTGTTTTGATCCAATGGGTTTTTGTTTGTTAACCTTGAGGTTTTGGGAGGGTATTTTCCCCCTACCAAGTTGCAGCTTACTTTATGGTGACTCGAGAGGTTTTTCAAGGAAAGAGATATTGTGGTTTGCTATTGCTTGCCTCTGTGCAAGAACTCTGGGCTTCCTTGGTAGTGTTCCATTCAGATACTAACCAGCACTGATCCTGCTTTGCTTCCAAGATCAGACAAGATTGGATTAGCCCAGGCTATCCAAGTCAGGGATCTTTTAGGTTTAGCACACTCTAAAAAAATCCAATTGCTTTCTGAAGGCAAAGCAGTTTAAAGTGCTCATGGGAAAGGGATCAAACAGTATTCCATTCCTGTACAGGTCTGCCATGTTTTAAGAGGATGGTTATATTTCGATTTAATTGTTAAGTATGGAACTGGTAGGGAGTCTCTGAAGCAATCAGTACAGCTTCATATTATTCTATGCATTGGTTTCATCTCTTTAGAACAGATACATCAAATAAAAGAATCAACAATATGTACTATAGTCCTTCAAAAATGCATCCCTCATTGTTAATACATACTTACTGTCACGTTTTACAAAGTTGTGTTTCAAATGATCAAAATAGCAATGTATTATAATGAGCACCTGTAACTGTAAAAAGGTAGAACACGGCATTGTTGCATATTTGTAGGGCACAAGGAAGAACTACCTTTCCTGTTTGCATTTGAGCAATTTGTGACTTGGGTAAACAGAGCTTTCTAGTGAAGTGTATAAGACAATGTAAAGATGAATGAGAACTTAGCCCCTCCAAAGGTACTTGTAAACATTTCTAAAAATACTTTCCTCTGACAAATTCCCTCAAGTGGAAATAATTTTTTATTGCAGATACTAAATCTTCTTACAGTTATGAATTGAATTGTGGTTGAAAATTCCATTTATTACTGGCCTTGTTCATGGACACCTTCATCTTTTGCTGAAAAAGAAAGCAAACATAATCCAGAAACTGTTTTTTTGTTTTAAAAATGGGAGGCTTTATTACTAAATGCAGCTTTCCAGTTGCATGTTTTCTGATTTCTTCTCTATCATAGACCAATGGGCTGACTCAGTAGCTTTGCTTACAAGTTAGTGAATGCAAACTATCAATGTACCCTTGACTGTTCTTTTATGTGCATTGAGTAACTCTCAAGTTTCAGTCAATGCATGTACAGCTGAACATGTGATAACCCACAAGAGCCAGCTTGGTGTAGTGGTTAAGAGCAGCCTCTAATCTGGAGAATGGGGTTTGATTCCCCACTTCTCCACATGCAGCCAGCTTGGTCCTGTCACAGTTTTGGGTCCAGACCTTAGGCCAGTCACAATTCTCCCAGCTCTCAGCCTCACCTACCTCACAAGGAAGGGCAGGTGATTGTAAACCACTTTGAGACTCCTTCAGGTAATAAAACATGGGGTACAAAAAAAAAACAGCTCTTCTTATCCAGATACTGGTCCCCAATTTCATTTATAATAAATTTCTTACATATGCATGCAAGCAGAAGGTATATGTGCTCTCTGTAACACCTGAACAATTTAAAACAGCTTTATGTGTGTTCCCACCCCCTGAAAATAAGACTGTAGAGGCTGAAAGATCTCATACAACGGAAAACTGACACACAATGTTTAAAAATAACATTTGATTTTCAGTTTGCTCTGTGCAGAAATGTACATATAGAACAATAGGGAAATGAACATATAGAACGATGTACTGTTTCAAATTTAGAAAACTGAAGGGAATGTACAGATGTGAACAAAGCACAATAGCCTCAGTTTAGTGATTTTTCTAGCTTTTGAGGGAGAGTTTAGGCTTCATTTGATCTAGAATCCATCCTTTGTCTTTTTGGTGGTTCTTGGGTATTTGTAAAACTCTCTTCCAACACCACATTTCCAATGAATCAACTTTTGTCCTCTCAGTTTCCATTGTTCAGCTTTCAAATGCATACAGGGCATAGATTAACTTGATATTGGTCAATGCATTTAAAGTTTAAATTAGACACTGTGGAGTAGTGATCACAACTGTAGGCTAGGATACGGGAGACCCTAGTTTGAAGCTCTAATTGACAATGGAAGCTTCCTGGGTGAACAGGAGCATGTGGGATATACCCAGTTCTGCTTCATCTTACATGCGGAATGTTCCTTCCATCTTTAAACAGCCCTGCGGCGCGGTACGCCGCGGACTGAATAAAAGAGTAAGGGCTATGTGGGAGGAGTTAGGGCGGGCCCTGTCCGGGATAAATACTTGGAGGGGCCAATCAGGAGCCGCAAAGCGGCTCCTGATTGGCCCCTCCGATTGTCCATCCCGGGCCAAGCAGCCAATGGGGAGCCGTGCAAAGCGCGGTTCCCCATTGGCTGCTTGCCCCGGCCAGGGAATCACCAGCTGATGCGGTGAGTTCTCTGTGGGCCGCGCTGCCTTCTCCCGGGTGCTGGAGCGGCCTCGCCGCGTCGCAGATGCGACGAGGCTGCTCCCGGGGTCAAGAGAACGCCGTTAGTGTCTTTGGGGAGGGTGGGGGGCGGGAGCCGGCCGCTCCCAGGGCCGAGAGAACGCCGTTGGTGACTTTGGGGACGGTGGGGGGGCGGGAGCCGGCCTTCTTTCGCCCCCAGTGCGTTCTCTCACTCTCAGCAGTGAGAGAACGCACTTTGCAGCTTTGGGGACGGTGGGGTAGGCCGAGCCGGCCCCTCGCCCCCGGGAGCGCCCTCACTGCCATCAAGCTGCTCCCGGGGCCGAGATAAGACCGGCTCCTAGCGCCCATTTTATTAAAGAATAAAATGGGCTTGATTTCTAGTCTCCCATAATGCTAGAACTCAGGGGCACGCAATCAAATTGCTGGCAATACATTCCATAAGCACTTCTTTTTTTTCAAGTAATTACACTGTGGAATTCATTGGTACTGGACACAGTGATGACCACAATCATCCCTGGCATTAAGAGGGTATTAAACGGATTCATGAAGGATTGGTCCCTCAGCTAGCCATGGTGACTAAAGGCTGCCTCTATTTACACAGTGCCTCTGAATACACAGTGCTAAGAAGCAACATCTGGAAAAGGCCTATGCCCTGTTTATTGGCACCCCAAGCCCACTGGTTGGCTACTGTGAGAACTGGATGATGGACTATATGGACCATTGTTATGATCCAACATGGTTTTCTAAAAATTCAGTGTTCTAAGAAAACTGCATACTCATGTTTAGAGTCGTGTTGCATCCCTCAAAGGACTCTTCAAATACCACTTTTTCCCAAATCTTCCATTGCTAATTATTGTCCCTCAGAATAACACAAAGCATTAGCTGTCTTTTAACTTGTTTTCATATGATACAAATCTTCAACAGCCTTATGAGGTTTAGAAGTTCCTCCATTTTTTAAAAAAGAGTAAAGATATTTTTATAAGTTATACTTCTCTTGTCATGCTGTTAAGTCTCTTGTCAAAAAATGTGTTTAAGCACAATGATGGCCTTTTCATCTCATAAAGCGGCAAAGTCTGATTTATTTCTTTCACTCATTCCACATTGATTGAAAGCTAATCTGTTCTAGTTTACTGACTTTGACTCTGGGAAACACATATTTCAAGCTTGTTTGTTTTTTGTCCCCTCCCTTTAAAAGTCTTTAGTGTCTTGTTTTTTTTAGGGGAAAGCATGAATGCTGTCCTCGGCTACCACAAATTATGCCGTTGAGTTCCCTGCATTTGGAGACATTGCAGGGATCAGCATACCTGGAGAAGAAGAAGAGTTGGTTCTTATATGCCGCTTTCCCCTACCCGAAGGAGGCTCAAAGCGGCTTACAGTTGCCTTCCCATTCCTCTCCCCACAACAGACACCCTGTGACATAGGTGAGGCTGAGAGAGCCCTGATATCACTGCTCGGTCCGAACAATTTTATCAGTGCCGTGGTGAGCCCAAGGTCACCCAGCTGGTTGCATGTGGGGGAGCGCAGAATCGAACCTGGCATGCCAGATTAGAAGTCCGCACTCCTAACCACTACATCAAACTGGCTCTCAGCAATGGATGGGCCTTACCAGACCTAGTTTAATGACTCATGTTATTATTGATGACTGATTCATGTGCAAAAATTAGGATTTTCTATTTAATATGCACTGAGGTCCTGAGTTGGATTGGGACCATGATGCATGAGGATACTGGTCTTGCCGCCCCCCCCCCCCATTCCTTTTTCCTGATCTGTAATGATCACAGGGGCTCTATTATTTCTTCCATAAGGGAAACTTACCTGTAACCATCAACATATTTAAATTTCCACAATGCAGCAAATAGTGGCTCTCAAAGATCATTTGAGGCTGAATAAATAGCATTGGAGAACTTTTAAGTTCTTGTCTTCATGTGCTCTAATCTAATCCTTATTGGATCAATTTATAGTGAGAATTAAGTTCCAGGTGTGGAGTACCCCAGCTCACATCTGAACCAAGGGACACAGCAGATCCATAGAAGAAATGTGTGAATTAGCCCTCTAGATGGATTTATCATCATCATACAAAACAATATTCTGGAAGAGGCCTGGCCTTATCACAATTGGCAACTGTTGTCCATACTCTGGTTGTACCATGAGGCTGCATTTTAAGACTGTTTGAGTTCTGTGACTGGTGTAAAATGCTGCAGCAAGATTAATTGCCAGCATAACTGATGGGAAACCTGTCCAGCAGTTCTTTGGAGATCTATGCTGGCTGCCCACTCATTTCTGGGCACAATTTATGAAGCTAATTATTGCCATCAAAGATTTAAATGGTCTAAAATATTCAACTGTCTTCTTCTCCATATGGACCACTTTGTCAGTTAAAGTTCTCAAATCTGACTTCCAGGTAAAAGACTGTCCATAACTCTGGATAGCCAAAGTAAATAGAAAGATCTTTGCCTAACTTACAGTGTGTCCTAAGTACACATGGTAAAGCAGTACCACTCATTGTAATGCCAAGACTAATATGCAAGTATGATGGTTGCATGCTTTGACTGCAATTTTGCATGATCAACAGGACTCATTGCCATTCACCAGTTGCTCTTTCAGTGTGAAGGCATAGCGAATTTCAGCTAGGTTTCCAATTTCAAGTAGAGGTCATGGTGCCTGTTCTTATTGTGTTCATTTTTCAGATGGCGTCTTAAAACACTTGCTGTAGGAGGAATGCAATCGGTAGTGCTGCTGCTCCTGTGCACCAGTGGGTTTTACTTTTCGTTTCTACACCTGTGGTGGCCTCTTGTGGCACAGAGTGGTAAGCGGCAGAAATGCTGTCTGAAGCTGTCTGTCCATGAGGTTGGGAGTTTGAACCCAGCAGCTGGCTCAAGGTTGACTCAGCCTTCCATCCTTCCAAGGTCAATAAAATAAGTACCCAGCTTGCTGGGGGGGGGGGGTAAAACAGTAATGGCTGGGGAAGACACTGGCAAGGCCACCCTGTATTGAGTCTGCCATGAAAACGCTAGAGGGCGTCATTCCAAGGGTCAGACATGACTCGGTGCTTGCACAGGGGATACCTTTACCTGTGATGGCAGTGATATGGAGCACAATGGCACTTTCAAGATGCTGCCCCATGCTCTAACACTGTATGCAGTGTGAGATGAGGACCAGAGACCTCACATCTGTGGTTGCTTTGCAACTTGCAACCTATCTTATAGGGTTGTTGTGAAGATAAATTGGAAGACAGTGCATAGATGCTCCCTTAGGCTACTTGGAGAAAAGGCAGGATAACAATTTCATTTAGGACTACTACCTGAGTCATTTCATTTGGTCAGTTTTGTAACTGTCAAAGAAACACTGTGAGACAAACATAAAAAAAATATATTGACATCAATTCTTGCATTATTTGGACACAATTAATTAATGCCAAGATTTTTAGCATTTTCACTAAATTATTTTTATGAGTTTATATAGAAAAATATCCCAGTTCTGCATCTGACACATATAAATATATCATTTATAGTTCTGGTGTGAGTTAAGAATATTTTTCCTGGCTTGTGCTAAGACAAATGTGACATTTTAGGCATTACTTCCACTCCTGATTGTAGTATTTACATTAAAATAATTCTAAGTTGTAACTGAATTGTTCTAATTATTTTTTTCTTCATGGTTTGTCTTCTAACATCTCGGAAAAAATATAGTTAAACCGTATAATCATTTGTTACATGGCTAACAATATTTTTATAGGCACTGGCCTAAACTTAAACAAGGGACAGTGTTTTCTTAAATCCAGAACATCTGCATAGAAGAGCCACAAAAGTAGCTCTGTTATTTTTATCCACCCATCTTGTGGCTAGGTTAAGTAACGTTGAAAAGAGGAAAAACATGCTTCCAAGAGGCCAGATGATTTCCAAATGAAAACTTGGGTTCCAAAAGCCTTTCTGTCAGAGTTCAGCAGCCAAGGTTAATTCATCAATGTCAAGGCAATGATGGAGTAAAGTGGAAATTTCAGGTGAGAAAATGAAAACTTAAGGAAATAAAGGAAAGACGAGAACTAGGCGGAAGACGAATGACAGAACAACATAAATATTACAGATTGAGAAGGAATGCAGACAGATTTAGCACATAAGTGGAATTGAATATTTTAATGGCAGGGAAAACAAAGAATGTAAGGTCATATCCTTCTTCCATTAGACTAGAAAGGGAGAGATGGTGAATATCATTTCCAACTGAAAAAAAATTCCATTACTGTATTTTTGTGGTATAGCATAAAATATAGACTATAGAATAAAATAAAACTGCAGCATATAAAACAAAGGACAAAATATTCTTCTAGTTTGTTCCAGGCTGTACATGCATAAACACACACACACACACACAACCCAACACCAACAGTTTTTCAAAAAGTTGTCTGGGCTGAATGAAATAGCACAATGAATCCATAGCACTCTGATCCTTAGGCAGAATTTATTTGAACTTACAGACTGCGGCCACAAAATACAATGGAAGGCATAACTAACATTTAAAACTTGAACTTCTGGAACTGTAGTGGATTATGGAAATCTCCAAATTGCTGGTGTGATTATTAAAGTAGACCAAACCAAGACCTATGAAACTGCCCTCTTAGTTTTATATTCATTTATTATTCAGCTATAGCAAGACTATATTAATGCAGATTTCCCCCCATTTGATATGCACTTGGAAACATCATTATTACACATTTGAAACTATCATGTTAATTTTTGTATCCATTGGGTTCAATGGAAAGCAAAAAGTTTTCCATCTAATTTAGACAGGAGGGATTTACTGGAGGGAACTCCTTATGAAATTTCAGAAGAATTGCCAGTTACAGCAATTAAAGGCAAAACATTTCCCCATATTTGTTTTCTACTCATTCTCCACAGAATTCTTCCAATCAGATGGGAGAAAGAGACCCATTTTCACAGACAATTAACATTATGGCTCATGAATTTAAAACAAAATAATAACATGACATTTAATAGGCTCCATCTCTCGTTATCATGAAATACAGGAGTCATTTGTACCTGTAAATATACTTCCCTGCAAGGGCATTTTGGGAAACAAGAGGCAGATATTTAGCACTCCTAGAAAATAAAGGGAGTTTACAAAGTGGGTTGGATCCTGTGGAAAATTTATATGCATGGATGGTTTTTCTGATGGAGCAGAACCTTTTCAACCACCCTTTTGCTGCTCTCCCAAATGGATCCAACAGAGCTGCTGCGGGGCACAGCATTTAATAGGGCATTTGGGGCTACAGTGGGAAGGGAGAAAGTTTTCCACCTGCAGAAACACTACCTTGTGTGTGTTTATTCCAAAGAAAGCCTTTTTTGCAGCTGCATTAACTTCATTCTCCAGTAGTAAAGCTGGATCTAGTATGACCCCAAGGTTTTAAATGACACAATAAGGATCACCTGAACACCATAGAAAGTGGGGAGGGCAATTTCCTTCAAGGCCTCTGCTTTCTGTACTAGCATGACCTCTGTCTTTTCAGGGTTTCGTTTCAGATTGTTCACTTTTAGTCAGTTAATACTTATGCCAGGTATCAATTCAGGACCTCAACCACATCACCAGGAAATTTGGATTAGGATCTATAGAGTTGAGTTTCATCACCATACTGATTTATTTTTATTTATTATGTATTTATAATTCAGTTTTTATCCTGACACTCCCACATAGCATGGCAATCAACTCCCAAACTGAATGATTTATCCTAAGGGCTTTGCATAGAGATTTAAACGGCTGGGAGAGAGAACTTGTGGATGCCTTGGCGCAAGTGCCATTTAGAATTTCATGGAAGTATTGGGGTCAAAATGACTTGCAGTATTTGCGAATAAATCTGAACCTGATTCCAAGATGAGTCAGGCACGTGGGTAGGGGACCTCCCATCACTAACTGAGTCTTTGGCACATTGTGGGGGGTTTCTCCACGTCTTCAATATCTTCATTACATGCAGTGTAATCATAAAAATAACTCCCATTGAATAAGCCAAAATAAAACCTCTTCTCTTAATAGGATTGCTCTAGGGTTGCCTGCTCTGAGTCGGGAAATACCTTGAGACTGGGGGTGAAAGGGATTTGGGGCTGGGAGGGACCTCAGTGGAGTATAATGCTGTGGAGTCTAACCTTAAAAGCAAGCCATTTTATCCAGGGGAACTGACCTCTGTCACCTGGAGATGACCTGCAATTTCAGGGGATCCCCAGGTCCCACATGGGGACTGGCATCCCTATTGTAGTCACTGTAGCCTTGCTAAGTTATTAGTAAAGAATGGAGAAAGCAAGAATACAAAATAATTATTTGCTGTATCTTTCAGGCTCAACTAGAATAACTTTGAAGAATTTTACTTTGGAGACCTGTAGGCATAATAAATGTGGTTGCTTTTTTAAATGAGTAATTGAGAGAACAAAAGCGCAAACCTGGAGTGTATCATCAGGTATGAGGAAATTGTAGTAACTTGCCAAAATGAGAAAGAGCCAAGGAGAGATATTAAAACTCATAGTGAAGAGAGGAGACCATAAATCAGATACAACTGAAATCTAATAATATCAAAGGAAAGCAAGTGCTATTTTTAAAAGGTGCTTTATGATGGGCCTGTCCTTAATCACCTTCTTAGCTCTAGCCTTGGACATTTTCTTATTTGAATTGAAAAGTCAAAATTGCGCAGAGTTTGTTGGACTGGAGCTCATTTTTCAAAAAGTGAGACACATGCACACACAGAGATCAAGGCTGGTAACAGCAGCTTTAGGTGGCCTCATAGTAAAGCTGGGCCTGAATCTTTTGCACTTCTTTACATGATCGGCAAATACAACCTTTCAGATTTCAGTGTTGAGCAACCTTAGCATGTTACTGAAGGTGGCTCCTCTGTGGACAATCGCCTTCATGTATAGTGATGACAACTTGCCCTCCAAGAAGCAGCAAACATGAAGCACAGGAAAACAGGTGAATTCATAGGTCATTTCCACACATCTGTAAAAATAGCACTTCTCCAGCTGAATGGCCTACCGCCAAATATAATCATGCCTCCCAGCCCCTCCTCACCTTTTTCCTGACGGAAGAGAGCAATGCACTTCACACACGACTCTCTTCCACCTGTCAATCAAGCCAGGCAACCAATCTCCTTTCTCAACGTTTTAAAGGGCCTGTGATGCCCGCTAATTTTTTTTAAAATCAATTATTATCCATTGAAATGCCTATGGATCTAATCATAGATGCATATTGCTTTTTTTAATGCCACCCATTATGGAATTATGAGTCTTGAAACTTAAGATAAAAAATTTGTTCCTGATTTATTTGCTAGTAGGTGCTAGTCCTTCTCTTCCTGCCCTTAATCTTTCAAGTTAAAATTCAAGCTCTGGTATGGGTTCTTTGCTCATCAAAGTGACCAGGTTAAATGGTTTCATGCATAGGGTCAAGGCCTTTGGAAAATCTATACATTTCTCTGCCCAAATAATGTTTTTTTTTTCTTGGAATAGGTCAGGAGCACAGCCTGGTTCACAGTAGACATGCAAGCATCTGTTTGCAAGAAAGAGACAACAAAAGCACTTTAAAACTCTTCACAATCTCCCTTACTATAGAAGGGACACTGCTGCAGAGAAAGGGGCTGACTGGGACTCTCTCTCAAGTTTGGTGGCAGAGGTTTACTGAGCTCCAGCCCATTGGGATTGGGTGAAAGAGAGGCAGAGGGGATGAGCAGGGACAGCAACTGCCCCAGACCCCATGTTAGAATGCCCTCAACCACCAAACAATAAGTGCTTCTGTGCGCCTGGTCAAACACTCTGTCACTATCACAGTGCTAGGATGGAATAGAAACTGGAGGTAAGCCTCTCACTAACATACCTTATTATTTAAGGAGCTCTCCAGCCTACATCCCTCACTGATACTGACTTGGGTTGTGGTGTCACAGTGAGTAGCCTTCATATGCACAGTCTCCATTCCTTGCCATTGTTTCATGGAGTCATGGTACTGGGAGGGCAGAAACCACCTGGCCAGAGTCCCCATCCTAAAAGATGTTGGCCAGGAGTACCTTCCTGGTGTCTCAGTGAGGGCCATGACTATGATGGTCATTGAGCCATCACAACATGAGCATCAGGCAACCAGCCTCAAGAGAGTAAGTTTGTCCACACACGCCACCTGGCAGTCCCACACTCTGCATGTTTTGGAGAGCCGAGCAGGGGTGGAGCCTAAGGCTGTTCCACCTCCTCCAAGCATAAACCATACCCTCATCCCCTTCCCCCAATGGTCACATGCTGAGACACCCACTCAGTAAGGAGATGTATGATCACTTAAAGCTTCCAGATGAAGACTGTCTCACTGATGTTCTTTTTGGTCCCTTCGCCAGGGTGTGTGCCAGGATGTGCCTGGATGAGGGAGTGAAGCCCATTTCTCCTTCAGGAGCCTTGCTCAGAATCTATTCCATCAACAGCTTTGTGCAATCCATCTTGTGCAAACTGGGACAGCTTTTCCCAGGCCTCTCTTTGCTGCAGTACTCACCTGACCCAGTTTGGCTGGGTTGATAGCCCTTGGAAGGAAGTTGCAACATCAAGCAGAGTTTCCCAGAGATGGCTTTGTTAGATTAATGCGGAGTGGATCAATCTGTCCCAGCTCATGGAGGAACTGCCTGTGAGTATGCATTTTTGGGAAAGACTGAGGATGCATTTCAGAAAACCTGGTTCATCTGAGATGCAGACTTTTCAAAAAAAACAAGCAAATCATCTGCACTTTAGAATGGTTAACTTTACTGCCATACCTAAGGATGGACTTTTAAAAACTCTACCTTAGAAACACACAGGAATAAAATTTTGTTAGTCTTTATGTGACACTGAAATCCGGTAATATGGCAGAGTGCTTAGAAGCATTAAAAGGTTCATGTTACAGTGGAGAAGGTCAACTTTTTTAGCCTGTGGCATGGATTCTCCTCACTCCTGATGTTGCTGCTCCCCCCCCCCCCAATAAGGGAGGCGGATGTAAAAACCTATGGGCTTCAGGTTGCTGTTGCCACAAGTGGGGCAGACTCTTCCTGCACTTCTCTCTCCATACATGCAACCCCCTTCTTTAACAGAAAATTAAAAGAAATGATTGAGGAGAAACACCATCTGTCACCACAGGTCTCTTCCTTCTGCTCACAAAGCAAGAAGGGTGTGGCAGAATCGGGTGCCTGCTTGACAGATGCCAAAACTTTGGGCCCTGTTCCAGCCCTCCACCCTTTCCTTGGGTGTGGCCTATCTCTTCCTGTCCATCGCTGCCACCACTCACTGACTGTGCTACCCCTTCCCAAGGGACAGTGAGATCCCTCGGCTGGGTTCCTGGTGTTTATGAGTCAATACCATCAATCTTTGGGTCCCGCCTGGAGAGTTGGCAACCATCTAGTTTTGCCTGGTTTTCCTCCCCTGGGCCCTCCCAACACATGAGTAGTACCCAAGGGGGGGGGGAGACTAGGTGCTCCAGAGCACTAGCCACTTGGTTTATTGAACTATTAACACTCAGATAGAAAAAATTTCACTCCCTCCAGCACATCACATGACTTCAAGCCACAGCACTTAAATACGCTGCAGGCATGAACTTAAAAGAATGCCTGAATGCACTCCTCTTTCCTTACACTGCCTGCAGAAGATGGGAAAAGGCTACTGTGGCCACTTGCCTGCCAGTCTTACTGCCCACCTCCTTGGTGGCTGCTTCTCCTGTGGCCTGGCCAGGCTCCTGCCCCTCGGTCTAGGGCAAGCAGGGTCTTCTCTCTGGAGAGGAGATCTGCCCCCCCCCCCAGGAGGTCTGGAGCCTAAATGCTCACACACTCCTCCCCCTGTTGGAGCCTGACTCCTCCCTTCTCATTGGGTCATGTGACCCACTCCCTTCCCTGAGTCTCCTGGGAAGTGTAGGCAATTACAGCCTTTACACCCCCTAGCAGCCATTGTAACCTGCAGGCCCAGGGCAGCCATTTCAGAGCTCCAACCACCTCCAGCACCCATTTTGCCACAAAGGGTACGAGGCAGAGTTGGAGAGCAAGGCTGGGCACTCCTCATGTGAACAACTGGCCACAACGTTTGGGCTTCGAAAGGTGAGAGCTTAGCACACTGCCTCTTTAACTGGGGACTTCCTAGTCTTAAAATGCTCTTACTTACTTAAGAAGACGCTATCAATTTCAACCCATCTCTCTCTCTCTCTCTCTCTCTCTCTCTCTCTCTCTCTCTCTCTCTCAAAGAAGCATGAAATTTTGTAGTATAAACTGAGGTTCTATTGCCTGATAATGGAGCCAGTACTTGATTATGGAGAGAGCCTATCCTGGACTGGGTTGAATTCTCCCTAAAGAATCAGATTTGAGGTACTGTAGCCACACCATGCCTATAGACAGAATTTCTTAAGAATGGGAAAGCCCCCAGTACAAATTTAATTTCCCCAGAGCTTTTCAAACTGAAATTGACAGGTGTTATGCCAGCCACTGAGAGATATACTATAATAGCACCATTTTATAAAAGGGAGACAAAGAGGACTTGTCCAACTACAGGCCAGCCAGCCAGGAAACTTTATGCTCTGTCCCTGTATTTCCAACTTGTAGGCAGGTTAGAAACTAATAAAATCCTGGGAAAGGTACAGGCCAGTTTTAGGGGAGGGACTGGTGTAGATTATCATCTTTGGACATTGTAGTGGCCTCTTATCCAGAGTATAGATTGTGCATCAAAACCCTCTAACGTTGTATTTATTTGGCTACTTTAATATTATTTAGTTTTATTTATATAAGATTTAAATATTTTGTTTTAAAAATACTGTTAGTTTTAAAAATACTGTTATTTTTCATGGAAAGGCAGCAAGTGGTTGAGTTTAGGGGCTCGTACTGTATTCTTGCATTGGACCAATGGATATATGTTGATGAGTTTCTGTCATTTTTTTAGCTGAGATATAGACATGACTTGCAGTATTGGCAATGGCAACATTTGTTGCTATCTAAATATGACCCTGTGGCATTCCAGTTCTGAGACCGCTTTCGCCTGGAAGCCCTAACTGAATCAAGACAGAAAATGAAACCTCTGGTATTTGTCTATCAATATTGGATGTTGATTAAGAAATATGCAGAGTCTCAGGAATAAAAAGAATAAGGTTGCCTGTTTCACCGGAGCGATGGGATATTTTTATACTGGCTCTCTCCATGGATCTTAAGCTTTGATTCATTCAGCAGAAAATTATGTTTAGGATATCCTGGACAGCACAGCTACCCTTTATCAAAGGAGTGAGTGAAGTGTTTAACTGCTGCCATTGTAACTCACAGGACACGTCCCTTAAACATATACTTTGGATGTATTCAGTCATTTGGTTTTTCTGGGAAGAAGTTATTACTCAATCAATTTTGTATTAGAAAGTTCATTGATTTGTGGAGATGCTGATGTACTTTTAAATTCTTGGAGGCTAAGAAATGGCCAACAAAATGGACCCTCTCTGCCCTTACTACTGATGTTAGATTGGCACACTGAAAAGGTGAGAAACATAAAAACATGCCTCTGATTAATCCGTGGACTGAGGACCTTGATACTCTGTTTTTATTTATTTATTTCATTTATTTATATGCTGGCCTCCCCGAAGGCTCAGGACAGTTTACCTGAAATAATTCAATTAACTCAGTTTATGGTGATGTGGTAACAACAGTAAGAGTAACAACAAGATCATGATAGTAATAAACATTGTAGAACAGTATTAATATATTAACTTGTAGCTGATAGACAACAATGGCATATAGACATTTTCGATATTTCTGCATTTAGGTAGAAAAAAATCAAATGCATCAATATAGGTTGTGGGAGACTTGTCTTGGCAGTAGTATGTGTGAAAATGATCTAGGGGTTTGAGTAGTTCAGTAGTTCAGTACACTGAACATGAGTCAGCAGTATGAGTTGGTGGCTGAAAAGGCAAATGGGATTTTGGGTTGTATCAAAAGAAGTATAGTGTCAAGATTGCATGAGGTGATGGTACCGCCATACTCTGCTCTGGTTAGACCTCACTTAGAGTATTGTGTTCAGTTTTGGATACCACAATTAAAGAAGGATTTAGATAAACTGGAGCACATCCAGAGGAGGACAATGAAAATGGTGAGGGGTTTGGAGACCAAGATGTATGAGTAAAGGTTGAGAGAACGGTCTGTTTAACCTGGAGAGAAGTCATCTGACAGAAATGCTGTGAACTTAGGCAGATTGAAAGTGGGTGGGCAGAAGGGATTATGTCGGTGCTTGACTCTTGTGGCCCTTTCTTGCATGTCCAGAGAAATGGCGGTCACCACTTTAGGATCAGAAGGCAAATTCATTCTAGACCAGACTGATCAGGGATTCTGGGTTTTTTTGGGGGGGGCATCATATGGGCATAGAATTGGGGTCACTGTGGTTGGATAGGTAGTTGTGAATTTCCTGCATTCTGCATGGGGTTGGACTAGATGATCCTGGAGGTATCTTCCAACTTTATGTTTCTATGATTCTATGAACTGTTTATAGAAACTTCAGTTTATATTTTTGCCTACTTAAATATTTTATTTTTAATTCTAAAAAAAGTCTTTAGTTGCTAGATTTTAAGTTTTTTGCTCTTGTTCTTTTTCTCTGTTTTTTTTTTCTTTTTCAAATAAATTAGTCTCTGTACTGTATTGGTATAATTACTCATAGGATTGTATAGAAGCATGTTGTGTCCCTAAACCCTGTGGCATAGGGGTTAGCGTGTTGGATCAGGATCTGGGAAATCCAGGTTCAAATCCCCACTCTGCCATTCTGGAACTTCACTGGGTAACCTTGCACCAATTTTTCTGTCAGTCTAACTTACCTCCGAGGATCATTGTGAAGATAAAATGGAGGAGATGAGAACAATGTAAGCTGTTTGGGGAGAAAGACTGAGTATAAGTAAATAAATAAAATTTGTATATAAATCATTGCTCTGTTTATGGTGGGTATGAGAGGTCCTTTTTTACAAACCTCAGCCAGACTTTCCTCAGGGCATTTCCACACATCGGTAAAAGTAGCATTCCACCAGCTGAATGGCCTAGTGCTAAATATTATCACGCATTTCGGCCATTCCTCACTTTTTTGCTATCTCACTCTACTCTGCCACCTTCTTGCGCTTCTTACCCTCCCACAACTGCTGCTGGAAACAGCAGAAGAGAGCAAAACGCTTTATATGTGACTCTCTTCCGCTTGTCAATCAAGCCAGGCAGCCTATCCCCTTTCTCCATGTTTTTAAGGTCCCGCGATGCCTGCTATTTAAAAAAAAAAATAATACTCCATTTAAATACTCCACCTATGCATAATGCTTTTTGAACTATGGAATCATGAGTCTTTAGATACTTTTAAATATTAATCTCATTCCTGATTTTTTTTGGGGGGGGGACTTTAGAGAGGCATGCTTTGTGTTACAACTTTGGGAAAAATACTTTATTTCTGGCATCGCCTGCACACTTGTACACCTATTTGTTGCTCCAGGCTGTTCTCCATTTTTAAAAAGCATTCCCTGTTCCTGTAAGAAGGGAGAGGGAAGCAGGTGCAAGGGCAGGACATTAGAGACGGAGGTAGCACTTCTTGGGCTCCATACATTTCTTTGGCTGGTGGCCTGCTGGTTGTCTGCTGGAGGATAGCGCTTTTTAGGTTGGTGAATCCACTTTTTGGGATTCACTAACTTGGGCTTTAAATTGGCGGATATAGCGAGCAGTTTGCTGGCTGGATGCAGGAGGTTGGCCGTGTCATGCGGAGTGGCCAGAACATAGCATCTTCAGAGGGTAAGTATAACGCTAAAATTATGGCGTGCAGAAAGGCCCTCAGTTTTAAGTTCTCTCACTGGCCTCATAAACCACTCACACAAGATTGGTTCCGTACAATCCATACTGTAAACCTTATCAAGAAGTAGAAAAAGAGCTGATTTTTGTACCCTGCTTTTTACTACCCAAAGGAGTTTCAAAGCGGCTTACAATTACCTACCTTTCCTCTCCCAACAACAGACACTCTGTGAGGTAGGTAGGACTGAGGCAGCTCTGAGAGATTTGTGACTGGCTCAAAGGCACCCAGCTGCCTGCATATGAAGGAATAGGGAATCAAACCTGGTACTCTAGATTAGTAACCAACTCACCAAGCTGGCTCTCTCAAGACCAACAGTTTTCTATCCTGCGTAATTGCCTTGAAATAAAAGAAATACTTTCTTCTCAAGAGTATGATTTTGGGGTTCCAGTTGTCACTCCCTCTTCCCATTTAAAACTTCAGCAATAATTCTCTTGCCTTTTGTTCTGATGATGCTCGAGGTCTACAAAGTGAGATACACCCTTCCCAAATACAGGGCTCACTGAACAGAGAGATTCTCAAAAGGAAGGATTCTCAGCTGAAATATAGGAGGGCTGGTCCAAGATGGTAATGATGCATGGGGGAATATTCCTTGCACTGATCAAATCAAGTATGCACTTCAGATTTTTGCATTAATTTCAGTTAACGGTTTCAGGGAAGACATCTTTTTTGTTACTGGCTCGGGATTCAATACTTGGTGTATGTTGTGTTGGGACCAATAATTTTTCCATTCCTTTCCACTTCCTCTCACTCCACAGTGACCAGGAATGGGGAGGGAGAAAGAGAGAGAGAGGTAGTATTCTTGACGAACAGCTGTTTGTTGACATGACACTTGATCCCTTTACATTTTAAAGGACTATTATTTTCTTTGTGATGATTTGGCCTCCAAATTCTCAGTCTATATCCCATTGAAAATAATGGAAAAGAAGTCTATTACCGCCCCACCTCCAGAGTTTGGAGTCCAAGTCTTCCCACAGGAAATTTAATGGGCATCTGTGCCACCTAACAAGCTGTTTGCCAAGAGCCCTTCCTTTGTCTTCTCACTCCTTCACTTCTTCACACCCAAAAATCTCTCTTGAAATACCAAGAGACAAATAATGGTTACCGTATATACTCGTGTATAAGCTGGGTTTTTCAGCACAGTATTCACATTGAAAAAGTCCTCCTTGGCTTATAAGCGGGTATATACAGTAATTGAACTAACAGCCTGCTCCCAGTCAGCCAATCGTTACATTGCTTCTGCAAACCTCCTGCAAGCTGAAGTTTGCTTGCTCTGGGTGGTTGTAGGACAGCAATGGTTTGACTGAGGGACTCTGATCTTTTTTTCCTTTTGCCTTCACTTCTTCCAAACTATTATTTTGGTTTCTGTGGGTGGGGTGAGGTGGGTTTTGGGGGGTGCTTTAGATTTACTGTTTCTCTGAATGTTTATTTCTTCTTTTTTCTGGGGGGGCAGCATTGTTTGCCTTTTCTTCTTGGGGTTCTGTTTCTTTTAAAAGTTGATTTTTACAGTTCTTTCTTTCAGTGTTGAGTTTTACAGTTCTTTATTTCAATGTTTTGTTCTGGGGGGGGGGCACTGTAGCTGTAGTTAGAGTAGTCCCATTCTCCCAGTTTGGTAGCTGTTGTACTTGTTGTGGGAGGTTGCCAACTTCGGGTACTGTTGTTCTGCTCTGGTTTCCTGGCCCTCTTTTGCACTGACAGAGCTAGTTTACTGTTTTTCTTTGAAATAAATATTCAAAAACATTTAACCTACTGGTGACTCATTTAATATAAATTTACCAATAACTGCTGCATTCCCCACCCTCGTCTTATATGCGACTCAATAAGTTTGCCCAGATTTTGTAGTAAAATTAGGTGCTTCGGCTTATATCCAGGTCGGTTTATATGCGAATATACAGTACTACCATCCTTCTGGGAGCATCTTAGGGCCATTCAGCTATCAGCAAACTGACCTGAAACCCTTCATTTGGGCTTTTATTTTGACTCAGGTTTATCCAAATGCACACCCCGAGATCAGCGTGAACTTGGCCAGTGAAATCTCCACACTGTTCTTTCTCCACACTGTTACACAATAGCATTCACAGGTATTCTAATTGTCCTAGGCCAGAAATTATGTCTCTGAATCAGCAGGAACTAGACAAATACTAGTTGACCAGTTGGCTGAAGTGTCGATGATGATTGTAGGCAAGTATAATAAGCATCAACCCTAACTGCCCATCTCCCACCAGCTGCCAGGGAGGACTTTGCAAACCAAGCCCAGCCAGATATATTTCTGATTTTGGAGCCCCGTGAGGAACAGAATGGCGGTGGCAGGGGGTTGCGTGGCACTGAACATATTCCCCTGAGAACTGATTCTGTTGGAGAGGCTTGCCGACTGGTAGAAACCCAGAGAGGATCATCGCCCTTCTCCTTTTCATGTCAGCAAACAACAGACAGGCAAACAAAAAGAGTTTCTCTTGAGGCATTTTATTAGGAGCCCTATTTAAATGTTTTTAGATCACCTAATGGGTGATCCCTGCCCAGTGCTCAGAGGAATGTGAAAAACCTCCAGGAGTGTTGGCCAATCTGCCCTGGAGGAAAATTCCTTCCTGACTCCAGAAAATGGTAGTCGGTGCTACGGTTACCCAAATTACATGGACACGTGTCCTAGAACACGTGTCTTAGAGCTCGTGGGGAAAACAGCCCAATTATAGTGAGAGGAAGGTAACTAGCATTTGGATCTTGCCCATGTATACGAGAGTTATTGAACCCACAGGAACTCAAGGCAAATGTAAATGGTAAAATAGTAATATAAGCTTTATTGAAAATAAAATAAAAAGCATAAATATAGCTAACACACTAACAAGCAGTCAGATAGAGGAGAATAGGGTGGGGAAAAGAGGGTCCCTTATAGTTACCATTTCCTGTAGAGATGATAGGCAAGAGAAAGCAGGCAGCACGGAGACTGCAGGGTGTGCAGATGAATCCCATATCCAAAATGCACACAGGGGCTTGCTGAACCCCTTGTTTATATGGGTTTGTGGGAGCTGGCCTACGTGATGCAAGCCAGGTGGGAGGCTAGTTGGAAATTTCCACTGAGCCTGCTGTCCGCAACTGCTGGCCCAAGCAGGAGATGGCTGTTGATAGCCTTAGACAAAGGTGTTAATGGGTCTGAGCAAGGGAGCCATCATATCTCAGTGGGTCTAGCTGTAGGGTTTGGGGAAGAGATTTCCCCTGGCAGAAGGGCCAAGAATGAGTGATGTGCAAAGACAAAGAAATTGGCCAAGAGCCCCTGGCCAAACCAGTTGTGGCCAGACCACGCTACCAGCAAAACGGGGGGGGGGGGGTAATCAGAGTCCAGAGGCACCTGAAATTCCAACCCGTAGTAAAGGACAAGCCGAGGCATGTCTTGGTTTCCAAGCTGGATTCTGTCCCAGCAGTGTGTCTGGTCAGGGTGTTTCAGCATGTTCCTCTGTCTGGCTTCCTCCCAAGCCTAGACAGTCACGGTGTACTACGGGTTATGGAGTACAGTGTGCCAGCATGTAAGGCAGGAGTGTTGCCATACCTTAACAATCCCCCCCTCTGAATTAGACTACTCATGGAAGAGTTCTTCCTTAGTGTGCCTGATTCAGACCCAATGTCTACTGTGTGCATGGCGGCAAAGAATGAAAACGGAAATGCAGAAAGAACAGTGGGGCCATTTTCTGCCACTAGAAAAACTAAAGTCTACAAAACTGTAGCCAATTAAAAGCAAAAAGAGTTTGGAGGGGCAAGGGTTAGCAGTGGGTTGCTGTTTCTCTTTTCCTATGTCCCTCAGAATAACATTTTATTGAGAGCAACAGGACCTTCAAGTTTCAGAGTTGCAATAACTTTCAAAGACTGACTAGTTTTGAGATTCTCCACCATAAATAAAGCAATGAACCAATGCAAATTAATGTTGAGCAAGGCAATCTAGCAAACAATAGACAAAAAGCAAATGCAGTGAATATCAAGCCATTACCATGAAGCAGGCAGAAAGCAGACAGTAACTAAAATGCAGGCAATGAACTAATCAATAGCTTCTAATAAGCAATGCAATAAGAACAAAGTAAAGCTAAGCAATTTAGCAAAACTTATATACCAAAACTAGCAAGCTATATTTGAACTATCGAGGCTAACTAAAACTTTGGGGGAAACTGATACAGCACAATGCAATAGACAGTGAGTTGAAATACATGGCACAATACAATTTGAAATACAGACAATATATTTTGAAAAATTTCCTCCCCCCCCTGTCCCATTTTTAAGGTGGGAGTGAAGCTGGAGATTCCTTGAATAGTTGGACACGAGGATGGTGAAGATGGGCATCTCATCCAGCACTTGAAGATGCTGTTATATATATGCATATATATATATTTTGTTGCTGTTCTAAGACATTGCTTGATGATGTTTGCAAACACACCGAAGGGTAAAGGAGGTTCCTCCATGAGGGTGAAAAAGAAGCTTGGTCGAAGGATCCTTTTGATGAAAGAGAGAGCCATTGGCAAGTGGTTGTGGCAACAAGCAAATAGCTGGAGTTGTGTGCAGGTCCGGGTTCAGCATGTAAGTTGATCTTTCTTCCGCCCCTTGTGACTAAAATGGCAGGGGAAGAGGCAGTGAATGCACAAATCCCGGGTGTCAGAGGTGCCTGAAGTCCGAGACAACACAAAGCAGGCAGGTTGGGCAGCAGGCAGGTTGGGCAGCGAGGCTTCATAGAGCAGGAGCAGGAGCAAACAGCAAGCATCAGACGTTCTCCAGCAGGTAGGCTGAGGCAAAAAGCGTAGAGCAGCAGGTCATGATCACAGGGGAAGAGGCAGTGAAGGCACAAATCCCGGGTGTCAGAGGGTACCAGGAGTCCGAGACAACACAAAGACAAAGCAGCAGGCAGGTTGGGCAGCGAGGCTTCATAGAGCAGGAGCAGGAGCAGGAGCAAACAGCAAGGATCAGACATTCACCAGCAGGTAGGCCGGGGCAGAAAGCGTAGAGCAGCAGGTCATGATCACAGGGGAAGAGGCAGTGAAGACACAAATCCCGGGTGTCAGAGGGTGCCTGGAGTCCGAGACAACACAAAGACGAAGCAGCAGGCAGGTTGGGCAGCGAGGCTTCATAGAGCAGGAGCAGGGGCAAACAGCAAGCATCAGACGTTCTCCAGCAGGTAGGCCGGGGCAGAAAGCGTAGAGCAGCAGGTCACGATCACAGGAGCACATCCACAGGAAATGCAGGCAGAGTTGCTGTCATCTTGACCAGGTCAGGTCTGGAGGTTGGCAAGCAGGATACTGGTGCACAGCATGCAGGCAGGATCATCAGAGGGACCAGGAACTGGTTGTGTGATGCACAAGCCTGGAGCCTCCTTAGGGCAGGCTTGGCAGACGTGGGTTGCAAGAGTCTTTGAGTGGCCCAGAGCATCAACAGCACAGCGGAGCGGAAGAGCTCAAGGGGGAGACACCCAATTGAGAAAGAAGGCAGAGAAGTTTAATGGAGAAGTGTGCAGCTTCAAAGAGTGATGCTGCAAAGCCTGTTGAGGCTGGCCTCAAGTGAGCACACAGCCTGATGGATATGCAGCTTAGAAAAGATACTCCAAAATTTAGAGCTTCGAAGACAATGAACTCAGATGAAAGATTGGGGCAGAGGGGTGTCCCCCATATGTGACTATCAAGATCTACTGTGATGGGTGCCCACCATGACCTTACACAGACTGAAAAGTAGGATTTCTTGCAAGTCAGAAAACACTGGATCTATATAGCAGGTAAGAGGATCTAGATGCCATCTCCAGGGTGGGGGGTGGGGATTACAAGGCAAGGGAAGGGAAGGAGGATGCCAAACCCCTCGTGAGAAACAGCAGAGATAGAATCGAAGAGCTGTGGGGCAACTACCAGTCCCTGCCTAGTCGTTGTTAGGGCCAAATTGATGGCATGAGCTTGAGAGCAAGCCAGTGCCAGGGAAATGTTCTTTGGCAAAGAGCAAAAGTGAGAAAATCGTTCTCCGAGATGTTCCAAGGTGAACATTACAGAACTGATAGCAAGATCCATTTGAGGAAGAGTAGACAAAGGTTGCTGAATAGGTTTCCCTAGCTAAGAGGGGTGGTGTGTAAAATGCCAATAGACAAATTGTAGGTCCCGTTCTGATGTGGGACCTCAAAGACAAGCATGAGGGAGGGAGCTGTTTCTGGTTGCACAGAAATAGTTTGCATTCCCTGAGTCCTTATCCACACAGCGAGCAAAGTGACAAGACAGCACACGCACTGTTGGAAACAGGACAGATACTCATTTGGAAGGAGACCTGGGTGTAAACTGCATGGGGCTTTTATTCCAACCCCAGATCGATTCAGTCCCTGCCCTCTACACAGAATGCAATTTCCGTTTGGATTTGGGGCGATTTAAAATTTCCTTCTGCAGCAAGAAGGATTGATACGGAGTGACCCTACCTTTATTGTGCAATATCTTAGAGTGCTTTTAAGCCTCAATATATAAAGGCTGTTTTGAATCTGGGCTCTCCTCCATGGTAGAGGACCCGTGATTGGCCACAGGTGTTCATGTGACAAACTCGCCTTAAAGGAAAAGCCCCTAATTTTTTCTCCCTTCTCTGCCTTTTTCGATCCTCTCCCACCCCCACCCCCTCCAAGAAAAGAAAAAGAGGCTCCCTGCTTGGCTCCTCCCTCCCCCTTCAAGAAAAGAAAGAAAGAGGCTTGGCTCCCCCCCTCTTCTGAACTACCCTAACCACGTGCAGAAGACTTTCCTGTTTCAATGGGGAGGGGGGGGGGGAAGAGAAAGATCCCAGTTCAAAGCGATCTGAATTCAACAGGATTGACAATGGAATAAACAAAGTAAGTGCAGACTCTGCCTTGGAGGCTGAGAGCTTCCACAGGGCTCAAACATTTTACAGAACAAATTCCAAGAAAGGGGGACTCCAAGAGTGGCAGTCCCAATAGGGAACAACTATTTCCTGTTGAGGGGGAGTGGCTGGAGCAAAAGCTCCAAGAGAGAAACAAGGAGAGATAGAAGGAAAGTCATACTTAGCTTGGCCAAGTCGACCTGTGAAGGAGTGGGGGCTGTGGCTGGGGCTATTTACAAAGACTCAAATGTCTCAGGAAAGGACCCCCCCCCCCTTCCAAGAGAAGGGAAAGCCTTTGCTGGGCTAAATGCGCTCCTGTTCTTAGGCAGAGCGAGTTCGTATCCTTAAGGGGGAAAGACTGTTCCTCTGTGCATGGGCAGAGAGTCTCCTCTGGCTGGCTGATAAGTCAGACTGAGAGGCCTGAATCAATACAGAATTGCAAACTCTATTCTCCTTCAAACAAACAAACAAACAAACAAACAAAAAAGACAAAAGAAAATAAGACTGAAAATGTAACAAAGGAAAAACTGTGGACACATTTCCCAAAGAGGATCTGTGCCTTGTTTTTCTTCTTTCTTCAAGACACCAAAAAAGGGGTAGCAAAGAAAAACAAACAAAAAGCAAAAGTGTTTGTCACAAAACAAAAAGAAATCCTTCACCCCTCTATTCAGAATGCCAATACGATATCAGGGAATGCATTCATGCCTCTCCACCCATGCATTTTCCTAATTGTGAATCTTACACAGATAGACAGCTCTGACTGAGGAAGCTCCATCTTGATTCATAGCAGTTATTCAATGGGTACACTTCAAAACTGCTAACCAGAAGGTTTAAGACAGAACCCCCCCCCCCCTCACTTCCTTGAGGGCAGTAAACAAAAGCAAAAGTTCTTCCTGGGCTGGAAACAAAGGATCATTCCTGTACTGTGGAAATACATAACTTTTAGTTATGTAAATCAGTGGGTGATCGGAGAGAGCAAGACGTGACTCTTAGGAATTAGTAAGAGAGAGTCTGATTCCAAATTGCTAAACAGCACTCCTGTTCCTGCAGCTGGAAGCTCTATCAATTGCAGCCAAATTTGAAAATTTCAAATGAAAAAAATAGATGTACCCATGTTGGGAGATCATTCTATTGTGCAGGTTAGCTCCCTGGTACTGGAGCTTTTTTGGAAAACTGAGATGCAAAGCAGAATGGATTATTTTCACCCCATTTGAGGTCTGCTAAGACTTTGCTTGTGCAATGCACTGGGAAGCAAGGAGTGAAATGAGAAAGAATATAGTTCTTGCTAAAGAAATGCTGTGAGCCTGGATTCTGGAACTCTGTTTATGCTCAGAGACTAGGCTTTCTTCTTGACTCTGAGGTGGGAATGCTGCGATACCAAATATTTTCTCTTTGGGGAAGAGAGGTGAAGTTGGGGGTTGCACAAATAGATGACTGGCTAATCTATTTTCGGTGTTGCTCTGAGAATCCAGTGCATTTTGCAAGTGTGTCTTTAAAGGTATCCCCTGTGCAAGCACCGAGTCATGTCAGACCCTTGGGGTGACGCCCTCCAGTGTTTTCATGGCACAGTACAGGGTGGACTTGCCAGTGCCTTCCCCAGTCATTACCGTTTTACCCCCCAGCAAGCTGGGTACTCATTTTACCAACTTCAGAAGGATGGAAGGCTGAGTCAACCTTGAGCCGACTGCTGGGATCGAACTCCCAACCTCATGGACAGACAGCTTCAGACAGCATTTCTGCCGCTTACCACTCTGCGCCACAAGAGGCTCTAAGTGTGTGGTTTTACACTGGCATTTTCTCTTCTGTTCTTCTCAACCTGGGTTTTTACTCTACAAAGCTCGTCCTGGAATTCCTAGTTTTGCTTACTGAGTTGCTGGATTTCTGGCTAAGAGTTTTGAGCTCATCTATTTCCTTCTGCCAATCCTTAGGGGATTCAGAAGAAATTTCTGTGGAGCTGGTTCTTGCATCCTTCTCTGGCTCAGATCTGAGCATTTCTCTGCTTTTCCTTTTCCTCATGGCGTTCACAAAGGTACACATGAGCACAGATGTGGGTTGGTTATCATACTGGGTCATGTCTGTCCCAGCATTTCTAAGTTCCCGCCACAGTAGAATCCGATCACTCATTTTATTCTGCTGTTGAGGGACAGACTGTCTATTCGATTTAGGATTGTTCTGGGGGAAGTTATTGGGGAAAAAACCACTCTGTGGCTTATCCCTGATTTGGGTGGGGGAAGGTGGCTGTGGGAACTCTGCCTGGTTGACGGAGAGTCTCCCATATGCTGAGGCCAACTTGTCGAACTGGGCCATATCCAGTCTGGCTTCCTTGGGCCTGGCCCACAAGTACTTCCAAAGTGAAGTTTCTGGGGGCTGAGACTGATTCTGGGCAGAGGGAACTGCCTGCTGAGGGTTCCCATGAGGGGTTGGGGGAGCAGCAGCCTGGATTCCAAGGGAAGACTCTGCATTTTGGCCGGAGGGGTTCTTCCTGGCTCTAAAGCCACAGCTTCTGTTCTAGGTTTTGAATGGGGACCATTGTTGGCATAAATGACGGCCTGAACAGGCTCCTGTGCTTCCTGTTTCCTCTTCCCTGCTGTGGGGAGCAGGGGAGCCAGTTCTCCTGAGAACATTACAGACTTGTCCAATATTGCTGGCAAGGACGTCCCAATTCAGGTCAGCCAGTTCAGTGGGGCCTAACATGATTTGGGACGGGGCATTGAGTCCTTTTAGGACGTTTTCTTTGAACTCAGGGCTGTTATACTGAGGGACACGATTCTGGTCTGCCCTCCCACACTTCGAAAGCAGCCCTAAGAACTGCTTCCTGCAGATGTAAACCTCCGCACTTTCGTTTGCTGCCTGCTTGCTCAAATAGAACAAGCCAGTGAGAAACTGAGCTGGCCAAAGCATTCTAGCGATCTCTCAGACCCACTCTAGTTATACAAGTGTGTTCAGCCCTCTAGTTGTCTGAGTTCAAGACAGCTAGGTCAGACCCTGACAAGCAAAGTCACGCTAGCTGGCACAAGTCCTCCGCAGTGGCGTTAGTGTGCTGTTAATAGACCACCAAGAGCCACTGTACTCCGGTGTCCTTGTTCAGAGGCCCAAGCCAGTCTGCTACTACTTTAACATCATGAGGTTTCCAAGTTAGGGTCTTCCTGATCTCTTGTCACTCCATACGGTCACACTGGGTGGTCCGCTGAACTAACTCAGTTTGGACTGGGTTTACAGGGGTCAGATTCACTGGGGGACTGCTAATAGCCTTCTCTGGCAAGGGTTCAGATGGAACCAAACATGGCAGACTGGGGAGACCCCAAGCGGCATAAGGGTCCTTGCTCACACTTCCTAACTTCCTGGTCTTACACCAGTCCTCAGTGGGTCTATCTGTACGGTTTGGGGAAGAGATTTCCCCCGGCAGAAGGGTCAAGAATGAGTGATGTGCAAAGACAAAGAAATTGGCCAAGAGCCCCTGGCCAAACCAGTTCTGGCCAGACCACCCTACCAGCAAAACGGCGGGGGGGGGGGCGTAATTAGAGTCCAGAGGCACCTGAAATTCCAACCTGTAGTAAAGGGCAAGCCGAGGCATGTCCTGGTTTCCAAGATGGATTCTGTCCTAGCAGTGTGTCTGGTCAGGGTGTTTCAGTGTGCTTCTGTGTCTGGCTTCCTCCCAAACCTAGACAGTTGCGGTGTACTACAGATTATGGAGAACAGCGTGCCAGCATGTGAGGCAGGGGTGCCGCCACACTACCCTGATGAAGTAACTGCCACATTGCAATGGCCTGTGGCTTGTTCAAACTAATCTTCTTCCATACCACCCCTAGTTTCTAAGAACCAGCTTTGGAGATTTCAGGACTGTTTTATCTGTATTTCTGTCTTTTCTTCAGGGCTGTCATTTCTGAGGCCCCAGCAAAAGTTGGCTCACAGCCTACAGAGTGGGAAACCAACAGGCAAGAATTTCTCGGATTAGGCCGGCAGCTCAACCCTCTCCTTTCTAAGATTCCTGTGGTAGTGTAGCAGATGTCTTCTGCTTGGTAAGACTCACAAATTCAGTTTTGTTGGAAAAAAACAGCTGTACCCTTCAGCCTGTCATCCCACAGCTGAAAAACAGAGCTACATCATGCTTCATCTTCACTGGAATACATAGGAATATTCACTTTAGGAATATCCTCCTCCTCCTCCTTTTCCTCTTCCTCCTCGCTTGCTTCTTCCTCTTAGGAATACTCACCTTAGGAATACCCTCCTCCTCCAGCTCCTCTTCCTTCTCCTCTTCTTCTTCTTTGACTTCTGCTACTTGCTTTATTCCTCCTCTTCCTCTTCGCTTGCTTCTGTTTCTTAGGAATATTCACCTTAGGAATACCCTCCTCCTCCTCCCTTGTTTTTTCCCCCCTTAGGAATACTCAATTTAGGAAGACTCACTTCCTCCTCTTCCTCCTCCTCCTCCTCCAACCTCCTGTCCCTCTTTTTCTTCTTCTTGTGCATGTGCTTGTGCCACTACCTGTCTTCCTAGTCTTGCTCTTTCCTTGCTTCTACTTCTTAAGAATACTCACCTTAGGAAAACCCTCCTCCTCCTCCTCCTTTTTCTCTTCTGCTTCTGTTAATTCCACTTCTTCTCTTCCTCCTCTTGCTCTTCCCTTCTTCTTCTTAGGAACACTCACTTTAGGAATACCCTCCTCCTCCACCTCTTCTTCCTCCTCCTCCTCCTCTTCTTCTTTTACTTCTGCTACTTGCTTTCTTACTCCTTTTCCTCTTCCTTTTCTTCTTCATTTTACGAATACTCACCTTAGGAATACCCTCCTTTTCCTCCCTTGTTTCTTCTTCTTAGGAATACTCACCTTAAGTATCTCCTCTTCCTCCTCCTCTTCTGCTTGTGCTTCTTCCTTTCTTCCTCCTCTTCCTCATCCCTTTCTCCTTTTTCTTAGGAATACTATCCTTAGGATTACCTTCCTCCTGATCCTCCTCCTCCTCTTCATCTTCCCTTGCATCTTGTTCTTAGGAATACTCACCTTTGAAATACCCTCCTCCTCCTCTTCTACTTCTGCTATTTCCTTCCATCGTCCTCTTCCACTTTCTTTGCTTCTTATTCTTTGGAATACTCACCTTAGTGATACCTTCCTCCTTCCCCTCTTCTTCCTCATCTTCTTCGCTTGCTTCTTCCTCTTAGGAATACACACCTTAGGAATACCCTCCTCCTCCTCCTCTTCTGCTTCTGCTTCTGCTTCTACTTCTGCTAATTCAGCTTCCTTTCTGCCTCCTCTTCCTCTTTGCTTGCTTCTGCCTCTTAGGAATATTCACCTTGGGAATACCCTCTTCCTCCTCCCTTGTTCTCCCCCCCTTAGGAATACTCAGTTTAGGAAGACTCTTCTCCTCCTCCTGTCCCTCTTCTTCTTCTTCTACTTCTGCTTGTGCTTGTGCCACTATCTGTCTTCCTAGTCATGCCACATTTTCCTCCATTGTTTTTTCTTCTTTGGAATACTCACCTGAGGAATCTCCTCTTTACTCACTTTAGGAATACCCTCCTCTTCCTCCTATTTCTCCTCCTCTTCTTATTCTTCTGCTTGTGCTCCTTCCTTTCTTCGTCCTCTTCCTCTTTTCTTTCTTTTTCCTTTTAGTATTACTCACCTTAGGAATACACTCCTTTTACTCTATTGTTTCCTCTTCCTTGGAATACCGTAGGAATCTGCTCTTCCTCAACCGCTACTGCTTGAACTACTTCCTTTCTTCGTCCTCTTTTTCTTCCCTCACATCTTCTTCTTAGGAATACTCATCTTAGGAATACCTTTGTCCTTTTCCTCCTCCTCCTCCTCTTACCTTGAATCTTATTCTTAGGAATACTCACCTTTGAAAAACCCTCCTCTTCCTCTTCTGTTTCTGCTTCTTCTATTTCCTTTCTTCCTCCTCTACCTGTTCCCTTGCTTCTTCTTCTTAGGAATACTCACCTGAGGAACACACTCCGCCTCCTCTTCTGCTACTACTGATTCCACTTGCTTTCTTCCTCCTCTTCCTCTTCTCTTTCTTCTTCCTTTTAGGAATACTCCTTTTAGGAATATCCTCGTTTTCCTCCATTGCATCTTCTTCTTTGGAATACTCACCTTAGAAATCTCCTTTTCCTCCTCCTCCTCCTCTTCTGCTTCTACTTCTGCTTCTGCTACGTCCTTTCTTCCTCCTCTTCCTCTTCCGTCACTTCTTCTTCGTAGGTATTTTAACCTTATGGATATCCTCCTCCTCCTTTCTTTCTTCTTCTTAGGAATACTCACCTTAGGAATACCCTCCTCCTGCCTTGTTTCTTCTTATAAGGAATACTTACCTTAAGAATACCATCCTTCTCCTCCTCATCTTCCACCTCCTCTTCTTCTTCTATAACTCCCGCTATTTGATTTCTTCCACCTCTTCCTTTCCCCTTGATTCTTCTTCTTTGGAGTACTCACCTTAAGAATACTCACCTCCGACTCTTCTTCCTCCTCCTCCTGCTCCTCTGACTCCTCCTCCTGTTTTTCTTGTTTGTGCAAGTACATAGCTTCCTACTCTTCCCCTTTCTTTGCTTCTTCTTCTTAGGAATACTCACCTGAGGAACACCCTCTACCTCCTCTTCTGCTACTGCTAATTCCACTTGCTTTCTTCCTCTTCTTCCTCTTCCCTTTCTTCTTCCTTTTAGGAATACTCCTTTTAGGAATATCCTCGTTTTCCTCCATAGTACCTTCTTCTTTGGAATACTCACCCCCTCTTCCTTTCCCCTTGATTCTTCTTCTTTGGAGTACTCACCTTAAGAATACTCACCTCCTCTTCCTCCTCCTCCTCCTCTGACTCCTACTCCTGTTTCTCTATTTCTTCTTCTTCTGTTTGAACTTGTGCTCGTGCTTGTGCAACCACTTATCTTACTCTTCTTCCTCATTCCTTGCTTCTACTAGGAATACTCATAATAGGAATACCCTCGTCGTTGTCGTCTACTTCCACTGTCTCTTCTTCTTCTTTTTCTTCCGCTACGTGCTTTCTTCCTCCTCTTCCTTTCCCCTTGATTCTTCTTCTTTGGAATACTCACCTTAAAAATACTCACCTCCTCCTCATTCTCCTCCAACTCCTGTTTCCCTTCTTCTTCTTCTGCTGGTGTTTTTGCTTTTGCTTGTGCAACTACCTATCTTACTCTTCTTCCTCTTCCCTTGCTTCTACTTCTTAGGAATACTCACTTCAGGAATAACCTGCTTTTCCTCTTCAAATTTGCTTGCTTCTTTATCTTAGAAATACTCACCTTAGGAATACCTTCCTTCTCATCTTCCTCTCCTATTGCTTCTTCCTCTTAGGAATATTCAACTTAAGAATACCCTCCTCTTCCTCTTTGTTTCTTCTTCTTAGGAATACTCACCTTAAGAATACTCACCCCCGACTCCTCTTCCTCCTCCTCCTCCTCCTCCAGTTTCTCTTCTTCTGCTTGTGCTTTTACTTTTGCTTGTGCAACTACCTATCTTACTCTTCTTCCTCTTTCCTTGTTTCTACTTCTTAGGATTACTCGCCTTAGGAATAACCTGCTTTTCCTCTTCAAATTTGCTTACTTCTTTATCTTAGAAATACTCACCTTAGGAATACCTTCCTTCTCATCTTCTTCTCCTATTGCTTCTTCCTCTTAGGAATATTCACCTTAAGAATACCCTCCTCTTCCTCTTTGTTTCTTCTTCTTAGGAATACTCACCTTAAGAATACTCACCCCGACTCCTCTTCCTCCTCCTCCTCCTCCTGTTTCTCTTCTGCTTGTGCTTTTACTTTTGCTTGTGCAACTACCTATCTTACTCTTCTTCCTCCTTCCTTGTTTCTACTTCTTAGGATTACTCGCTTTAGGAATATCCTGCTTTTCCTCTTCAAATTTGCTTGCTTCTTTATCTTAGAAATACTCACCTTAGGAATACACTCCTTCTCATCTTCCTCTTCGATTGCTTCTTCCTCTTAGGAATATTCACCTTAGGAATACCCTCCTCTTCCTCTTTGTTTCTTCTTCTTAGTAATACTCAACTTAGGAATACCCTCCTCCTCCTCCTCCTCCTCTTCTTCTTTTACTTACGCTACTTGCTTTCATCCTCCGCTTCCTTTCCCCTTGGTTTTTCTTCTTTGGAATAATCACCTTAAGAATACTCACCTCATATTCCTCTTCATCCTCCTCCTCCTCCTCTTCCTCCTGTTTCTCTTCTTCTTCTTCTACTTGTGCTTTTGCTTCTGCTTGTGCAACTACCTGCCTTACTCTTCTTCCTCTTTCCTTGCTTCTACTTCTTAAAAATACTCACCTTAGCAATCTCTTCCTCCTCCTCCTCTTCTTCCTGTTCTTCTGCTTGTGCCTGTGTTTGTGCCCCTACCTCTTCCTCTTTGTTTGCTTCTTCCTCTTAGGAATACTCACCTTAGGAATACATTCCTCCTCCTCTTCTTTTGTTTCTTCTTCTTAGGAATAATCACCTTCCTCCTATTTCTCCTCCTTTTCTTATTCTTATGCTTGTGTTAGTCCTCTTCCTTTTTCTTTCTTCTTCCTTTTAGGATTACTCACCTTAGGAATACACCCCTTTTACTGTATTGTTTCTTCTTCTTTTGAATACTCACAGTAAGAACCTGATCTTTCTCTGCCGCTTCTGCTTGTACTACTTCCTTTCTTCGTCCTCTTCTTCTTCCCTCACATCTTCTTCTTAGGAATACTCATCTTAGGAATACCTTTGTCCTTTTCCTCCTCCTCCTCCTCTTACCTTGAATCTTATTCTTAGGAATACTCACCTTTGAAAAACCCTCCTCTTCCTCTTCTGTTTCTGCTTCTTCTATTTCCTTTCTTCCTCCTCTACCTGTTTCCTTGCTTCTTCTTCTTAGGAATACTCACCTGAGGAACACCCTCCACCTCCTCTTCTGCTACTGCTAATTCCACTTGCTTTCTTCCTCTTCCCTTTCTTCTTCCTTTTAGGAATACTCCTTTTAGGAATATCCTCGTTTTCCTCCATAGTGCCTTCTTCTTTGGAATACTCACCCCCTCTTCCTTTCCCCTTGATTCTTCTTCTTTGGAGTACTCACCTTAAGAATACTCACCTCCTCTTCCTCCTCTTCCTCCTCTGACTCCTACTCCTGTTTCTCTATTTCTTCTTCTTCTGTTTGTGCTTGTGCTTGTGCTTGTGCAACCACTTATCTTACTCTTCTTCCTCATTCCTTGCTTCTACTAGGAATATTCATCATAGGAATACACTCGTCGTTGTCGTCTACTTCCACTGTCTCTTCTACTTTTTCTTCCGCTACTTGCTTTTTTATTCCTCTTCCTTTCCCCTTGATTCTTCTTCTTTGGAGTACTCACCATAAGAATACTCAGCTCCTCATTCTCCTCCACCACCTGTTTCTCTTCTTCTGCTGCTGGTGTTTTTGCTTTTGCTTGTGCAACTACCTATCTTACTCTTCTTCCACTTCCCTTGCTTCTACTTCTTAGGAATACTCACTTTAGGAATAACCTGCTTTTCCTCTTCAAATCTGCTTGCTTCTTTATCTTAGAAATACTCACCTTAGGAATACACTCCTTCTCATCTTCCTCTTCTATTGCTTCTTCCTCTTAGGAATATTCACCTTAGGAATACCCTCCTCTTCCTCTTTGTTTCCTCTTCTTATGAATACTCACCTTAAGAATACTCACCTCTGACTCCTCTTCCTCCTCCTCCTCCTCCTGTTTCTCTTCTTCTGCTTGTGCTTTTACTTTTGCTTGTGCAACTACCTATCTTACTCTTCTTCCACTTCCCTTGCTTCTACTTCTTAGGATTACTCGCCTTAGGAATAACCTGCTTTTCCTCTTCAAATTTGCTTGCTTCTTTATCTTAGAAATACTCAACTTAGGAATACACTCCTTCTCATCTTCCTCTTCGATTGCTTCTTCCTCTTAGGAATATTCACCTTAGGAATACCCTCCTCTTCCTCTTTGTTTCTTCTTCTTAGTAATACTCAACTTAGGAATACCCTCCTCCTCCTCCTCCTCCTCTTCTTTTACTTACGCTACTTGCTTTCATCCTCCGCTTCCTTTCCCCTTGGTTTTTCTTCTTTGGAATAATCACCTTAAGAATACTCACCTCATATTCCTCTTCATCCTCCTCCTCTTCCTCCTGTTTCTCTTCTTCTTCTTCTACTTGTGCTTTTGCTTCTGCTTGTGCAACTACCTGCCTTACTCTTCTTCCTCTTTCCTTGCTTCTACTTCTTAAAAATACTCACCTTAGCAATCTCTTCCTCCTCCTCCTCTTCTTCCTGTTCTTCTGCTTGTGCCTGTGTTTGTGCCCCTACCTCTTCCTCTTTGTTTGCTTCTTCCTCTTAGGAATACTCACCTTAGGAATACATTCCTCCTCCTCTTCTTTTGTTTCTTCTTCTTAGGAATAATCACCTTCCTCCTATTTCTCCTCCTTTTCTTATTCTTATGCTTGTGTTAGTCCTCTTCCTTTTTCTTTCTTCTTCCTTTTAGGATTACTCACCTTAGGAATACACCCCTTTTACTGTATTGTTTCTTCTTCTTTTGAATACTCACAGTAAGAACCTGATCTTTCTCTGCCGCTTCTGCTTGTACTACTTCCTTTCTTCGTCCTCTTCTTCTTCCCTCACATCTTCTTCTTAGGAATACTCATCTTAGGAATACCTTTGTCCTTTTCCTCCTCCTCCTCCTCTTACCTTGAATCTTATTCTTAGGAATACTCACCTTTGAAAAACCCTCCTCTTCCTCTTCTGTTTCTGCTTCTTCTATTTCCTTTCTTCCTCCTCTACCTGTTTCCTTGCTTCTTCTTCTTAGGAATACTCACCTGAGGAACACCCTCCACCTCCTCTTCTGCTACTGCTAATTCCACTTGCTTTCTTCCTCTTCCCTTTCTTCTTCCTTTTAGGAATACTCCTTTTAGGAATATCCTCGTTTTCCTCCATAGTGCCTTCTTCTTTGGAATACTCACCCCCTCTTCCTTTCCCCTTGATTCTTCTTCTTTGGAGTACTCACCTTAAGAATACTCACCTCCTCTTCCTCCTCTTCCTCCTCTGACTCCTACTCCTGTTTCTCTATTTCTTCTTCTTCTGTTTGTGCTTGTGCTTGTGCAACCACTTATCTTACTCTTCTTCCTCATTCCTTGCTTCTACTAGGAATATTCATCATAGGAATACACTCGTCGTTGTCATCTACTTCCACTGTCTCTTCTACTTTTTCTTCCGCTACTTGCTTTTTTATTCCTCTTCCTTTCCCCTTGATTCTTCTTCTTTGGAGTACTCACCATAAGAATACTCAGCTCCTCATTCTCCTCCACCACCTGTTTCTCTTCTTCTGCTGCTGGTGTTTTTGCTTTTGCTTGTGCAACTACCTATCTTACTCTTCTTCCACTTCCCTTGCTTCTACTTCTTAGGAATACTCACTTTAGGAATAACCTGCTTTTCCTCTTCAAATCTGCTTGCTTCTTTATCTTAGAAATACTCACCTTAGGAATACACTCCTTCTCATCTTCCTCTTCTATTGCTTCTTCCTCTTAGGAATATTCACCTTAGGAATACCCTCCTCTTCCTCTTTGTTTCCTCTTCTTATGAATACTCACCTTAAGAATACTCACCTCTGACTCCTCTTCCTCCTCCTCCTCCTCCTGTTTCTCTTCTTCTGCTTGTGCTTTTACTTTTGCTTGTGCAACTACCTATCTTACTCTTCTTCCACTTCCCTTGCTTCTACTTCTTAGGATTACTCGCCTTAGGAATAACCTGCTTTTCCTCTTCAAATTTGCTTGCTTCTTTATCTTAGAAATACTCAACTTAGGAATACACTCCTTCTCATCTTCCTCTTCGATTGCTTCTTCCTCTTAGGAATATTCACCTTAGGAATACCCTCCTCTTCCTCTTTGTTTCTTCTTCTTAGTAATACTCAACTTAGGAATACCCTCCTCCTCCTCCTCCTCCTCTTCTTTTACTTACGCTACTTGCTTTCATCCTCCGCTTCCTTTCCCCTTGGTTTTTCTTCTTTGGAATAATCACCTTAAGAATACTCACCTCATATTCCTCTTCATCCTCCTCCTCTTCCTCCTGTTTCTCTTCTTCTTCTTCTACTTGTGCTTTTGCTTCTGCTTGTGCAACTACCTGCCTTACTCTTCTTCCTCTTTCCTTGCTTCTACTTCTTAAAAATACTCACCTTAGCAATCTCTTCCTCCTCCTCCTCTTCTTCCTGTTCTTCTGCTTGTGCCTGTGTTTGTGCCCCTACCTCTTCCTCTTTGTTTGCTTCTTCCTCTTAGGAATACTCACCTTAGGAATACATTCCTCCTCCTCTTCTTTTGTTTCTTCTTCTTAGGAATAATCACCTTCCTCCTATTTCTCCTCCTTTTCTTATTCTTATGCTTGTGTTAGTCCTCTTCCTTTTTCTTTCTTCTTCCTTTTAGGATTACTCACCTTAGGAATACACCCCTTTTACTGTATTGTTTCTTCTTCTTTTGAATACTCACAGTAAGAACCTGATCTTTCTCTGCCGCTTCTGCTTGTACTACTTCCTTTCTTCGTCCTCTTCTTCTTCCCTCACATCTTCTTCTTAGGAATACTCATCTTAGGAATACCTTTGTCCTTTTCCTCCTCCTCCTCCTCTTACCTTGAATCTTATTCTTAGGAATACTCACCTTTGAAAAACCCTCCTCTTCCTCTTCTGTTTCTGCTTCTTCTATTTCCTTTCTTCCTCCTCTACCTGTTTCCTTGCTTCTTCTTCTTAGGAATACTCACCTGAGGAACACCCTCCACCTCCTCTTCTGCTACTGCTAATTCCACTTGCTTTCTTCCTCTTCCCTTTCTTCTTCCTTTTAGGAATACTCCTTTTAGGAATATCCTCGTTTTCCTCCATAGTGCCTTCTTCTTTGGAATACTCACCCCCTCTTCCTTTCCCCTTGATTCTTCTTCTTTGGAGTACTCACCTTAAGAATACTCACCTCCTCTTCCTCCTCTTCCTCCTCTGACTCCTACTCCTGTTTCTCTATTTCTTCTTCTTCTGTTTGTGCTTGTGCTTGTGCTTGTGCAACCACTTATCTTACTCTTCTTCCTCATTCCTTGCTTCTACTAGGAATATTCATCATAGGAATACACTCGTCGTTGTCGTCTACTTCCACTGTCTCTTCTACTTTTTCTTCCGCTACTTGCTTTTTTATTCCTCTTCCTTTCCCCTTGATTCTTCTTCTTTGGAGTACTCACCATAAGAATACTCAGCTCCTCATTCTCCTCCACCACCTGTTTCTCTTCTTCTGCTGCTGGTGTTTTTGCTTTTGCTTGTGCAACTACCTATCTTACTCTTCTTCCACTTCCCTTGCTTCTACTTCTTAGGAATACTCACTTTAGGAATAACCTGCTTTTCCTCTTCAAATCTGCTTGCTTCTTTATCTTAGAAATACTCACCTTAGGAATACACTCCTTCTCATCTTCCTCTTCTATTGCTTCTTCCTCTTAGAAATATTCACCTTAGGAATACCCTCCTCTTCCTCTTTGTTTCCTCTTCTTATGAATACTCACCTTAAGAATACTCACCTCTGACTCCTCTTCCTCCTCCTCCTCCTCCTGTTTCTCTTCTTCTGCTTGTGCTTTTACTTTTGCTTGTGCAACTACCTATCTTACTCTTCTTCCACTTCCCTTGCTTCTACTTCTTAGGATTACTCGCCTTAGGAATAACCTGCTTTTCCTCTTCAAATTTGCTTGCTTCTTTATCTTAGAAATACTCAACTTAGGAATACACTCCGTCTCATCTTCCTCTTCGATTGCTTCTTCCTCTTACGAATAGTCACCCTAAGAATACCCTCCTCTTCCTCTTTGTTTCTTCTTCTTAGGAATACTCACCTTAAGAATACTCACCTCCTTCTCGTCCTCTTCCACCTCCTCTTCTTCTTCTTTTACTTCTGCTACTTGCTTTTTTCCTCCTCTTCCTTTCCGCTTGATTCTTCTTCTTTGGAGTACTCACCTTAAGAATACTCACCTCCTCATTCTCCTCCACCTCCTGTTTCTCTTCGTCTTCTGCTTGTGTTTTTGCTTTTGTTGGTGCAACTACCTATCTTACTCTTCTTCCTATTTCCTTGCTTCTACTTCTTAGGAATACTCACTTTAGGAATAACCTGCTTTACTTCTTCAAATTCGCTTGCTATACCTCCCTTCTCATCTTCCTCTCCGAGTGCTTCTTCCTCATGGGAATATTCACCTTAAGAATACCCTCCTCTTCCTCTTTGTTTCTTCTTCTTAGGAATACTCACCTTAAGAATACTCATCTCCGACTCCTCTTCCTCCTCCTCCTTTTTCTCTTCTTCTACTTGTGCTTTTACTTTTGCTTGTGCAACTACCTATCTTACTCTTTTATTCTTTCCTTGTTTCTACTTCTTAGGATAACTCACTTTAGGAATAGACTCCTTTTCCTCCATTATTTCTTCTTTGGTATACTCACCTTAGGAATCTCCTCTTCCTCCTCCACTGCTTCTTGTGCAACTTCCTTTTTTCCTCCTCTTCCTCTTCCTTCACTACTTCTTCTTAGGAATACTTACCATAGGAATACCCCCCTCCTTCTCGTCCTCTTCCACCTCCTCTTCTTCTTCTTTTATTCCCACTACTTGCTTTTTTCCTCCTCTTCCTTTCCCCTTGATTCTTCTTCTTTGGAGTACTCACCTTAAGAATACTCACCTCCTCCTCATTCTCCTCCACCACCTGTTTCTCTTCTTCTTCTGCTGGTGTTTTTGCTTTTGTTTGTGCAACTACCTATCTTACTCTTCTTCCTCATTCCTTGCTTTTACTTCTTAGGAATACTCACCATAGGAAAAACCTGCTTTTCCCCTTCAAATTCACTTGCTTCTTTATCTCAGAAATACTCACCTTAGGAATGCACTCCTTCTCATCTTCCACTTCGATTGCTTCTTCCTCTTAGGAATATTCACCTTAGGAATACTTTCCTCTTCCTTTTTGTTTCTTCTTCTTAGGAATACTCACCTTAAGAATACTCACCTCCTCCTCCTCCTCCTCCTGTTTCTATTCTTCTTCTGCTTGTGCCTGTGCAACTACCTGTCTTACTCTTCTTCCTCTTTCCTTGTTTCTACTTCTTAAAAATTTTCACCTTAGAAATCTCTTCCTCTTCCTCCTCTTTTTCCTGTTCTTCTGCTTGTGCCTGTGCCCCTACCTCTCTTCCTCCTCTTCCTCTTTGATTACTTCTTTCTCTTAGGAATACTCACCTTAGGAATACCTTCTTCCTCCTCCTCTTTTGTTTCTTCTTAGGAATACTCACCTTAGTAATACCCTCCTCTTCCTCCTATTTCTCCTCCTCTTCTTATTCTTCTGCTTGTGCTACTTACTTTCTTCGTCCTCTTCCTCTTTTCTTTCTTCTTCCTTTTAGGATTACTCACCTTAGGAATACACTCCTTTTACTCTATTGTTTCCTCTTCGTTGGAATACTCACTGTAGGAATCTGCTCTTCCTCCACCGCTTCCGCTTGTACTATTTCCTTTCTCCGTCTTCTTCTTCTATTTCTACTTCTTCTATTTCCTTTCTTCCTCCTCTACCTGTTCCCTTGCTTCTTCTTCTTAGGAATACTCACCTGAGGAACACGCTCCGCCTCCTCTTCTGCTACTGTTAATTCCACTTGCTTTCTTCCTCCTCTTCCCCTTCCCTTTCCCTTTCTTCTTACTTTTAGGAATACTCCTTTTAGGAATATCCTCGTTTTCCTCCATTGCATCTTCTTCTTTGGAATACTCACCTTAGAAATCTCCTTTTCCTCCACCTCCTCCTCTTCTGCTTCTACTTCTGCTTCTGCTACGTCCTTTCTTCCTCCTCTTCCTTTTCCGTCACTTCTTCTTCGTAGGTATTTTAACCTTATGGATATCCTCCTCCTCCCTTCTTTCTTCTTCTTAGGAATACTCACCTTAGGAATACCCTCCTCCTGCCTTGTTTCTTCTTATAAGGAATACTTACCTTAAGAATACCATCCTTCTCCTCCTCATCTTCCACCTCCTCTTCTTCTTCTATAACTCCCGCTATTTGATTTCTTCCACCTCTTCCTTTCCCCTTGATTCTTCTTCTTTGGAGTACTCACCTTAAGAATACTCACCTCCGACTCTTCTTCCTCCTCCTCCTGCTCCTCTGACTCCTCCTCCTGTTTTTCTTGTTTGTGCAAGTACATAGCTTCCTACTCTTCCCCTTTCCTTGTTTCTTCTTCTTAGAAATACTCACTAATCCCTTCCTCCTCCTGCTCCTGCTCCTCCTACTACTCTTCCTCTTCGCTGGCTCCTGCCTTTTGGGAATACTCAGTTTAGCGATACCCTCCTCTTCCATTTTTTCTTCATTTTAGTTATACTCGCCTTAGGAATACCCTCCTCCTCCTCTTCTTTTTCTTCTGCTACTTCCTTTTTTCATCCGCTTCCTCTTCCCTTTCTTCATCTTAGCACTTCTCAAATTAGGAATATCCTCCTACTCTTCCCTTGCTTCTTCTTCTTAGGAATACTTACCTTAGGAATACCCACCTCCGCCTCCACATGCACCTCCTCTTCTTCTTTGGTTGCTTCTTCCTCTTACGAATACTCACCTTAGGAATACCCACCACCTCCTCTTCCTCTTCCCTTGATTCTTCTTCTTAGGAATACTCATCTTAGGCATCCCCTCCTCCTCCTCCTCTTCTTCTCTTGCTTCTTGTTTTTAGTAATACTCACCTTAGGAATACCGTCCTCCTCCTCTTCCTCCTCTTCCTCTTCACTTGCTTCAACATCTTTGGAATACTCACCCTAGGAATATCCTCCTCCTCTTCCCTTGCTTCTTCTTCTTAGGTATACTTACCTTAGGAATACCCACCTCCACCTCCACATGCACCTCCTCTTCTACTTTGGTTGCTTCTTCCTCTTAGGAATACTCACCTTAGGAATACCCACTTACATGTCTTCCTCTTCCCTTGATTCCTCTTAGGAATTCTCACCTTAGGAATAGCCTCCTTCTCTTCCTCTGCCCCTGGTACTTCCTTTCTTCTTCCTATTCCTCTTCCCTTGATTCTTCTTCTTAGGAATACTCAACTTAGCAATACCCTTCTGCTAAATTGCTTATACTTCTTATGAATACTTACTCAGGAATACCCACCTCCTTATGGAGGAATGGGAAGGCGACTGTAAGCCTCTTTGAGCCTCCTTCGGGTAGGAAAAAGCGGCATATAAGAACCAACTCTTCTTCTTCTTCTTCTTCTTATCATCCACCTCCTCTTCTTCCTCTTTTTCTTCAGTTTCTTCTTCCTCTTACTTTAGGAATCCCCTCATTCTCCTCCTCCTCCTCCTCTTCTTTTTCTTCTGCTACTTCCTTTTTTCCTCCTCTTCCTCTTCCCTTTCTTCTTCTTAGCACTACTCACCTTAGGAATACCCTTCTTCTCCTCTTCCTCCTCTTCCTCTTCGCTTGCTTCTCCCTCTTTGGAATACTCAGCTTAGGAATACCCTCTTCCTCCTCTTCCTCTTCACTTGCTTCTACCTCTTTGGAATACTCACCCTAGGAATATCCTCCTCCTCTTCCCTTGCTTCTTCTTCTTAGGTATACTTACCTTAGGAATAGCCACCTCCGCCTCCATATGCACCTCCTCTTCTTCTTTGGTTGCTTCTTCCTCTTAGGAATACTCACCTTAGGAATACCCACTTCCTCCTCTTCCTCTTCCCTTGATTCTTCTTCTTAGGAATACTCACCTTAGGAATCCTCTCCTCTTCATCCTCTTCCTCCTCCTCTTTTTCTTCTGTTCTTCTACTTCCTCTTCCAGTATTCCTCCTCTTCCACTTCCCTTTCTTCCTCTTCTTTGGAATACTCACCTTAGGCATCCCCTCCTCCTCCTTCACCCTCCTCCTCCTCTTCCCTTGCTTCTTGTTTTTAGGAATACTCACCTTAGGAATACCCACTTCCTCCTCTTCCTCTTCCCTTGATTCTTCTTCTTAGGAATACTCACATTAGGAATACCCTCCTTCTTCTCTTCCTCCTCCCCCTCTTCTTCTGCTTTTGGTACTTCCTTTCTTCCTATTCTTCCTCTACCCTTGATTCTTCTTCTTAGGAATACTCACCTGAGGAACACCCTTTACCTCCTCTTCTGCTACTGTTAATTCCACTTGCTTTCTTTCTCTTCTACCTCTTCCCTTTCTTCTACCGTTTAGGAATACTCCTTTTAGGAATATCCTCTTTTTCCTCCATAGTACCTTCTTCTTTGGAATACTCACCCCCTTTCCCTTTCCCCTTGATTCTTCTTCTTTGGAGTACTCACCTTAAGAATACTCACCTCCTCCTCCTCTTCCTCCTCCTCTGACTCCTACTCCTATTTCTCTTCTTCTTCTGCTTGTGCTTGTGCTTGTGCTTGTGCAACCACCTATCGTACTCTTTTTCCTCATTCCTTGCTTCTACTAGGAATACTCACCATAGGAATACACAAGCTTAGGAATACACAAGCTTAGGAAAACTCACCTTAGGAATCTCCTTTTCCTCCTCCTCCTCTTCTTCTGCTTCTACTTCTGCTTCTGCTACGTCCTTTCTTCCTCCTCTTCCTCTTCCTTCATTCCTTCTTCGTAGGTATTCTAACCTTAGGGATACCCTCCTCCTCCCTTCTTTCTTCTTCTTAGGAGTACTCACCATAGGAATACCCTCCTCCTCCCTTCTTCTTATTAGGTATACTCACCATAGGAATACCCTCTTCCTTCTCGTCCTCTTCCACCTCCTCTTCTTCTTCTTTTACTTTCACTACTGGCTTTTTTCCTCCTCTTCCTTTCCCCTTGAATCTTCTTCTTTGGAGTACTCAGCTTAAGTATACTCACCTCCTCCTCATTCTCCTCCACCTCCTGTTTCTCTTCTTCTTCTTCTGCTTGTGCTTTTGCTTATGCTTGTGCAACTACCTATCTTACTCTTCTTCCTCATTCCTTGCTTCTACTTCTTAGGAATACTCACCATAGGAATAACTTGCTTTCCTCTTCAAATTCGCTTGCTTCTTTATCTTAGAAATACTCACCTTAGGAATACCTCCCTTCTCATCTTCCTCTCCTATTGCTTCTTCCTCTTAGGAATATTCACCTTAGGAATACCCTCCTCTTCCTCTTTGTTTCCTCTTCTTAGGAATACTCACCTTAAGAATACTCACCTCCTCCTCCTCTTCCTCCTCCTCCTGTTTCTCTTCTTCTGCTTCTGCTTTTACTTTTGCTTGTGCAACTACCTATCTTACTCTTCTTCCTCTTTCCTTGCTTCTACTACTTAGGAATACTCACTTTAGGAATAACCTGCTTTTCCTTTTCAAATTCGCTTGCTTCTTTATCTTCTTCTTAGGAATACTCACCTTAAGAATACTCACCTCTTCCTCCTCCTCCTCCTCCTCCTCCTGTTTCTCTTCTTCTGCTTGTGCTTTTACTTTTGCTTGTGCAAATACCTATCTTACTCTTCTTCCTCTTTCCTTGTTTCTACTTAGGATTACTCGCCTTAGGAATAACCTGCTTTTCCTCTTCAAATTTGCTTGCTTCTTTATCTTAGAAATACTCACCTTAGAAATACACTCTTTCTCATCTTTCTCTTAGATTGCTTCTTCCTCTTAGGAATATTCACCTTAGGAATACCCTCCTCTTCCTCTTTATTTCTTCTTCTTAGGAATACTCACCTTAAGAATACTCACCTCCTCCTCCTCTTCCTCCTCCTCCTGTTTCTCTTCTTCTGCTTGTGCTTTTACTTTTGCTTGTGCAACTACCTATCTTACTCTTCTTCCTCTTTCCTTGTTTCTATTTCTTAGGATTACTCACCTTAGGAATAGACTCATTTTCCTCCATTATTTCTTCTTTGGAATACTCAGCATAGGAATCTGCTCTTCATCCATCACTTCTGCTGGTGCAACTTCCTTTCTTCCTCCTGTTCCTCTTCCCTCACTTCTTTTTCTTAGGAATACTCACCATAGGAATACCCTCCTGCTTCTCGTCCTCTTCTCCCTCCTCTTCTTCTTTTACTTCTGCTACTTGCTTTTTTATTCCTCTTCCTTTCCCCTTGATTCTTCTCCTTTGGAGTACTCACCTTAAGAATACTCAGGTCCTCCTCATTCTCCTCCACCGCCTGTTTCCCTTCTTCTGCTGCTGGTGTTTTTGCTTTTGCTTGTGCAACTACCTATCTTACTCTTCTTCCTCTTTCCTTGCTTCTACTTCTTAGGAATACTCACTTTAGGAATAACCTGCTTTTCCTCTTCAAATTTGCTTGATTCTTTATCTTAGAAATACACTCCTTAGGAATACACTCCTTCTCACCTTCCTCTTCTATTGCTTCTTCCTCTTAGGAATATTCACCTTAGGAATACCCTCCTCTTCCTCTTTGTTTCCTCTTCTTATGAATACTCACCTTAAGAATACTCACCTCTGACTCCTCTTCCTCCTCCTCCTCCTCCTGTTTCTCTTCTTCTGCTTGTGCTTTTACTTTTGCTTGTGCAACTACCTATCTTACTCTTCTTCCTCTTTCCTTGTTTCTACTTCTTAGGATTACTCACCTTAGGAATAGACTCCTTTTCCTCCATTATTTCTTCTTTGGTATACTCACCTTAGGAATATCGTCTTCCTCCTCCGCTTCTGCTTCTACAACTTCCTTTTTTCCTCCTCTTCCTCTTCCCTCACTTCTTCTTCTTAGGAATATTCAGCATAGGAATACCCCCTCCTTATCGTCCTCTTCCACCTCCTCCTCCTCTTCTTCTTTTACTTCCTCTACTTGCTTTTTTCCCCTTCTTCCTTACCCCTTGAATCTTCTTCTTTGGAGTACTCACCTTAAGAATACTCACCTCCTCCTCAATCTCCTCCACCTCCTGTTTCTCTTCTTCTTCTGCTTGTGGTTTTGCTTTTGCTTGAGCAACTACCTATCTTACTCTTCTTCCTCATTCCTTGCTTCTACTTCTTAGGAATACTCACTTTAGGAATAACCTGCTTTTCCTCTTCAAATTTGGTTGCTTCTTTATCTTAGAAATACACCTTTGCAATACACTCCTTCTCATCTTCCTCTTCGATTGCTTTTTCCTCTTATGAATAGTCACCCTAGGAATACCCTCCTCTTCCTCTTTATTTCTTCTTCTTAGGAATATTCACCTTAAGAATACTCACCTCCGACTTCTCTTCCTCCTCCTCCTGTTTCTCTTCTTCTGCTTGTGCTTTTCCTTTTGCTTGTGAAACTACCTATCTTACTCTTCTTCCTCATTCCTTGCTTCTACTTCTTAGGAATACTAACCATAGGAATAACTTGCTTTTCCTCTTCAAATTCGCTTGCTTCTTTATCTTAGAAATACTCACCTTAGGAATACGTCCCTTCTCATCTTCCTCTTCTATTGCTTCTTCCTCTTAGGAATATTCACCTTAGGAATACCCTCCTCTTCCTCTTTGTTTCCTCTTCTTATGAATACTCACCTTAAGAATACTCACCTCTGACTCCTCTTCCTCCTCCTCCTCCTCCTGTTTCTCTTCTTCTGCTTGTGCTTTTACTTTTGCTTGTGCAACTACCTATCTTACTCTTCTTCTTCTTTCCTTGTTTCTACTTCTCAGGATTGCTCGCCTTAGGAATAACCTGCTTTTCCTATTCAAATTTGCTTGCTTCTTTATCTTAGAAATACTCACCTTAGGAATACACTTCTTCTCATCTTCCTCTTCGATTGCTTCTTCCTCTTAGGAATATTCACCCTAGGAATACCCTCCTCTTCCTCTTTGTTTCTTCTTCTTAGGAATACTCACCTTAAGAATACTCACCTCCTACTCCTCTTCCTCCTCCTCCTGTTTCTCTTCTTCTGCTTGTGCTTTTACTTTTGCTTGTGCAACTACCTATCTTACTCTTCTTCCTCTTTCCTTGTTTCTACTTCTTAGGATTACTCACCTTAGGAATAGACTCCTTTTCCTCCATTATTTCTTCTTCGGTATACTCACCTTAGGAATATCGTCTTCCTCCTCCGCTTCTGCTTCTACAACTTCCTTTTTTCCTCCTCTTCCGCTTCCCTCACTTCTTCTTCTTAGGAATATTCAGCATAGGAATACCCCCCTCCTTATCCTCTTCCACCTCCTCCTCCTCTTCTTCTTTTACTTCCTCTACTTGCTTTTTTCCTCTTCTTCCTTACCCCTTGAATCTTCTTCTTTGGAGTACTCACCTTAAGAATACTCACCTCCTCCTCAATCTCCTCCACCTCCTGTTTCTCTTCTTCTTCTTCTGCTTGTGGTTTTGCTTTTGCTTGAGCAACTACCTTTCTTACTCTTCTTCCTCATTCCTTGCTTCTACTTCTTAGGAATACTCACTTTAGGAATAACCTGCTTTTCCTTTTCAAATTTGGTTGCTTCTTTATCTTAGAAATACTCACCTTTGGAATACACTCCTTCTCATCTTCCTCTTCGATTGCTTCTTCCTCTTAGGAATATTCACCCTAGGAATACCCTCCTCTTCCTCTTTGTTTCTTCTTCTTAGGAATACTCACCTTAAGAATACTCACCTCCTCCTCCTCTTCCTCCTCCTCCTCTTTCTCTTCTTCTGCTTGTGTTTTTGCTTTTGCTTGTGAAACTACCTATCTTACTCTTCTTCCTCATTCCTTGCTTCTACTTCTTAGGAATACTAACCATAGGAATAACTTGCTTTTCCTCTTCAAATTCGCTTCCTTATTTATCTTAGAAATACTCACCTTAGGAATACCTCCCTTCTCATCTTCCTCTCCTATTGCTTCTTCCTCTTAGGAATATTCACCTTAGGAATACCCTCCTCTTCCTCTTTGTTTCTTCTTCTTAGGAATACTCACCTTAAGAATACTCACCTCCGACTCCTCTTCCTCCTCCTCCTGTTTCTCTTCTTCTGTTTGTGCTTTTACTTTTGCTTGTGCAACTACCTATCTTACTCTTCTTCCTCTTTCCTTGTTTCTACTTCTTAGGATTACTCACCTTAGGAATAGACTCATTTTCCTCCATTATTTCTTCTTTGGAATACTCAGCATAGGAATCTGCTCTTCCTCCATCACTTCTGCTGGTGCAACTTCCTTTCTTCCTCCTGTTCCTCTTCCCTCACTTCTTCTTCTTAGGAATACTCACCATAGGAATACCCTCCTCCTTCACGTCCTCTTCTCCCTCCTCTTCTTCTTCTTTTACTTCTGCTACTTTCTTTTTTATTCCTCTTCCTTTCCCCTTGATTCTTCTTCTTTGGAGTACTCACCTTAAGAATACTCAGCTCCTCCTCATTCTCCTCCACCGCCTGTTTCCCTTCTTCTGCTGCTGGTGTTTTTGCTTTTGCTTGTGCAACTACCTATCTTACTCTTCTTCCTCTTTCCTTGCTTCTACTTCTTAGGAATACTCACTTTAGGAATAACCTGCTTTTCCTCTTCAAATTTGCTTGCTTCTTTATCTTAGAAATACTCACCTTCCTCTTCTATTGCTTCTTCCTCTTAGGAATATTCACCTTAGGAATACCCTCCTCTTCCTCTTTGTTTCCTCTTCTTATGAATACTCACCTTAAGAATACTCACCTCTGACTCCTCTTCCTCCTCCTCCTCCTCCTGTTTCTCTTCTTCTGCTTGTGCTTTTACTTTTGCTTTTGCAACTACCTATCTTACTCTTCTTCCTCTTTCCTTGTTTCTACTTCTCAGGATTACTCGCCTTAGGAATAACCTGCTTTTCCTCTTCAAATTTGCTTGCTTTTTTATCTTAAAAATACTCACCTTAGGAATGTACTCCTTCTCATCTTCCTCTTCGATTGCTTCTTCCTCTAATGAATATTCACCCTAGGAATACCCTCCTCTTCCTCTTTGTTTCTTCTTCTTAGGAATATTCACCTTAAGAATACTCACCACCGACTTCTCTTCCTCCTCCTCCTGTTTCTCTTCTTCTGCTTGTGCTTTTACTTTTGCTTGTGCAACAACCTATCTTACTCTTCTTCCACTTTCCTTGTTTCTACTTCTTAGGATTACTCACCTTAGGAATAGACTCCTTTTCCTCCATTATTTCTTCTTTGGTATAAACACCTTAGGAATCTCCTCCTCCTCCTCCTCCGCTTCCGCAACTTCCTTTTTTCCTCCTCTTCCTCTTCCCTCACTTCTTCTTCTTAGGAATACTCACCATAAGAATAGCCTCCTCCTTCTCGTCCTCCTCCACCTCCTCTTCTTCTTCTTTTACTTCCGCTACTTGCATTTTTCCTCTTCCTTTCCCCTTGATTCTTCTTCTTTGGAGTACTCACCTTAAGAATACTCAGCTCCTTCTCATTTTCCTCCACCGCCTGTTTCTCTTCTTCTGCTGCTGGTGTTTTTGCTTTTGCTTGTGCAACTACCTATCTTACTCTTCTTCCTCTTTCCTTGCTTCTACTTCTTAGGAATACTCACTTTAGGAATAACCTGCTTTTCCTCTTCAAATTTGCTTGCTTCTTTATCTTAGAAATACTCACCTTCCTCTTCTATTGCTTCTTCCTCTTAGGAATATTCACCTTAGGAATACCCTCCTCTTCCTCTTTGTTTCCTCTTATGAATACTCACCTTAAGAATAGTCACCTCTGACTCCTCCTCCTCCTCCTCCTCCTCCTGTTTCTCTTCTTCTGCTTGTGCTTTTACTTTTGCTTGTGCAACTACCTATCTTACTCTTCTTCCTCTTTCCTTGTTTCTACTTCTTAGGATTACTCGCCTTAGGAATAACCTGCTTTTCCTCTTCAAATTTGCTTGCTTTTTTATCTTAGAAATACTCACCTTAGGAATACACTCCTTCTCATCTTCCTCTTCGATTACTTCTTCCTCTTATGAATAGTCACCCTAGGAATACCCTCTTCTTCCTCTTTGTTTCTTCTTCTTAGGAATATTCACCTTAAGAATACTCACCTCCGACTTCTCTTCCTTCTCCTCCTGTTTCTCTTCTTCTGCTTGTGCTTTTAGTTTTGCTTGTGCAACAACCTATCTTACTCTTCTTCCACTTTCCTTGTTTCTACTTCTTAGGATTACTCACCTTAGGAATAGACTCCTTTTCCTCCATTATTTCTTTTTTGGTATAAACACCTTAGGAATCTCCTCCTCCTCCTCCGCTTCCCCAACTTCCTTTTTTCCTCCTCTTCCTCTTCCCTCACTTCTTCTTCTTAGGAATACTCACCATAAGAATAGCCTCCTCCTTCTCGTCCTCCTCCACCTCCTCTTCTTCTTCTTTTACTTCCGCTACTTGCATTTTTCCTCTTCCTTTCCCCTTGATTCTTCTTCTTTGGAGTACTCACCTTAAGAATACTCAGCTCCTTCTCATTTTCCTCCACCGCCTGTTTCTCTTCTTCTGCTGCTGGTGTTTTTGCTTTTGCTTGTGCAACTACCTATCTTACTCTTCTTCCTCTTTCCTTGCTTCTACTTCTTAGGAATACTCACTTTAGGAATAACCTGCTTTTCCTCTTCAAATCTGCTTGCTTCTTTATCTTAGAAATACTCACCTTAGGAATACAGTCCTTCTCATCTTCCTCTTCTATTGCTTCTTCCTCTTAGGAATATTCACCTTAGGAATACCCTCCTCTTCCTCTTTGTTTCCTCTTATGAATACTCACCTTAAGAATACTCACCTCTGACTCCTCCTCCTCCTCCTGTTTCTCTTCTTCTGCTTGTGCTTTTACTTTTGCTTGTGCAACTACCTATCTTACTCTTCTTCCTCTTTCCTTGTTTCTACTTCTTAGGATTACTCGCCTTAGGAATAACCTGCTTTTCCTCTTCAAATTTGCTTGCTTTTTTATCTTAGAAATACTCACCTTAGGAATACACTCCTTCTCATCTTCCTCTTCGATTGCTTCTTCCTCTTATGAATAGTCACCCTAGGAATACCCTCTTCTTCCCCTTTGTTTCTTCTTCTTAGGAATATTCACCTTAAGAATACTCACCTCCGACTTCTCTTCCTCCTCCTCCTGTTTCTCTTCTTCTGCTTGTGCTTTTAGTTTTGCTTGTGCAACAACCTATCTTACTCTTCTTCCACTTTCCTTGTTTCTACTTCTTAGGATTACTCACCTTAGGAATAGACTCCTTTTCCTCCATTATTTCTTTTTTGGTATAAACACCTTAGGAATCTCCTCCTCCTCCTCCTCCTCCGCTTCCGCAACTTCCTTTTTTCCTCCTCTTCCTCTTCCCTCACTTCTTCTTCTTAGGAATACTCACCATAAGAATAGCCTCCTCCTTCTCGTCCTCCTCCACCTCCTCTTCTTCTTCTTTTACTTCCGCTACTTGCATTTTTCCTCTTCCTTTCCCCTTGATTCTTCTTCTTTGGAGTACTCACCTTAAGAATACTCAGCTCCTTCTCATTTTCCTCCACCGCCTGTTTCTCTTCTTCTGCTGCTGGTGTTTTTGCTTTTGCTTGTGCAACTACCTATCTTACTCTTCTTCCTCTTTCCTTGCTTCTACTTCTTAGGAATACTCACTTTAGGAATAACCTGCTTTTCCTCTTCAAATCTGCTTGCTTCTTTATCTTAGAAATACTCACCTTAGGAATACAGTCCTTCTCATCTTCCTCTTCTATTGCTTCTTCCTCTTAGGAATATTCACCTTAGGAATACCCTCCTCTTCCTCTTTGTTTCCTCTTATGAATACTCACCTTAAGAATACTCACCTCTGACTCCTCTCCTCCTCCTCCTCCTGTTTCTCTTCTTCTGCTTGTGCTTTTACTTTTGCTTGTGCAACTACCTATCTTACTCTTCTTCCTCTTTCCTTGTTTCTACTTCTTAGGATTACTCGCCTTAGGAATAACCTGCTTTTCCTCTACAAATTTGCTTGCTTCTTTATCTTAGAAATACTCACCTTAGGAATACACTCCTTCTCATCTTCCTCTTCGATTGCTTTTTCCTCTTATGAATAGTCACCCTAGGAATACCCTCCTCTTCCTCTTTATTTCTTCTTCTTAGGAATATTCACCTTAAGAATACTCACCTCCGACTTCTCTTCCTCCTCCTCCTGTTTCTCTTCTTCTGCTTGTGCTTTTAGTTTTGCTTGTGCAACAACCTATCTTACTCTTCTTCCACTTTCCTTGTTTCTACTTCTTAGGATTACTCACCTTAGGAATAGACTCCTTTTCCTCCATTATTTCTTTTTTGGTATAAACACCTTAGGAATCTCCTCCTCCTCCTCCGCTTCCGCAACTTCCTTTTTTCCTCCTCTTCCTCTTCCCTCACTTCTTCTTCTTAGGAATACTCACCATAAGAATAGCCTCCTCCTTCTCGTCCTCCTCCACCTCCTCTTCTTCTTCTTTTACTTCCGCTACTTGCATTTTTCCTCTTCCTTTCCCCTTGATTCTTCTTCTTTGGAGTACTCACCTTAAGAATACTCAGCTCCTTCTCATTTTCCTCCACCGCCTGTTTCTCTTCTTCTGCTGCTGGTGTTTTTGCTTTTGCTTGTGCAACTACCTATCTTACTCTTCTTCCTCTTTCCTTGCTTCTACTTCTTAGGAATACTCACTTTAGGAATAACCTGCTTTTCCTCTTCAAATCTGCTTGCTTCTTTATCTTAGAAATACTCACCTTAGGAATACAGTCCTTCTCATCTTCCTCTTCTATTGCTTCTTCCTCTTAGGAATATTCACCTTAGGAATACCCTCCTCTTCCTCTTTGTTTCCTCTTATGAATACTCACCTTAAGAATACTCACCTCTGACTCCTCCTCCTCCTCCTGTTTCTCTTCTTCTGCTTGTGCTTTTACTTTTGCTTGTGCAACTACCTATCTTACTCTTCTTCCTCTTTCCTTGTTTCTACTTCTTAGGATTACTCGCCTTAGGAATAACCTGCTTTTTCTCTTCAAATTTGCTTGCTTTTTTATCTTAGAAATACTCACCTTAGGAATACACTCCTTCTCATCTTCCTCTTCGATTGCTTCTTCCTCTTATGAATAGTCACCCTAGGAATACCCTCTTCTTCCCCTTTGTTTCTTCTTCTTAGGAATATTCACCTTAAGAATACTCACCTCCGACTTCTCTTCCTCCTCCTCCTGTTTCTCTTCTTCTGCTTGTGCTTTTAGTTTTGCTTGTGCAACAACCTATCTTACTCTTCTTCCACTTTCCTTGTTTCTACTTCTTAGGATTACTCACCTTAGGAATAGACTCCTTTTCCTCCATTATTTCTTTTTTGGTATAAACACCTTAGGAATCTCCTCCTCCTCCTCCTCCTCCGCTTCCGCAACTTCCTTTTTTCCTCCTCTTCCTCTTCCCTCACTTCTTCTTCTTAGGAATACTCACCATAAGAATAGCCTCCTCCTTCTCGTCCTCCTCCACCTCCTCTTCTTCTTCTTTTACTTCCGCTACTTGCATTTTTCCTCTTCCTTTCCCCTTGATTCTTCTTCTTTGGAGTACTCACCTTAAGAATACTCAGCTCCTTCTCATTTTCCTCCACCGCCTGTTTCTCTTCTTCTGCTGCTGGTGTTTTTGCTTTTGCTTGTGCAACTACCTATCTTACTCTTCTTCCTCTTTCCTTGCTTCTACTTCTTAGGAATACTCACTTTAGGAATAACCTGCTTTTCCTCTTCAAATTTGCTTGCTTCTTTATCTTAGAAATACTCACCTTAGGAATACAGTCCTTCTCATCTTCCTCTTCTATTGCTTCTTCCTCTTAGGAATATTCACCTTAGGAATACCCTCCTCTTCCTCTTTGTTTCCTCTTATGAATACTCACCTTAAGAATACTCACCTCCTCCTCCTCCTCCTCCTCCTCCTCCTCCTGTTTCTCTTCTTCTGCTTGTGCTTTTACTTTTGCTTGTGCAACTACCTATCTTACTCTTCTTCCTCTTTCCTTGTTTCTACTTCTTAGGATTACTCGCCTTAGGAATAACCTGCTTTTCCTCTACAAATTTGCTTGCTTCTTTATCTTAGAAATACTCACCTTAGGAATACACTCCTTCTCATCTTCCTCTTCGATTGCTTTTTCCTCTTATGAATAGTCACCCTAGGAATACCCTCCTCTTCCTCTTTATTTCTTCTTCTTAGGAATATTCACCTTAAGAATACTCACCTCCGACTTCTCTTCCTCCTCCTCCTGTTTCTCTTCTTCTGCTTGTGCTTTTATTTTTGCTTGTGCAACAACCTATCTTACTCTTCTTCCACTTTCCTTGTTTCTACTTCTTAGGATTACTCACCTTAGGAATAGACTCCTTTTCCTCCATTATTTCTTCTTTGGTATAAACACCTTAGGAATCTCCTCCACCCCCTCCGCTTCCGCAACTTCCTTTTTTCTCTTCTTCCTCTTCCCTCACTTCTTCTTCTTAGGAATACTCACCATAGGAATAGTCTCCTCCTTCTCGTCCTCCTCTACCTCCTCTTCTTCTTCTTTTACTTCCGCTACTTGCATTTTTCCTCTTCCTTTCCCCTTGATTCTTCTTCTTTGGAGTACTCACCTTAAGAATACTCACCTCCTCATTCTCCTCCACCTCCTGTTTCTCTTCGTCTTCTGCTTGTGTTTTTGCTTTTGTTGGTGCAACTACCTATCTTACTCTTCTTCCTATTTCCTTGCTTCTATTTCTTAGGAATACTCACTTTAGGAATAACCTGCTTTACCTCTTCAAATTCGCTCGCTTCTTCCTCTTAGGAATATTCACCTTAGGAATACTTTCCTCTTCCTCTTTGTTTCTTCTTCTTAGGAATACTCACCTTAAGAATACTCACCTCCTCCTCCTCCTCCTGTTTCTATTCTTCTTCTGCTTGTGCCTGTGCAACTACCTGTCTTACACTTCTTCCTCTTTCCTTGTTTCTACTTCTTAGAAATTTTCACCTTAGAAATCTCTTCCTCCTCCTCCTCTTTTACCTGTTCTTCTGCTTGTGCCCGTGCTTGTGCCCCTACCTCTCTTCCTCCTCTTCCTCTTTGATTACTTCTTTCTCTTAGGAATACTCACCTTAGGAATACCTTCTTCTCCTCTTTTGTTTCTTCTTAGGAATACTCAGCTTAGTAATACCCTCCTCTTCCTCCTAGTTCTCCTCCTCTTCTTATTCTTCTGCTTGTGCTACTTACTTCCTTCGTCCTCTTCCTCTTTTCTTTCTTCTTCCTTTTAGGATTACTCACCTTAGGAATACACTCGTTTTACTTTATTGTTTCCTCTTTGTTGGAATACTCACTGTAGGAATCTGCTCTTCCTCCACCGCTTCTGCTTGTACTATTTCCTTTCTCCGTCTTCTTCTTCCCTCACATCTTCTTCTTAGGAATACTCATCTTAGGAATACCTTTGTCGTTTTCGTCCTCCTCCTCCTCTTACCTTGAATCTTCTTCTTAGGAATACTCACCTGAGGAACACGCTCCGCCTCCTCTTCTGCTACTGCTAATTCCACTTGCTTTCTTCCTCCTCTTCCTCTTCCCTTTCTTCTTCGTTTTAGGAATACTCCTTTTAGGAATATCCTCGTTTTCCTCCATTGCATCTTCTTCTTTGGAATACTCACCTTAGAAATCTCCTTTTCCTCCTCCTCCTCCTCTTCTGCTTCTACTTCTGCTACGTCCTTTCTTCCTCCTCTTCCTCTTCCGTCACTTCTTCTTCGTAGGTATTTTAACCTTATGGATATCCTCCTCCTCCCTTCTTTCTTCTTCTTAGGAATACTCACCTTAGGAATACCCTCCCCCTGCCTTGTTTCTTCTTATAAGGAATACTTACCTTAAGAATACCATCCTTCTCCTCCTCATCTTCCACCTCCTCTTCTTCTTCTATAACTCCCGCTATTTGATTTCTTCCACCTCTTCCTTTCCCCTTGATTCTTCTTCTTTGGAGTACTCACCTTAAGAATACTCACCTCCGACTCTTCTTCCTCCTCCTCCTGCTCCTCTGACTCCTCCTCCTGTTTTTCTTGTTTGTGCAAGTACATAGCTTCCTACTCTTCCCCTTTCCTTGTTTCTTCTTCTTAGAAATACTCACTAATCCCTTCCTCCTCCTGCTCCTGCTCCTCCTACTACTCTTCCTCTTCGCTGGCTCCTGCCTTTTGGGAATACTCAGTTTAGCGATACCCTCCTCTTCCATTTTTTCTTCATTTTAGTTATACTCGCCTTAGGAATACCCTCCTCCTCCTCTTCTTTTTCTTCTTTTTCTTCTGCTACTTCCTTTTTTCATCCGCTTCCTCTTCCCTTTCTTCATCTTAGCACTTCTCAAATTAGGAATATCCTCCTACTCTTCCCTTGCTTCTTCTTCTTAGGAATACTTACCTTAGGAATACCCACCTCCGCCTCCACATGCACCTCCTCTTCTTCTTTGGTTGCTTCTTCCTCTTACGAATACTCACCTTAGGAATACCCACCACCTCCTCTTCCTCTTCCCTTGATTCTTCTTCTTAGGAATACTCATCTTAGGCATCCCCTCCTCCTCCTCCTCTTCTTCTCTTGCTTCTTGTTTTTAGTAATACTCACCTTAGGAATACCGTCCTCCTCCTCTTCCTCCTCTTCCTCCTCACTTGCTTCAACCTCTTTGGAATACTCACCCTAGGAATATCCTCCTCCTCTTCCCTTGCTTCTTCTTCTTAGGTATACTTACCTTAGGAATACCTCCACCTCCATATGCACCTCCTCTTCTTCTTTGGTTGCTTCTTCCTCTTAGGAATACTCACCTTAGGAATACCCACTTCCTCCTCTTCCTCTTCCCTTGATTCTTCTTCTTAGGAATACTCACCTTAGGAATCCTCTCCTCTTCATCCTCTTCCTCCTCCTCTTTTTCTTCTGTTCTTCTACTTCTTCCAGTATTCCTCCTCTTCCACTTCCCTTTCTTCCTCTTCTTTGGAATACTCACCTTGGGCATCCCCTCCTCCTCCTCCTCTTCCCTTGCTTTTTGTTTTTAGGAATACTCACATTAGGAATACCCTCCTTCTTCTCTTCCTCCTCCCCCTCTTCTTCTGCTTTTGGTACTTCCTTTCTTCCTATTCTTCCTCTACCCTTGATTCTTCTTCTTAAGAATACTTACCTTAGGAATAACTTCCTTCTCCTCTTCTTCTTCGCTTGCTTCTTCCTCTTAAGAATACTTAGGAATGCCCTTCTCCTCCTCCTCCTCCTCCTCTTCTGCTCCTGCTACTTCCTTTCTTCTCCCTCTTCCTTTTTCCTTGCTTATACTTCTTAGGAATACTCACCTTAGGAATATCCATCTCCTCCTCCTTTGTTTCTTCTTTGTAGGAATACTCACCTTGGAAATACCCACCTCCTCCTTTGTTTCTTCTTCGTAGGAATACTCACCCTAGGAATATCCTCCTCCTCTTCCCTTCCTCTTCTTAGGAATACTTACCTTAGGCAATACCCACCTCTGCCTCCACATGCACCTCCTCTTGTTCTTTGGTTGCTTCTTCCTCTTAGGAATACTCAGCTTAGGAATACCCACCTCCTCCTCTTCCTCTTCCCTTGATTCTTCTCCTTAGGAATACTCACCTTAGGAATCCTCTCCTCATCATCCTCTTCCTCCCCCTCTTTTTCTTCTGTTCTTCTACTTCCTCTTCCATTCTTCCTCCTCTTCCACTTCTCTTTCTTCTTCTTTGGAATACTCACCTTAGGCATCCCCTCCTCCTCCTTCTCCTCCTCTTCCTCCTCCCTGTCTTCTTCTTCTTCTGCTGCTTCTTGTACTTACTTTCTTTCTTCTCTTCCTCTTCCCTTGATTCTTTTTCTTAAGAATACTTCTTAGGAATACTTACCTTAGGAATAACTTCCTTCTCCTCTTCTTCTTCGCTTGCTTCTTCCTCTTAAGAATACTCATTTTAGGAATGTCCTCCTCCTCCTCCTCTTCTGCTACTGTCACTTCCTTTCTTCTCCCTGTTCCTGTTTCCTTGCTTATACTTCTTAGGAATACTCACCTTAGGAATACCCTTCTCCTCCTCCTCTTCCTCCTTATCGTCTTCCCTTGCTTCTTCTTAGGAATACTTATCCAGGAATACCAACCTCCTCATCATCATCCACCTCCTCTTCTTCCTCTTTTTCTTCAGTTGCTTCTTCCTCTTACCTTAGGAATACCCACCTCCACCTCCTCCTATTCTTCTTCTTTTGCTTCTACTACTTCCGTTCTTTCTCATCTTCCTCTTTCCTTTATTCTTCTTGTTAGGAATACTCACCTCAGCAATACCCTCTTCCTCCTCCTCTTCTTCCTGTTATTCTTCTTTTGCTTGTGAAACTACCTATCTTCCTCCTCTTCCTCTTCCCTTGCTTATACTTCTTAGGATTACTCACCTTATGAATACCCTCCTCCTCTTCTTGTTTGCTTGCTTCTTCCTCTTTGGAATACTCAGCTTAGGAATACCTCCTCCTCTTCCCTTGTCTCTTCTTCTTAGGAATACCCTCCTCTTCCTCCTTGCTTGCTTCTACCTCTTTGGAATACTCGCCCTAGGAATATCCTCCTTCTCCTCCCTTGTTTCTTCTTCTTAGAAATACTCAGCTTAGGAATACCCACCACCTCCTCTTCCTCTTCACTTGATTCTTCTCCTTAGGAATACTCACCTTAGGAATCCTCTCATCATCATCCTCTTCCTCCCCCTCTTTTTCTTCTGTTCTTCTACTTCCTCTTCCATTCTTCCTCCTCTTCCACTTCTCTTTCTTCTTCTTTGGAATACTCACCTTAGGCATCCCCTCCTCCTCCTCTTCCTCCTCCCTGTCTTCTTCTTCTTCTTCTTCTGCTTCTGGTACTTACTTCCTTCCTTCTCTTCCTCTTCCCTTGATTCTTTTTCTTAAGAATACTTACCTTAGGAATACTTACCTTAGGAATAAATTCCTTCTCCTCTTCTTCTTCGCTTGCTTCTTCCTCTTAAGAATACTCATTTTAGGAATGTCCTCCTCCTCCTCCTCTTCTTCTATTGTTATTCTTCTTTTGCTTGTGCAACTACCTATCTTCCTCCTCTTCCTCTTCCCTTGCTTATACTTCTTAGGATTACTCACCTTATGAATACCCTCCTCCTCTTCTTGTTTGCTTGCTTCTTCCTCTTTGGAATACTCAGCTTAGGAATACATCCTCCTCTTCCCTTGTCTCTTCTTCTTAGGCATACCCTCCTCTTCCTCTTCGCTTGCTTCTACCTCTTTGGAATACTCACCCTAGGAATATCCTCCTTCTCCTCCCTTGTTTCTTCTTCTTAGAAATACTCAGTTTAGGAATACCCACCTCCTCCTCTTCTTCTTTTGCTTCTATTACGTCCTTTCTTCCTCTTCTTCCTCTTTCCCTGATTTTTCTTCTGAGAGCCAGTTTGGTGTAGTGGTTAGGAGTGCAGACTTCTAATCTGGCATGCCAGGTTCGATTCCACATGGAACCAGCTGGGTGACCTTGGACTTGCCACAGCTCTGATAAAATTGTTATGACCGGGCAGTGATATCAGTGCTCTCTCAGCTTCACCCACTCCACAGGGTGTCTGTTGTGGGGAGAGGAATGGGAAGGTGACTGTAGGGCGCATTGAGCCTCTTTCGAGTAGGGAAAAGCGGCATATAAGAACCAACTCTTCTTCTTCTTCCTCTTCTTCTTTTTAGGAATACTCACCTCAGGAATAACCTTCTTCTCTATTTCTTCGCTTGCTTCTTTCTTTTAGGAATACTCACCTTAGGAATACCCTCCTCCACCTCCTCTTCCTGTTTTGTTTGTGGCTGTGCAACTAGATGTCTTCCTCCTCTTCCTCTTTCCTTGCGTATACTTCTAAGGAATACTCACCTTAGGAATACCTTCCTCCTGATGCTCCTCCTCCTTTTCTGCCTCCCCTCCCCCTCCTCTTCCTCTTCTTCTTCTGCTTCTGCTACTTCCTTTCTTAGGAATACTCACCTTAGGAATACACTACTACTTTCCCACCTCTTTGCTTGCTTCTACCCTCATTTTCCTCCCGTGTTTCTTTTTTGTATAATACTCACCTTAGCTATACCCTCCTCTTCCTCCTCCTCCTCCTCTTCTTCTTCTGCTACTTCCTTTCCTCCTCCTCTTCCACTTCTCTTGCTCCTTCTTCTTAGGAATACTCACCTTAGGAATACCTTCCTCTTGATCCTCCTCTTCCTCCTCTTCTTCTTCCCTTGCTTCTTGTTCTTAGGAATACTCACCTAAGGAATACCCTCCTCTTCCTCCTTTTCCTCCTCCTCCCCCTCCCCCTCTTCTCTTTTTGCACTTATGCTATTGCTTCTGCTTCTTTCTTTCTTCATCCTCTTCCTCTTCCCTTGCTTCTTGTTCTTAGGAATACTCACCTTATGAATATTCCCCTTTGAGCGTATTACACTCATAAAGTACTGTAAAACCATTAGGAATCTTTGGAATATTCACCATGGATCCAGTTATACTCATTAAAGTATCCTAAAGCCTTAAGGAATCAAGGAAATACTCAGTTTAGGAATAATCACAATGGATATGACACCACTACTTCCTCCTCCCTCTTTTTTTCCTTCTTCCATGCCTATTTCCTCTTGTTTCTTCTTAGGAATACTTACTATCGCACCAGTTACACTCATTACATTATCGTAAAGCCTTAAAAAACCATAGGAATACTCACATTAGGAATATTCACCATGGAGCCAGTTAGACTCATTAATGTATGAAGGAATACTTTCTTCTTCTTGTGCTCCTTCCTCTTCTTTTTCTTTTGCTTCTTTCTGTTCTCTTCCTTCCTCTTACTGTTCTTCATCTGTTTCTTCTACTACTACTTCTTTCTATTATGATTAAGAGCAGTGCACTCTAATCTGTTGAACTAGGTTTGATTTCTCTCTCCTCCTTCATCTCAAGCCTGCTGTTTGACCTTGGTCAAGTCACAATTTCCTTGTGGAGCAGTTATGTTAGAGTTCTCTCATCCTCACATACCTCACTGGGTGTCTGATGTGGGGAAAGGAGGGAAAAGGTGCTTGTATGGTGCTTTGGGACTCCTTCAGGTAGGCCAAAGTGGAGTATAAAAAACCATTAAACCAGCTCTTCTTTTCCTTCCTTCCTTCCTTCCTTCCTTCCTTCCTTCCTTCCTTCCTTCCTATCTTCCTTCCTTCCTTCCTTCCTTCCTCCCTCCCTCCCTCCCTCCCTCCCTCCCTCCCTCCCTCCCTTCCTTCCTATTGCAAGCCACATTGAAGCTCCTTGAGGTAGAGAAAAGCAGGTATAAAACCCAACTTTTCTTCTATTCTTCTTTCTCTCTAGTGTTGAAATCATGATCTTGATACATGGCTCATTTCCTGTTTTTATATAGGTGGGTTTTCTATATTTGTTTCCTTCATCTTGAGATACAAGAGCAGGTGATCGCCCACATGATCATTTTTCTTAATGCTGTCCTTCTTCCTTCAACTTACCTGAGCTTTCTCCTGAAGGGAACAAAAACTCCATTCTCTGGTAGCTGCTGAATCTCCAGGAGAATGGTTTTCACAAGACAAATCCCAAGCATGATAGATATAGATCCTCCTGAGAAAGAAAGACGCTTCTATGCCAGGGGTGGCCAAGCTGTGCCTCTCCCAGATGTCCATGGACTACAATTCCCATGAGCCCCTTCCAGCAGGGGAAATGTAGTCTCATGGACATCTGGAGAGCCACCCTTGCTCTATGTGGTGATTTCTACAACAGCAATTTAAAGTGGGATGGTTCCTGACATCTGATAGGAATCTTCTATTTGGTTTCTCATGCTGGCTGTTCTGCCAAATTTCTGGAAGGAGAAATGTTGCCTTAGCCACCCCACACACTGGGCCAACAGTTTCTGTAGTCTCTATACAGGCCTTCTGCCATACTCTTCCTCTTCCTGCCTTCCTTCTTAACTCACCCAGGACACAAGGTGGCTGATGAACTGAAAACACCTCCAATAACAGAATAAAGTACAGCACAAGCATAAAAAACAGCAACCGAGGCAGAGAGTTGAAAGGGTGAAAAGACTCAAACACTTACAACAAACCAGAAGTAAATTGAAGTTTGGCATGGAAAGCGCAGACTGGATTTCCACATATGCTTGTTTGTTCTCTTGTCACTTTTTCACTTCTTCTTTGTGTCAATTCCTTTCCTCTTTATTTTCGGTTCCCTTTTCTATTTTCCTTTTCCAGTTTTTGATGACCACCTCACTTCCACTGACCCCATTCCTCCTCCTCATTCTCTGTTTCATCATGATATATTTATAGAACAAATATCTCCTGGTCCCCAAAATATCTTGGGCCAGACGCTGTCCTCCTTTGAGTCCCCGCATGCTGTAGTGGTTAAAGAGTGGCAAACGGCGATCTGAGCAACCAGGTTTGATTTCCCACTCCTCCTCCACGTGTAGCCAGCTGGGTGACCTTGGGACCATTACAGTTCTCTCACCATCATAGTCTTTATTACAGTGCTAGACCAGTAATGAAATTACCATGTACATAAAGTATTCATGGGTAATTAAAATAGTATAAAATTTAAGACATTCCAGCTAAAAGAATCAACAAAATTACATTTTAAAATTTGCAAACATTATCTCGAGCAATTGAGACTGTCTCTATCTCTATCTCTAAAGTTACTCCAAATTCCCCCAGCTCTTCCTTGTTTTGATTGCCCTCCGTGCAAATCTGGCAACAACAGAAGTTATTTCAGGGCGTTTATCTGACATCACAGTTCTCTAAGAGCTGTTCTTGCTCAGCAGTCCTCAGCAGGCTAAGCAGTTTGACTCGACAACCTCTTTGGGAGCATCCACAGAGCAATGGGGCGGTTGGATAGGTATGCCCTCCCCGCACACACACCTGCTCTTTGTCTAGGATTCTCGGGCACACCTGTCAGATCTTGTGGTACTGCAAAGAATGTCTTGGGCCAGCCAGACATTTTCATCTTTGAGAGGTTCCACTATCTGGCAGGAGTCACCTTTTCCTCTCGAGCCCCTGTCTTTCCCTCACCACAGCTTTGTCCATCTCTTCCCAGTGACTGCCAGGCTGCCCTTTCCCTACTAGAGAAGAATACGTACCTCATAATAGAAGACAACGCATCATCAGTATCCTGATTACATCACTATGGTGTATCCCCAGGGCCATCCTGCTATGCTCCTGGGAGGGGGAGAAGGTTGCCAACTCCTGTAGATTTTGGCCCAGGGTGCAGCCTGTGGAGGGGGTGGGGGTTGGGACCTCAGTGGGCTATAATGTCATACCGTCCACCCTCCAAAGCAGCCATTTCCTCCAGGGGAACTGATGTCTCTAGTTTGAGAACCCTCGCTGTGGGATCGTAAGCCTCAGTTCTGACTGAACTTGCTATAACCATGCTACAAAAGCAAAATTGGCACTGAAGTGTTCTCTAGGGAGGCAAGGGATTTCGGGGGACTCTGGCAGTGTAAGCAGAACCCAGGGCAGCATGTATTCAGAGGGCACTCCTGCAGGTGCTGTTTGCCCAGCTTGGATGCTACTGGGAAGCAGGTTTTCCCGAGTTTTCTGGCATCTGGTTTTCCCTGCTTTTCTGTGATCTTTACCAAACCTGCTTTAGTACAACATTTGGGGAAAGTTTGCAACAAAAACTGGATGGCTGCTAAGTGGGTGGTAAAGTCTAGATTTTCTTGGTTCTGCCTATATAGCAAGCATTTCCCCTCTGCGAGATTGTAAGAAGAGTGGTGCTAGATCAGACCAACAGTCCATCTGGTCCAGTATCCTGCTTCACCCAGTGGCCATCCAGCTCTTCTGGCCAGCCAACAACAAGGCATAGAGGTTGAGCCCTTCACCTGATGTTGCCTCCTGGCTCTGGGATTTTTGGCTCTAAACTGCTAATAATCTTGGTTGCCCTCCTCTGCTTTTTCCATTTCTTCAGTGCTGTTTGTGAGATCCAGTGACCAGAACTACACAGCATTCCAAATCAGGCCCCTCCATAGTTCTGTTCAGAGGCATTACAGTACCAGCCATTTTGCTTTCCATCCCTTTCCTAATAATACCTAAAATAAAGTTTGCCTTCTTAACCAGTGCATCATACTCAGTCTATTCTTGCATTGAGTGATCCAGTATGAGCCCAAGATCTTCTTAGGCTCAGCAAGTTCAGATCCCATTCGATTATACCTGAAGTTGAGATTTTAAGTCCCAGTGTGTATCACTTTATGCTTAGCAATACTGCACTGCATTGACCTGCCTACAGAGCAGCTGTTTTGGAGACTTCCTGCTCCTTAGAGTGCCACTTCCTTCCTACTTGCCCATAGAACAGAACAGAACAGAACAGAACACAAAGCTAGTATTACGAGGGCTCTCTCTCCTCTCTCTTTCTACACAAAGTTGTTGTAAATAAAACTGCTTTATTCCTTTAATCCGGTGGTTCTCAACCTAGGGGTCGGGTCCCCTTTGTGGGTCGAATGACTCTTTCACAGGGGTTGCAGCAGGGCAAGCAGCTTGGCCAAGGGTGGGGGGGGTATCTACACAACAGCCTTGTGGGGTAGATCGAAATAGAGCATTCATTTGTCTGGAGCAGCGCAAAAGAGCGAGATAGGCATGGTGGGACAAGAGGCAGAACTGAACTGAGAAACCCTGGGGGGGGGGAAACAATTTATATACAATAATGAACAATGGATCTACACCCTATTGGTCAGTTTTGGTTTAATTTCTGTGAAAGAACACTTGCATAATTTTATGGTTGGGGGGCGTGGCATTAGGAAGTCTGAGAACCACTGCCTTACCTGTTAGGGACTATAGCTCAAACAGAAAGACTTCAGCCTTCCTGGTTCCTGGTCTCACTCAGATGGAGTGCTCCTGAAAAGTGTGAAGACTTCATTTTCTTCTGCTTCTTCTCATCTGTCCATCTCCTCTACCCAACAAGGCACATAAATAATCATTAGTGAATCACAGCACATGCAAGCACATGATCACAAGATACTATGAGCAAACAAACTCATCAAGATTTCTTTGGGGACAACATTTTATCAATGCACATGAGCACTTTTGTGCACCAGTAAGATAGAAGAAGAAAGAACAAGAGTAAACAGAAAGACATTACATCTGCAGCAAGAGTACATGTTCAGCAGTCTTTGAATAACAGGGATAACAGAACTATAAGGTATTAGGGGCTGCTCCAGAAATAAGGCCAGGACAATTTGGCATCTCCAGATGTGGACAGAAGTTCAGCTGGACTGAAATAGATTTTCAAGGCTTGAAGCAGAAGTCTTTCTCAGTCCTGCTACTTGAGATCCTAGAAGTGGAGATTTACTGTTGCCAACCTCGAGGAAGGGCCTGGAAATCTCAGAATGTTACAACTGATCTCCAGATAACAGTTGCCTTTGAAAAAAACTATTGCTTTGGAGGAGGAATTCTATGGCATTATTGTCTGTTGAGGTGATTCCCCTTCCTACACCCTACTGTCCTCCAGCTGCAACCCTAAATCCCCAGGAATTTCCCAGCCTGGAGTTGGCAGCCTTATCGATTGAATCAGAAACCATCTCAGTACTAAGTAGGAGATCAAGTATGGCCTGTCTAATAGAAGTTGTTGGCTGTGTGGGAAATTAAATGGAAGTCTCAGTCTAGCATTTCCAATACCACATAATTGCTCACATGTTTCACCGTGGCTGCTAAAGCAGCCCCCAGGCTCCATGATGTTCTTCCACGCTCTCCTTTTTTTACTCTTCATGGATAATTAACTTCTTATCGACTGTATGGCAACTATCCTGAATAAGCTCTCTTGTTCTGGGAGTGGCACTGGGAGAAAGGAAAGCATGGCTGGAGGACGTCTCTCTCTTAACCAGTTAGAACTTCTTTCACCCTATCATTCCGCTTTCCCCTCAAAATAAATAGCAGTCTTTGGGTTTCTAAACTTCCTGCCACAATATTTCTGATTGGATTTTGTTCACCTTCTCTTTAGGGTTGACAGGAACAAAGTCCTCACACAAAAAAATCTGCCAAATACTCAGAGTTAGTATATTGTCCTGCCCTTAACCCACAATAAACTCACAGTTTTGAATTACACTAAATTCTACCCCTCACACCTGCAAAGACTATTTGGCACTGATAACAGGCTCTGTAATAGCGTTAGGTTCCTCTATCTTAAATTGTACTAGCATTTTTCAGGACACTTTCAGAAGGAATTTCCTCTCTAAGGGAAACTTCATACAGTGAGACTGGATGTATTCTGTCTCCGATTTATTGCCACTTCTGGTCTCTCATCCTAAGAAGTTTATGGTATTATTTCAGGGTCAGTAATGAGAGAAAAGCAAGTTTTTAAAAAAGGAAGAAACATGGCAAACTATGCTATATAAATCACCTAGGAAATCAATAAAAGTAATCTGAATTTTATGCTAAACATTTTAAGCACCTGGCAAGGATATGGGCTATGGAAAACTAGATCCCTGGAGTCCAAAACTAACTTGGATTCCAGGTGAGGTTAAGAAAAATTAAGTGTTATTATTTTCAACCTTAAAATACACTGCAGGGCATCAAGGGCAGCTGGATTTGACCTAAAACAGGATGAATATTTCAATCTCAAAACAAATCTCACTTATTTGTTCTAGTGAATTGGACAGGAAACAGGAGGCTATATAATTGGGGGGGGGAGCAATGGCCTTGTGTAGCAGATGGAGGGGCTTTGCCACCACCCTTGGCTTACCTTCTTGCTGCTTCCTCCTTTCTTCTGCCTCACATCTCACCATGGCCCAGGGGCCCAAGAGATAAATGTCTCCTCACTCCCCAAAGCACTACCCAATAGTACTTTCCAAACTCACACAAGACAAATCCTGTCAGAGTTCAGGAAGCTGTATTTGGCACATGCAGTTAGCTATACTGTGTTGAAAGACCCATGAAGGTATGGAAGGAAGAAGCACTAGCAGCTTCAGACAAGGGCCGCAGATGGGGTGGTGAGAAGCGGCAGGAGATGGGTAAAGACTTTGAGGACTCACCAGTAGAGATAGCATATGGAATACTGATACAACAAGGGCACACTTGTAGCACAACTAAGTGAAAAGCAACATTTAGGTCATCTGGAGGATGCTTCAACAAACTGAAGTAGTCCATCAGGATAAGAGGATGTCAAAATGGTTTTAGTTCTTCTTGCAGAAGACTGAATTCGGATGATCAAAAGTTATTTCTTCTCCTTGAATATACCATTTCTAGCAGATTGTAAAGTTTTTCCTTGACTCTTGTTTGTTTCTTCCTTGAAATGAATATGGTGGCCAAAGTGACTAATGACTAATGGTAATAAATGGTCAAATCAAGCCCAGTCCCATCAGATCTTGGAAGCCAAGCAGGGTTAGCCCTGGCTAACACTTTGAAGTGCGACCTCCATGGTATACCAGAGTCATGATGTAGGCAATGGCAAACCTCCTCCGAATGTCTCTTGCCTAGCAGTCAGACAATCTTTGAATCTCCTGACTATATCACATACATATCATACAATAAACAAATAAATAGATAACCATATCTGCTTTGGGAATTTGATGGCTTTTAAATACACTAAAACCTGATACTATGAGCAGACTGAATTATGGCCTTAGTAGGACACAGATGGCCAGGAACAAGCAGATCCAAGCCCGAGCCATTCTGCCAGAGCCTCAATCAGCTGATTGGCCCAGACCCCCCTCCTCCATCAGCTATGACAGTTTGTGTCACCTCACCAGTTGTCTCGTCCTATGTTGCTTCCAATGTGGGGGATGATACAGTGGGTGAACTAATAAGCTAAGTCCCCAGTCTGCTCCTGTTCAACATAGTTAGAAGGCAATTCGTGGAGAAGCTGGTTCCTTGGACTATGAAGTCTTGAATATTAGGGGAATACAAAAATAATTGCACTTCTACCTTAGTACAGTGGCATCTGTAGAGCATTCGCTTTGCATGCAGTACGTCTCCAGTTGAGTCCCTGGAGCCTCCAGTTTAGAAAAAAGGACCAGGCAGCAGATGATGAGAAAGATGTCTGCCAGAGACCCTAGACAGCTGTTGCCAGCCTGGGTAGACAATGCTGACTTGGACCAAAGGTGTGATTCAGTAGTCTTCTAATTGTACAATTAAAGGCCTCTGGACTGCCATCTAGTTCTAAGAGTACTGATATCCTGTCTGTGTGGTCGATTATGACATTGTTGCACAATCTAATTTTAGTCTAAATCTTATTTTATTGTATATTTTAATTAATTATTTTGTTTATGTGTTGTACACCGCCCTGAGCCAGTGTGCTGGGAGGGTGGTATAGAAATCAAATAATAATAATAATAATAATAACAACAACAACAACAACAACAATAATAATATGACTGATTAGGGTACTGTAGAACACAAGGGAAATCATGATGAAAATATGCTGTTCTGTGAGACAAACAACCCGCCTTTAACAGAGTTGTTACCAACACTGGGTTTTACGAGTACTCCAGAATTCACATTCGGCTTTATTGGTCATCTATAGAAATGTATTATCCGTTCCATTGCTGACTGGCACCGCATTATGTTAGCCAAGCTGGATGAAGCCAAATGTCTGTTTGCCTAATTTTGCCTAATTTTTAGATTGTATTGGCTCAGTAAGCCTATACAATCAGAAAGGAGGTGTTATAAGTTTTAGTAAACTTTTGGCATTTTACCTTTGAAGAGAAGTGTTTAACTAAGTTGTACTTTCCATGCTCTTGTAAGCAGTATTGTAACAACCACCAGACCTTCTAGAATGCCTAGTTCCTTTCTTGTTCAAGAAGAACTAAATATAATATTTATCTAATTAACTTTATCCCATTACATTTCAGAGCAAGATTCACGTCCAAAAGCAGCTTAAAGACCAACAAGATTTCCAGTGTGTAGATTTTTCAGAGACCAAGTTCCTTTCGTCAAATCTGCCACTCATCGGAACAAAGCCCCCCTGGAGGCACCACCCTGAAAACAGGTTAAACTGGCAACTGCCAGTTCACACACGTTCTCTGTGGCAGCTCCTACCTTGCAGAAAGGTCTGCCTGAGGCTATTAGGAAGGCCCCATGCTTCTCTCATCTCACAGAATTGATCAGGAAGGCATTCTTGTGGAAGGGATGACCAAAGCCGCAGTGTGATGCTCCGGTTCAGTAGGTGATTTATATTAGGGGTAAAGTCTTTCCTACAATGATTGTCTTGCTGCTTTAAACCGATCTGTCTGCAAGAGCTGATTGTTGTTGATTTTCCTCCTGTTCCAGAATCCCAGCCCAGCGGCATGGTTTTGTCTTGCTATGAATCTTTGCTGTTAGATTCCAGTATTGTTATCTCATCTTGTAAACCACCTAATGATTGATTGATGCTATCAAATTTTGTAGTTTTTTTTAAAATCATACTTGTAATATATGTCTTAACTCCAAGTGAGAAAGGTGGATGAGGATGAGGATGGTGACAATGTGTCTTTAAAAATATATGTTGTTTCCTGATGTTTAACCATATTCTACAAGTAGGGTCGCCAGCTCCAAGCTGGGAAATTCCTCAATATTTTTGGAGTGAGGAGGATGGGGTTTGGGAAGAGGAGGGACTTTAGTGGCATATAAACCGCCCTGAGCCATATGGAAGGGTGGTATAGAAATAAAATAAATTATAAAGAAATAAATATAATATCACTCCACTTTCCCAAGTGGCCATTTTCTCCAGGGGAACTGATCTGTATCACCTGGAGATCAGTTGTAATCCCAGAAGCTCTCCAGCCACTACTTGCAGGTTCATGCTTGTCACAACCACTGACAGGCCGCTTCCTTTGTTTCCACCGCTTGGAGGTTGGCAACCCTATGAACAAGGAAGGTCATCACTCTGTAAAAACTGGTCATGTTCTTCAAGATTTATTAGTAGTGTATTTCAACAACATTACAAGTCTCTTTTTTGATTTATAGACTTACACAGATTTACAGCATTAGTCTGTTCCTTGAAGAAGCCTGATGTGGGGCAAAATGCACATTGGACATGAATTCTCCTTGAACGTTGTTTTGCTATGAGAAGGTAAGACAGCTAATTTTTGTATTAAATTTGGATGGCAAACTGTGTTTGCTGTGTTAGCATTCTGTTCCTGAAATCTGGATGTTTATTACTGTATTATCTGTTGTATGCATTCTTATCAGCTTGTTAGAGCCATGCTGATGCTTCATATTGGTCTATGTGCTAATTGCAATTAATACATTCTTGTTGAAAAATATACTTGTATGTTTTACATTATTTAGTTAGGTTGTCAGGTTCACAGGGGCCTTTTGGTCTTGGTGTCCCATGTGGAGGCTCACAATCCTATGAAGAAGAAAGGTCATAAAAGATGGGCACAAAAAAGGGTGGAGATCAGGAAATCAATGAGTTAAAAGAAGAAGGAAGATAAGAGAAAGGAAACATACTAATACTGAATGACATATTGATGCAGATAGAAGGAAACCACGCTGTTATTCACTGTACAGCATTTTATTTGCCCAAGGGACAGTAATTGTGATGGCCAAAGGAATCAAGACATAAAGCTGTGACACATTCCTATCTTAACTTGCTACTTTGGCAAATTATTGGATGATATTTTGTTACCATGGTCTACAAGTGTTAGAATATGTACTCCTGAGCAATTTTGTGTAATCTAAGTGTACTTCAAGAGCTCTCTCCAGTGCATGGCTTAAGGCTGCAAACGACAACCATTTCACATATGTCACAGTTGATTGTTACAGAGTTCAACTTGGAGGAGGAAGTATAACTGGGGAAAGTACTTTTATACATGGTGAAAAGGGATCTGCTAAAACAGTCCTTCTACCCCAGATCTTAATGCCTTGCTGCAAACCAAGGACAATATCGAAGTAATTTTAAGGCCAGTCTATAAACCACTAAGAAACAACTAAATTCTACGGCTTAGCCCTAAGTACCACGCAGACAGATGCCAACATAATGGTATATACCCAATATTCTAAATGTGCAATATTTAATACCCAAAAATGATTTTTTTTTCATATTGTACCCAAGCACTTTATTTGAGCTTTGAGTATTGAGTATATATAAATGAATATGAATGAATGAATTTCAAAGATGCCCACTCATACCACTGGAATGTACAAAACTGGTCTTTGACCAGAATGTACACATGAAACTTAATTGCCCACTTCTGTTTTTAAATTAAAATCTGATGGGTCTTGGGGTACCCTTTGTAATGGCAGATCAACTTGTTATTGCCATCTCCTGGAATGGAGCTTGTAGAGAAACCACCAGTCAAAGTTCAGTGTCAGATCTGAGGTCAGGAGAATGATCTGAAGTGTGGGAGCCTTTTTGCCAATTGTTCTGCTTGATGTGAACGAGAACAGTTGGCTGAATGGCTTGAGGGAAAACAGAGCACAACATAATCAACGCATTGATCATTTTTCCTGCTGCCTGGAGACAATGTTGTAATAACTACACACGTTAAAAAAGCCCCAGGCAAGACCAGCATAAAAGCTTCTAACTAGACCAGAGGTCTATTTAGGAGGTAATTATTGCCAATTGACAGGCGTATACAGAAAACACAAAAGCTCCCTGTTATCTAGCAGTGTTGATTTTTCTAGCTGGGATTAATCAAACAGTGGAGCCCCCTGTGAAATGATGCTGCCGAATGTGCTGTTCTCATCTCGAATAATGAACTGTCTGCAATCATTTGGTCTGAAATCTCAGGGTGGTGTTGCATGGCTTGGTCCCCCTTGTGGGCAGAGCTTAAATATGCAAAGAATGTACAACATCAAGCTGTTTAAAAGAATAAAATAGTTTTATTTAGACAAGAAACAACTTGACCTCACTGACTAACTGTTCCATTGTAGTCATTCAGCTTGGAGGAAGTGTGCTCAAAGGAGCAGGAAGTCTCCAATGAACCAATCAGGACACAGGAGGAGATTATTTGAAAACTATATGGAAGTTTTCCTAATTTAAATATGCATACTACCCATCTCCTGCATTATTCTGCAGGCGAAACTGGATGCTGTTGCAGAGTTTCTTTTGTCTCCTGTTTCATGTGCACAACAACCCTGTGCAGTAGGCCTCAAGTCTTTCAATTCAACAATTCAACAACAACCTGTGTGGGAGCCCTTAAATGTTTCTTCTCTACCACAACCCTGTCAAAGTAGCCCTCCAGGCCCCACCTGGAGGTTGGCTACCCCTGGGTTGGAAATATTCCTGGAGGTTTGGAGGTGGGACTTCAAAATCGTACAATGCCACAGAGTCCAGCCTTCAAAGAAGCCATTTTTGCCTGCAGTTGGGAGGGAGTGGTGCAGGTGTGTCCCTCCTGGGCTATGGGCTATAGCCAGCCCTTACCAGCAACTGTTTGTATTCTGGGGCACAGACAGGCAGACCAGCATCAGTCCTGTGCGTGTGGAAAGTGCAGGAAGATCTAAATAAATATTTACAGCCTGAAACTGTAAATAGTAAACAAGTAAATGGCTGTAGAGACATTGGCCTGGCAAATAAAAAAACAGTATAAAAAACCTTACTCGGGTGAAGACTGCTGTGCACAGAGAATCTTCCTCTTAGGGTTGCCAGTTTCCATGTGAGGCTCTCTACCCCACCTCCTTCATGGGGAGTCTGCTATGGGGAGAGGAAGGGAAGACGATTGGAAAATGCTTTGAGAAAGCTGAGGCCTGCTGGGTCACTGAGGCCCATTCCCAGTTCTCTCAGACCTCTCACAACCCCACATCCCTCACAGGTTGACTATTGTGGGGAGACGAAGGGAAAAGGTGTTTGTAAACCGCTTTGAGACTCCTTTGGGTAGTAAACAACAGGGTACAAAAATCCGTTATTCTAAGGAGCAATCATGAAAGAAGCTTGTGGCCACATAACATTTTATCAACAGCGTCTGTGGCCTAATTCACACAAGAAGGGAAATGACACAGAGCTGGGAGGAATTGGTTGCCGTGTAACCTTCCCCTAAGAAGAGTCTCCAGTCTGATTTCCCCTTTACATATCTGAAGACATGGCTCTGGAAAGCTCATCTGTAACCACTATGCCACAATTCCCAAAGGTCCTCTCCCACACTCAACGAACATTCCAAACCACGGGTTCTTGTCACTCATATCTCCACATGCATGCCCTCATTTGCCACCATGCCACCACAAACTCCCACACAACACATTCGGCCCCATGCCCTTACAAATTGGACAACTCCTCGCCTTTCTCTTCCCACTGCCAAGCTGTAGCGCCCATTGTATTCTTGGATACAACGGGATTGCCCCTAGTATGTATATATAGATATAGGTATAAGTATAGGTATAGATATAGATATAGAAGAGATTAAACAAAGGTGGCAAAATTATACAGAACAACTATACAAGAGCGAGCTTAACATCCCTGATGACCACACTGGGGTAGTTACTGACCTGGAGCCAGACATCCTGGAATGTGAAGTCAAATGGGCCTTAGGAAGTCTGAGCAACAATAAAGCTAGTGGTGGTGACAGCATTCCAGTTGAACTATTCAAAATCTTAAAGGACGATGCAGTAAAAGTGCTACACTCAATATGCCAGCAAATTTGGAAAACTCAACAATGGCCACAGGATTGGAAAAGGTCAGTTTACATTCCAATCCCAAAGAAGGGCAATGCCAAAGAATGTTCAAACTACCGCACCATTGCACTAATTTCTCATGCTAGCAAAGTTATGCTCAAAATCCTACAAGCTAGGCTCCAGCAATATGTGGACCGAGAACTTCCAGAAGTACAGGCAGGATTTCGAAGAGGCAGAGGAACTAGAGATCAAATTGCCAACATACGCTGGATCATGGAGAAAGCTAGGGAGTACCAGAAGAACGTCTACTTCTGCTTCATTGACTATGCTAAAGCCTTTGATTGTGTGGAGCACAACAAATTGTGGCAAGTTCTTAAAGAGATGGGAATACCAGAGCATCTTATTTGTCTCTTGAGAAATTTATATGCAGGTCAAGAAGCAACAGTGAGAACTGAACATGGAATCACTGACTGGTTCAAAATTGAGAAAGGAGTTCGGCAAGGCTGTATACTGTCGCCTTGCCTATTTAACTTGTATGCAGAGCACATCATGAGAAATGCGGGATTAGAGGAGTCACAAATTGGGATCAAGATTGCAGGGAGAAATATCAACAACCTCAGATATGCAGATGATACCACTCTAATGGCAGAAAGTGAAGAGGAACTAAAGAGCCTGTTGATGCGGGTGAAGGAGGAGAGTGCAAAGGTTGGCTTGAAACTCAACATCAAGAAAACAAAGATCATGGCATCCGGCCCTCTCAATTCCTGGCAAATAGATGGGGAAGAAATGGAGATAGTGACAGATTTTATTTTCCTGGGCTCCAAGATCACTACAGATGGGGACTGCAGCAAAGAAATTAAAAGACGCTTGCTCCTGGGGAGGAAAGCTATGGCAAATCTAGACAGCATCCTAAAAAGCAGAGACATCACCCTGCCAACAAAAGTGCGTTTAGTCAAGGCTATGGTCTTCCCAGTTGCAATGTATGGCTGCGAAAGTTGGACCATAAGGAAGGCCGAGCATCAAAGAATTGAGGCTTTTGAACTCTGGTGCTGGAGAAGACTCTTGCGAGTCCCTTGGACTGCAAGGCGAACAAACCGGTCAGTCCTAGAGGAGATCAACCCTGATTGCTCTTTAGAAGGCCAGATCCTGAAGACGAAACTCAAATACTTTGGCCACCTCATGAGAAGGAAGGACTCCCTGGAGAAGAGCCTAATGCTGGGAGCGATCGAGGGCAAAAGAAGAAGGGGACGACAGAGAATGAGGTGGCTGGATGGAGTCACTGAAGCAGTAGGTGCAAACTTAAATGGACTCCGGGGAATGGTAGAGGACAGGAAGGCCTGGAGGATCATTGTCCATGGGGTCGCGCTGGGTCGGACACGACTTCGCACATAACAACAAATAGATATATAGATGTAGATATATAGAGAGGGCCTCTTGTGGCGCACAGTGGTAAGCGGCAGAAATGCTGTGTAAAGCTGTCTGTCCATGAGGTTGGGAGTTCAATCCCAGCAGCCGGCTCAAGGTTGACTCAGCCTTCCATCCTTCCAAGGTTGGTAATATGAATACCCAGCTTGCTGGAGGGTAAAACGGTAATGACTGGGGAAGGCACTGGCAAACCACCCCGCATTGAATCTGCCATGAAAACGCTGGAGGGCGTCACCCCAGGGGTCAGACATGACTCGGTGCTTCCACAGGGGATACCTTTACACACGCATATATATAAAATCAACATCAGCCGCAGTAATAGCACCACATTTATAGCACCAAACTTATATTCCTATATATTTTTTTAAGTTTAAAAAACAAACAAACCAAGATAAACAAAATCTTTGACTTCTGTTGTAGGCAAACAAAATAAACTCCTATCACGACACATACTTATAAAAATTCTCATTCATTTCAGAGGTGATTGTGTACCACCTTTTTCTACGGAGTTAGAAAATGGATAATTTGACTCCCAAATGCCAAGGCTCTTAATGTCAAATTGGGTCTCTAGAGTCTGAAAAATATAGGTCTTGCATAGTGTTCTTTTTGCTATTGCCATAAGGACGACCTTGTCTTTATTGTGAATCATTGTTCTTTGCCAAGATTTTCTCACTGTTGTTAAGAGTTCCCAAACCTATTATGGCTCAAGAAATGTGGACTGTCATGACGATGAAGCAACCATAAGGGCAGACCTTGTCAATTCCTGTCAGTTTACACTGGGAGACATTTCATATTCTATTTGTTCAGTAGGATGCATGATATTCTTTGTACAGGTACATAATGAAAACATGATGCTTGGAGGTTTTCTTTCTGTGTTTAAAAGGGGATTCTATGATGATCATAGATTTGTGTTAAATTCTTTGGCAAAACTGTCAACCATGTTAGTGGGCTCCTCAATATATAGATGGTAAAATGAATCTCCCTTGAAGCTCTCACTCCTGGATGTAGTGCTATGGGGGAAAATCAGTTTAAAGGCATTTTTCTTCCATTTTTGGTGACAGGAAGATGAGTTTTGATTGCACCATTTTCAGTTGGGGGGAGATGGAAAGTGAGATATCATATTATGATTGCAGATTGCTTTGAAACGGTGCAAAGCCTATACATTTTTAAAGTGTTAAAACTTGTGTGATTAGCAGTTCTGGAGTAAAGAAAAAAAGGCCCTATGGCCTGATAACTGAGAATGAAATGTGGAATAATAAACAGGGAAGAACCCTTGAAAAGAGAACATTCAATTCCAGAACTCAGGTTGGGCTGTCAGGCGACTGGTAAAGGGACTCCCCTGCCCTCAGGTCCCATTGCCCACTACTGTTGGAAGGGACAATGGGAATAAAAACAAAGCCTGTTTACAGGAAATTCTTACTATAGAGTTCTCAGTAGGGTTGTGTGCGGTGGCGTCGGAATTGGTCATTCCAGGCCAAAGCAGCCAGCGCCGCACCGCAGGGGGGGAGGCGCAGGCGCCGGTATGTAACTCGGCTCACACACAGACATGGAGCTCCGCACCTGCATGTGCCAACTGACCCACCGGCACCTGCGCCTCCCCCCCTGCGGTGTGGTGCTGGATGCGTCAGTTGGAACGGCTGATTTGGATGCCGCCGTGGATAACCCTAGTTCCCGGTGGTACCTGCAGCTATACCAGTGGTGAAGGGTTGCTCTAGGAATCACCAGAAACTCTATGTCAAGAACTTACATTGAGTAGACAAGGTCTTATTTTTTCTTTTGAATCTTTTTTCTTGGGAGAAATTTTTTTTTCTTGATTTTTTTTTCTTGGCTACAACAGACATTTTAAGACTGGTGGAAGTTTCTTTGAGAAACACGCCTCCCCCCACCCCTAAAAGGGGAAGTTAACAGCTCAAAAAGTATCTCAGCAGTTGCAGAGAATCAAATGGCAGTGCACAGGCACTAGAAATGTTTCAACCAGTCTCCAAACTGGTACCCATTTCTTTGGGGACAAGGGAAGAGTGCTATATTGTCACCAAAAATAGAATCATCTCATGAATATTGAATAGGGAAGTTAACAAATTCTAGGAGACTACTGAGTAAGAGAATTAACAAGTAATATCTCCACCTATATAAGCACCAAGTTGTCCCTGCTCAAAAACCTGGATGGAGGCAAAATTTGAAATAAAATAAAAGGATCTTTATTGAAAAATAAATTTAAAGCCCAAACAAACTTGCACACAATCTAAACTTAACACAAACACACAAGAAGTAAAAAGGTGAGATGGTTTGATATGGAGTACAATATTTGGGTCAGGGAAAGATTAATAGACTAGAAATCGAGCCCGCTGTAATTTTAAGACAGTGCTCCCCCCGGGCCGCGGCCTACCTGTCTCTGGAAGGGCAGGGAGGAACTTGCAGTGGGCAGGAGGCAGCTTGCAGGCTCGGAGGGCAGGAGGCAGCCTGCGGGCTCAGTGAAGCTCCTCTGATGCGGGCGGGCAAGTTTCGGCCAGTGGGTGGGGGGGGGGTCATTGTCGGCGCCCCAGGACGGATCGGCGGCAGCCAGTCCTGGGCGCGTGGGCCTGGGGGTGACAGCCAGACTGTTTTCATGGCGCGGCGGGCGGGAGCAGGGACATGGCGGCATCTCGCTGTGGCGGGTGGTGCCACAGGCTGCTCCCGGCTGCGCGTGGCTTCTGCAAGGGGTCAGAAAGTGAGGCGCGATGGCCACGGGTGTTGGGGGCGGCTGGAGTTGCAGGCAGCCGGCGAGCTGCCTCGTGTGGGGCGAGCGACAGAATGGCGGCGGTGAAGCGGGCGCGAGCAAAGTGGATGGGGGTGGATCAGGAGGTGCGAAGCGCCTCCCGGATTGTCAGTCCGGGGGAAGGGGCCTTTCGGCACCCTTCCTCATCACGGAGAGGGTCCGCCCTCAGGGCTCTTAACCAATTATTTTATCTTCTCTGCAGGAGCGGTTAAAGATAATAGATGTCCAGGTGTTTGACTATCTGTTCATTAAGGAAGGAAGATGGCTGAAGTGGAGATGAATTAATTAAGAGAAAGAATGACCACAGGTGTGGAAAAAGTACTACATGCTAATGAAGGAAAAGAAAAGGTGACATTATGGCATCAATAAACCTCATTAACATATTTGTTATATTTATATACTGCCCCCTTGTGGCTCAGGGTGGTTTACAGAGAACATGAAAGTCATAAGATGGATACAATATAGGTTCAATAACTGCATCAATTAATAATAACAGTGATAATAGCAACAACATCTTTAATAAGTAATAACTAAACTGTTAACATATAAACTGCAACTCCACAGATTAGTCAATGCAAGTTTACCCCATGGTGTACTTGCTGGGAATATCTGGGGTTCTGGGGCCCAGTAGTTATTGTCAAGTCAATTGGCCTTAACCAAATGCCTGGCAGAAGTGCTCTATTTTGCAAGCCCCTCGGAACTAAGGCCAGTAGAAGAGATCCTTCATTGAAATAATAATGTTATCCTAAGGTAAAGGTAAAGGTATCCCCTGTGCAAGCACCAGGTCATGTCTGACCCTTGGGGTGATGCCCTCTAGTGTTTTCTTGGCAGACTCAATACAGGGTGGTTTGCCATTCCCTTCCCCAGTCATTACCATTTTACCCCCCAGCTTTTGGGTCAGCTTCTTGGGTGACTTGTTTCATTTCTAGCCAAGGATTGTTTTGTGCTAATGAGATGCGGGCAATGTTGTCCCAAGAGTGGATTGTGAAGAAACTCCCTTTCTGCCCATAGGAGGGGGGGGGAGGTCTAGGCCCTAACAGCAATGGGGACTCGTGTGTTCTAAGATGACAGACTTCTCAGTTTTACTGTACTGCTTGAGCCTTTGTACAAGGCATATGGTTAAAACAGGTCGACTGGAGAAACCTCATGGAGGTTTCCTTATAGGAACTGAAAAGACACATTACTTATTTCTACTGTTTCCTACAATTAGCCTTAAAGCTCTTCTCAGTCTTCTTAAGCTATAAAGAGTAATACTGAAAGACACAGTGGAGGAAAAAAAAGTGTTACAGTCAATGAAATTTTAGTTTAAAAAATAAAACAACCTGGCAAGTTAATGTAACAAGAATTTAATAATTCATAAATTGAACTTCAGCATCTGTTTAATAATGGATCAACTGTCACAGCAAGTTCACTTAAAGATCAACACAGCACACGTGTTTAATGTTTTCCAGCCTTTCTAAGATAAGCAGTACTACAAACATTATTTTGTATTTATACTCATTTCAATATTTTATTTCTTTCGGGTTGCTTTGAGAAATGAAAGCCTCTGCCATGAAAAACAAAAGTGTAACTCACTTCCCCTTACTGACAGGATAAGAAAACAGATCAGAGCGCCACTTTATTTATGTATACTTTTCATAAATGATTCACTGAACTTTTTGCCGGCACGGTTTCATTATAATTCTGCGCATTATGTATCCAATCAACAAAAGTCAAATGTTTAAGCAGCTGTGTCGAAATCACTTGTATGGCAGGCCAACAATTATGACAGTTTTGATCAGCTTTGCCCTCTGATAAGGAGAGAAGAACATGGATTTATGGATAAAGAAACAGGAAGGTGAAGAGGGCAGCGTTTCCAGTTTCACAGCTAACTTTGTGTGCCATGCTGTCAGGATGGGACTTCGCTCGGAACTTATCACATTTCTTAAAAATGTGTGAAAACAAAACAGGACTACAGAAACAAAAAATTGAAAGAGTGGGAAAAGGAAAAGGAAATAAAGCAGTTGCAGGGTCTTTACCCCACACATCAAATGATGACATGAAAGAATCAACTAGCTTTCATTTATTTAATGAAATGGATGATTTCATGTGACTTCTAATTCCAATAGGCTGATGATTTTGAGGGTAGGCTGCACTAGGCAACTACTGCAGATGCCTTTTGGGCAGGTCCACCTTGGCTCAGCCTGTGCTTCTTCCAGACTTGCCTATCTCAGCCTGCACAATCACAATGTATTGAGAGGTGCACAGCTTCTTCCTTCTCCCCTGCCACGCTGCAAGGCTCCTGCCAGGTTCAAAGGTGCTGCTCAGCACCAAGTGTGCCTCTTCACAGCACACTCCACTACAAGGCCTGTAGTGGCCTATTTCAAACACACACACACAATCGTGCTAGCTGCCTCAGGAGGTTTGCTGATTAACCCTCCCTATCCTGAGCAATGTGCCCTATTCATGCTGACTCATTGCGGCCTCGTAGTTTAGGACGAGGCCTGTCCTACCCATAGGGGGCAGCACAGAGCAATTAAAAAAAGGTTTTGTACCAAGCTCATTTGGTGAACAACCCCCCCTCCCCCCAAAAAAAATCCTTCTAGGCCCTGCATTAGTAATCAGATAATCCTATGTTGTCCCTTGGGAAACTGGGGGCGGGGGCCAGCTGCAACAAAACGCAGGAGGGAGGGTATAACAGCAGAAATAGAAGCATGCCGACTCTCCTGATTGGCTGACTCCCTTTACTGCCGCACAAATAGTGTCCCATGCCATATTTAAAGTTAATGTGGGCTGGGCCAAATTAATCCACAGCATCATTTGCTTTCTGAAATGTGAGGATAAAATGGTGAAGGAGGGGAAATCAGCTCATTCCCTTTCACAGACTGTGAATATAGCATGTAGCCTGCATAAGTGTGGCAAAGTATACTTCTAGCATTCTGGATGGTCCCCCTTCTGCATGAGGGGGAAAGGCCTGGACAGTGCCCACCTGGCAGCTGAGTTAATCCCTGTTTCCTGATGACACCAGCACCAGCCCAGGCCTGGCCAAATCAGATCCTCATTTGCCCCATTGCAAACATGGATTCTTCCAGTGTTCCGATCCCTGCCATGGGCACCAGTGGAGCCTATGTTGGCCCCAGGCCCTTCTGGCAGGGAAGAGCCGGGCCTTCCCCCTGCCCTGGGATGATTATGGTTTCCCAGGAAAGACACAAAATGCCCTAGGCGGCTCTGAGACACTGCAAAGTACCACTGAGCTGTCTGGGGCATTTTTTTTCCTGTTTAGGAATGTAGTATTACTACAACATTCCTAAAAAAAAAAAAACAACCCCCGCCACCCCCCACCCCCAGGCGACGGAATGCCCTGACAGCCTTGTCTGGAAGCAGAAATCTGGGGCAGACAGAGTATGCCAGTGAAAACAGTCCCCATGGGGACACAGAAAAGGGTGGGACAAACTGCCCCATCGCAAAGAACCTGCTGCAGTCACCACCATGTAGAATGGGTCATAGTGGGGTATAGAAGGCAGAGGCCTAGTTCATTATAGGATTTGTGTGTTTGTGTATGTGTGTGGGGGGGGGGGTTTCCAACTCACGTACTCCAACCTTACCGCACCTACTTTGTGATAAATATTTTTATGATTGAAACCCTAATCAAGAGATGTATCTTGATCAGGAGAGTAAGAAGAAAAGAAACAAAGAAAACTTTCTGAAGGAGCCGAGTGTAATCCCAAAATTCATCAAAGGAATAAAAAATGTGAATATGACTCACAAACTAGAAAGCTGTTCATTAGATGGAAGAAAGAATCTTATGAGGACTTTCAAGTCCTGCAATAGAGGATACCCCAGCGCATAACTCAGGACTTCAATGGAAATGCTTCTTTTAACTTCAGTGAGCCTTGATTATGAGAAGTAAACTGCTTCTTCTTAACATTTGATTTAGCTTCAGAACTTGCAAAGGGAGAAAAGTTTTTCTTTTTTTCCTCCATTTGATTTGTGTTTTTCTTTCCTCCCACCTGACATGCAAGTTAACTTATAAAATAGAACATACATATACAAAACAAATATTTTTAAAATTACATGTCTGCACCTGAAACTATTCAATTGTGCTAATAATATAGCTAAACACTAATTCACAATCTGACATTTGTTATGTCAAATGGCTCCTTTCCATGAACCTCCACTGGAAAGAGCAATCTCATTCAGAGGCAGACTCTTCTTTCTAATGCAGGAGTCTTCACTTAGCAGAAGGAAGACAATGGACCCAGTTTTTCCATCTGTAGAACCTCATCACTAGTGTCCTGCTATTGAAAAGGGCACGACTGCATTTCTTGACCTCCGGGCCAACTAAGATTGGAACATGCTACCAGCATTCTGCAGGGCCTGCAAAATGGAGCTCTTCCGCCAGGTCTATGGCTGAGACCAGGGCAGGGAGAAAAATCGGGTCGGGGCCCCTCTAGTGCCAGGCAGCACCTAGGCCAGGTGATATCGATGGCCCTCTCTTCTCACCCCCGTTATTAGAAGTTTTTTTTTGGGGGGGGGAATGGGTAATTGTGTAAATACCACCATGTTTCCGTACTGTTGTTATGTTTTTATGTCCTTATTTTAATGGGGTTTTTATTGGAAAGGGAAATTGTAACCCACCATGAGCCAGTCTCGAGAGTGGCGGGAAATAAATGTAATAATATTAATATAAATGATGGTAGTGGTGGTGGTGGTGGTGGTGGTGGTGGTGGTGGTGGTAGTGGTAAAAGAGTCCCTGGCTTTTGCCATTCATGTATATATTCAGATAGCCTCTGGCTTTTGCCATTCAGAGAGCCAGTGTGGTGTAGTGGTTAAGAGTGGTGGCCTCTAATCTGGAGAGCTGGATTTGATTCCCTGTTCTCCCACATGCAATCAGCCGGGTGACCTTGGGCTAGTCACAGTCCTCTTAGATCTGTTCTTACCAATCAGTTTTGTCACAGCTCTCTCAGCCTCACCTACCTCATAGGGTGTTGGTTGTGGTAAGAGAAAGGGAAGGTGATTCTAAGCTGCTTTGAGACCCCTTTGGGAAGTAAAAAACAAGGTACAAAAACCAACTCTTCTTCGTACATGAAGGCATTTTGAAGGACATATTTAGCAATTGGGGTTGACCTGCAGGACACCTGCACGTGGATTTGGCCAGTGATCTGATATATCCAGCTCCTGCAGACAATATGTTCATGAATATCTCTGATCCTCACCGTTCCCCAACTTAGCCATATAGCAGATAGCATTAATTACAGGTTTAGCAAAGATTGTGCTGTTTACATATGAAGATGATAGCATGGATGGTACCATGGTTTCCTAACATCCATCTCAGTAAATTTCTCCTGCTCATCCTCTCTGCCACAAAATAGCCAGATTGAAAACAGAAGTTACCATGTGAACTTGCCCCCCCCCCACACACACACTTGTTACTTCACCTACTCATTTTTCTATGCAACTGAATCTAACCTGCCCTTTTACAATCGGTGGCATATTTTACTAATCTTTATTTACTTGAATTTATAGCCCATCCTCCCTGACATGGTATTGGGTGGATTGCAGCCATTTCCCAAATATGATAGATAAATCAGTATCCCTAGAGTGTTCACAGTGTAAGCAATGAATATAAAGGGCTTAAATGCAACAAATGCACCTGAATTTTTTAAAGTGAGATGATAATGTCAGGAGTCTAAAGGGATTTACATTGGTGTTATATATGAACATGATGTAAATTCATAAATATGTGGAGGGAAATAGAAAAGCACATTCCTTGACTTTGTGCCTTAATAGTGGGGACTTCTAAATGGGTTGTAGCAGAACATGAATGTATCTATTATTAAGCTCCAGATAAATGTTTGGAGATCTAAATCTGATTTATTTGAATACTATCTGTATCATTGGTATAATATCAGGCCAAGCTCTTTTAACAATTTGGATTTTCAATTTGTTCCTGTTGAAGATCAAAGAGGAAACAATCAGAGCAGTTAGGATATCATTTTCTTTTGGCTTGGATTTTTATTTGAGCCCAGAAACCATCACTTGGGTTGCAACAACATATTAGCTGACACAAATCAATACAAATGTCACTATGATCTATGCTTCCACATTAGAAATTAGAGTTAATCTCCAATTCATTCTGAGGTTGTACGGTTAAACATGAAAATTTTTCTCAGCATCCCATGAAGGTATTTGAAAATTATTAATTAAGATGACAGGGTGACTGTTTACTGCCATCATCGTTATGAGCATCATTAATTGTGGGTTCTTTCATACCTGAGTAACGAATATTACAATATCTAATAAATTCAACTGATGTTACCATGGAAATGAACATATTTCATTTCTCTCTTCTTTGCTTTTAGGAAGGAGAAAGAAAATGAAGCAAAATGGCACACTTCCTTCAAGATTTCCTAGCCATCATTTTTGGCTGGCTGGGGTGGGCTTTATCCAATTTGCAATTGGGGTAGTTGACTATGGTCTGCTAACGCAGAGCCCACTGTCAAACCTGTAATAATGGACACTACTGGGAAAGCACTGATGTCTCTCTCAGTTGCCTGCTTCTTCCCTTTCCCCATATGACTTGGATGGGAGGTGGAATTGTACACAGTTCTAAGGAGGATGTGGACAGTAAGCAATAGTATATTCATGGACATGCTACCCAATGGGATACTGGGGGGGGGGGGGCAGGGAGGATTAAAACGTACCACACCTGCTTCATTTCTGATCTCACCAGGCCACTTTACAGCTGTATACTTGCTGCTGAGCTGAGGGAAACCCATATGAATCCTAGGGGGGATGTGGGTTTCCTCATATTATGCTCCCTAAGCAAAAGCCTCTCAATGCGGGCCATGGTCCCAATCCTAATGAGGCATCGGGCATCTGAGGAGAAACCACAACTCATTTGTGATTGTGTTAAGTCTGATTCAGGGTAGAGACCCCAGACGGGAACCTGTATACTCTATAATGTGTGAAAACCTAGCATGGGTTTGTCCCATTTGTGGTATATACAGAGGTTTTCTGTTGTTTATGATCATGAATTACAACTGCAGATGAACTCCCCACCTACTTCCCCATCCCAGCTAGAGGTGTTGAGAGCATGGGGCGGCATGATGTCCACAGCATAATTCAAAGGGCCACGAGGTATTGGACTCCAGAGGCACAACCATCAACTATTATTTGGTGTCTCTCATCCCTTTACATGTTAAAGAGCTATTAATGTGAGCCCTTGCAGTCTATGTATAGATTTTGACTTCGAGGAGGAATTAGGCCTCTGCCTAATGTTGTTTCTTTTGTAAGGGGATAAAATATCCATTGTAACTGAAAGTTAATGTTAAGTTCTATGGGGGTAGATATGGCCTTCAGAGTTCAGAGGCCAGTTCTTTCCCAAGAAAACAATGGCCCTCTAAAATGAAAACATTATATGCACCACTTTTAGCTTTTAGCTTGGCTAGCTTCCTCTCCCTTCTTCTCTTCCTTCCCAATCCTGCTGCATGAGGGTAGGGGACAGGGGGGAACATGCACTCCAAAAATTGTTTTAAGTTTTGGTGGGGTTATGTAGGGCATTATTTCGGGTGCCAAACATCTGGAACCCAAAAAACTATGTGAGAAACTATAAAAAAATAAAAGAACCTGCCTTCCCTCAGAAATGTCAAAATGTGAAAAATTATGTCTTTTAAAAATATTTTCAGTTCCGTTCAAAGTACACACTCTTACTGACCTCTGGGGAACTGGCTAATGATTTTATAAATAGCTATGAAAACCATCCAAGAATTCCAGCCAATGTTCCCTCTAAGCCAGGGGTAGTCAAACTGCGGCCCTCCAGATGTCCATGGACTACAATTCCCAGAAGCCCCTGCCAGCATTCGCTGGCAGAGGCTTCTGGGAATTGTAGTCCATGGACATCTGGAGGGCCGCAGTTTGACTACCCCTGCTCTAAGCCGTAGAGTGTTGTGAGCAAAAATTCGACTTCACGAGCCAGGATTGCTATGAGTTGTAAGCGAGCCTACATTTGACTTTGGCACATGCTAGCATAGTTTACAGGGAACACTGCTTACACTATAGGGTAGATGTGGAGGGAGAAGCCCAATGCCTGCATAATTTATTTAAACCACCATAATAATGAAATCAAATTTGCAAGTAGAAAAAAACTTTACAGCCTTGCTCTTCCAAAAGCAAAATTCAGAACTAAGCCAACAATCCATGTAGTATGGACCAGTGCAGCAGTAAACACCTTTCTACTTTTATTCTGTGGCTAAAGAAATGTATCCGACAAATGGACCAGCCGTGCATAAAGGAATGCAGCACAAAGTAAAACTGTCCAGTTTGGCCTCCATTGACTTTATATTCCCTGTAACATTTTCAGTTTATCTCCACATTTAACAGTTAATACAATGAGTACCAAGTGATTTCTGTGTTTCTTGACTAAAAGGAAAATCCATTTTTTTAATCTCCTGCTCAGCAAAATACTAAGTGCATTTTACCACTAGCATCATCTAAAATTTGCATGCTTGTAGGAACATCATCTGTAACTTTATTGAGGTAATTTCAGGTGGGTAGCCAAGTTGGTTTGAAACAGCAGAACAAATTTTGAGTCCAGCAGCAGTTTTAAGACAGATAATCCTACCCACACTATCTTGGTAGTAAGCACCACTGAACTGACCAGCAAACATGCTTAGAATCATAGCAAACACAACATCCATCAATATTTTTCTTTTAAATTATTTTAACAATTTAAAATTGTATAAATCACTTTTCCGGAATTACAGATAGCGTCCAATAAGCAGCAAAAGTAAGTTACACAAATTATTTTTAAAAATAAGCAAAGTACACAACTGGATGGAGGTGAAGTTTTGAAAGTTATTATGCTTGCAGACAAAAAACAAATTCTTCCCATTACATTTTATTGCAGGCAGTAGCCTTTATTAATGGTAAGCAAATTGCTGTGGGATCTCTAATACATAAATGAAAGAATATGATGACTTCTAAGCTGGAGGGAAATCATTTAGAGGCCCAAAGCACTTCCCTCCCGCCCTTTAACCCAGATCTCCCTAACAAACTAACTCAGACATGAACAATGGTGCAATGCTGCAATGGACAGCAGCCTCTTCCCTGCACCATGCAACGTGTAGTAATCACCTTGCTCCAGGAAATTTACAGTGGTGTTTGGTTTAGTGACCAGTGTAAATACTGCATGCACAAACTTGCTGTCTAATCTGTCACACTGACTGTTTATGCACTGGGAACTTCACTGCCCCCCCCCCCAGCCAAGAGCACAGATCGGGGGTGGATGTGGGTGCAGGAAGAGGTGGGGCAACCTGCCACGTCTAAAACTCCAGCGTGCAGCATGAAACCTACAGTGTATAAACAATTACTGTTCAGCACATGTTGGATAATGCACTTTCAATACCCTTTTGCATATGGACTTTCCTGTGCAAAACAGGAAAATCTTCTAAAGTGCATTGAAAGTGCATCATCCAATGTGTCTGGAATGGGAAGGACCTGCAGAAGCTGCCATTCTGAAATCTCCTGCCAGCAACAACAATGAGGCCTGCAGTCTCTATACCCATCACATCTACTGCATCCAATCAGAATCCAAGGATAGCACAGGATGGGTGTTTTTTTTTTGTACCTTCTTGGTCACCACAGAAATTATGTGTATTTAAGTCTGTTCTTCCTTTAGACTCCCAAAACTGCCACTTTCTTCCTCCTTGGCTCACTATATTCCTGCCCTGCACTAAGCCAAATAAGAATCCAAGAATAAGGGAAGTTTTCCCAAACTTATAGTTGTAACTTGGTGTTTGGGAGCACCATTTGACCCATGATGATGAATGGCAAAGAGGGAATAATGATGACAATGGGTTTCTCTTGGCACCTATCTTTGTGTTTAGGTCATGAGAAACAAGACAAAGCAATATTGCAGTGCTAAATTCTGAGACAGAGTGGGTTTGACAGACTGCTGATAGGCAAGAAGTTTCCTTTTCCTAGAGAAATTTGCACTGAAAAAAGTGTTCTTGCTCCAGAACAGTCATTAAGAAACTCTTAGGCCAATTCTGCACAGGCGGAAAAGGCCGAGAGGGCACGCACATGGAAGTGGGGCTAATCTCCACTTTCACATGATGCAGCTGCCAGGCTGTGCTGTGGGGCAGATTGTGGTGTTCCACATAATCCCACCTTCATGCAAAATAACCCCCCATGCCCCCGCCAAGCGGTGTAACCTATCTGCTGCCATTCTGTTTCCCAGGGGGACACATTTCAGTACTGCATTGCTGGCGGCCTGGCACAGCTGCCACCATGCAGAATGGCACTTAGTTTAACCAATCAATTTGAGTCTTGAACATTCATTCTGGGGAGCTGTTTAAAATATTACTTTGAATTCCACAGAAGAAATGTGAGATTGTACTTACCATCTACATATTTGTAAAAGCAATTAAGCTTTAAGTGAATAGCTGAATAAATGTAATGACAAATAACTAAATTTCTCAGAAGATCAAAAGCTGGATTACAGTTTATGTTGGTTTATGGCTTTCCCTTTAAATGGGGCTTGCAGAAAGCCCGAAAAACAGCTGTGTGATTGGGGAGCACTCTGCTCCGTGCTGCTCTTCTGTTTTTTCCTGTCTTATACATTCACTTTGAAATTTAAAGGGACTGCAGAAGACAGCTTAAAACTGCTCAGTGGTGGGAACTGGTTTTGCTGCTGTTGTGGGGAAAAGAAAGCAGAAGTTACAAGAGACTCTGAATCCCTTTAAAGCCTTGTTTTCTGCTGTATCTATGAACTGTCATAAGCCACCACAAGCTGCTTTAGAAGTTCAAAGAAGTTCTTGACAGTTGACATTTCACAAATTTTGGTTAATGAATCATCAGAATTGATGGTTACGTTTGTGCCCATTCCTAATCACATGAAGAATGGAAGTAGAGGAATCATACATGAGAAACTTTAAATTCTGTCAAGGCTTTAACAACTGAAGTTTCTCATGAGTCCCCCTCAGGACAAATGTGCAGCCATTTTTTCCTCTACATACTAACTAAATCTAATCAAAATATTCATTCATTATTTATAATATGATATGATATAATATAATATACATATTAAATAAACATACAACTTGTACAAGCTTAAGACAAGGGACACACAGGGAAAGATCAGTACCGCCACATGTGTAGTGTATGAACAATATTGTCTAACAGTGTTCTCTAGGGCAGTGGTCCCCAACCACCAGGCCGCGGCTCCCTCTCCCCGCCCCCCCCCCCGCAGTCAGAAACTTCCCAGGCCGCAAGCAAATCGGCCGCCAAAGCAAGCTTCTTTTTGCGGGAGGGGGGAGAGGGAAGAGCGGCCACCCAGCACATGTGCGCATGCGCAGGAGTGCCACGCATGCGCATTTGTGCCATGCATGGTTGCAAATGCACATGCACAGCAGTTCACGCATGTGTGTTTGCGACCGTTTGCAAACGCGCATGCACGGCCACTGGATTGCCCTCCCCCCCACACCGGTCCACAGCCTTAAAAAGGTTGTGGACCACTGCTCTAGGGGGTGAGTATCCAAGAAGAGTTCATCCATTCTTAAACCATTGACTTCAGTGCATTTAGGACTTTTCTTCCCTCTCACGTTTTGATTCAGTAATGCAAACTGAATATTCCAGAGGTAGAAGGTCAGTAAGCCTTTTGTCTGTGTTATCAAACATACTGAAATATAAGTACACTTCAAAAATGTCAAAATACCTGTTTCTGAACACAAATGATTCTCTTTCATGGATGAGTGTCCTTCATCCTCCCATCAACGATCAAGAATTTTTGCTCATTAGGCATGTGTCTTATGTTTCCTTTCTGACACATAATATTGCATTTTCTTGCCTCAGCAAAAAAGCTATACCATCATATTCTAAAGTAACAAAGCCTAAACAATATCAGACAAACTCTGCCCCAGCAAGAGTGTTTTGATTAATTATACAAGGCAACTCAACAACTCTATCTAGTAAACCATAACACAAGTTGAACTTCTTCACTTTTTAAGGGTCTCCTTCTTGACAGAAAGATTGATTGGCAAGATGTCTATTCCTGCACCTTTCATCTATCTTCGATATCCTCATAAATGTTGAATTAAGCAGGGTTTTTTTTTAAATCCTCTATCAAAAACCCTGTGGTATTCACTGAGAGCAAATGTAACAGAGTCAATTCTTCTTCTGTTGAACACAATAGGCTTCTGTCAGCTTGGAAAACATTTATTATTAGGAATTTCGTAGCATGGGTGAAAATATGAGATTTAGCAGGAAGAAAATAGCAGGTATCTTTCTAGATCATTTGGTATGGGCATGGTTTTATTAATTCACTAATACTAATATAATTGACAAATGGAGACCCGTGATACTCATAGGGGATTCCTTCCCCCTGTTAACTTTATTTTCCCACCAGTCACTGCCAGCTAAGAGAAGGAAGGTGTCCCCTCCATGAATAGCATGGCTCCTGCTCCCCCACTGTTTCAGCCACTTCCACCAGGCTGCCATACTCCCCAAATTCACCATCAACACTGATGCCAGTGAGCCCATCACCACTCCAGTGCAGGCAAGTCACAGCAATCAAGTGTCAACAGTGGTGAAAGAACTGTGTTGACTATTTATTCATTTCTGGACATAATTCAAAGAACTAGAATTAAAGCCATAAATGCCGTTGGTGCAGGATACCATTGAGTTCCCTGCTCCCATAGAAAGTCTACATACACTGAGGGTAGAGCGGGAGACCTTTCTCCAAGTTTTGGCCCTTATTCAGGTTTACTTGGCTGGCTTGAGAAATTGGGTTTTTTCAGAGTAGGCATCTGTATTTAGAAATCCTCACCTCAATGAAAATTGGCAATGGTGATTGATGGGTCCCAGTATATTTCACTGGCTATTTATATTTTTGTGCTGTTGTCTTTGAGATGAAATGCACTTGGTTTAACTTTTCTAAAAAAGATTTCTACATTTTATTTATAAGCTTGTGTCTTGAACTGCTTAGATAGTTTGAATAAGACATGTAGAGGGATAGACTTTAAAAAATAACTAAAAACAGTTGCAAAATATTGCAGAATTTAAATATCCACTAATTTCAGTGACTTTGAAAAATAATCACTTTTTGGGGTTTGCCGCTTAAGCTATTTCGTGATGCAATTTTGTGATTTTATTATGGATCAGCACTGTCCCCTTTATATCTTCCTTTTATCGTGCAGCTGTTTTATTAGTGCATTTTTCCTATTTGGTCAGGTAGGATATGAATCCAGTAAATCTAATTTAATTTTATCTATAGATGGCACTGATATAATTAAACTAGAAACTCTATGGGCTGCTGCCAGCATTATATGGAAGGAAAGAACAGCAAATGAGAAATATATAGCTTGATCAGGAACCCCAAGTAAGCTTCAGTCTGGGGTTTAAATATTTTAGGATTCTAATGTAAAATTATACACTTCCCTTCATGGGTGAATTTGAATATACATTCAGCATCTGCCAAATTTTTTAGAGCATGCAACCCATGGGTTTAGCCACAAATGAAATTATGACTTTTATGATTCATGTTGTGTAATGGCTGCAAGTGTGCTGGTGGGTCGAATTCAAAGGACCTTAAAAATTATGATTACAGCATCCAGGAATTGCCAGCTCTCTGCAATTTTCAGTAGAGCACCCTGTCTAGCAGAATTCCTTTTCAGATGAGGCCTGGTGGTGTTAAACACATTCTGAGGAGAGACATAACCAAATATTTTATTTAGACTGGCTTTAGGAACTGCTCTAAATTTCAGTGGCTACTATCTACCCAATGCAATGAGCGCCCTGTCTACCCTTGTTTTGCTTTGTGAGTAGTTAATTCAAGAGCTTTCAGCATTTTGGGAGACCCAAGGTACTGTCTGCATTAACTGGGATTAGAATTCTCTCACTGAAATGATTAGTTAGGTGGAACTTGTAAATGAAACCATGAAACTGCCTTGTAATGAACTGGCACTTTGATTAATCAAGGTCAGTATTGTCTACTCAGATGGGCAGCAGGTATTCAGGGTCTCAGTTAGAGGTCTTTCACATCACCTAATTCCTGATTAAAGCTGTGACCTTGTGCATACCAAGCTGATGCTCTACCACTATACCACAACTGATTCTCTAGTCATAGTCCAATGTACCTATGGCATTGCTCTCCTAAATAATTGAATTAAATAATAAATCATTTGCCCTGACTGTTCTTTTAGAAGGCCAGATCGTGAAGATGAAACTCAAATACTTTGGCCACCTCATGAGAAGGAAGGACTCCCTGGAGAAGAGCCTAATTCTGGGAGCGATTGAGGGCAAAAGAAGAAGGGGATGACAGAGAATGAGATGGCTGGATGGAGTCATTGAAGCAGTCGCTGCAAACTTAAATGGACTTCGAGCAATGGTAGAGGACAGGAAGGCCTGGAGGATCATTGTCCATGGGGTCGCGATGGGTCGGACGCGACTTTGCAACTAACAACAACAACAACAATGAACCAAAGGACAGTGAATACTGCTTTTCTATATCAGCAGTTCTAGTGGTAGCACATTACCTTCTGTCTGTTCTTTTGGATGGGGTTCTGTGACCATGCAGACATGAAACATGCCCTCCTATCCATGATCCTATCCTATTCAGGTAATTAAATGATTTGAGAAATAATAATTTTTAATGACTTGGATCTCATAGAGCAGGGGTAGTCAATGTGTGGTCCTTCAGAAGTTCATGGACTACAATTCTCATGAGCCCCTGCCAGCAAATGCTGGCTCATGAGAATTGTAGTCCATGGACATCTGGAGGACCACAGGTTGACTACCCCTGTCACAGAGGATTTCCATAGATTGAAAGGGCAAGGGTTAATCCAGAGATAATAGATCAATGACACGTGTGCAACCACATACTATTAGTATTGGGAAATCTCTGGTATTTACAGCAGAGAAAGTCTTTTCAAGAAAGGGCGGAATAAAACTTGGGCGGCAGGGGGAAGAGTGGGAGAGTTATCGTAATAACAGCTAGCGTATTATTTAAAGTAATTGTATTACTTTGCATTAGACAGAGTTTAAATTCCTATAATTCATCCCTGTGGAAGCATTTGCTTGATCAAATAGACGAAAACAGTCAGCAATGCTCACACAAGAGATATTGAATGCATATGTATAGTCTCAGTTTTCCATTGGGAGCAAAGATGGAATGGAGTAGCCTGATCTTATCAATTCTCAGAAGCTAAGCAGGGTTTGAGCTTGGAAGGGAGCCCACCAAGGAAGACGATGCAGAGGGGGGCAATGACAAATTGCCTCTGCTTCTCTCTTATCTTGAAAGTCCCTTGCTGGGGACATTGTAAGTCAGCTGCAACTTAAAGGCACTTCAAATGCCCTCACCCACAATTTTCTTCCTTTATTTCTTTAGCCATTTAGCCCTAAAATCTATGGTCTGGTTAGAATTTTTGATGCATCCCATGAGTTGATTGTAGCTCTAATACTATTAAATGATTTTTGCATTGTTGTTTTCAATGATATATTTTTACAAACCATTAGAAGATGATATGTGCTCCATGTTAAAACTGGTATAATGCATGGAGACTTCATGAGACAGTACATGAAATGATTGTGGCAGAGACTGTTCTATCATTGCTAAATACTGATGGATTCCATTGAGCTGTCAGGGTTGGTAAGAAGACAACTGTAGACTGATCTTTAGCAGAGCAACTTGAATAAACTTCAGACAAGTGGAATTGAGTTGGATAGACTGGTGGGACAAGGTGCTTTTTTAGTACCCTCACTTCTACACAGCCTTAGGCCAGTCCTGGAAAGAGGGAGTGTTTGTTTCTTATCAATCCAAAGTAAGTCCAGAATGTACCTCTTGGACTATCTAGTAACAGAAAGATGTGGTGCTGAAGCTGGCAAGCAATGAGCCAGACACTTCTTTGCAGGCCTTCACTTCTTCATACTCAGAAGTGGTCCTGCTGCCATTCCCCCACAGTGCCTGGAGGAGGGTTTTCTTTGACTTTTAAAATAATCTGCAATTGTTAGACTGCTACAGAGCAATAACATTATAATGATCTGGTGCCAAGATCTACTGGTGTCTCTGAACACAAAGGTTCTGTTTAAAGAAGAAGTACACAACAGTGCTTTTTAATGGCATTGCTTCCCTATTTGTTTATCTAGAGCTGTTAGAACAGCTTTATCAGTGCTGTGGTGAGGCCAAGGTCACCCAGTTGATTGCATGTGGACGAGGAGCAGGGAATCAAACTTGGCTCACCAGATTAGAAGTTGGTGATCTTAACCGCTACACCAGTTTCCCATGTGCAGCATCTGAAAAATCAGGCAGGAAAAACATGGTCCCATTTCGATTTTTGGAACTGGGGAATGAAAGGGGAAAGGGGGGGGGGAAGGGTGATCAAGCAGCTTTCTCCTGATCATTCAGGCATCCATGCCCCTTGTTTTAAAGCCTTCCGGTTAGACAAAATGACTTTTGGGGCTCCAGTTTCCCATGTTCAGCCTCTCCACGAATCCATCCAAACACAAATAAAGTCCCCCAAAAAACGAATCCCCAAAACAGGGTGGTGGTGGTGGGGGGTGCTGTATCATTCTGACGTTTCTCCATAGCAATGCGAAGGTGTTACTTTTAAAATTAAAAATGCATTTGTGTTGTGGCATAACCACCTAGCAACACGGAAGTACCTTTAAAAAAACAATTTGGGGGCTTGGGGGCAGGGGGGGGAGAAAGTTTCAGTCCACAAGAGAACTGCTGTGCTGTGATTGGTGGCTTGCTGTAATTGACAAACCAAGGAGCGGGCGGGGGGGGGGAGAGTTCAGTTTGTTTTCCCTTGCAGCCTTGTCAGGAGGCAAATCCCCGCAATGGGGCAGAGGGAAAATGTGGGACGGGTCTCCCTAAGCGGAGGGCTGTAAATGTAAGGTTTCCCATCCGATGTTTGCAAGCAGGAAGCCACTCGCATTTTAGCCCTCCGTGCGGAAATGGTTTCAGTATCTATCGTACGTCCTGTAGTTCTCATCAATAAGAACACTTTCTTATTCTCTAAGAAGCATTATGATTTGTGTTTGGGTGATTTGAAAGCTTTATCTTCTGGATAATATGGATATTTTATGAGAGTGGGTTAATGTGAATTGTTTTGCATATCAAGCTTCCTCTGATGCCGCTTCTTCCTATTTATACATGTCTCCAAGAGAATCATTTATAAATACAAGTTTAATTTCTCTGTTTCTCTGCCCAGCACTATGTAAGATTTATTTCTCTAAGTGCCAAGTATATGTGTGTGCATAATTTCAGCAGCAAAGGACAAGATTCAAAGGTTGACCTTTCGATATACTGAATTAGGAAGAAGAAAAAACCACCACTGCCCAGGTTTATCATAAGTATAGGCCACTTGTCAATACAACAGGTATGTGTCTTAGTGATGTGCAGTTAGTGTCTGGAGCCCAGTTTCTAGTTTTTAAAAGAAGTTACAATGGTCACCTTTATAAAAGGTAAAGGTATCCCCTGTGCAAGCACCAAGTCTTGTCTGATCCTTGGGGTGACGCCCTCCAGCGTTTTCATAGCAGACTCAATACGGGGTGATTTGCCAGTGCCTTCCCCAGTCATTACCGTTTACCCCCCCAGCAAGCTGGGTACTCATTTTACCGACCTCAGAAGGATGGAAGGCTGAGTCAACCTTGAGCCAGCTGCTGGGATTGAACTCCCAACCTCATGGACAGACAGCTTCAGACAGCATTTCTGCTGCTTTACCACCCTGCACCACAAGAGGCTCTGGTTGCCTTTATAGTGCAGTCCTAAACAATGTCAGTGGGAGAAAGCGCCATCATGTCACAGGTGACTTATGGTGACTCCTTGGGGTTTTCAATGCAAGAGATGGCTTCCCATTGCCTGCCTGCCTCTATGTCATGACCCTGGTACTCCTTGTAGGTCTCCCGCCCAAACCCTAGCCAGAGCCAATCCTGCTTAGCTTTTGAGATCTGATGAGATCAGGCTACCTTGGACTATCCAGGGCCTATTCCACACAAATAGAATAATGCACTTTCAATGTGCTTTGGCAGCTCGATTTTCCTGTGCAGAAGAGGAAAATTTACTTCTAAAGTGCATTGAAAGTGCATTATCTATTGTGTACAGAATAGGCCTAGGTCACAGCTCAACACCCCCTTGTAAGTTCATATAAGTCAGTGAACTTAGAAAGGTGTAACTTTGCTTAGGACTGTGCTGTAAGTGAGGCAAACCCATGATCTGTCCAACATTTTTGACGCTCCAGTGTATCTTGATGGCTAAAATACATGATCAAAGTCCACACTGAGTGTCGGGATGCATCTGTGATGAGCGAGGGGAATGCTTTTGATTCCTATTCACTGTGATATGCTCTCCTTCAGGGCAAGACTTGGCATGCTTTCCCATTGTCAAGACAGAAATGAAGGTAGTTAGTTACCTCCCTCAGGCTAAATAATTTGTAATTTAAATTATGTCAGCCAAAACTCCTAAGGTTATCAGTTATTGTAGTCAGAGGGATGGAAGAATTATGGAGGGACAGTAGCTTTTCTAGGAACAATAACAAATATTCATCTTGTAGGAACAAAAACCGATTTAAATGTGAAGCAGCAATTGCAAATGGTACATTGTTTGTCTTCACAACGTTTCCCAATAAATCTATTTATTTTGTAAATTCAAATGAATGCAAAAATGGTCTCCTTCAGAAATTTAGCACTTTGTGTCAGATGCTGTTTATGTCCCAGTTGATCTTAATTAGAGAATAATGCAGGCTCTTCAAACCTTCCATGTAGTTAAAGCTCATTTAAATCTCATGCATAGACTACATTTGCTGGAATTAGGCCGCAATCAAAGTAAATTATTAACAACCGTTGTGCCTAATTGCTCTGATTATTGTGGAAGACTATTTTGGTTGTCGCCCTGTGGTTAAGGTTGGATGCTAACATGAGATTACAATAAAATCTAATTTCCTAGTATACGTTCAAATCAAATTTCTTTTCATACACAAAAATAATGACATGGAATGAAAGGTGCTACTGGAGCCTCTGGAATATGATTGCAACATTTTCTACATTAAAGAAAGGCAATGCAGTCTTAAAAGTTACCATATGACGTCGAGGGGTAACCTCTTCTGCCAACTTAACATTTTCATTTAAGACTGTTTTTTTTTCCCCAAGTAATTTTGTCTAACTCAAGGCACAAATATATATGATTTGTATTAGCAGTCATGATGCAGTACAGTTGTCAAACAAGAAGAAAAGTGAAAGGCACAGAAATGTCAACCTTTGTACTCAAATGTCCCTTCCGTGAAGCAGTGGTTCCCAGAACCCAAATTATTTACTATATCAGAGATGGTGAAAACTATCGTAAGTCTTAGCAGAATTTATATTGACAGGTAATTTTTTGGGGGAAATTGTCTTGAGGATCTGTTTCAACCGACAGAAGGGTATACATCTCTAAATATGTGTCTGATTATGTGTAGCCGTTGCCAGGCAGTGGCAACGGGCAGGAGGTCTGTGGGCCACGATTTGTAGGGGGGCTGCAACAGTGGCTGCAATGTCACATCAATTCCAGCAAAAAATTGGACATGACTGTGATGCACCTTTTTCACTCACACAGACAGCTGACCACACTCTCTCCCATAGGCTAAGAGTTACAAGTAGGTCAGCCTGTCACACATCACTACCCTTCTTGCCTCGTTTAAAATATAGAGAGAGCCATGAACATTTCACCTCCCACTGCAGGTGGCTTCTTCCTTCTAATCTCTTGGGGCCACGTGAAAACTTTATTCGGAAAGGCTTTAAAAAGGTGTTTAACTTTTCTAAAAGCTTAACTTTGAGCTTAAAAGCTGACAATGACAGTTGTTACCTATTTTCCAAAGTAGTATAGGCTTTAGCATTGCATGCTGCCTTGAGCACTCTTTTTCAGTAGAAAGGCAGGCTACAAGTGAAACTCCTTTACATTGGTTAGCTGAACTAGGTCAGGTTGGGAGATTTAACTGTACTAACAGTGTATTTATATAACCCTGGTTTAGAGATCATGTACCTGTTGAGCACTTCATCATATATATGAAATATTTCCTTAACAAAGAAAACGCTGGCAGCAGGGATACATGAAGATTTTGTTCTGGAAAACAGAGTTTGAGTCCAGTGGCACCTTTAAGACCAACACATTTTTATACCATTTCCGCATGGAGGGCTAAAACGCAAGTGGCCTCCTGCTTGCAAACATGGGATGGTAACACTCACGTTTGCAGCCCTTCTCATGGGAAGACTCCTCCCATATTTTCCCTCTGCCCCATTGCAGATTTTGCCTCCCGATGAGGCTGCAAGAGAAAACAAACTGAACTTCTTCCCCTGCACTTTGGCTTGTCAATCACAGCAAGCCACCAATCACAGCCCAGCAGTTCTCACATGGACTGAAACTTTCTTTCCCTGAGTCTAGAAATTAATTTTAAAAAATGCACTTCCACGTTGCTATGCAGTAATGCCACAACACATGCATTCTTAATAAAAATCAACACTTCCCTGTTGCTATGGAGAAATGCCAGGACAATACAGCATCCCTCCCCCCTTTTGGGATTCATATATATAAATTTTACTTTATTTATGTCTGGGGGGATTCTTGAGAGACTGCACATGGGAAACTGGAGCCCCAAAAGTCATTTTGTATAAATGGAAGCCTTTAAAACAAGGGGCATGCATGACTGAATGATGAGAAGAAAGCTGCTTGATCACTCATCCCACCCTCCTCCCCCTTTCATTCCCCAGTTCCAAAAAACCAAAACGGGACTGTGTTTTGCCTACCTGATTTTTCCAATGCTGCAGGGAGCTTTATATCCCTCCAGCAACTAGAGGCTGTCCCGGGGCAAATTCTTTGTGCAGAAATGGTGTTATTCAAGGCATAAGCTTTCATGTGCTTGCACACCCAAACCATAATGGAATTTTGGGTGGAGTATCCACATGATATTATAGCCTAATCATCCCCTTCTCTGATTTCCCTATCTTTGATATGATCTTGCCCAAACCTGGTTTCATATGCACTTTTTCAGAGACTGAAGTTAAAGAATATTATGTAAATAGGAATATGCACACGGGCACCATTTTCTTTGGCACTCAGAACTGTGGTGGAGAATGGGAGCAGGGGCCAGTGGATCATTCACTCTGACCAGGAGGTTGGAAGCCCTTGGTTATGTTCAGTTAATCTTGTCATGAACCCTGCTGACCTGTCCAGCTCAGTAACTCAAGACTCAGAGTCATCCAAAGTGGAGCCTGAGGAGTCATGGCCACCAGTTGAGGAGGACCAGCAGGACCAGAGAGAGCTGGCCTTTGCTGAGGTGCCTCCTGACAATAGTCCAGCAGCATCAGAAACCATCTTGCCTGAGTCTGCAATGGAAGTCTCACCACTGGCCCTTCCCTTGAAACAGATGCCTATAGCCCCCATCCCCCCCCCCCGCCAAGGAGATGAAGTGCTCAACTGGCTGCATGCAGCACCATCCCAGAGCCAGAGAATGAGAACCATCATTCTTTGCAGAATCCTTTGAAACAAATCCTTTTGTGCAAGTACTGCGTCTCCTGCCATGGAGGCTTTTGGTGTCTTGCTCTTTATAAGTGATCTATACATCGTCTTCCACTGTCTATCTAATTACATTGCTTAATAAGATCAACATATATCTAAGCAATTATTTATCATTAGGAGAAATGGCTGAAGAGGAAGAACACTAGCCCTTCCAAAGCCCATTGGAGTGAAATTACAGATTTCAAGAAAATAGCAAACCTTTGTTGAGTTACCCTACCTCGCAACGGGTAGTCTATTAGACTATGGCATCATCATGCTGTGTATTTCACTGCCTACTTCAATGTTGACACAGTAGGAAGCAGAGAAATGCGAACCAAATGATGTCAGGACATGAAGTAATTTTTATTGAATTGCAGGGAACTGCTGGATGCCATTTCTAGTGAAGCGCTGTTCATTCATTGGGGGGGGGGGATTTTTGTTTTTAGTATCATGTAGTTTCAGCCTTGGGAGGGAAGGCAGCATGGTATAGGCTGATCTTGTGAGATCTCAAAAGATAAAGGGAAAGAAAGGACTGATTTCAACCACCAAGGAAGACTCTGCTGAGGAAGGCAATGGCAAACCACCTTTGCTTCTCACTTACCCTATATACTCACATATAAGCTTAGGTTTTCAGCACCTTTTTCACACTGAAAAGATCTTCCTTGGCTTACATGCAGGTATGTACGGTAACTGAAAGAAAGGCCTGCTCTAGCCAGCCAATCATTGCTCTGGCAGCTTGTAGGACATCAACATTTTGACTGATGGACTCTGATCTTTTTTTCCTTTTGCCTTCACTTCTTCCTCTTTTAATCACTTCTTCCAAACTATTCTTTTGTTTTTTGTGGGTGAAAATTGGGGTACAAAAACCAGCAGCTATTCATCCTCTTGACTTTGCTTTATTTGCTGGGGAGGGGGCTGGATGGGAGAGCCTGTGATGATGGAGCATTTCTCACCCTCGGCTTATATGCGAGTCAATAAGTTTGCCCAGATTTTTTGATAAAATTAGGTGCCTCGGCTTATATGCGAATATATATGGTACCTTGAAAGGCCCTTGCTGGAGTCTCTATATGTTTCCACTCTTGGTTTTTAGTGGGAGGAAAGATGATCAAAGGGAAGACAGGCCCATTTATGGATTTTTGGTGACATAATATGGCAATTGAGAATTACAACGTTGAGAGGGGAGAGCGTTTCTGTCTTGAGATTTATTTATTTGACTTATTTACTGCCCTCCCAGTGAACCGGCTCAAGGTGGTGTTCATCATATCATTCACATAAATATAGTTAAAACAATTCATTAAAACTCAGTGTTAAAATAAGATTCATTAAAAATGAGCTTGAATGACAGTTTAAGTATTAAATCTCAATACAAGATAGCAGCACCAACAGCCCTGCTTTTCCTTATGTTCCCCTGGGACTAGACTTTTTGATACTAATAAAATGTCCTCTTCCAGTCTTAAATTAAATCCTGCTCTGTGCACAATGAAGAGGATTATTTCCACGTAACATATAAGAAGAAAAACCCTCTACAGTAGTGATTCTCAACCTTCCTAATACTGCGACCCTTTAATACAGTTCCTCATGTTGTGGTGACCCCCAACCATACAATTATGCAAGTGTTCTTACACAGAAATTAAACCAAACTTGACCAATGGTGTGAAGATCCATTGTTCACAATTGGTTATAAATTGGTTATAAATTGGTGGGTGCCTTCAGGAGGAGTGGCAACAGTGACGGCGCCCCCGATCCCTGTGAAAGGGTTGTTCGTCCCCCAAAGTGGTCCCAACCCCCAGGTTGAGAACTACTGCTCTACATCTATTCAAAACTAATAGTCCCCTCACCTTGCTGGATCATTATGTGAGTCGCTGGACAAGTGGCAGGCCAATGCAAAAGGCAACACAATAGATTTCCTGATCTATAAGATCCTACCTGTGTTGATGAGGCATCCAGTTTTCAGACTAAGCCCGTAATCACCCAAAGAGAAACAGCATACTTCTTAATTTCTTGTTGCAGGACTGCTCTTCTGAAATTATTTGTGGATGACTACAATTTTTATGAGCATGCTAATTTTTATAAATTAACATATCCTTGGATCAGTCTTTTCAGTGTTAAGCACGGGTGTAGCCTTCATCCCCCCAGTAATATGGGAACAATTTTTTTTGTGATCTCCCTTACTATGATAGATATTATTCATTGCACATCTGAAAAGGCTCCATGTGATCTTATTTGTGCAGGGCAATCACAGCCCAATGGATAAGAAGTCCACTGCCATAATCCTGCTGTGGAAGGGAATGTGGGAAGGAAATTGCAATCAATTGATGAGGAATTCAAGCAAAGCTTATCAAGACATGCATGCCATCGGAAGATAAGGTGCAGTGCACACTATTCATAGATATGAAACCACAAATTGTTCCTGAAACTCCATATAAGAGAAAAAGTTTCATTGACATGGACATCCATTTAACTAATGCTGTGAATGAGATGATTTTGAAATATTTCTTGTTATATACCGTTTTTAATGTCTTGCAATATGGTGCGGTATAATTAAATATATAATGCCATCTATTTCTTGGCGTATTACTATTTACAACATTAATTTGTCAGCTTTCAATTACAACTTCCAGGGGAACTTAAAACCTCTGTGGAAAAGCAATGTTAACACTACACAAAAGTACAAACTACTATTAAGATGAATAAAATAGTTGGTACAAAGACAAACAATAGAAAGATCAATTCTTCATATCACAGAATTGATCTTTTCAAGGTCTGGTCTTAAAGTAAAAGAATATGTCTTATTCTGAATTAGATGACTGATGTATGCAGGTCTTCTTTGACTGACAGCATATCTCCAGGGTCTCAGGTATAGGTCTATGATGGCCTGGTCCATTTCCCTCCCTCAGAAGCAGTTTTTCCTTTGTTTTCTTTCCCTTCTGTGACTGAGCCATCCTAGTTATCTGATATTTTTCTTCTCTGGAGAATTCTGGCTGCCCCACCCTGTGACCATTTCCATATTAGGAGACATACATTGTTTTAGCCTCACTTTGGATGCTGCAAGTCTAGTGTTTCCACATTTCGGCTTTTCTCTCCTTATTTCCCAGGATGAAATTATGAGACGTGCTTTTTTTCACTGAGTCTGATGAAAGCAGCCTCCCATCATGCTTTGTATTTTTTTGCAAATGGTGCCTGCTTGCACATTTGTTTTTATTGCACCCCTTTATCCCACCATTCTGCACCTTGCCTCTCCCAATGTGTCCTGGAAGCAACTTTTAAAAACCCCAAATCTGGGTTATAACATTATAACACTGCTGTGCAAGACCGCAAAACTGTTTTTTTTTAGAAACAACATTGTAACATGATCACCCTTTTTTTAAAAAGGAATTTTTTTTTCGAAACAGAGGGAGAGAGGGAGGAAGGGAGGGGGAAAGGTGACAGAAACGAGGAAAAGGGCATGCCCAAATGGCTCAAAAAGGCGGGTGTTGGGAAAACCATGATTGCACACATTTCCATGTTGGGCAGCCCCAAATTAGGCACCGTTAGGCCCCACTTGGAAAAAATGAAATGTATTTTTCTGGGGAGTCCTTTGTTGTAGGGTAAGGGAGGGGACAATGTGGAACTGCGCCTGAAGGAGCAAATTTTAGTGAAGAAACAAAAAAAAAAGTTGACCTTTTAAAAATGCAAATCCAAATAATATCACTAGTGGAGAAACAGACACAGCATAATATTTTGGTTGTTTCCTCAGCCCAGGCATCTGAGGAAAGGCCTGGGAATCTCCCTTTAGCTTATATGAATTAAAACGTAACTTAAGAAGTTTAATATTCCAAATTAACAAACTATTTTATTCAACATAGAGGGGAAAGGTCAGGGGAAATCAGAGGTAACATATCTGAGGTAACTCATTATAGATAACTATGAGGTAAGATCCGTACGTTCTTATGTTTCAGGCTAATGAGCATTTCTTAAGGTTTTCACAGTTACTTAAAACTTGCTTAAAAAGTTATGTTGAAAGGCTTTTGTTCTAGTATTTTTCAAAACACTCTAGTACTCTTCTTTGAGTATTCTCTGACTCTTTTGATTGCCAGAAGGCTGGTACATTCTTTCCAGGATCCAAACACTTTTGAAACATCATTGTTTGTCTTGAATATTTAACTGATGCTTAAGGTCTCTAAAGGCAGTGTCTAACTACACCAAGCCAGAGATCACTCTTCAGAACTAACTCCCTGTTTGACTGGGTAGAAAAATTCTCATCTCACTGTAGGATCTACTCCCTTTCTTTGCCAATTTCCCAAATTTCTTGTCAATTTACCACAGTCCTCCAATTTTTGTTAAACTGTCCTTAGTCAGGACTGAATTCTGAAATTGTCAGTACTTGACACTTCAGACCTAGGGCTAAAATTCATCAACATAGGACAGCTAACTCAATAGAACAAAATGAAAAGACTTGAACATGACTGGAAAATCCTTTGTTTTCATAGTGTCTTTGTGAGTCTTAGTACAGAGACCTGGCTGCTGTAGTTAAGAAACATTTAGAGACTCTTGGTCTCCAAACCATCAATCAGCTGACAATCATCACTTTTCTATAGTCACTATGGAGCTAACCAAAGAGAAAATATTTTCATGTATTTAGGAATAATTTTCCACATGATTGTGCACAAAGCACTCAACCAATAGATGTCACAGGAAAACTATATAGGCAAGGGTTGTACATGACTGCCCATGTTATAGGGAATTAGCTCATATTTAGTTTATAACCTTCTTGAAGATGCTCCGTGATTTAGGATTTCATGTACTGTCCTAAAATCACTTGTGCCATAATTTTATTACTGAGTCCCAAATTTTTAATTTTTATTGTGTGGAGAATATCTGTTGTTGCTTTTTTTAAAAAGTTACACACCATGCTTCATTTTGTGTAGGCTACCAGATGCCTACTCCCTAGCATGCTGAACATCTGGAAGGTGGTCTGTTGCATATTTAAACAGCAGGAATCCAGCTGACAGTTCTAGCATGGCAAGTTTCTGATGTGATTAGAAATTCACAGAACTGTTGATTGCACATTAGAGTCACAGAAAAGTCAGCTAGATGGCTTCAAACTGCAGCACCTTCTTCCTTGTTCAAGTGCCTTAGAATAGCCATTTGTCTGCCAAATCAAAAGCCATGTGTCGATTTTAATTAGGTTCCAATGGAATGTATTTTGTAAGAAGCTTGCAGGAGATGAGAAGTGTCTTGTACAAGTGAAAAGGCCTCTATTTCAAGGTTGGCCTTCACAAACCGCAGAGTTGAAAAGGATCTCAAGGTTCACCTACTCTAACACACTATTAGGGACTACTGATGAATAGAAGCTCCAGCGGGGGGCCTATCTAACAACTATGTGACAGGTTGCTCCCAAGCACATTGAGGTGCATGTACTCCTTCCTAACACCATCAGATGCCTTCACTATGAGTTGTTAGACCTCTGTGAAATTTACGCCCTGACACTGTTGAGCTTCTGTATCCATGGTTTTCCATTTATTATACTATCAAGTTGCAGATGACCTATGGTGACTGTAGGATTTTCAAAGCAAGAGGCATTTAGAGTTCATTTGGCATTGACTTCCTCTGCATAACAACCTTCCAAGTATTATCCTTCCAAGTATTATCCAGGACCCAACCCTGCTTAGCTTCCAGGATTTGATGAGATCAGGCTAGCCTGGGCTATCGAGGTCAGGTTGGGTTTCCATTACACAACTGTTGATTCAGTCAGGAATTGTTTTCTGATCCCAGTATTTTTGGGGCATGACAAATGATTGGTGGGGCCCCGGCCCCTTTTTTGTGCCATAATGGCCAGGGGTCTGCCTCTTCCCTCCTGCTGTAGTCCCAAAGTCTCAGTCATAAGGGAAAGGGATTCTTAGCAACAGCATGAGGGGAAAGCCAGAAGTCTGCCATGTGAATTGGAAATCCACCTTCCATTAGGGGAATTCCCTCTTGCAATCCAGTTTGGTGTCTTCCTGGATAACTTGACCTGGAAAGGCTGAACAATGGCATAATCTCTTTCAGCTTATAGAGATGAGCTGAAAGGTCAGCAGTTTTGGCTTTGTCTTCCATGCCAGTAAACAGAACAGCAAAAGAGAATCTGGCAGAGACAAGTCACCAGGGTGAAAAGCAATAGAATAATTCTGTAAAAATTCTTCTTTGGTGCTTTTCATCTGCACTATCTGGGACCTGAGTTACATCCTGTCATAAATGAAAATAAGTGGTGAAACCTCAAGATAGTGGGAGGGGTTTCACCAGACAGTAGCATTTTGCCTAGTGCTTAAAGTTCCGATCAAAGAGATGAGTACAGGAAGCCAAGGAGAAAGGCTAGCAGATTACTGCCAGGTATACCAAACCATTTTTGTGAAGGCCCATTTAAACTTGGTATTCCTTAGCTGCAATTCGGTCACTTCAACTTTCTACTACTTCATTTGTGTTTCCCTACAGGGAAATTGTTGAGGCTCATAAGAGAGAACTCTTTCAGAGTCATTTGCTCATTAAGTTGAGGTTCACGTCTATATATCCAGTACTGTAAATACTTATCACCATATCCTATATTGTGTAGTAGGAATTACTATCCTATATTGTGTAGTATTACACAAGGCCCAATGTGAGCATCACACACTTCTTGATCCACATGACAGAAAATGGGGTTAGGCTGTGGCACTGATGGGAACCTGTTGGGGCCTTGGGACCTGGCTTGGTCCTGAGTCCCTCCAGAGAAATAGAGCTGCAGAGCAGCAGAATGTTTAGAAAGTATGCAGTTATTACTTACTTTTATGGATAAGGCACAGATCCAGACTCACTGCATTTTGAGGTTTAAAAAAGAGAAATCTTTACTGGTTTAGTCTCCTTACTGCAGCAAAGTACAAAAATTTAAAGAATAGTCACAAGAGCAGTACTTTGCAAGCCTCTGTGGCTAGGTTGTGGGCAGGACTACATCCCACCCATTAGCAGATGGAGAGATTAAACTAATGGTGGCTGCTTGCTTGCTTCAGCTTCTGTTCCTGAAGAAGCAGGAAGTAGGTGTGAGCCCACTTTAAACAAAAGACTCCTCAATGTGTGTGCTTGGGGTTTTTCCACTGCAACCTCATCAGTGACCACTTGATGCCACTAGTGAGTACGTGGTGCAGCTCAGCTGCTTCAAAAGCTTAACAACAGCCCCCCCCCCCCCAGGACTGACCACCAAATTACTTTCTGATTGCAATTCTAACAGAACCCTTCAGACTGAGATCTGGGAGATCTTTGATCCCAGTTGTCATAAGAATGTTCACTTGCTCCATTGAATTCATCTGCAATTAATTGTGCTGCTTTCCTACTAATAAAATACATCTGACTTGAAGATCTATTTGTCTGAAGACCTACTTCTTTTTAGATGTTTAGTAATGAAACAGAATTCTCAAGAATGCTATACAAATGCAAAGTGACTGTTGGAATGACTGTAAAGCTGTTAATGTATTTTAAAGTGCAGAGAGCAGTGGTAGCTCAGCGTAGCCTTCTTGCAAACAATACCTAATTTTTGTTCATTTTTAATGGCAAGCAACCACTGGCTTGTTTTTTTTTTCCCCTCCAAGATAGTTCTTCCTGGTCTATGTCAATTTGGCTTAGGTTTAATGGCTGCCACAGTTGGGTTTACCTGCTTGGGTGCTGAGATAGCTAGCCACTCAGAGGTGCTTGCATGGCAATTAGTGATAAAGGGAAAGAAAGGACTGGATGCAATTATCCCAGCATTATTTTACAGGGAATTAATGCATGCTCCTGGAAACCACTTAGTATGTAATAGCAAGGCAAGAGGCATATGTATTTCTGCCTCTCTTTTATGTTATACAGGGATGTGCATTTGGATCTATCCAAGCTGGAAAAAATATCCAAATAATACCTTATTGGTATTTTGGAGTATTTTTTAACCTGAATGCAGATCAGAGAATCTGAACAGCTACGGTATTGCTGATCCTGAATAAAGCTGATTTCCACCCCACCCTGTTTTTTCAGGTATATTAGGCAATACCAAACAGCGTTCGGGTGAAGAGGTTTAAAGGGCTACAAAGTTACCTTTCAGAGAGGTGTAGTGATAGAGAGTGGTGGCTTCTAATCTGGTCAGCTGAGTTAGATTTCCCAATTCTCCACATGAAGTCAGTTGGATGAGCCTGGAATAGTCACAGAGATGCACACAGCAGTTCTATCAGTCCTCTCTCAGCCCTATCTACCTCACAGAGAGCCAGTTTGGTGTAGTGGTTAGGAGTGCAGACTTCTAATCTGGCTTGACTGAAAAACATTTTTTTTAAAGTTTTCCTGTTTTATTATTCATTTTTCTTTGGACTTGAGAGTGTGTGGGGAGAGGAGGATGTCTTGAACCTCAGGCCCCTTTCTATTTTCTGGATATTTCACTTTGGTTTTATTTTAGTTCCATCCTTCTGTTCCTTAGGTTTTAGTTCATTCCTTCCAGGCATTGACAGGCATGCTGGTGTACTACCTGTTTGGCAACGTGAGCACTCGCTAGAATTCCACCTGTGCCATGCTTGAGCACTTGGTCCAGCAGAACAGAGCCCTGACTGCCCTGATCTCTGAAACCAAGGCAATTTGTTAAGGAAGACAGTTCACCCAGGAAGAGTAGTTGGCCACCTCTCAGACTGATGAGAAAAGTCTGGTCCGAGTCATTCCTATGACCCAAATGGCTCATGAGTACTTGTCCTCCTTTCTGGAGCCAGCTTCAGGGCATGCAGATGTGGTTCCAGCAGTGCACATGCTGGTGAAAAGGCTGCAAGAAGGCTCTTGCCCACCTTCAGCCTCTCACCCAGCAGAAGATCAACCGGTTGGCAACCATGTGTGACTCACACACCAAGGGCAAGTTTGCCAAGTGGGACAGTGAGCTCATTCACTGGAAAAATGAGCTCTTCTGATGAATTGAGTGCATGCAGGCCAAGAGGAAGACTTGGCTTGAGCTGAGGAAGATGGGAGCAAAAGCAGCTCTGCTGCTGTTCATCCCCCACTAGGCAGCATCCCTTCCATGATGACCTGCAAGATGGCAGACACTCAGCCCCTCTGGGAGCAGTAGGCACACAAGCCCTAAGAGTGACAGGCCACCAGTCTGCTAATCCAGGGGCAGTCAACCTGTGGTCCTCCAGATGTTCATGGACTACAATTCCCATGAGCCCCTGCCAGAATTTGCTGGCAGGGGGCTCATGGGAATTGTAGTCCATAGATATCTGGAGGACCACAGGTTGGCTACCCCTGTGCTAATCTACTGGACCATGAAGGAGGTGGTCTGGTCAGACCTCTGTCATGGCCCAGAGGCAATTCTCATGCCCTCTGACAAATGCGCAGAGTGAGTGGTCTTTCTCCCATGCAAGCAAAATTGTCAGCTCACTTTGTTCATGCCATCCCTACACTAGGATCTGCATGTGCAGACCATCCCTTGCCTCCCTGACAAGAGGACCCGTTTGTGTAATTGAGGCGGCTTATATATTACTCCTCCATATTTTATCTCCTGCATTATAATATTAGGAGCCTAGAAAACAGGCTAGTAGGATCTCTGAGATCAGCTTCCAAACATGGGGTGAATCTTGATAGTGTATCCTTCTCCCTGAATGATGCCCTTTCCCTCCTCATTTGTATATTCCTGCCCAATCCTCGTATAATAGTATCAGTGAGCTGCTAAAAAAGGTAAAGGTAAAGGTATCCCCTGTGCAACTCTGGCTCATGTCTGACTCTTGGGGTGACACCCTCTAGCGTTTTCATGGCAGACTCAATACGGGGTGGTTTGCCAGTGCCTTCCCCAGTCATTACCATTTACCCCCCAGCAAGCAAGCTGGGTACTCATTTTACCAACCTTGGAAGGATGGAAGGATGAGTCAACCTTGAGCCGGCTGCTGGGATCGAACTCCCAACCTCATGGGCAGAGCTTTCAGACTGCATGTCTGCTGCCTTACCACTCTGCGCCACAAGAGTGAGCTGCTACAGGGGAGTAAAGGAGATGAGAAACTCAATGTTAAACTCTGCTAGCATGGCAATGAAAGAAGATAAAACTGGAGGGTGGGCAGTCAGCTGGGCAAACATATTGTTCCTTTAATTATGCTTTGGGCTTCTTTTTAATGAAGCTGTCTTCCATCACACCCAAAGGAAAGGAAATAGCCCAGTGATGTGCTCCACAGATGGATCGGCATGGGCTCTCAAACTAACTCCTCAGCCATTGCACAGGTGTTCAATTTTGTATTTGGTAGAAAGCCAGTGGCAGGCAGATTTAAAGAAGATCAAGTGCATTTTTGCTACACAGAAAGAAGGTGGGGGAGGGGGAGTTCATGTGATGGTTTCTAATCCAGTTCCCCATATGCTTAACATCTGAGCATAAGCCAAGGCTTTTCTCTTGCTGAAGCAAGCTTTGATCTGGTCTAAAATGAGATTAGGGGGGTTGTATGTGCCTCTGTCTCTACAAACAAACAAACAAAACCAGGAGAAATATACATTTGTCTCTGTACATAGAAACTCCATGTATACGAAGATTTTATTTTGACTGATGTGACTCCATGTCGTGGTTCGGTCCTTGGTGGCTTGGGAACGGGACCGAACCCCGCCATCAGAGGCGCCCGCGATCACGGAGGTAGGGCATGGTGATCATAGGCAAGCCGGCAGCTGGGCGCCCCACCCGATCGTTGAGGTGGCAATGGCCGCTAAAGAACCTCAATGTCCCCCTCCACCTTTTGACAAGGGCCCGGAGATGGCCCTTTGTTCCAGGAAAATGGGCCATCAGGAACCCCGGAAAACCTCGCATATGTGCATGAGTCATGATTGTATCAGCATGTTCCCTCCGCAAGTACTGGGTGGGGCAATACAGCCTAAGGAGGTGGGTTTTGTATAAAAGGGAGCTTCCACCTGGAGTTCGGTGGAAGCTCTTACTCCATACCAGCGGACTCCACGTTGCTGAAATAAAGCTTGTTCCTGTTGTATCGTTCACCAGGCCTGGCGTGACGTTTTCTTCAAAGGGGCACCCTGTTTTTTCAGTTAGCAAGCGGGTTCCCGACATCGTAAGAGCTTCCCACCGAACTCCAGGGTCGGCATCGCATCCGAGCGCTTATCGGGACGGATCCAGAGATGGCGTTTTCAAGCAACGGGGCGGTCTCGACCCCCACGAACCCCGGGAACATGAGTTTAATGTCCCCGGGAGATTTCCTCCGAAAATCGGGGGGCCAGGAGCAGCTGTCCGGGACCCCGAGACCCTCGGCAGCGGCGGCCAAGGGAAGGCGCCGGGCCATGGGTTTCCCAAGCACGGCGGGGAGCGCGCCGAGGTCTGGGGGGTTGGCCCCAACCTGGGACACCCAGCTGAGGCAGGCGCTTCGCCCGGTAGGACCTGAGGAATCCCTAGAGGACCTGCGGCGGGCCATGGCGGACTTGGCCAGGCGCTTGCAGGCAGCTGAAGCCCGTGAGCAAGCTCGGGCCGGGCCCGGGGGGACTGGTAATACAACGGCGGAGGGGATCGCGTCGAGTGAGGACGTCTCCAGCGACGAGGACGAGCCCGGTACTGGTGAGCGGGCCCCGGACCCCGACCCGGAGCAGTTTTCAGTCCCGAGTAGGCGAGACGGCCAGCGGAGAGGCGAGATAGCAGAGGATCTCGGGGGAGCGGGGGAGCCGACGGGGCGGCGAGAGCCGGACCAACGCAGGAGCGACGTGCAAGGCAGAGAGCGGCACGGCGTCGTTGGGCAAGTTGGTAGCCGGTGGAGCGGAGCAGGACGAGACGGCGGACGCCGAGAATCCCGGATCCGGAGGGGGTCGGACTACTCTCCAAAACGTTCCCCCCCAGAGCTTAAGGCGCGTTTCGACGGGACGCCGGACGACCTCCCGCAGTTCCTCCTCCACGCGCTGACGCATGCCCGGAGGTATGGAGACCGGTATGAGGACTCCGAGGACTTGGTCTGGGGGGTGGCCTCGTGTCTCCAGGGCAAGGCGGGTCAGTGGTACCTAGGGTTGGCCGAGCGCGGCGACCCGGCAACTCGGGACCTGCAGGACTTCGTGGTCGCGCTCCGCCGACGATTCCAGGACCCCCAGGCTGAGGACAAGGCAAAGAGTCGGATCAAGGGACTTCGACAGGGTACTAGGGGGGTTATGGACTATATAGACATTTTCCGGAGGGAAGCAGGCAAGGTGTTCTCCTGGAACGAGGAGACCCAAATCGAGTACTTCCGGGAGGGCCTTAACCCGAAGCTCAGGGAATGGGCCGTGATCAAGGGGACGGAAGAAGATCTGTCTACACTGGAGGGGTGGTGTTTTGTGGTCGCCAAGCTGGAAGCCAGCCTGGGTTGGGCCGCCGCACCCCCCCGGCAGGCCAAAGGCGGGTCAGCCGAGGCGCCGAGACCGGGCCCCGACAACTCTCGCCCCAAACGACCCCCGAACCCCGAGCGGGAAAGGAGACGCCGGGAAGGTCTGTGCCTGAAATGCGGGGGGTCAGGACATTTCGCAGCAGCGTGCCAACGGCAAGGGGGGGAGGACCGCGGGCTCTCCCAGGGGGGAGGTGCGACACGCCCCCAGCAGGCACGCCGGGCGGAGGACCTCCGCAACGAACCGGGAAGCGCCCAGGCGACGGGAAACGGCCAGGACCTGCTGTAGACGGCGCCGGGCAGCAGGTCCCGCGGTGCGAGGGAAAACCCCTGCAGCATGAGGCGCGACCTCCGAACGTGGTAATTTTAGAGCTCCGGAACCCAGAGAACGGACTAAGTTGGGTGGGGGAGGCTCTTTTGGACTCTGGATGTGACCACAGCATGGTCCACCCCCAGATAGCCCGGGCTTTGGGGCTACCGAAGCGCATTCGGAAGGTTCCCCTGGTTTTCGTCCAGATGGACGGCAGCCCGATTCAGGGGGGACCTTTCGGGGAGGAGGTGGGTCCTATCGCCATCCACATAGGGGACCACCAAGAGCTGCGGTGGCTGATCCAGGTCCCCGTAGCGGGATATCGGGCGGTGTTGGGCCTGGATTGGCTGAAGGAACACAACCCCGTGGTGGACTGGCGGGCGGGGACCCTGAAGTTCGACTTGACGGTGGGTGCACGGCATCGGGTCCCCCACGAGAATTCCAGCCACAAGAGGACGGCGGCGCGTCCCAGGGGAGCGGCGGCGGCGCAGCAGGAGAAACCAGAGCCCGAGGTCCCGCCAGAGTACCGAGACCTCGCAGCCGTTTTCAGCGAGCGGGAAGCGGACGAACTACCCCCACACCGCCGCACGGACTGCGCTATCAACATCCCAGAGGGGGCGGTACTACCCAAAGGGCGCATCTACAAGATGAGTGAGGGTGAGCTCAAGGACCTCCGGGAGTTTTTGGGTAAAAATCTGGCCCGAGGTTTCATCCGGCCCGCTTCCAGTCCCATGGGAGCTCCAGTCTTGTTCGTCCGGAAAAAGGATGGGTCCCGACGGCTGTGCCAGGACTACCGGGGCCTCAACGCCATCGCAGCGGGGAACGCTTACCCCCTCCCGCTGATCCCGGATTTGCTGGCCCGGCTGGGCAAAGGGACTCTGTTCACTAAGCTGGACCTAAGGGAGGCGTACTACCGGGTACGCATCCGGGAGGGGGATGAGTGGAAAACAGCGTTTAACTGTCAATTGGGACAATTCGAATTTAAAGTGATGCCGTTCGGTTTAAGCGGGGCACCTGGGGTTTTCATGAGTCTAATTAATGAGGTGTTGCAGGACCTTCTGTTTCAGGGGGTGGTGGTTTATTTGGATGACGTCCTGATCTACAGCCAAGATCCCCAAGAGCACGTGACCCTGGTGAGGGAGGTGTTAAAGCGCCTGCTGGCAAACCACCTATACGTGAAGCTGGCTAAGTGCGAATTCCACCGTCCCTCCCTGGACTATTTGGGCTACCGCATCTCAGCCCAGGGCATAGCTATGGACCCCGAGAAGGTGCAGGCGGTGCTGGCCTGGGAAAGGCCCCGCACCCGGAAACAGCTACAAAGCTTCCTGGGGTTTGCTAACTTTTTTAGAGGCTTCATCCCCAGATACTCCTCCGTAGTGGCTCCCCTCACGGACTTGCTAGGTACCAAGGGGAGAGGTCCTCGCGCCACGCGGCCCAGCGCAGCGCTCGGCTGGAATGAGAAATCGGAGGCAGCGTTCCTGGCCCTCAAGCAAGCTTTCGCGTCTGAGCCCACGCTACTGCACGTCGACCCAACCCAGCCGATGGTGGTACAAGTCGACGCCAGCGACGCAGCAGCCGGGGCGGTTCTCCTGCAGCGAGACAAGGCGGGACAGCTGAGGCCGGCGGCCTACCTCTCACGAAAATTCGCCGAAACGGAGCGGAACTGGTCTACCTGGGAGAAGGAGGCGTTTGCGATTAAGTTCGCCCTCACCGAATGGCGGCATTGGCTGGAGGAAACAGAGGAGCCGTTCGAGGTCTGGACAGATCACAAGAATCTGGAGGCGCTCCGGCAACCGCGATCCCTGAACGCCAAGCAGATGAGGTGGGCGGAGTTCTTTTCGCGGTACAATTTCAAGCTTGGTCACATCCCCGGCAAAGAGAATTTCCTCGCGGACGCCCTCTCCCGTCTGCCGCATTATGGGGAGGGGTACGCTCCCTGCACCAGGTCCGTGTTTGGTGAGGAGCAGCTGGGACGGGGGGTCGTCACTAGGCGTCGGGCCAGGGAGGAATGGGAGCCCGACCCGGCGACCGCCCCGCTCCGAGACCGCCTAGTGGCAGCCTACGGGACAGACGAGGAGCTGGCTGAGCTCCGGGACTCTTTGATTTTGGACTCCGGTCTCTGGCGGAGGGGGGAGGCTGTCTACGTCCCGGAAGGGCTGCGACGGGAAGCCCTCAGCCTCTGCCACGATGCTAAGACCGCCGGGCACTTCGGTTTCGTAAAATCCTGGAAGTTGGCCCGGCGGCGGTTTTGGTGGCCCAGTCTGCGGCGGGACACAAAAGCTTACGTCAGTGGTTGTCCTGTCTGCCTGACCTGCAAGCCGGGGGTTGGCAAGCCGAAAGGTCTGCTACACCCGCTCGAGGTCCCGACCCGGCCGTGGTCAGTGATCTCCATGGACTTTATAACAGACTTGCCTCCCAGCAAGGGGAAAACGGTGATCTGGGTGGTGGTAGATCTATTTTCCAAACAGGCCCATTTCATTCCTTGCGCCAGTGTCCCCAGTGCTTCACAGTTGGCTCGGATGTTCCTGGATCACGTGTTCCGACTGCACGGGCTGCCGGACAAGGTGATTTCCGATCGGGGCTCACAATTCGTGTCCCGGTTTTGGCAAGCTTTCCTGCGCCTGTTAGACATCGAGCAAGGGCTGAGCTCCGCTTACCACCCCCAGACGGACGGGCAGACCGAGCGGGTTAATCAAGTACTGGAGCAGTACTTGCGGTGTTTCGGTTCCTATCATCAAGACACCTGGGTGCCCCTGCTCCCCCTGGCCGAGTTCGCGTACAACAACGCAGACCACAGCAGCACGGAGATGTCGCCTTTTGCCGTCGTCTACGGGACAGACCTGAGACACTTCCCGGAGCTTGGAGAGGTCCCCGCCCGGGAATCGGCCGACCTTCGCGAGTGGGGGAAGCGTGCCGGGAGCTGCTGGAAGTCGCTGCAGGAGCAGCTCCACAAAGTCAAGGCAGCGCAGAAAGAGGACGCCGACCGGAAGAGACGACCAGCTGAGGAGATCCGACCGGGGGATCGAGTTTACCTTTCCACCCGGAACCTACGGTTGAATTTGCCCAGCAAGAAGCTAGGCCCTCGGTTTTTGGGGCCTTTCGAGGTCTTGGCCCCGATCAACGAAGTTTCGGTCAAGCTCAAGCTCCCCAAGAACCTCCGGCACATCCATCCCGTCTTTCACGTGAGCCTTCTAAAAAAAACTCCGGACGGTGACGTTTGGCACCCCGTGTTTTCCCCGCCAGCGCCCGAGGTCCTGCCGGGGGGGGGAGCACCACGAGGTGGCGGATATCCTGGACTCTAGACTCCACAGGGGGAAGTTGCAGTACCTCGTGGAATGGAAGGACTTCGCTTTGGGGGACCGGGAATGGGTCTGGGCAGCGGACGTCCTTGCGCCCCGACTCACTGAACGTTTCCACAAGCGGTATCCTGGCCGTCCCGGGGGGTTGGAGAATGGACCTTTGGGAGGGCAGAATGTCGTGGTTCGGTCCTTGGTGGCTTGGGAACGGGACCGAACCCCGCCATCAGAGGCGCCCGCGATCACGGAGGTAGGGCATGGTGATCATAGGCAAGCCGGCAGCTGGGCGCCCCACCCGATCGTTGAGGTGGCAATGGCCGCTAAAGAACCTCAATGTCCCCCTCCACCTTTTGACAAGGGCCCGGAGATGGCCCTTTGTTCCAGGAAAATGGGCCATCAGGAACCCCGGAAAACCTCGCATATGTGCATGAGTCATGATTGTATCAGCATGTTCCCTCCGCAAGTACTGGGTGGGGCAATACAGCCTAAGGAGGTGGGTTTTGTATAAAAGGGAGCTTCCACCTGGAGTTCGGTGGAAGCTCTTACTCCATACCAGCGGACTCCACGTTGCTGAAATAAAGCTTGTTCCTGTTGTATCGTTCACCAGGCCTGGCGTGACGTTTTCTTCAAAGGGGCACCCTGTTTTTTCAGTTAGCAAGCGGGTTCCCGACACTCCAATTCTATATCACCCCACTGGCTCCAGTGGGTTCAGTAAAAGGTGCTGTTTTACTCCCTCTGGGTCCTAAAAAACTTTGGAGCAGGATAAAGATCACCTTCTCCCACAAGGACTTATCCTTTGCATGCATTCTCACAGTCTGTAGTGCGTGGTTATATTATGGCTTGGCTTTTCTATTGTAGCACCACAATTATGTAGTGCAGGGGTAGTCAACCTGTGGTCCTATAGATGTCCATAGACTACAATTACCATGAGCCCCTGCCAGTGTTTGCTGGCAGGGACTCATGGGAACTGTAGTCCATGGACATCTGGAGGACCACGGGTTGACTACCCCTGATGTAGTGCCTTACCAAGGGATGTTCCCTTCATCCCTCGTTACTGGTATTCCACTGTAAAATTAGAACAAGCACTTCAGATGGCTTGAGAAGCCAGAGTCCTCTGCTGCTGTTTAAGGTGGGGCTGTGTTTGTTCAGGTTTTTGGCTTATGACCTGCGTTGTACAGCACATATTTGTTGTGGATGCTATCACTTTTTGCATCTGATATCGTTAAACTATCTAAGCAATATTAAATGAGTACAGAATCTCAAAGAATCCCTTGGTGCACTTCTTCGAATAGGCTTGGCTCATGAAAATGCACAGCCAGAGAATTTATTACCTCCCCAGTAGTCAAGTTTAGCCAATATTAGGAAACTCCCAGGGGTGCTTTCACTATGAGCCCTAAATTGCAGGAGAGCAGAAGGGGGTTTCAATGGCATTTAAAAATAACCCTCAGTGCCCTCAAGTATTTGAGGGAACAATCAGATAAAACAACAGCACTTGATGCAGGGGCTCAGAGGAGATCATTTCTCCCTGTACCCTTGTAATGCTGCCCTGGAGTTCACAAAAGTTGTTGGAATGTGTCAAGTCAAATTCCTGAGAGTAGAAAAGGACCCAATCTGAAATAGGATAAAACTAGAGAAATATGATCAACTAAATGGTGTTATTGACAGAGATGTTTTTGGACTTGGATTTTAGTAAAGCTTTTGACAAGGTTCCCCATGATGTTCTGATGGATAAGTTGACGGACTGCAATCTGGATTTTCAGATAGTTAAGTGGATAGGGAATTGGTTAGAGAACCGCACTCAAAGAGTTGTTGTCAATGGTGTTTCATCAGACTGGAGAGAGGTGAGTAGCGGGGTACCTCAGGGCTCAGTGCTCGGCCCGGTACTTTTTAACATATTTATTAATGATCTAGATGAGGGGGTGGAGGGACTACTCATCAAGTTTGCAGATGACACCAAATTGGGAGGACTGGCAAGTACTCCGGAAGATAGAGACAGAGTTCAACGAGATCTGAACACAATGGAAAAATGGGCAAATGAGAACAAGATGCAATTTAATAAAGATGTGTAAAGTTCTGCATCTGGGTCAGAAAAATGAAAAGCATGCCTACTGGATGGGGGATACGCTTCTAGGTAACACTGTATGTGAATGAGACCTTGGAGTACTTGTGGATTGTAAACTAAACATGAGCAGGCAGTGTGATGCAGCGGTAAAAAAGGCAAATGCCATTTTGGGCTGTATCAACAGGGGCATCACATCAAAATCACAAGATGTCATAGTCCCATTGTATGCGGCACTGGTCAGACCACACCTGGAGTACTGTGTGCAGTTCTGGAGGCCTCACTTCAAGAAGGACGTAGATAAAATTGAAAGGGTACAGAGGAGAGTCACGAAGATGATCTGGGGCCAAGGGACCAAGCCCTATGAAGATAGGTTGAGGGACTTGGGAATGTTCAGCCTGGAGAAAAGGAGGTTGAGAGGGGACATGATAGCCCTCTTTAAGTATTTGAAAGGTTGTCACTTGGAGGAGGGCAGGATGCTGTTTCCGTTGGCTGCAGAGGAGAGGACACGCAGTAATGGGTTTAAACTTCAAGTACAACGATATAGGCTAGATATCAGGGAAAAAATTTTCACAGTCAGAGTAGTTCAGCAGTGGAATAGGCTGCCTAAGGAGGTGGTGAGCTCCCCCTCACTGGCAGTCTTCAAGCAAAGGTTGGATACACACTTTTCTTGGATGGTTTAGGACAGTGGTCCCCAACCTTTTTATCACTGGGGACCACTCAATGCCAGGGACCACTCAACGCCTTTTACTGAGACCCGGTGTTGGGGGGGGTAGTTTACTCCTCTACTCTTAACCACTGCCCTAACGCTCTCTGATCGCTATGGTAATGTTTAAACATCCCTTCAAAATAAGTTACAGACACGGCACAACAATGAACATAAGGAACATTAGTCGAAGGACCACATGTGGTCTGCAGCCCACAGGTTGAGGATCGCTACTTTAGGATGCTTAGGGCTGATCCTGCGTTGAGCAGGGGGTTGGACTAGATGGCCTGCATGGCCCCTTCCAACTCTATGATTCTATGATTCTATGAAATATATATTTTATAGAACCAATGTACCAACTGTTCCTTGATAAATTTTTTGCCAGCATCTTCCTTTTGTTATTTGTGTTAAGACAGCCCCTTGCCAATATAAGACCTGTTATGGCCTGTACCTGGCTGGGCTGGAGTTGCAGGCTATCTTCAGTGGAGGCCAGGAGACACTGGCTGGCCTTAGCCTTGTGCTGGCCTTGGAGTTGGCCCAGTTCCCAGCTGTTCTTGTTATCAGTCCTGGCTGGAGGCCAAAAGCACAGTGAAATAATATTACATAGCTCCAGCCAGGAGATGGAATACACACCGAGTCCAGGCAGTGGTTTATCAGTCAGAGCAGATAGAAGGCAGATCAGTACACGGTCCAAAGTCAAGAGGCAGGTAGCAAGGTAGTGCAGACTTCAGGCGCTTCAAAGGTCAAGGCAGGCAGCAATCTGGATCAGGAACAGGCAGGAGTCCAGGTACACAACTGTGGGCTAGGCAGCAGGCTCCCTTGCACTCACTGCCTCAGCCTAAAATAAGCATGGTCAGAGTATGAGGACATCCTTTATTCCTCATCCTGTGAAGACATCCTGCATTGTCCACCCTTTGAGGTAGTGATCAGCCACCTGGGCACCACTTCATCTGATACATAGATGTTATCTTTGTCTCCACTGCCATTGCTGGAGGGGTCTGCCATTCTCTCGTGGCTCCCTCCTATTCAAGACTTTTTGGCTGGTGCTCAGCTGAGGCTCCTCTTCCTCATCACCAGCCTCAGTGGGCTAACTCCTGAAAGGACCTTACTAAGGACTGTGATGTGGAAGTCCATGTGTATCTGCATCAACCACCTATGAGATTCCTTTTGTACATGTCTCCACATTGGTAATCTATATTATTATAATTTATATGAATTTTATACTAGTGTAATCCTCCCTGAGTTCCTGAAGATATGGTGAAACAAATTCCAAAATAAATAAATAAAAATAAACAGAGGAATGTCGGCGTTTGTTATCGTTCCTGCTTCCACAGATTGTAGACATCTAATTACTGATGTTTGAGTTATAGCTTTCTTGCTTGCTTCCACAGATTAGAGTCATGTCATTACTCTCAGGAGATGTCCTGCAGAATATAAATTTTTAATACAACTCCTCCAAAATGTGCCTTATACAATCTATGAAACGCCTAGAAGGCACATGGTTTCATCTCCTGCAGGAGTTCATTCCAGAGTCCAGGACCAACATATGTGACGCCGTTATCAATTGTTTGGTTCCCAGAATGGAGGAAGCAGGCGCAATCTTTCCACCAGGATTTAATGGGTGCAGTGGGAATGAAGAAACCACCACTGCCCAGTAGATGAGAAAGTAACCTATTACTTGGGTTTCAAGGGAAACATGCATTCAATTTCCCAAGGTGAGGGCTTCCTGAAGATTGACTACCTTTTAATCCCACTATTCATCAAAGAATTTCAGACAGCACTTGGTTAGCCTGCCCCGTTTTATCCTCACAAAAACCCTGTGAGTTAGAATCAGCCGAGGGAGATTGAATTGCCCAAGGTCATCCAGAGAGCTTTGCATCTGGATTTGATCCTGATCCTCACCCAGCTACAACACCATGCCTGTAGTTGCCACAAAAAAGGTTCTCCTTTGAATGATGTTTCCATTTTCCAACCAGTGTGTTTTGAAATGATAAAAGACACAAAATCCCTGGGAGAATTACACAAATAACCTTGCAAATTGCACACCAGCCATTATCAGAATGAGCCAGCCAGCCATTTTTAAAGATACCGTGGCGCTCTCAAGTGCAGAGCAGCCAAGGCTATTGCTCATACTCAGGCTGTTTCAACCCGCCTTGAAGTGTCATTTTGCCTGAAAGCACCGGTGCTTGCTTGGGAGGCCTTGCAGTCTGGGAGATAAGGGCTAGGCAGGACAGGTGAAAAGTGCATTTCTGGCGAGGTTCTCAACCAAGGCCTGAACTTTTGTGTGTGAGTCATGATGGCATTTATGAATAATTCATGCCCGGTACTGCTTGGATGAACTCTTGCAATTTATTCCCAAGAGTGATTGGTGCAAACTAGTGACACTGGAAAACCAGGTGTTAACAAGAGGACAGCGGTAGAAGCAAGACTAAGGATGGAAATCAGCATTTGGAAAACTGAGTTTTCTTCCACTGACTTGAAGATTGTGAAATATAATGTATGGATGTGATTTGTATAAATATAATTTATAGCGTTTTCATGTCTGATGATTAATATACTGGAAAATTGTAAAGAAGGATGTCACAGATTTTGCACCCAGTGAGTTTTGACAGCTGAACTTACCTGACTTGAATATGACTGTTTAAGCACTGGGAACTTCACTGCCCGAGCTCCCGTGCAGGAGCACAAATTGGGGGTGGATGAGGTGCACCAGGCCAAATGATCCCCCATGTGGGTGCAGGAAGAGGTGGGGCAACCTGCCACAACTAAAACTCCAGCCTACAGCCCAGCATGAAACATCCAGTGCATAAGCGGTCTAAGATGAGCAGGCATGAGTGGCCAAGTCTGATTATTTCGCCCTGAACAGATCAAAGGAACAGGTTTGCACTGTGTACAGAACTGAGAATGTGCTGAAAGATTGCGGATCTAAACAGACTGGAAGCCGTTTACATGGCTAAGCCTCCTTCAACAAACACTAAATGTTTATTTTAAAAACACAGCGTACATTTATATAACTGATTTATTTTGACTGATATAACTGTCTATGGCCACATTCAAAACAGCAAGCTACCAATTTCCTTGAATTTTCCCCCTTTCATTTCATCAAGCAGCTTTAAAAAAATCAGTAATTTCTGTTGTGCAGGTGTACATGAGTGTTCAAACAATCTCCGAATTTTTAGCTTTAATTTTAAAATAGTAAGTATCCAGATCTTTTCCTTGCAAAGTTCTAAGGGAAAATGTGTACCTTACTTTAACCCTCCCTCCTGAGAATTCAGAGATTGTGGCACCAGATTGCAATACTATGAAGAAATTGTGCAGCAGTGTTTATTGTACAAGCGTCTATTTATGTATTCGATTTATATACCACCCCTTGCTGTGAAATAGGAATTTTACTGTGAAATTAGAAATTTAGGCCTTGTTTTACTTTCCATTTGGCTTCCTAAAGCTCTCCCGCCTCTCCTACAGCTTCACTTTCATCTTCATGTTCTGTATCAAAGAACAGAGGTGTGACAGAAATCCTAGGAATTTGTAGAATAATAAGGGCTATTGATAGAGCCTCTTGTGGTGCAGAGTGGTAAGGCAGCAGACATGCAGTCTGAAAGCTCTGCCCATGAGGCTGGGAGTTCAATCCCAGCAGTCGACTCAAGGTTGACTCAGCCTTCCATCCTTCCGAGGTCGGTAAAATGAGTACCCAGCTTGCTGGGGGGTAAACGGTAATGACTGGGGAAGGCACTGGCAAACCACCCCGTATTGAGTCTGCCGTGAAAACGCTAGAGGGCGTCACCCCAAGGGTCAGACATGACTCAGTGCTTGCACAGGGGGTACCTTTACCTTTAAGGGCTATTGATACGGAAGTACAGGCTGCTTTGCTAGTGGCCAGAATAAAACTCATTAGCCTCAAAGCCCCTAATATAAGCAATGGGTACTTTTCGAAGCATTTATTCCAATGAGTTGATAGCAGATGAATATGAAGATAGACAGAAGATAGATACAGAATTTTAGAAAACTAAGTGATAGTACAGAGGGAATACAAAAAGGAAAAGAAGGATCATGTAACATAGTTGTACATATCAAAATAATTATATAATTCAGAATATAGTCTTTTGAATCTTTACAATGTCTTTGAAATTGCAAAAAAACTGATTTTCTTTGTTATAGAAGAAGACTATGCTTACAATCCCATTGCCTTTCTTCTCCCCACAACAGACACCCTGTGAGGTGGGTGAGACTGAGAGAGCCCTGATATTGCTGCTCAGTCAGAACAGCTTTATCAGTGCTGTGGTGAGCCCAAGGTCACCCAGCTGGCTGCAGGTGGGGGAGTGCGGAATCAAACCCGGCTCGCCAGATTAGAAGTCCGCGCTCCTAACCACTACACCAAGTTGGCTCCATAGCGATGCCCTACTTGCTGAAAAAGTGCATATGTCATGAAACATTCCAAGAAAAGTGTAATTGGCTGCTGCTTGCTGATACAGCTTTTTATGCTTTTAGATCAAGGTGCTTGGACATGGGATGGGTGTGTTCACAATCACAAGGATCACAGACTTTCCCCACATTTTCCTGCCCCAGTAGTCCTTTTGCCCCCATTTCTTCTCCTCACTGCGGTCTCCTGACTGACATGGCTGTTTTTTTTAACAAAATTTTTCTCGTTTTGAATTGTTGCCACATAACTTACACTGTTTTAATCACTATTCAATACTATTTTGATTGTAGGATCTGTTAAACAAGTTTCTCCTCTTTACCCAAGTATATTAATATGATAAATATACACCAGGATATATTAGATGAGAAAACAATTTTGTTCAATTTTTAATTGATTTAATAAATGACAATTAATATGTTATAATTATAGCCACTGAGGAAGACATTGTTTGCGAAAACGAGGTTTGACCAGTACCCATTTTGGCTTTCAAGAAATAAAGAATCGACTTTCAAGATGTTAAGAATCAGTGTGTCAGCTTGATATTTGTTTCCTGTAAGTTCATAAAATCAGCATTTCTGTCAGGTGACTGTCTTGCTAATACTTATGCCATATATCAGGTTCTTTCTGATGGTTCCAGACATCTGCCTCATTTTATCAATTGTACTGGCACACATGAATCTCTATGAGAAAGGTGGACTAAAATTATAATGTAAATAAAATAAACCAGCCAGCATTTGCATGGTCCTGACCATACCGTAGTATGACTAAGGGATGTACAAATTCATTTTCCCCCCAGATTCAGAAAAGATCAGCCTGAAAAGATTTGATATATGTTGACATATCTGAATATCAATATTGGTATTGATATTCAGATTTGGCAAGAATCAAATATATTTAGCCCCTTTATACCCTATGGAGCCATTAAAGTCAAAGGAAAATCTAGCTTAAGTCTATTCAGTGGTCTAATGTGAGGGGGTGAAGTAGGAGCCCCAAATTTGCAGCATAGCTCTTGGAACATCTGCTCAAAAGAACCCCCAAGTTTCAAAAAGATTGCACCTGGGGTTCCAATTCTGTGGGCACCCAAAAAAGGTACTCCCAACCTCCATTGTTTCCAATGGGGTGAGGAATAGCAAAGCAATACAAACCCAACAGAATATCCCAGAGATTCTCTGCTGTGAAAATGTTTGCAAGACCAGCCCAGCAGCAAGACTGGTGCAATACTGACCTGCAGAACCACTGTGGCAGTGCCAACCCAACAGGACTAATTTCACATCAGGAAATCTCTGCAGTAGAAACTGAGAGGAAGGGGCTTGCAGGGATAGCAGAACCAGTACAATGTATTAGTGCCCGGCGGCAGACTCAGTGCCCCATTGTGGTAGATGTCAGTTCAACTGGACTATAGCTCAGAATCACTAGGGGGATGGGGTTTGCAAAGACAGCACAACCACCGATTCCTAACACAGTCCCTTACTACTAAAAGTTTGTTAGCAGAACCAACGTAACACTCAGCCCTGAAACCAGAAACTCTCACTTAAACCCAGAACCAACAGTTTACCTAAGCCCCCTCTAACCCCCGGAAAACTGACTACTATTATTTAATTTGTATGCCACCGATCCTAATATGGGCTCAGGTCAGTTCACAACAGTTCACAAGTCCAAGCTGAAGCCTGCAACAAGCTTGCAACTTGCAGGCCTCAAGCTCCCCCTAATGGGCTTTTGTCATTGGTCTGCAAAGACTAAGGTGACCAGATTGTCCCACTTTTGGAGGGACATCTGGGGGCACCTGGCAAATTGTACCTATGTTGAAATTAAAATATATATGTATTACAATACTATTTTTGCGTTCTATGCATTCTATGAAAATTTTTGTTGCTCCATACAGACCAATTTTTTAATCAAGAACCCCCCCCCCCCACACACACACACAGGTCAATGGTGTCCTGCTTTACCAATGTTAAAATCTGGTCACCTTAGGAAAGACACCTCTTCCCTCTCCCTCCTATTACCCTGGAAACCCAGAGCACAAGGCAGGAAAGACCCCTGAAGGAGAGAGAGCTGAAGGGTAGGCATTGTGCTTGTGGTTCTGCCAAGGACCAAGCTTGAGGTATGAGACAGAATCAAAAGCAATGTAACTGACCAATGTGCTACTGGATCCCATCACTTTAAACTGAAACTGACCAATGGCATACACTGGTGGGAAGATACACTGTTTGACATTGTATATAAATTGAGGTTGGTTCAGTTTTGCCCCTTGTAACATCATGCTGAGATCCTAATAAAGAGCTGATTGACCTCCCAGTGGTCCTGGCTTCCTCCGAACCCACAAATTTAACAGTAGTTTTCTTTCTCTTTCCTTTTAAACTTTCCATATCTTTCTCGCCCCGCAGCAATCAAGCCAAGTCAACCCAGAATCTGGGCTCAGTTAAAAAATACTGAATAAACCTGATAAGGGATTTATTCAATATTTTTCTGATGAAGTGAATTCTAACTCATGAAAGCTTATGCTGGTATATGTTTTGAAGGTACCCCTGGAATCCTGTTTTGTTCTGCTGCTATAGATTAACATAACCAACTTCCCCAAATTAAGAAGACACAGTATGTGAGACTGTGGGATGTATTTGTCTGCATCCATGATTATCAGAATAGGAATTAATTAAAAAGAACTTCAGTTCTTTTCTTAAATGGAAGGTGTTTTTCTTTTTGGTAATTTGAGCCACTGAGAATTCGGAAAATGCTAGGCAACCAAATCAGTTTCCTCTTCCACGTAGTTAGCTCCTTAGAACCCTGGTGACGCAAGATAACTGAACGTTAGACCTTTTCTTTGTTTTGCTTAGAAATCATAGCAGTAGAACCAGTGACAGTTTTGTTATTGCCTTTACTTTATTACTGCCATCTGTTGTAGATTGCCGTTCCTCATTTGTCTTATTGTCATGATTTTCTCCTCACACTGTGCTTCACACTCTGCCTAACAAAGCGCTGTATGCAACACGGTGTCCTTTAGCACTCAGTAAAACTGGCGGGGAGTTGACCTTTTTAAAAAACACAACTCGTGTCCTCACATATCGAATGAAAGCTGTTCTAGCAGCTTGATACAAGTCCTAAGGAAATAAAAGGGAGCTCTCACCTATTTCTGAGTTGGATGTACTTCTTGAGTCTGAGTACTGAATCGATAAGTTTTTTTATGATGGGTTTAATTTTAAAATGGCCGACTTCTGTTATACTGTGTACTTTATCGTGTTATATATAGGAGCAGCGGTTCAGTTTTCATAAAGAGCATGTTCAAAACTTACAGTTTCCTGCCACAAATGCCCATTTTCACTTGAGTTGGACACTTCATACGCTCACATTGATGATTTGTCCACTGTTGGTCACAAACTGCATTCCAAGCATTTCTTTCTTTCTTTCTTTCTTTTGCATCTATTCGGTTGGCAGCATTCAGCAGAGCAGTTGGTGGTTGAGTAGCATTTGGCACAAGCTTACAGCTGACTGGATCACCGGGTTTCCATAATGGTCATCATGGGGAGGTTGTGCAACTGTGTTTTGTGTGGCTGCAGAGTCAGTGGCATTACTCCATCAATGGATTTATCATGTTGAGTGCACCATCAGGATTCAAGGAACTAAGCCCATAGCCAGAATCTTTTTTGTTTTGTTACAGGGGCAAATATTTTTGTAAGGGGGCAGTTTAGCACGGTGGAGATTATTTTCACTATTTAAAATCATATACCCTAGGTACACTCCTATCAGGGATGATCATCCTCTTCCAATGAGCATGCAGCTTCGGTAGGGATGCACATGGGGTGGTTATGGAGGTAGGGGACGCATACCTAGCCAGCCAGATCTGCCAAATCAACCCTGGCAATCAATGGGGTGACAGATGCTGCACCCAGATCACCTTGAGTCTTGGCAAGCATGTTTTCTGTAGAATCTCGCTATGGCTGCAAAGGAAGAAACACCGAAGGAAACAAGCACAGAAAATGAGCACCACTGTGTTATCAACAAAGTAGCTGCTCTGCCCTTGGTCAGGGCTGCCTACAAGATGGTTTCAGCTACTTATTTGTCTGCCAAGGAGACCCACTCGGCTATCTAAGCAGTGCGCGATGTGGTGGAAATGGGCACTAAGATTATAGCAACGTTGGCCTTGAGCGGTGCACAATCTCTTCTTGACAAATTTGAACGTCAGATTTCCACAACAAATGTCTAAGTCTGTAAAAGAGAACATCAAACCATCAATAACTGATGTTTTGGAACTCAGCCGATGTCCTCCCCTCAGTTCAAAACATCATTTACTGCAAGTATCTCTCGCTTTTTTTTTCTTCGTCTCTCTTCCTGCATCAAAGCCCTTTGTTTCCCCCCTCCTCTTACTCTGCTCTGCCTGAAGCCACCTCGTTAAGAGGCAGGCTAATTCTCCTAACTAAGCAGAAGAAGGACTCAAATCAACTCGAATTAATTGGCAAAAGCTCTTATTGTAATTGTTTTGGTTTTCGAAGATAAGAGATAAGAGCTGTGAATGGGAAAATCTCACGAGAACTCTGTGCCAGCACGAGAATCTCTGCCTTAACTGACTTCAATATGTCACATGCCTGTGCCGGAACATTAGAGGATAAAACAGAGGACCTCTACTGGCCACTTGTAAAATTGTTTGAGGCCGGTTTTTTTTAAAGTCAAAATCATGTCTATGTTAAAAAGATTGGCTCATCTAATAGAGATACAAACCCAAGATTACAAAGTATTTTTAGATGGATTGATCAAAAATATCTCCAAGGAGATCCAAGATGGCAAGGAAGAAGTCTTCAATAGGAATGATGGATCAATAACAGTGACTGATGACAGCTTTAAACAAGGTGGAAAACCAACAGCAGAAGAGAAATCTGAAATTCATATCTTCAAGGAGATCCAAGATGCCAAGGAAGACATCTTTAACAGGAATAATGGATCAATAACAGTGGCTGATGACAGCTCTAAACAAGGTGGAAAACCAACAGTAGAAGAGAAATCTGAAATTCTGGAGACGGAAAATGGGATTCCGGAGTTCTGCAGCCCAGATAAGGACACCCTTTTTAAAAAGACATACAGCCATCTCAAAGCAACAGTGTACAAAAATCAATCAAAAGAAATATGGATCTGCAGTGAAAGTAACCAATTTAAAGGATCTCTCTGGGGAAAAAATTGTATTGATACTGGAGTCCAGGAGGTGCAACGGCTTCAAGATTTATCGATGCATATTCTGCGGGAAAGAGTACAACTGCACTTTCTACGCCAAAGGCCAATGGGACAGAATATAATTTTACGGGAACGACAAGATGTAGCAAGCCTCGAGATGAGACCCCCTTAAGAAGACCGAAAGCTCATATTGTTTTGTGTTTAATGTTATACTGTATTCTATATTTCCATTTTTATGAAAAAGGGGAAGCAGTGTCTCTTTCTCTCTTGTTTTTTTTTTGTCTCTTTTCTTTTGTAGGCATATAGGTAATATAATCATTAGTGCTGAAAATGTAAAATGGGGTTCTCCCCCCGTATTTTTTCTTTCTTCTATTAGTGTATTGTCCTAGGACTAAAGCCTACACTGATTTGTAGAAAATGTTTAATGTTAAGCTTTCAACTTAAATCTGAAAATATATCTGTCAGGATGGTTCTTAGAATGGGTCAAGCATAAATTGTTTTGTAGATGTATCAGAACCAAGGATAAGGAGAAGCTATAGAAGACTGAAAGTTTATATTGTTTTATGTTTAATGTTAAGCATCTAATCTAAACCTGGAAATCTTATTATTCTCTGTATTAACAACATATACTGTATCCTACATTGCTATTTTTATGAAAAAGGGGAAGCAGTGCCTTTTTTCTCTCTTATATCTTTTTCTTAGTAGGCATATAGGTAATATAATCGTTAGCGTTGGAAATATAAAATGGGGCTTTCCCCCCTTATTATATTTTTTTTAATGGTGTATTGTTGGGCAAAAGTTTATATCACTGTGGAGTCAATGTGGGGTCGTATATTCTCAAATGATGATTATATTTCTATCTTTATGAAAATAAAAAAAAATCATTATAAAAAAAACCCATCAATAACTTACTTGTGAAGTCCCACAGGGAGTAGCCCTCTCTTCACTTTTATTCAATATTTTCATGCACCCTCTTGCCCAGCTGGCATGGAAATTTGGGCTGGGTTGTCACCACTATACAGATGATACCTAGCTGTTCTTCCTGATGGATGACTGCACTGGCTCTCCCCTAGAAGCATTAGCCAGCTACCTGGAAGCAATGACGAGATGGCTCAAGCAGAGTCGCCTGAAGTTCAACCCTTCAAAGACAGAGGGTAGGAAGAGCCCGTGTGAGGAAGCACTCCTATCCACCCTGGATGGCTCACTCCACCAGGAACCTGGGCATGATCCTGGATGCTCCCCTCACAATGGAAGCCCAGGTCACAAAGGTAGCATGGCTGGCATTTTACCATCTCTGCCAAGCCAAACTACTAGAGCCCTACTTGGTTCCAGAACACCTAGCCACAGTGATCCATGTGACGGTCACCTCTAAACTGGACTTCTACAATTCACTCAATGCTAGCCCGCTCTTCAGCTTGATCCGGAAACTACAGCTGGTCCAAAATGCAGTGGCCAGAGTCCTCACAGTAACACCACTGACGTCCAACATTTGGCCCATCCTCCATCAACTGCAATGGCTACCAGTTGAATTCTAGATCAGGCTAAAGGTTCTGCTAATTACCCTTAAGTCCATATGTGGTCAGGGTCCAGTGTACCTGAGGGATCAACTCTCTGTTTATGCCCCCACAAAGAGCTCTGTGCTCTGCTAAAACCAACCAGCTAAGGATCCCTGGCCCCAAAGAAGCCCACTTGGCCTCAATCAGGGCCTTCTCTGTTCTGGCCCCCACATGGTGGAATGAGCTACTGGAGGAGATCAGGGCCATGATGGATCTAAAACAGTTCCGCAGGGCCTGCAAAAGTGAGCTCTTCCACCAGGCATTTAGTTGAGGTTGACCAAAATCAATAAAATCTGCGTGGCTCCTGAAGCTCCCTCCCATAAATTCATACACCTGAACCATGGACCTGTTGAACTGTTATGAATTAGATTGCTTCTTTCAGTTATACAAATACAAATACAATTAAATAAATAAATAAAAGACACTGCCTGCTCTGCAACAGATGGTGGAAAAGGTGTTATTGGATATCAAAGGTCTTATTACAAATCTCAAGGACTCAATTTGTTCAAAAGTCACTTAAGTGAAGGTTGTGGTGGTAGATGTGGCCAAAGAGAGTGCCCAGGAAAGCATACAGATGGACAAGCTGCTTGTCCTGCCGTGACCCCTGTGAAAGGGTCATTTGACCCCAAAAGGGGTCCCAACTCCCAGACTGAGAACCACTGCCTTGGATTGTTGAAGGGCTTAATTACCTCGTAAACCATTGGCAAAACAGATCTGTGCTGGTTATCCCCCTTTTGCAAGCCAATTTCCCATTTTTTTATCAGACCCTCCCTGTGGTACTCCTGTGGAACTTGAAGGAACAAAGTAGAGACCCCTTTGGAATCTGTAGTAGAAGGTTGTCATTGCTACAAAATTTCCCTTATCTGCCCTGCAGACAGAAGGGGTTCTGTCAGAAGAGCTGGTGCAGTGTGGCCAGGATTATGCAACTGAAATGGATCTTTGGATATATCTTAATTTTTAATCTTAAAAATCCCAGTTTGTTGTAAATGAATTTTTTTTTTTTTTGCTTCTAAGTGCCTGTTCCAGGTTCATGACAAGAACTGCTGGCTCTAGTGAATACACACTTGGTGGAGAATTGGATGTAGTGCTGCAGTTGGAGACTGTATTGTTCTTTTTATTGATTTGTTTTCCATAATCCATTTGTCTTCTTGCAGTCCTCTTTTGTCTTTTCTTTAAAAGTAACAGCAATGAAGTTTGTGACAGTTTTGTTATAGCACTTCTCTTGTCACTGCCATTTATCTTTGCCTTCTCAACTTCATTTGTCTTATTCACAGTCTTTGTGCTTCACATTCATTGTATTTGTGGCCAACCAGTTGCTGCATGCCTCCTTTTCATTGTTGCTTTCTGAAATTTAACCACCAGTTTACTAATTTGCAGTCAAAAGTAGGGACATGCATTTGGCATGTAACTCATCGAACTGTATCCTGAATACACAAGAGTTCTTTTAAAACTTCAGGAAGGTGACTGACCAAATCTGAATTTCTTGCGTAAACCAATGATCCAACTGTGTCAAAAAGAAGAAATTTCACCAGTAGATTTGCAATACAATCTTTGGTTATATACTAGTAAGCCCACCAACAGACAGGGATAACACTGCATAGGACAGTACTGCTTTGGTTCTGAGATGAACATACAGGAAGATGATGGGTTTTTCAAAAGAAAGAAAATAATGCTGATCTTGAGAGAGAGCTCTTGCTGAAACTCAGTTATCTTCCAAAAGAAAACTCTGGCTGTCATATATAAATACTGCTGCCAGATTAGATGGCCCATTCCATAAATCCATTCCTATAATTGATACTAGTATATGAAAATTGTATCCAGTTTTTCTCAACACCTATAACGGTTTATTATTTTATCATATATTTTAACTAAATGCTCTGCCCACTGAAGTTCATAGATACTTCTGGATTCCGAAATGCTCCAGAGAGGGGGGGGGGGTGGATTTCAGAATTCCAGACATGTTAAGTCATCAGTGTGTGCTTGAAGCCTCAGGTTCCTCAAATCTATTGACAACATTGCTCCTTATCAGCCTCTCCCACTCTCGAGGCAGAAACCAGACCCATGGTTTATTGTGTAGCTTTCTGACCTAAATTGGGTCAGAGAACATTGGACTCTGGTGGAATGTTCCCACTGAATCAAGGAGAACATCTTATACTGAAAGATCTATGAAGCAGCAGAAGTAACAGCTAGTTGATGACCATCCTAGTAGTTTATCTCAACATCTGCTGACTCCTAAATCTGAACCCGTATTATCTTAGGAACAGACAATCAACTGTGCAAAGGGAAGTTTTTTGCTGATAGGGTAACACAAATACACTCTGAGCTGAATACTGACTATAACATAGACTAAGCAGAAGAAATACTTAATACATAGTCCGGTTTGATAATGGACCATTTTGTTTCAATTGCCATGATAGATATTGCCATGATCCTGGGATCTAAGAGAGCCACCACTTGTGCACTGGACTCTTGCCCATCTTGGCAGCTAAAATATTGTAAAATAATGTAAATTAATGTGCTCTTGATGACAATCATAAATCAGTCATTAACTCAGGTCACCTTCCCTTGGCCATTCAAAGAGGTGTTTATCCATCCATTACTTTAAACAATGTATCTTTACACAAAAATGATTTACCCAGTCTCTAATCTGCTCTTCCTGTGCATAGTGATTGAAAGAACAGTAACAGCTCAACCCATGAGTTCTGTACCCTATTCAATGTGGTTTCAGGCCAGGCTATGGGATGGAGATTACTCTGATGGCTTTAGCTAATGATCTCTGTTTGAATGTAGGCAAAGCCCCTACTTTTCCTGATCTTTTACAGAAGATTATGCCATCTGCTAAGGCATTTAGAGGTAGAAGTAGGTATCAAGGAATTGGCCTTGGTTTAAATCATACCTCCTGGAGAAGACTCAAAGGGTTGTCACTGGAGATGAGCTATCTTCAGTATGGGAATTGTCATGTGAGTTTCCCTCATTGCTATGTAAATCCATTAGGACAAATAATTCATAGCTTTGAAAAAAAGGATGCCATCAGTGGATGCTATGCAGCTCTTTATCTATTTCTCCAGATTGCTTGCAGATCTTAAGCTACTACCAGATTTCTGTGGTGAAATGACTGGAAATGAACAAATTAAAACTGAACACAAGATGGAAGTGATGCTGGTTGGGAAGGTGGGGATCTTGGAGGACCATGTGCTTCCCATTTTCAATGGGGTTCAGCTGACCCTTACTGACTTGGTTAAGAGCATAGTGGTTATAATAGATCCAGCATTGCTGCTGGAGAAGCAAGGTAATGCAACTGCCAGAATGCTTTCTTCCATCTCAGTTGAGTATGCATATTATTTCTATTCTACAGTCTGTTGCCTGTCTATCAATTACTGGGCTCAGTTCAAGGTATCAGCTATTACATAGTTCTTGGTTGCCTGTCATAATTGCAGGACTGCCTGTCTCTCTATGCTCTATGACAAAAGTTTTACTCACCTGAGCAAGACTTCAACAGGTGCCACCTTGCAAATGGGCATAATCAAAACCTACCTCTATGTGTGCATTTTCCTTTGTGGCCCTCATTCTATGGAATGGCCTGTCTGATGGGGTTGCGAAAGCTTCCAGCAAACTATGCAAAACTGAATTATTCAAGAGGGCTTTTCTACACAGGCAATAGGGCTGTGCTGTTCAGAAGGATACTTTGGTAAAAGAACAGTGACTGTGGACTATAATAATACTGTCCATTGTTGAAACTATTTTCCTAATATATAATTTCTGCATAGATTAAAATGTTATTTCTAAGTCAACCTTTCTCAACTTTACCATTGGGAAATCCCTGAAACATTCTTCAGGCTTTAAGAAACCCCAGAAGTGTCACAATCATGCAGACTATGGTTGGGAAGCATAGCAGTGTACATGCCCACCCGGGGCCCCTCCTCTTCCCATCCCCTCCAGGTCCATCATGGGGGGGGGGTGCAGGCCAACATGATCATATAAGGTCATGTCACCTGAAAAATGCTTAACAAATTTTAAATATATATATCTTTAACTCTTACCCATTCAGGTAACACTTCCAGGGCCATCGTGAAACCCTGAATAAGAAACCCTGGTCTTAAGTGCTTATACTTCGTTTCAGCTTTCTAAGATTTCTGCTTGTTTTCAAATTTCCGCAATTCAAAATACCAGGCTATTTGATCTAGGATTAAGTTGCTCTTTGAGGCCATCCTACTTCAGAAGTAACTGTATCTCTGTGCATACATGTCCTTTGAACCATAATATATAATTCAGATTTGAAAAATTCCAAAATGTATTGTGTAGGGCTGTGTGGTTTCATAAATGATGAGCATTTAGTCTTGTAGGTGGTTTAGGATGGGGTTTATTTTTAAAATCTCTGCATTCTTCCACAAAGTCATCATTTGGTATAATGTAACCTGATGCTCAAATGACTTTAAAAATAAATCAATTTGGATATTCTCCCTTCAGCGTTAAATGAAAAGACAAGTTTGTTTTAAAGAGAATGTAAGTATTTGACCAAGAAAACAAGAAGTCTTCAATGTTAACAGGTTCTGCCCAAAGTTTGAGAGAAGAGATGGTGCCTTTAAAATCTTCTCAGTACAGCCCTGCTTTGTCTAGTCAGAGCAGTTTGTTTTGAATGGATGTCCTTGTAAATCTTTGTCCTTTTAAATTCAAAGGTCAATGATACTTTCTATATGCAAATTCGGTTGTTAGATGTATTCCACATTACTAGTCCTGGCAGATGGGGAAAACTGAGAATTTATCATGGTGATGGCTTCTGGAACAAAGTAAGTAATTATAGACACAGTATGTCAACTAATGACAGGATCTTTTACTCCCTAGCATTTTCATGAGCCTCTCCCAACAAGAAGAGAAAAATAATGGAAGGTTACCTTACCGCAGCATCAAATATCTAAGTCTGCATTATTAAAAATCATAATATAGTGTATCTGCTCACATCAAAATTGGCACGATTTAACTTCAGTCCCTCAAAACACCTTTTTGGGGAGATTCTTTCAGGTGGGTTGCCATGCGAGTCAGCAGCAAAAGGGCAAGATTTCGAGTCTGGTAGTACCTTGAAAACAAACGCGATTTCCAGGTAGTAAGTTTTTGAGAGTTCAAGTTCCCATCGAAATTTTGGAGATTCTCTAATATATGGATGGACATCCAAATCCATCCCCAGAAGCTCTTCAAAAGGATTTCTGTTATACACATCACTTTTTAATCATGATAACAGTAACCAGTTTATGCACCAGTTTTTACTGATGAGAAAAGAGATGCTCCCCTCTGCGCAAGTTGTAAGAAAGATACTCCGGATTTTAATGCAACACCTCTCTGCAATGTCTTGCTATGTATGTGGTCGACGAAGCCCAGCTGCTAGCTGGCACCAGTTTATTTTCTGCAGCAATTTGTGAGGCAAGGAAGACTTCTAATCCCTTAATAGGGTGATTCTGAGAAGTTGGTCATCCCAGACGTACGTTTGTTTTTATTAATAGGTTGTTACTGTACACAAGCAATTGGTGTTTGAACATTAAAACAGATGCATTCTAGACATCCATATTGGGCTTACAATCAGATTTCTTGGAGGGGTGTGTGTTCAAACAATGGTAATCTTACTTTGGGCTGGTGCATGAACAATGAGATAATTAATGCTTATGTACCAGCCTTTGCCTTTTGGAACTGTCCATAAAGCCCTCTTGAATAATTCAGTTTTGCCTAGTTTGCTGGAAGGCTTCCTAAGCCCATCAGACAGGCCAATCCATAAAATGCGGGCCACAAAGAAAAGGCACACATAGAGGCAGGCTTTGATTATGCCCATTTGCAAGATGGCGCCTGTTGAAAGTCTTGCTCAAGTGAGTAAAACTTTTGTGGTAGAGCATAGAGAGACAGGCAGTCCTGCAATTATGACATGCCAGGGCTACCAAGACTGGATCTCTTATGTGTACTTTACCTAGCAAAAATAATCATGAGGGCATGGGATGGATAGGTTATAAGGGGGAGTTCTACAATCCTTGGCTGCCCTCCTGCCATGTCTATGGCTGAAAATGACATTCAGGACTGCTTTTAGACCAGTAGGGGGAGAAAGGAGATACATTATGTGTTCCTGTCTCTTTTTTTCTACCAGGACTAAAAGCACCCCAGGAGTAGTTCTGATCAGAGAATGGCTTAGAGGGCAAATGAATTTCCCTCCTCAATCAATATTGACCTTCTTCCATGGCTCCTTTTAGAAACTACATCTGCCAGAATGCAATCATGGAAGCTCAACATCAAGTGAATTGGACCTGTGAAAGTCCAGAGAAATAGGAGTGCTCAGTGCCTCAAGCATAAACAGAAGATATGAACAGAAGTAACAGTTCTGTCCTTTACCTGTATTAGTTGAAGAGCTAACAAGAAGTCCTGAACTTCAAATGGCATTACATTGCCATCTGCATACTTAAAATTCTTGACAGACTTCTTATTGTGTTTAAGAACTGTAATATGCTGGTTAAAGTTCACCACAGTATTCACCTCCATAACAACTGTACATTTTCAGCCGAATAAACAATTTTGAGAGCAGAGAGAGGCAAACAGGTGGTTAATTACAGCTATATAGTTATCCCACATGCACAAGGGAAGAACTCAGATCACAATTCTTTAATCTGGACTGGTGAACAAGAATGTCCAAATCTCATAAAAGGACAATGTCATTTCCAGGGAAAGGATTTTAAATTGCCTCTTAACCTAGTCATACATGATGTATTCCAACCCTTTATAAACAAAAGGACAGAGACAGAAGATTCAGTACTAACAGTTATAAAAGAAGACTCTAATTGGAGGACTTCTCAATTCTTTCCAGCACAGAATATTAGGGATGGACATGGACAGACCAATAAACAAAGGTTCATCAAAAAATTTGGTGGTTTGTAAACTGATGCACTTTCAAGAACTTCTTTGAAATTTGATGCAGTTTGTGGTGGCTTATATTTAACCACTACTTTCTGTTTTCCAAATAGTTGAGCAGTGGTGACAGTTGCTCAGCTGTTTGGTTTAAAAGGATTCTAGCAAGAAGCCACGGGGAGCAGAAAGCAGGGTTTAAATGGCTCTTTAAATGGCTTGGAGCCATGAATCATGAGTCTTCCCATTCCACCACAAAAATGCAGTTTGTGCTCATCCCTACAGAATACAGAATCCCTACAGAATATGCAGTAATCCATGTAGAATCCCTACAACCCCATGTACTTTATGATTAAATCATACGGCAGAAAAAACCCTGAAGGTACTGAGAATATTTAGATAATTTAGCTTCGTAAGAAAATACGCGAAGTCATGTTGGATCATGCCAATCACCCATCCAGTGCAAAACTATAAATTAGACACTGGGCCAAACCCAGGTGCTATTAGGAGGTCCACCAGCAAGGCTTAAGTATGGTAAAACCACAAATATTTAGGCATTAAGAAAAAAGAGAGATTTCGCAAAATATTTTACAAATTTTGGTCTTTAACAGTGCCATTCTATGAACACTTCCCCCACTGTGGGATCTCAAAAGTGGGGTCACAAAAGACCTGCATAGGTTTGTTCTCTCCATTTTTCAAAAAGCCTCTAACTACCCCCCAAAGATGGTGGTTAACTGCACAGAATAAATTAAGAAGGAAAAACCAGAAATGTCAAAGGACTACTCCCAGAATCCTTAGGCTAAGATAAAAGGCTATCAGCAATTATGTGTCGGTATGTACTAAACTGCTGCTACATGGACTATTACGGAAGGTCAGAAGGCCGATGAGAGAAGATGCTGGAGCAGCCAGAGGGAAGGCGATGCAATCAGGTCTACAGGAGAAAACACAAATACCTGCAAAGCTGCCTCTTCTGTCACAGGGGCAAGAATCAGACTAATTATATTAGCAACAGCAGAGATAACAAAGAGACTGGGGCATATCCTCCAGGCAGCAACTAGAAATCTGAATTTGCTGTACTGGCATCATTAAACAAGAACTAATTTAAACATGGTTGGGACAGCTGCTGACTTTTATTTGGGAGGGAGGGGGACAAAAGATTATTGTTGCCTGCGACGCAGATTTCTGAAAAGTGATTTGCTTTGTCTTTTCGCTTTTTCCCATTCTAATAATAATTTTTTACACATGGCAGCACATTTAGATCCGAGGAACGCCGAATGCTCTGCTTACCATAATTAATTGTAGGCTGGGTGAAAATGACTTCCTTTTCTTTAGGATAGCTTTATGAACAGACTTTTGTTTGCAGATAGGCTGGCCAAAGCATTGTGTGAGTGTTCTATTGCTGTCAAGGTGATGAGAGCAGAAATTATGGAAATACTTGGGGGGGGGGCAGAGAGATACTGAAGCAGCAGGGGAAGGGGGGCAACAGTGCCTCTTTGAGCTCCCTCAAACAGTTGGCTTTTCAATTGGAGCTAGACCTAGCTGGACAGCATGAGGAAAGAAATCAGGAGTCAGCAAGAAGTCGACCTTAGAAAGCTTCCTTGGCAGATTTGTGCTGCTTGTTATAAGGCGGCTTGAGCCCCCTTCAAATCTTGTGCATGTAGGGACCAAGGGCCAAAACCTTCATGCATTTCCATATCTGAAGATTGACTCGTATTGAGTGTTGGTTCCCAACCTTTTAGGTATGGTGACCCACAAGTCCAAATCTATCTGGTCTGCTGTCCTATTGATTTATAGTCACGTGCATTTTAGACTGTAGATTTTTGACAGCCATTGTTTTCATGCATTTCAACTGCAAGTTTGCCTGTTTTATAACCACTACTTAAGCTATCCAAGCAATGAATTACTTAATACTAGAGGCAAAACCCATTGCACCCAGGAAAACAACATATAACAGGAACATATAACAGCACTGAGAACTTCCTGGGTTCCGGCCACCACCTCCCTTCCCCATTTGATCGTGAGAACCGGTGTGGGGAAGTGGTTAAAGAGTAGATGATTGGATTTGATTCCTGACTCCTCCTCCATATACAACCCACTGGATTGCCAACTTCAAAGTGGAGGCCTGGAAACCTTAAGAAAGAAAGAAAGAAAGAAAGAAAGAAAGAAAGAAAGAAAGAAAGAAAGAAAGAAAGAAAGAAAGCAAGCAAGCAAGCAAGCAAGCAAGCAAGCAAGCAAGCAAGCAAGCAAGCAAGCAAGCAAGCATCAGTTCTCCTGGAGAAAACAGCTGCCTTGGAGGGGCGCTGGCCCTCCTACCCCCACCCCCATATAACAGTGTCTATATAGGTCACCACTGTCACTGTCTTCCTATCAAACCCCACATCTTCCAAAGACCAGGCCGGACAGGTTGTAGAAAAGTGGGCTGCCACCTTCCTGCCCCTCACCATCTTCCAAAGTCTGGGCCAAGCAGGGAAGGCTGCAAGGGGGCTGCCTTCTTCCCACCCCCTCCTCCACATCTACCAAAGGCCAGGATGGTTGGAGAAGGCCATGGGGGAGAACTGCCTCTTTCCCACCTCTACCCCACACATCTTCCAAAGGCCAGGCTGCTTGGGGAAGACTATAGGGGATGGGCTGCCTCCTTCCCTCCCATCCCCATCTCCCAAAGGTCAGGCTAGGCAGGGAAGTAGTGGTTATAAAACAGGCTGGGGGGGGGGGATAGCTGCTTCCTTCCCACCCCTTCCACAACATCTCCCAAATTCAAAGCTTGATGGAGAAGACCACAGGGGATGATGGGCTGGCTCTTTCCCCCACACATATCTTCCAAAGGCCAGGTTGCTTGGGGAAGGCGATGGGTGATGGACTGCCTCCTTCACACTCTCCCATCTCCAAAAGCACAGACTGGGAAGGGAAGGTTGTGAGGGGGAGCTGTCTCCTTCCTATCCTCTCACATCTCCCAAGAGCCAGGCTGGGTGGGGAAGGTTGTTGGATCCCCATAGCCCCTGAGGAGGAAGAGGGTAGGGGAAAGCAACGAGCACTTCTATGGCCAGCTGCAAAACCATGGAGTGGTGTTGTGAGTCCAAGTCCTGTTAGGGAGGACTCCTCAGAGGAGAAGCCTTGCCAGGAGCGCCCAGCTTCACCTGAGCCTCAACTGGATGAGAGCTTAGCCCAGCCAGATGTTCAACATGCAGAGAGCTCTGACCAACAGGAGAGAATGGAGCTGCAGGTAAATCAGGGCTTAGATTCCAAAGTTGTTGCAGTACCTCATCCCTCTGCCCAACCTCCAGCTTCAACTCCCTGCCTTGTCAGCCCACCTGACTCACCTAAGCCAATTAAGTAATGCCAGCGATGTGTTGGAAGAGAGCTCCAGTCTAAAAGGCACCACATCATGTTAGCAAGATAGCTGCTGATTGCAGAAGGCTGAGTCATTACAGAGTGAGGACTGAGAAGCTGACAGCTTGAGGCTGGGAGGCCTTGACTTGTGGAAACAACCTCTGACCTATTCTTTCTGCTGATGCCCTTGGATTGCCTGAAAGAACTCTTGTCTCATTGAACTGAGTTAAAACATTCACTGCATTCCGTTGGTCCCTTGGCATTTTGTTTTTGAAATACTGATTCTCTCTGCCTCCCTGTCAGCTCATCTGTGCTTTCTTCCAACAGAGATTAACACAGGAGGCAAAGGAAGCAGCTGCTTCTTTCCCTTGCCTGGGGGAGGTGGGAAGAGGATGAAGATGGAGCAACTTACCAGCAGCAGGGCTTTCCAGAGAGGCCAACACTTCTTTCACCCAGCATACAGCAGGAAAAATAAGAAGAGTACAGATAAGCACCACAATTGGCACTCATTGGAAAAGTGCTCCCTTCCTATTGGCTGCACACCCCCAGGGATGGCTAATCAGGTAGGTGAGTTATCTGCAGCAATTTGAACTTCTTAGCCCTCATTGGCAGATTGCAATTTGAACTGATTGTCCCTCATTAGGAAAGTGCAATTTGAAATGATTAGGCCTCATTGTCAGAGTGCTAACTCCCTATTGTTGGCACACCCCCAGGGAGGGTCAATCAGGGAGGGGTTGAGTTATCTGCATGCAGTTTGAACGGCTTGGCCCTCATTGGCAGATTGCAATTTGAACTGATTGACCCTCATTGGGAGAGTGCAGTTTGAATGATTAGCCCTCATTGGCAGAGTGTCCTCTCACTATTGGTGGCACACCCCCAGGGAGGGCCAATCAGGTAGGGAGTAAGTTGGCTGCACACAAGTTCAACTTTCTAATGTTTAGTGATAGTACTTGTTGAAACATTTATTGCACTTACATAAGTTATTCTTTTATGTTATGTGAATGTACAAATACAACTATCTGACTGCAGGTTATTTCTTCATGAGCTATAAAAACTATAGACGCAGCAAATGGATCTTGTTGAACCTTGATGGCCACAATCTCAGCAATTGTACACAGTGGGAATACAAATAACAAAACCCCCAAATCCTATGTATGCAAGGCCAATTTTTTTCCCTTAAAAGCTGACATTATCAAAACAAATTTATATCAAAAAGCCAACAGTTCATATTTAACAAACAAATGCAATACTGTGGGCCATTTCCCACGGCGATCTTTGTTGCAAATTGTTTGCGGAATGAAAAATCGCCATTTAAAATAGTGGAATTCGTCGTTTTGCACACCTGGCTTTGTAGTGGAATCAGTTGCGTTTTTTAGCGTTTCCCACAGGCTTCCGGTCTCGGCAGAAATCGCTAGAAAGGAAGCGCTATTGCCAAGCTTGTCCCGCCCCTGGCCGTCAAGCAGCCAATGGGCAGCCGTTAGCATGCTCCCAAACAGCCCCTTTCCCTTTAAGAAAGCTTTTTTTAAAAAAAAAACAGACCCATAGCAACGAATCTACGTAGATTCCTTGCACTGGAGAGACCCATCCAGCTGCCTAATGTGATCTATCGTTTGATTGTATGATCGTTGGCACGCTGGCTCGAGTGATAAAAAAAAATTCCCCCCCCCCCTTCTCACGGGCTCGATTTTCGGCTGAATTTATGTGTAAAAAATAAAGGGACTTTATTTCAGCAAACGGGCTTTTATGTGGTTTGTGCTTAGTGACTAAAGGTGAAGGACTGAAGCCAGGGAAGCCTCTAAACAGAAAGAGGCTCGCCGGTGCGTTTATCCCCGCTCGCTCCGAGAAAAAAAAATGGCGATCGCTTCGCCGGAAGTTTGGAGGAGAGATCCAGGGGGAGGGACTTTGAAGAACCAGCTACAATGGTAACGCACAGGTCTTTAGCGCTACTGTTGCAGATTGGTTGCAGGAGTGTATCGCTATCCGGAGGGTGAATCCAGTTTTCTGGATTCCCCTGAAAGCGCCACAACGAAGCGCTTATTGCTGATCGGTTTCAGGATTGTTGCAGATTGTTGACGACGTCGTGCGTTATGGCAAATTAGTAGCGTTTTCAATCGGCAACCATTGTGCTATTTTTAAGCCGTGGGAAATGCCCCTGTGATTAGAATTTTAGGTGCAAAACAGCCTTTTCTTTTCTGGCACAGTGTCTCATAGCATGGCATCCTTCCCAGCTTACAGTCCGCAGCTTCACTGGCTTTGACAAACTTGCAAATGTTGCATGGTTGACTGGCAGAAACTTGACAATATTCTTAAACTTGCAAAAAAATTGCAGGACATAAGAGGAATTCCAGATTCCCATGCTGTTTTGATGAGGAGGTTAGCCATTCAGTTGTGTCTGACTTTTGGCAACCCTATGGGTCGGCTGTCACCATGTTTTTCAATCTTGCACCACTTTTTTTATTTGTATAATGCTCTGGCCAGTATCCATTTTTACTATATCTAACAACTGTTTTAATGATGTTTTAATAATTTTTCTTTTTAATTTAAATGAAAATTGTATTCTTTAACTGTGACTAATATTTTAACATCTTTCCATGATGTAAACCACCCTGAGCCCACAGGCAAAGCAGTATAGAAATGCAACGAATGAATGAATGAATGAATGAATGAATGAATGAATGAATGAATGAATGAATGAATGAATGAATGAATGAATGAACGAATGAGGTATGTGTGCTGTTTTTGAGAGCCAGCTTGGTGTAGTGTTAAGAGCGACAGCCTGTAATCTGAAGAACTGGGTTTGATTCCCCACTCTTCCAAATATAGCCCTCTGGGTAAACTTGGGCCAGTCATAGTTCTCTCAGAGCTCTCTCAGCCACACCTACCTCACAACCAGCTCTTCTCTCACCTACCTCACAGCCACCTTCTTTCCAGGTGCAGCTGCAGCATCAGCCTCGCTAACCATTGGTTAGCTGGCTATGCCCCACCTAGAGTTGTCAGGTCCTTTGTGGCAACCACTGAGGGATGGGGAGGAGCTTACCAGTAGAAAGAAGAAGGCCTAGATCACATAGATGGTGTTGCACAAAAAGTGATGTTACCATGCCAGAAACATCCGGGCAACACTTTGGGATCTGGCCAATAACCTTACGGCAAAACTGAGGTTTTGCCCAAATACTAAAGTATCGCCCAGAAATCATTGGTATGATGATATCTCTTCCAGTGGTGGTGGTGGGGAAGGTCTCCACCAGCTGATCAGTGGTGGTGGTGGGGAAGGGTCAGTTGGTGGGAAACCCCTGCCTCCAACAAAGTCTGGAAACCCCAGGCCCACTTCTTCTACCTCAGAGATTCAGAGTCAGTTCAGCTGGGCACCAGGGAGGAAGGGAAAGGAAACAGCTGCTATTAGTCCACAGAAGCCCAGAATCCACTTCCAGAGGCTTAAGAATCCACTTGTGGTCCTGGCCCACAAACTGGAAAATACTGACACATTGGCTATTGGGGGAAAAAAAACCCTTCTGTTTGATATGGAGGCTGTAATGCTTGTAGGATGTTGTTGTGGAGGTTTTCTATATCATCCCCACTGGAGCCTGTGTCGTTGGCATGGAGACCATCCACATGAGCAAGCAAATCAATGAAGTTAAAAAAACAAAACTTCCAGTCCTCAGGCAGAGCTGAAACTACATAGAAGTATTTTTGGTGCCATTTGTGAGGGAGACTAACATGGAAAGAACCTTCACATCTGTTTCCTTTGATCCTTCTCACATGGCTGAGATGCTCATCTCAGGGGCCCAGTGAGCCCTAATGGATTGATAAACAGGTCTCATATTCAATCCCTAGATGAAAACAGATGTGGTGCTGAGCTTTGGCAAGACCCAGCTCAAATTGAGAAACTCAGGCCTCTGTGCTACAGATGAAAGCTGCTGAGCAGAGCTGAGAGAAATGCAGTCACTGACCCTTTTCAGGGCTTTTTTGTTTTAGATATATTTTCCTCACATGTGGTTCGGTTTATAGGCCTGTGTTGAAAACATTCTCCATTTTCAAATATGTGACATGATTTCGGGGAGGGTGGGGAAATGTACGTATGCCACCCTGAGCTCTTTGGGAAAGGGGTTAGATAAAAAGTGAACTGATATATCAGCCATTCTTATATTCCACAGTGGCAAAAATTGTTTGTTTGTTTTTTGTTTATTTCCCACCACTCAGGCTGGCTAGTCTGTGGTGGGTTACAAATAGAGTCCCTTCAATAAAAGCATTTTTAAAAAAAAACCCTGCTAAAAATGGTGGTGGTTGGGCAATGCAGTTATTCTAAATGCCTCTTCCCACCTTTTTACATTTCATTAAAAATAATATAATAATGTGTTCTCCTTGTTTATAAGCAAAAGCTAGATAGCCATCTGAAAGAATTGCTGATTCTGTGGAATTAGGCAGGTTGTGAGTGGGTGGGCAGAAGGGACTGTGTCAGTGCTTGGCTCTCATAGTTCTCTCTTGCATGCTCAAAAAAATGCCATTTGCCACTTTGGAGTCAGGAAGTGAATTTCCTCCAGGCCAAACTGGCCAGAGATTCTGGTTTTCTTGGAGGGGGGGGGGCATCATCTGGGCATGGAATTGTGGGGGGGGGCAGGTAGTTGTGCATTTCCTGCATTCTACAGGAGTTGGACTAGATGATCCTGGATGTCCCTTCAAACTCTATGATTCTATTGTTCTATAAGCTTAAAAAACATTATTTATCTGAGATCTTTAAGATGTTAGCATCATTTTGTACCTTATATTAGTGGCAGATATTCACTTTACAAATATAGATTCTGATCGGATTGGAATGCCAATATGTCTGGTACCTAGGGATCCTTTCCATCTTTGCCAGGCAGCGATAATCAAAATAGAATGAGGAAAGGATAAATGAAAGAGAGAGAGAAATGGCATGGCTTTTTTCATCTTTACACAGAAAAGATCAGTTGCTTGAGAGTAAGGGGAAAGTGTTCATTAACTACAGGAAAGTGCAAGTCAGACTTTAATAGAACAGTGAACATTTCAGACTATCTACGTCAGTGAATTAGAGTTTTCATAATTCCATCCAAACCCCCAAAGCAGTAGCCAGTGGAGTCACACTGAGATAAAACCAATGTAAATGAGTGGCGAATTGGATGCTTCTGTCTCGGTGGAATGATTTCTCTAGAAGCCAACCTCTCCAGATAGAAAAGACCGAAGAAGAACCCTCCAGCAAAGCAGAATCTTTGAAGACAACTTACTTTGAAGAATAACTTCCCATTACCATTATAATTGTGAATCTATAATCTGCGCAAGAAAAAGCTCTCTGATTTTTATCAGACGTGTGTCTCATGTTAGCCATTACCTAGATCCCCATTTGGAGGTAACTGGCTAGACTTGCCTCAGGAAAGGAAGAGAGAGGGAGGGAGAAACCTTTTGAAAAGCTAGATGTGTAGTCCACCCCAAAGGCAATGTCTGTATTTCTCCCTCTGCCTCTACCAACTTCCTTCCTTCTTGGAAAAAGAAAAGGATTTGGCCAGTACTACAAGCATTATTTTAGTTCTTGTGATTGCTGCCACCTGGATAAATAGGAGACAGTCCATTTTCTGGGGGGGAAATGTCATTTTGATGTGCTGGAGTGTGTATGGGGGGGGTAGGGTGGGGGGTTATCCTTGGAGATCCCCTTGGCACAGCAGCGCTGGCGGCATCTCAGAGATTTCTCCTAACCTTAGCGAATGGCGGTGTGCAAGTCAGAGAGGGGATAATGGGTATAAAGGGCATTAAGATCAAGCCAGCAAACTTTGCTTAGGGTCCCTAGCCCCAAGGAGATCTGATTGGGCTCAATGAGAGCCAGGACCTTTTTGGCACTGGCCACTGCCTGGTGAAATGCTCTTCCAAATGAGATCAAAGCCCTGCAAGATCTCAAATGTCTCTGCAGGCCTATGGGCAAGGCCTAAAAACATCACTGAATTGAGTTGGCCCCCGGTCAAAGTTGGAACTATACACAACCAGGGATTGGTAAGACTCTTCTGCCCTCTCTCTATTTCTTTTCTATTGCACTTATCAGAGCAGGTTATTAATTATTCAGTTGTTTTTACATGTTTTAGGTTTCTAATTATTTAATTTGTGTTGCATTGATACATTTATTTATTTATCTATCTATTTATTTATTTATTTATTGGTTTGAGTTGAGTTGATTTGATTTGATTTGTATGTTTCGCTACAATTTACTCCTGCCTTGAGTCAGAAGAGAAAGCGTGAGTAACAAGCAACAACAACAACCAACCACAACCACAACCACATTCTTCTTCATTATTTATTAAATTTCCATACTGCCCTCCCAGAACCAGCTATCGGTGCCTGTTACCTTGTCCTGTCCACTAGCGCCAGCAATAATGTCAGTGTCTCTGCTGTTTAGGCAGTAATTGGGCTCTGGGCACCAAACAGAATGGGGTTCCACTGTCAATGTGCATGCTAGAGTTGTCCCGTCCCCCCCCCCCCCCTGGACTAAATGTTCAACTGGAGTGCTTGTGAAACCAGAGTAGACGAGGGATATATAGTGAAATCTGATTTGGTTTATTTTGTGGGTTAATACTTAGTTCCTTCTCCTTATTAGTATCACATCTATTTGCATTCCTTTATCTATTTCATCAATAGGAGACAGATGTAACCCCCCCCCCTTTCCCCACATTTGGAGAGACCTTTCTCAAGTGTCTCTCATGGAAGGACTCCTCTTGGCTAAATTCCAGGGAAACAGGAAACATATATTGGACATCAGATGAACACCACAGTAGGATGCAGTTGGCAAAAATCAGAAACCAAGTAGAAATGGGAAACAGGGCTGAAAAAAATCTGTGCACCAGCTGGAATCTCCGTGCTGACTTCAAGGGGAGTCTACTGTTGAGTGTCCTCTCATTTCCCTCCAAGCATGCATCTAACCAATGAGATCGTATTATACTCCTCTGGTATTTCAGGGTCCAAGTCGGGCTGTTCAAAGGAATCTGTCATTGCTTCATCCTGAAAGTGTAGCAAATGATCCTCTTCAATGATTATCATAAATAGAGGTGCTTTCCTTCCTGTGTGCGATAGGATTTTATGACCTGATTGTCACATGAATGGGTGTTTTCGTCCAAAGCTGCTGGGGATGTATTATGGAGGACATTCCACTTTCCCTGGTCATAATAACACCTTCCCATCAGCTACTGTTGAGCCATCTTTGGAAGTCAATCCTTATGACTGGTGGTGGAAACTGTCATCAAGTCACAGCTGATTTATGGTGACCCCACAGGGTTTTTAAGGCAAGAGACCTTCAGAGGTGGTTTGCCATTGGCTGCCTCCATGTCCCAACCCTGGCATTCCTTGGAGGTCTGCTATCCAAATATTAGGCAGGACCAACCCTGTTAACTTTCTGAGATCGGGCTAGCCTGGGCTCTCTAGGTCATGACATTCAAATTACTGATACCGGCCAATTGCTGATTAGAATTTCTAAGTTCTGGTACAAAATAAGCTTATCTAGCAGGCTTTAAAAGGGTTACATAGAAGGAGTGCTTATTCTCTGCTTCCACGTTAAAAAAAAAAATTGAACACAGTGAATGCTGTTCCATCTCATAAAGACAGATGATTGACATTATATAGTGCATGAAATTTTCCTTTCAGAATCCTGACATTTTATAATAAAAACAGAAATAATGCCAGGAGCTTAGTAATTACACTACACACTCCCCCAACAAAAAGAAGTCCGTGGGGGGAAAAGTGAAACAATGCCTCTTACAAACAATGTAATTAAGAAAAGCTAGATTAGAGAACCCACAGAGGGTAAGCCACATGCCTGATTATCTGAAATGTGTAAATTTAATTTGTTTCCCCCTATAATTCTTCCCCCCTGCACTGTTCTTACTCCACCGAGATCAGCTCAGAACAGCTTCATTCTTCTATTGATCTATTTAATATTTTGCATAGTAATAATAATAATAACAACAACCACAGCAATGGCTATCAATCTGTATGCAGCTTCTTTTTTTTTCTCCAGGAAGGGAACAAAGATAGCCATACCGCCAAAAAGCCCCACTCTCAATCCCCTAGGGGTATAGATTGTATTAATGTTTTGTTCAGGGGGGGATAGGCACAAAATTAAATCTTAGGATTGCGTAAATGTATCAGGGACCCAGAAACTTGGCAGAATCGCTGCCTAAGTGTACTGGCCTCGTGCCTCTCTTAAAACATGGGTAGAAATACATTAGGACAAGATTGCAAATAATATTTACGGAAAGCAGTTTACCCACTGCTATAGTGGTAAATTCCAGACACAGCATGCTTCAGCAAGATGAGATACCTGAGATGTATATATGCCTGTTGGAAGCAATAACCCTTAAGGACAATCTTTTTAAGGCCAGTCTCGCATCCAAAGCCAGTATAATGGATTTCTTTGCTGTTTTCCTAAAGGACAAACTAATGCCCTGGAATGTAGAGAATTGCTTTTGTATAGTTGACACACCATCCTGTGTGCTTCTTAGAAAGCCAGTTACTTGCCCTTTCTTTAATTGTGGGTAGTTTGGTCCGGCATCTACTGTCAAAATTCCTATGGGGCAAAAAGGTGATCTTCTCTTCCCTCATTAAGGAGAAATGGTTTTGTGACTGGTGACAGACCCACAAACGGGGGAGGAAGAGTGTTTTGGTAGGATTGGACTTATTTTGTTATATCAGACATATATCAGTCAGGATACAGAGAAGGAATCCAATCACCAGTTTAGCAAAATGGGGGAAATAATGAATGAGAAATGAGAATGATGTGCCTTTACAGTTTGTGAGATATCAACATACCAGGGAAACTTCAGGATACAAGGAGCTGGCTTGTATTAACCAGACCAATTTGTCCTTAATGGTTACTGTTTTGAATGACGATTCCTCCTTTTAATTCACTTGCATTCACTTGTGCCATTCGTGATCCCTTCTGAAGTGTCCTCAATGACGGAGTCACTGTAGCATGTGTTCTTTCCATCCTGCTGTGATACGGAGCATCAATGGTGCTTCCCAGAAAGTTTACTATTAATGGAAAGGTGCAGAAGAAACCCACACTACAGCATCTCTCATGCAGCTAAATGACATTTGGAAGGGTCCCAAGTTGCAACCCTGTTCTTTGCACCCAGGAATATTCTTTGAGTTTAAGAAATTGCTTTGAATCCCATGGTAAATCTCTACTGACTGATGGAACTATCAGCAGAGCCAGAATTTCTCGCCTTCCCACTGATTCCAAAAATGCCCCTCCAGAGACCCAATGGAAATTTTCAGAGGGATCCTTAACTATAGGATCCTCATGGATGAAGTTAGTTTCAGAGGGTAACGTTGCTGGTCTGCAGCAGAACAGCATGATTCAAGTCCAGGAGTATCTTGGAGCACAACAAATTTTTTTTTGGGGGGGGGGGTATAAGTGTTGGTGACTCGAAGCTTCATCCTTCTGATCGGTGTGATGGAGGAAGCTGCGGTTTTTACCCTTATCAACAGGACCATTTACAAAACCGTCTCAGCTTGGTTGCACGTTCCCCCATACACATGATGTATTGCCCAAGAGCTTCCTTGATGGTGATGTATGAGAATATTCTGCCTTTGGCACACATTCCCATGCAAATGAAACCGAGCCTTGCCTTTGCCGCCGTGTAGCTGATCACAGCCAAGCAGATGGTAATGGCTGCGTTCATGGCACTCATCAAGCTAATCATGTGCAGGTACTAGCTGCAAAATTTATCTGCGAATGGTTTGAGCTCATTGACTTCTACAAACTACGAAGCACTACACGTTCATTTCAAGTTCATCATGAATCTTGGCATTTAAGGAGCACTAAGTGAGATACGCCAAGCTGCATGTCATCACACAGCCTAATGACTAGGGAGTCTTAGGGATAATGATTAGGCTTTATGTAGTGTTAGAAGAATAGATTGATTCGAGAAAAGAAGTGCCGCGAAGAAATAAATGTTAGATCCATTAATGATGCGGCTAAATGGAGTGCTTTGCTATAGAGGCTAGCTTGGGTGGCGAGTATTGCGAGGATTGATAACTGGGCTTATTCCTGCAGGAGACCTGGTAGCTCTGGGCATGAATCAACAGCCCACAGGGAGAATGGAGCTCTGCCTGGGAAATTTGGATTTCAGGCCCATGTCTACACCAGATTGTTAAGACCCCTATTTGGAAGGTTACTCTCTGCACTGCTAAAGTGGACACAGTGATTGCTAGGCAGAGCTGTCATGCAGACACAAAGAGCGGCCGCCAGTAAGGGTGGCCACCAATTGATGATGCAGCTGGGCCACCAAAGCAAGGTGCGACAGCTCCAGGAGCACGTGTGCCGGTGGCACGCATGGCACAGCAGTGGGGGCAGGCTGGTGGCTGCCTTTATAAGGCGCCATGTGCAGCCGGCCTGGCCTCTCTGCCCAGACCATCGTTGGGACAGCTTCCTGCCCTCCCTCCTGGTTTACATGTCTCTAGGGTGGTGGTTATTGTTGGGGTTGTTATTTTCATGTTTAAAACTTTGTCACAGCTGTGGATTAGGGAGCACAAGGAGGGAGTCTGTTTGGCAGGGAGCCAGTATGTACCCTGGACATCCTGAGATGTTGGGGGTCTTTTCCCAGCTGGTAAAAGGCGGTCCCAGAGGGACTCTGGGCTCCGAGTTGTGTGCAGCCAGATGGCTGTGGGGTGTGGGCCTCCTCCCAGGTGCCCCAAACTGGGTTGGATGGAATGAAAGGCTGTGACCATGTTAATGCCATTCCTGAGAGTTGCGTCTTATTTGGCATCAGCGCCAAGCGTGCAAATCAAAACACAATTCACATCACAAAGAACTTTGAAAATTAAAAGTACTGTATTATAGTGGTAAAGAAGGGAGCAGAAGCTCCTCTTTGACTTTCAAAAAGGCTATGCTGGAAGGTTTAATAAGGAGCAGCAATAGGTGAGACCAGGATTTTACTGGTGGTATTGGCCTGGTGCTGAGTACTGGCACCTTCGGTGTTGCTGGTAGTGGGGGGGGGGTATTGGTAGATGGCCTTATGTCTCAGTACAAGCTTTGGAATGAATAGCAGCACTTTTATTGAAACAAAAATATCTTTGGGTGAACCTGACTGAAAAAGCTGGCTGAATCCTTACTGCTGAATATCTGTTTCATAGGAATTTGCTATCAGAAATAGCAGCATTTTGGCAGAAGCTGGAGAGAAAAATCCAGCCTAAACACCAGAATGTCTACAGGGGGGAAATGTTTCTGGTTGGTTATGTTCCTTTGTATATCCACAAAAGTGCTAGCCACTTTAAACAGTCAGTGTTGGGTATGAATCAAGGCTCTAATGCGGCCTTCCGTATGGGTTGCCTTTAACCCGCCATGAGTCTACGGAAAACGGCGGGAGAGAAATCAAATAACCTGCTTTGGCTTCTGAGGGGAAACTTATTTTTAAAGGTTTCACATGCCTCTAGGATAAAACACAACAGCAACATATCATATCGAAAAAGGTTTCTGAAAACCCAGATTAAAGAGTCATTAACTTCTGGAGAATAGCACAATGTTATTATGGGGGGAGGGGATATGGCTGTTGGGCTTTGAGCAAAACCTTGGAAGTGATATCAATCCTTTGGGAACTGATTTTTAGTGATTCCTAAAAAGGTATGATGTCATTTCTGGATTTCCCTCAGAAGTGATGTCACAACATTGCTAATGGTCACACTCCCCCCTCCCCGGTTTCCTGTTGGTTGCCCAGCTAGACACTTGACAATCCTAGGACAGCATTCTATCCTATTGTGTGAAACCTAAAAAAAAAAAAAAAAAAAGTATATCTGCAGTATTGGAAATGCAGCTTCTTGTATCCAGTTCCACCTCCTCCCATCCTCTATGGGAAGTTCGATATAACTTTTGTCCTGATGATATGTTGAGCAGCAGCCCAGGATGTTGAATGGGAATGGGGAACCTCAGCATAAAACAGTAGGACCTGAAACAAGTCAAATGGTACGTTTTCCTTCGCCATTTCATCCTCACAACAGCCCAGTAAAGCAGGTTAGGATGAAACAGTGTGAATGGCTTGAGCTCACCCAGTAAGCTTTGTGGCAATGTGGGGATTTGAACCAAGGCCATCCAAAGCTCTACATCAGTGGTCCCCAACCTTTTTATCACCGGGGACCACATGACTACATGACATTGGCTTTTGGAGAACATGTGATATTAACATGAATGATGCTATGTGCTGTGTAGCTTATCTACAGTCTTAATGATGTGCCGTACTGTGTAGCTTATCTACAGTCTCCCTTCCTCGTTCAAACTCCTTTTACTGGCATAATTAGCAGACTGAATAGCGGGTCGTTCAGAATGCAGCGTTTCATTGTGGCATCCAGGATTCATGCAAAAAGGGATCAAATAAACTTGCGCTATCTCGGTCCTAACACAAATCATTGAAATTAGATTTCTTTGAAGAAAATAAAAGAAAAAGCCAATGAAAGATACTTGGGCTCTCTTTGTAAACAGCTGATAATCCAAGCTTTTAAATATATAGGATTTATAATTTCCAACCAATATGCTGCTTAAACGGGAAAAATTTGTTTTATTGAGAAGAGGCCCAACTTGGTGAATAAGAGAGGACAGAGACACCTAATAGTCGAACTATCTAACTGCTGTCTTCATTCAGTCTGTTGGTTCTGGGGGCAAGAAGGGATAAAGTATTCTCGAAGGAGCAGGAAGCCTCCAAAGAGTCAATCAGGACACTGGAGGAGATAATTTGAAAATTGTCAGGAAGTTCCTATTCTAACTGTGCTAAATGCAAATCTCCTCCAATGCCCCCTGCATTTTTTTTAATGCCGTTGGATCATGCACACTACAGATCTTGCGTGTTCCAACAGTCTGAAGAGTTCAGTGTAGACACACATCTTCTCCCATATGAGCCTCCATATTAGTTGAGTCTGTCAATGAAGTCTGATTCTTGGTTTGATGTAAATAAACTCTGTTCCAGTATGGTACAGGTTTTCACATTCGCGGCACATAGATTTTAATCTTGCCATTCAGGGGGGTCAGCCAGTCTCTGACTTTAGGAGACAGGTGAAGACATTTCATTTTTGCTTTAGCTGGAATTGCTGACATTATTTTTGTACTATTTGAAGAAGAAGAAGAAGAAGAGTTGGTTCTTATATGCCGCTTTTCCCTACCCGAAGGAGGCTCAAAGCGGCTTACAGTCGCCTTCCCATTCCTCTCCCCACAACAGACACCCTGTGAGGTGGGTGAGGCTGAGAGAGCCCTGATATCACTGCCCGGTCAGAACAGTTTTATCAGTGCCATGGCGAGCCCAAGGTCACCCAGCTGGTTGCATGTGGGGGAGCGCAGAATCGAACCCGGCATGCCAGATTAGAAGTCCGCACTCCTAACCACTACACCAAATTGGCTCTCTTTGATATGCATCAGGACAGTTGCTTTTTGCTATTAAGTGTGTTAAGTGACATGTTTATCTATTTAGATATATTTATACCCTGCTTTCCTCCCCAATGGGAAGGGATTTACAGCATCCTTCTTCCCTCCTTTGGTTTATGCTCACAGCAACCCTGTGAGGTAGGTTAGGTGGAGAGAAAGCGTGGTCTGCTCAGAATCGTCCAATGAGTTCGGAAGGCAAAGTGGGGGCATGTGTTGGACAATACAAGTAGAATTTTTATAATATGTTTGATCCCTATTTCTCCTTCCCTAGTGGAAGGGAATAATTCAGTCTGTCTTGACAGAAAGGGGGTCATTGGATCCAACCCATAATGAACTGTACTAGATACAAACAGAATTTTATCCCCCCCGACATCGTGCCCTTGATAAATAGTGTATACTTCTGAATCAATCTAATATTTAATTGCTGTTTTCATAATCTCTGTAAAGTAGCGACAGCATATTCTGGGATACCAGCAAAGTGCACTTTCATTATTTTAATGTTCTGCCAAAACAGCGTGTGAAGCCCAAATGCAATCTTCTGCGTTGCATTCGTTTTTAATAAGTGACAGCCTAAGAGCACGACAACTCACTTATTGAAGTTACATCTCTATGAGCCTGGAAGGCATATAATCTATGAGCCCACGATATTATTCTGCAGCTAAGTCTTTCTATAATTCCATCTAAATACATAGCAGACTGTGTTGTGGGAGGCAGATGAACATGGCAGCAGATGTCAAACAACATTAAGCTAGAGAATGTGCATCAAGCTATCTATTAGGTAAGGCAGGTATCTATGGCAGGGCTGCCAAGTCAATATTTCAGAAAGGAGGCCAAGCTGAGACAACCCTTGGGTTGTGTATGTTTTAATCTGAAACAGAATATTCCGTTTATGCTGGTCAGACATTGTGTTCTCTAATTAAGCACGCTCCTTCAAACTAAAAAGTAGAGGGTCCTAATCTCTTCATGGTCCCTTTACTACAGGGACCACCCCTGACCCACCTGGCTTTTCTAGATGTGAAGAAAGCACATAGAAAGTATATAGTCCATCACTTCATATTTCCCATAGTTTGTGAATTTTTTCTCATGCAAGTGTGAAAATAGAGGGAGCATGTATAGACTCACATTTGCAAGGCTTATCTCCCAGAAACACTGATTTCATTGGGCTGGAATTAGAGGTGCCAGCCTCACCACAGGGCTTGGGGGATCTCCTGGAATCATTCATTCATTCATTCATTCATTCATTCATTCATTCATTCATTCATTCATTCATTCATTCATTTGATTTTTGCCTGCTGCTCAAAGCAAACTGGCTCGCAGCGGGTTACAACATTTAAAAACTCACAATAAAATATAAACCAGAGCCTGCTTAAAACCATTCTCCATCCAATGATAGACGAAACTCTCCTCCCACCCTCATCTGTTCGATAACTCCCCTATCTGCCACCTCAGGGAAAAGATATAATAAGAGGAAAGCCTGATGTCCCAGTCAAACTGAGGAGGGCCCTTCGATCTTATTGCCACCCAGTCTCAATCAAATGCCTGGTGGAAGAGTTCTGTCTTGCAGGCCATGCAAAACTGAACAAGTTCCGTCAGGGCCCTTAGCTCTTCTGGGAGCTCATTCCACCAGGCCGGGGCCAGGAACAAAAACGCCTCGGCCTGGTTTAGGCCAAGAGCACTTCTTGTAGGCCAGGGACTGCCAGCACATTCATGTCTGCTGAGTGCAAGACCTTTTGGGGGGCATAAGGTCATAGGTAGAGCCTCTTGTGGCGCAGAGTGGTAAGGCAGCTGTCTGAAAGCTTTGCCCATGAGGCTGGGAGTTCAATTCCAGCAGCCGGCTCAAGGTTGACTCAGCCTTCCATCCTTTCGAGGTCGGTAAAATGAGTACCCAGCTTGCTTCTGGGGGGTAAACGGTAATGACTGGGGAAGGCACTGGCAAACCACCCCGTATTGAGTCTGCCATGAAAACGCTGGAGGGCGTCACCCCAAGGGTCAGACATGACTCAGTGCTTGCTCAGGGGATACCTTTACCTTTACCTTTAAGGTCATAGGTGGTCTCTCTGATATATGGGGCCCAGACCACAGATGGCCTTGAAGGTTAGCACCAAAGCCTTGAATTTGATCCCGAACGCAACCGGTAGCCAGTGCAACTGACTCAGTACCAGCTAGATGTGGGCCCTCCAAGGTGCTCCAGTGAGGACACTAGCAGCTGCATTCTATACCAGCTGTAATTTTTGGATCAAGGACATGGATCACTGTGTCTAGGTGCTCAGAGGACAGATAGGGTGCTAGTAGCTTCACTTGGTGTACATGGAAAACTGCCTGAGGCTACTTTTGTGTTCTATGACTCCATTGATAAGGAGGCATCCAAGAAAACACCTATACTGCCCTAGGTGTGACAACACCCAGGTTCTGGGAGGACGATGCAAAGATAAGTTGCACCCCAGGCAGGCTGGGTAGGCACGTTTCTTGGTCTGTCCCAATCCTACCCAACCGCAGGACCTCTGTCTTGGAGGGGTTGAGACCATCCAGCCATGGCTTCCAAGCATCTGGGTAAATGTATCTGGGGGAGAGTCCGGGCGGCTGTCCATTAGGAGATAGAGCTGGGTGTCATCCTTATATTGGTGACAACCCAGCCCAAAGCTCTGCACCAGCTGGGCCAGAGGGTGCATGAAGATGTTGAAAAGTGTGGGGGAGAGGACCACCCCCTGTGGAACTCCACAAGGGAACTGGAAGGAGCAAGATGTTTCCTCCCCCGCAGCAACCCTGTGTCTAGCTCTGGAGAAAGGAGAGCAGCCATTGAAGGGCTATCCCAGGTATCCCAGGCCCAGCGATTGTCTCCAGACTATGGAGACTCCCTGGAGTAAAGGGATGCTATGGAGGATGATTATATGGCTTCACCCACCCACCCCACTAATGTCACTGTTCTTCATTATCAATTCCTAAATCACAATGAAAACTGTTCACATGGGGAACCAATGTGTTATAGTAGTTAAGAGCAGCAACCTAGAATCTGGAGAACAAACTTTTATTCTGAGTTCTTTCACGTGTGGCCAGTTGGGTGACTTTGGATCAGTCACAGTTCTCTCAGACCTCTCTCAGCCTCATCTACCTCACAGGATGTCTGTTGTGGGAAGAGGAAGGTGTTTCGAGATTCCTTTGGCTAGTAAAAAGCAGGGTACAAAAAACAATTCTTCTAAACAGACTCACGCCTTTCTAACTCCATTGAAATCAGTGGGCACTGATTTGTCTGTACCACAGTTTCCATTGCATACTTGGCTGTTTTTGTGAGCACCCAGTTGCACATAGGCTATGTCTATGGAATTCTTCCTCCCTTCTTGGAGAAGAAAAAGTATGTTCACTGTTCGGCATTATAAAGTCATTATACAAAATTCCTGAATTGCAGTGAAAACTGCTCACAGGGCAGCAGACTTCTGGCCGGCCACTAGGTGAGGCAGGATGCTGAACTAGATGTCCCACTGGTCTGATCCAGCAGGGCTCTTCTAATATTCTTATGTTCTCTTTCTGTTGCAAAACTGCCCCCTCCCCACTCCCCCAAGCCAAATGATGAATCAGGGCAAAGCTTGCCAACTTGCAATTTTGTTCAAGCTTTTCTTTGAGCTGTCTTGAAATCCATGTGCCTTACTCCTTAAGAAACATCAAAGGATTGCATAGTAAAGCCAAGGAAGGCTGAGTTCATAAAAGAACAAGGATTTTAACTCACCTTTCTTGGTTCCCAATTTAACAAGTTTTGTGTTGGAATCAACCTCCCCTTGGGGGGAAAATGTGTGACAAAGTTGGCCAGTAGCATGATTATGCTACCCCTGATGGTTTCAAATAACCAGGTACATCCTGTCATATCAAAATAGATTGGATTATTATGTATTAGGGCAATTTTCACATTCAGATTGAGGCTTCAGTGAGCAGTGCCAGCCCCACCCCACACAGAATTGGTTCTCACACACTGTTTCTTGGTCACCCTCCTCTCTCAAATGGCATATGAGCTCCTCTCTCATATGGCATGAAACATGGGTACTTATTTTCAACTGATATAGCTGGAGGGAATATCTAAACTCTGTGCTGACACTAATTCATGAGTCATTACAGAACAAAGAAAGAAAACCCACAGGAAGAAAGCCTGCAGTGGGGTAGCTTATTATGAAAGCTTGTGCAAAGACGCAAAGTTGAGATTTGCTTCCTTTTCCAAAAGGACTTTTGAAAAAGGAAAGCAGAAAAATACAATTTGACACCTGGTTGCTATAACTGGAATACATTGAATAACTAAGGATTGTAAGGTTGGGAATCCACAGCAGCTACTCAAGAGTATGTTGTTGTTATGTGCGAAGTCGTGTCCGACCTATCGCGACCCCATGGACAATGATCCTCCAGGCCTTCCTGTCCTCTACCATTCCCCGGAGTCCATTTAAGTTTGCACCTACTGCTTCAGTGACTCCATCCAGCCACCTCATTCTCTGTCATCCCCTTCTTCTTTTGCCCTCGATCGCTCCCAGCATTAGGCTCTTCTCCAGGGAGTCCTTCCTTCTCATGAGGTGGCCAAAGTATTTGAGTTTCATCTTCAGGATCTGGCCTTCTAAAGAGCAGTCAGGGCTGATCTCCTCTAGGACTGACCAGTTTGTTCGCCTTGCAGTCCAAGGGACTCGCAAGAGTCTTCTCCAGCACCAGAGTTCAAAAGCCTCAATTCTTTGACGCTCGGCCTTCCTTATGGTCCAACTTTCGCAGCCATACATTGCAACTGGGAATACCATAGCCTTGACTAAACGCACTTTTGTTGGCAGGGTGATGTCTCTGCTTTTTAGGATGCTGTCTAGATTTGCCATAGCTTTCCTCCCCAGGAGCAAGCGTCTTTTAATTTCTTTGCTGCAGTCCCCATCTGCAGTGATCTTGGAGCCCAGGAAAATAAAATCTGTCACTATCTCCATTTCTTCCCCATCTATTTGCCAGGAATTGAGCGGGCCGGATGCCATGATCTTTGTTTTCTTGATGTTGAGTTTCAAGCCAACTTTTGCACTCTCCTCCTTCACCCGCATCAACAGGCTCTTTAGTTCCTCTTCACTTTCTGCCATTAGAGTGGTATCATCTGCATATCTGAGGTTGTTGATATTTCTCCCTGCAATCTTGATCCCAATTTGTGATTTCTCTAATCCCGCATTTCTCATGATGTGCTCTGCATACAAGTTAAATAGGCAAGGCGACAGTATACAGCCTTGCCGAACTCCTTTCTCAATTTTGAACCAGTCAGTGATTCCATGTTCAGTTCTCACTGTTGCTTCTTGACCTGCATATAAATTTCTCAAGAGACAAATAAGACGTCTCCATAGGCTGGCACCAAACATGTACTGCAAATCCCCAACGTAAATGTTGCCTTTTCATCTTGGTTGGTTCCAGGTTCCTATGGAATAAAAATCTTTACAGCATCGGACTGTCTTTTTGCCACCAGTTACTTCCACAACTGAGCGTCCTTTCGGCTTTGGCCCAGTCGCTTCATTCATTCTGGCGCTACTCGTACTAGCCGTCTGCTCATCCCCAGTAGCATATTGGACACCTTCCGACCTGAGGGGCTCATCTTCCGGCGTCATATCGTTATGCCTATTGGAACTGTCCATAGAGTTTTCATGGCAAAGATACTGGAATGGTTTGCCATTTCCTTCTCCAGTGGATCACCTTTTGTCAGAGCTCTCAGCTATGACCTGTCTGTCTTGGGTGGCCCTGCACGGCATAGCTCATAGCTTCACTGAACTACACAAGCCCCCTTGCCACAACAAGGCAGCGATCCTTGAAGGGGATGTATACTCAAGAGTATACATCTACTATATTTGCCTGTTTGTTCAGTATGTCCAGGTGGCATAGTGATAATTCAGGAGGCATTCTGCTAGGCATCCCATGTGCATGTCAGCAACCTCTGGATCCCCAATGACACCTGCCCAGAGTATTTCTGCTTGGGTGGCTATTCAAGGTCTGTGCTTGGCCCTTGGGTCAGCAATGCAGGGCCAGGCATCACTCCCTAGTCCATCCCCATCCCATAAAAGGTGCTGCTGTCCCTCAACATAGGATTATTCCAAGTGGTGTTGGCCACGGTTCTAGAGGTGGGGAGGGCTGCTTCTTCTGCAGCTTCTTCGATGCCATACAGAAGCAGCTGCAGGAACATGTGCATTTCCCCATAGAAGAGGCCAATTCCCAGCTCTGTAGTGTTCTCGGCTTTTCTGAATATCATCTGAGCCATCACTGCAGGAGGTTTACTGCAACCTCCATCACTTCAAGAGCCTAAATGTACAGGCCAGCCACAGCCCAAGTACAGGTGACCAAGGCTATCCCCTTACCTGCTCAAACCATGTGTCAAGGATGAGCCAAAGTAGCATGCAATATATAAACAGGCCTGCTGAGGGAGAAGAATGATCATTAAGCCAGTTGAAAATGTGCTTCCATTGACTACATCACATAGGGGCCTGCAGGGCCATACAATTTCTGAACACATACATGCTCTTTGTCATCTGTACTAAGCTCCACAACATTCCTTCTGACAGAAGTGCTAGTCCTCCCCCCCCCCCAGGGAGTGAAGGGGGACAGCCTGTGGAGCAAGGACACAGAGACCAGTCAACCAAAGCGGCTAATTTTGACATGGCTGAGTGTGAGTGGTGGCAGGGTCACTAAAATGGCATTTGATAGCAGGGGCACTAACATGGTGCCACCCTGATGCCATTCCACAACATCAGGGAATGTCTGGACCATGCAGCAATGTTGAGGTGCTGGGCTTCCTAGACACTGGGAAGAGGTGGCTAGTGCATACAGCTCAGGGTCTATGTGGCCGCAATGTGCTATCAACATGTGATGGAGGTGGTGAGTAACAGCCTAAGGGGAATAAGTTGGTGAGGTATGTGTGGGGGAGAGAATAAATTACGCAAATATTTTTTTCACAGAATCACAGAATCATAGAGTTGGAAGGGGCCATACAGGCCATCTAGTCCAACCCCCTGCTCAACGCAGGATTAGCCCTAAGCATCCTAAAGCATCCAAGAAAAGTGTGTATCCAGCCTTTGCTTGAAGACTGCCAGTGAGGGGGAGCTCACCACCTCCTTAGGCAGCCTATTCCACTGCTGAACTACTCTGACTGTGAAATTTTTTTTCCTGATATCTAGCCTATATCGTTGTACTTGAAGTTTAAACCCATTACTGCGTGTCCTCTCCTCTGCAGCCAAAGGAAACAGCATCCTGCCCTCCTCCAAGTGACAACCTTTCAAATACTTAAAGAGGGCTATCATCTCCCCTCTCAATCTCCTTTTCTCCAGGCTGAACATTCCCAAGTCCCTCAACCTATCATCATAGGGCTTTTTGTCTGGGGTCAGGAGCTGGTTCTTGTTAGCGCGCCTGCAGGAGAGGTCTGTGGTGCTCCTTGGAGTACCACAGGGCACCTCTATGGCGAAATTCAGATCCATGAGCGCCTACTGGCCTTTTGCAGCCATTCCTCTCTACTCTGTTCTGTCAGTGCCATGCATCCCGGCATGGTATGCCCTTTGTTGAGTGTGTGTCCATGCCACAACTGTGATGTGAAGTGCTAAGTCCTGTAGTCCAAGAGCTGGCCAGTACTGCTCTGTCAGTATGACTTAGTATCTGGGTTGCCTTTGAACAGGCTGAGGTTAATATTGGCAGCTGGTGGCCAGCATTGGCCGTGGCTCTAGGAAATTAGCCAGGGGCTCCATCATCAACCAAAAGGGAAGCTGTAACCAAGAAATCAGAAGCAGAAGAAGATTGAGACTGGGAAGGGCAGCCATGCAGGAGCTAGAAAAGATTCATAAGCGTAGGGATATGTTGCTGGCTAGCAAGATGATACCACTCTAATGGCAGAAAGTGAAGAGGAACTAAAGAGCCTGTTGATGCGGGTGAAGGAGGAGAGTGCAAAAGTTGGCTTGAAACTCAACATCAAGAAAACAAAGATCATGGCATCCGGCCCGCTCAATTCCTGGCAAATAGATGGGGAAGAAATGGAGATAGTGACAGATTTTATTTTCCTGGGCTCCAAGATCACTGCAGATGGGGACTGCAGCAAAGAAATTAAAAGACGCTTGCTCCTGGGGAGGAAAGCTATGGCAAATCTAGACAGCATCCTAAAAAGCAGAGACATCACCCTGCCAACAAAAGTGCGTTTAGTCAAGGCTATGGTCTTCCCAGTTGCAATGTATGGCTGTGAAAGTTGGACCATAAGGAAGGCCGAGCGTGAAAGAATTGAGGCTTTTGAACTCTGGTGCTGGAGAAGACTCTTGCGAGTCCCTTGGACTGCAAGGCGAACAAACCGGTCAGTCCTCAAGGAGATCAGCCCTGACTGCCCTTTAGAAGGCCAGATCCTGAAGATGAAACTCAAATACTTTGGCCACCTCATGAGAAGGAAGGACTCCCTGGAGAAGAGCCTAATGCTGGGAGTGATCAAGGGCAAAAGAAGAAGGGGACGACAGAGAATGAGGTGGCTGGATGGAGTCACTGAAGCAGTAGGTGCAAACTTAAATGGACTCCGGGGAATGGTAGAGGACAGGAAGGCCTGGAGGATCATTGTCCATGGGGTCACGATGGGTCGGACACGACTTCGTACATAACAACAACAAGCAAGATCCAGTTAATTCATGCCACAGTGTTCTCTATGACTATGTAATGTAATTTGGAACGGTGGCTTGATATGTAGTTCTCTGGTCTGGGCACGGGGTAAATAATCACCCCACTTTAAAGATGAAGATTCTATAAAGATACCTCTGCTTCAGAGGAGACAGATAAAGTATAATGACAGGATATCAGTTAAGTGCTCTCAGCATCCCACAATTAAGAATACATCTGCCCGTTAATCTCCAATCTTGACATATTTATTTCCTTGACTATGTTTTCCCCCCATCCCTGGAATTAACCCAAGCAAACAGTCACCATATAAACTCAGCTTGATGTTTCTGTTTTATTTTTATTTCTGTTTTATCCCAGAATTCATTAAACAACTCCATTATGTGGTATGTTAATTTACTGCCCACTGTCTTCCGATATGTAATATTTGAGAAAATTGTGTTTTGCTTTATCAGAAGAAGTGTGTTTGCACACAAAACACACAAAATAAGTCTGTTTGCACCTTGAATAAAACTTTGTTGGTCTTAAAGTTGCCACTGGACTCAAACTTTGTTTTGCTGCTTCAGACCGACATGGCTACTCACCTGAAACTGTGTATGGGTGTAAAAGTCAGACAATGAAGAAAGCTGAGAAGAAGAAAGTTGATTCCTTTGAAAAGAAATGCTGGAGCAGAGTTTTGTGGATTCCCCTCCCCTTCCCACCACACCAGCCTGTCATTGACCAATTTTGGAGGGGTGGGTGGATTGACATGACCATATATGGTCATATGACCCAATAAATTAAAAAACATATATAAAAATAATCAAATCCTACAAGTTCAGGAAACCTTCCCAAGGCCATCAAGAAACTCCAGGGTTTCACAAAACCCTGGTTGAGAAAGTCTGGGCTCGACTGATGAAAGGTATGACTCAGAATGACAGATTGATATAGCTCCTTTAGCATGACATAAAAACACACACCTGGGAGTAATGCTGTGTTTGTAGGATGCAAAACAATATTAGAAGAACCTCTAAGCTAGACTGCCATAACAAAGGTTCTATCTAGTAGGTAGATAAAAGGTAAAGGTAAAGGTATCCCCTGTGCAAGCACCGAGTCATGTCTGACCCTTGGGGTGACGCCCTCTAGTGTTTTCATGGCAGACTCAATACAGGGTGGTTTGCCAGTGCCTTCCCCAGTCATTACCGTTTACCCCCCAGCAGCAAGCTGGGTACTCGTTTTACTGACCTCGGAAGGATGGAAGGCTGAGTCAACCTGGAGCCGGCTGCTGGGATTGAACTCCCAACCTCATGGGCAAAGCTTTCAGACAGCTGCCTTACCACTCTGCGCCACAAGAGGCTCTAGTAGGTAGATAGTCACATTTAAGTCGGTCATTGGTGTACCAGTTCAGGCCAAGGAAACAGGAAAATAAAACTCCAGCAGCATCAAGATCTTTGCATCTACCCAGAACAGCCTGTGATGTAAATGAGTTGGCATTGACCTACTGGACAATGTCCAATCCAAGAAGTGGCAAGAATGCAATAAAGGAAAGGTTCCTGTAACCTTAAGAGTTGTGTTGACATTGCCTCAGATGTTGGTCTGCTCATGTTGTTTATATGTACCTCTTCTTCCCTGGGACCATAAAGTCAACAACTATCTAACACAAGCTGTTAGTTCAACATTTGATGATGATATATGAAGCCAGGTAATATTATTTTTGGCCAGATGACAACATTCCCTTGTGGAAGCTTCTTTGCCAACAGTGGACATGTGGAGGTGTGCAGGTGCACATTGCTAATTCTTGTGAAATTTGCCTTGCATGGATGCACAAAACCTCTGTATGACTCATCTCAGTCAGTAGAGGATGTCTTCCCAAACTAACTGTGTTTTTTCTTTCCTTCCTTTGATTTACCTCATTGGTTGATATTTCTTTGCTTTGTTTGGGGAAGTGTTGATTAATCTTTTTCTCTTTATCTCTGTAGGTTTCTCTACCCTGTCATTTTCTGCTGCTAAAGGAAGCTGCACATTTTGAGCAGCAAAAAAAATAACACATTATTTTCTCAATGGACAGTAAAGATATTTTTACTGTTTTATACATATGGCTTTGGCACATCGTACCAGATTTAACTGGTATTATAGCAAAAAAAACCCACAAACAAACAACAAATGTCTCTAAAGGAAAATAACTTTCTTCTCTTGGTTTTTATTTTTGTTTCTGAAGCATCTATGTCAATGGAATGATACAAAGTTGTCAAATAACTTTTTTCATGGTGAGATTCAATGAAAACCTTTTTTTAAGCTTAAGAAATTTACATAGAATAAGTGCAGTTACTTCTGGAAAAAATGGCATTTTAAGTGCTCAGCATACACAAAGATGAAATCATATGTTCATTAAAGACAGCAGAATACAATCCTAGCTATGAAAAGCTACAAAGCACAATTCGCACCTCACTGACATTACAAATCATAACATACCATTCGGTTTTGATAAAACTACAGTTTTCCCCAAGGGCTGTTATACCTGAACAACTGCTGTTGGAAACTGCTTTAAATTGCTCCCCATATCAGTGATCTATTTGCTTCAAAGGGATTCTCTGCTGTTTGGAGAACCTCCAGTTCCAGCATTGTCATAAACTCTTCAAATTTGTCATGTTGACCCTGAGGTCTTGTCTGCAAGAGTGTTAAGTTGGGTACTGGAATCTTCATAATCTAGTACATTCATCTTCTTCCAATTAATCAGTACTGGGGGCAGAAAAGCAAATTCAGATCAGGTCAGTCTGTACCCACCGGGTTCTGCTCAGAGTTACTGGTCCAAGGTTGAAGATCTGATTCTGACCTTCTTATTGCTTGATGAGCTTCATTCTTGTTCTGGCAAATTAGTTCATGGAAAGAAGAAATTTGCTGGACAAGTGCAAGTCAAAAAGTATGGCGATAAAATCATAGAAATATGTATTAAACAAGAATATAAAAACGTGAAGCTATTATTTTTGATATATCCTCCATCTAGGTCTATATCTTCTATCTAGATGTTTCTATCTCTCTAACCCTTCCCCAAAGAGTTCTGCTCTTTTCCATTTACACAATTACCTTGCTGCTTTGACATTCTTGAGGAACTCAAATTGTGTTTCTTTTCAATGTTCTTTGAGTTCGGGGAACAGAAAGTAGTCTGAATGCAACATCAGGAATGTAGGGTAGAGGGGATAAGATTTCCAAATGCAATTCTCATAATATAACCTTTGCTGCCCTCAAGAAATAGGCAAGTGAACTGTTGTGATGTAGACTGCTTTTTACTACCCAAAAGAGACTCATTAGTGGCTTCCAGTCACCTACTCTTCCTCTTCCCACACAGACTTCCTGTGAGGTAGATGGGTCTGAGAGAACTCTGAGAGATTTGTGACTGGCTTTATGTAACACAGCTAGCTGCCTGGGGAAGAGTGGTGACTCAAACCCAGCTCTTAACCACAACCCCAAGCTGGCTCTAGTGATTGTCTTGTGTCTTCGAGTAACTAATTTTGTTTTGAATAGACCTGGGCATGTATTAATTGAAACTCTAGTAGCAATACTTTTTGACTTACCTGTGTATAAGGTCAAGATCCACCTTAAGAAACTCACAACCTGGGGTATAAATATTTTCATGAATAAAAATAAGCAGCCACTCCTATTGCCTGACTTTGAGCAACTGGTACTGAGAGGCACAGAGCCTCTAAACAAGTAGGGTTTATTTAGTTAGAATAGTTATTTCAAGGAGTGGTCATTTTCTGTCAGCTACTTTCCTAACCTCCTTTTCTGTCCCTCAGCAATTTTAACCTAAATAGTATCCCACAATGCATAAAGGGCCCCTATCTGAACAGAGGATAGATAGGTGGTTTGGAGTTCTGTTTAAAAAACGTAGACAGTCATGTGCCAGGGAATGTATTGCCCTCTTGCTTTTCTTGACAAATGCTACTGAGGAAGGAGAAAGAGTATATAGATGTGCTCTTATTCATTCACCTTATTCCTATTAAGAGGGTTGAAAGAGGCAAATCACTATTTGACACAAAGAGATGGATTTTATCACTGTTGGAGTGCTGTTTTTGGTTATTTTATTGTGTTGGAGCCAAAGAAAGAAAAGCAAAGTCCTGCAGATAGAACAGACTTCCTCTTCCTGCAGCGGCCCCCTTGAGATGAAAGGTCCCTCAGGAATAGCAGAAGATGCAGACGTTGGAGTCTGCAGTAGGAAAGAAGAATAATCTTTGCACTCTTGGAAAAGGGACTATGGGTTTAACCCACAGTTTTTCTTCTGTTTTAATTGGGGCATATACCTTCTGTTGTTAGCTACTTAGGAATCTTAGATTGAATGGGGAATAGAAATTCTTGAATCACCAATTCACATAATAAAATAACCACTTCAGTACTTCAGGTTGTTGAGAGTAACCAGCATGCAGAGTTTCAGGCTAGGTGTGTGCTGAAGCACTCGTGTCTTCTGCATACAGTCTGTTCAGTCAACATACATGTTATAGAATCACAGAGTCGGAAGGGACCTTCAGGATCATCTAGTCCAAGCCCTTGCAAATGCTGGAAATTCACAACTATTTAAGTTCATGTGAATCAGCTCACTTTAAATGAAAAGAAGTTAATAAGCAATCCTTTTCAATCTCCAGATATGAAATTTTAATTTGGTAATACCTGTCTTATTTTATTGTGTCCCTTTTAACTTGTGGTTAACTGGTTTAACTTTATTCTGTTACTTTTGAACACTGAACAGTATTTGTTTTCTCTTTATTCTCCCCCCCCCCCCGCCTGCCCTGATAAGGAATGAAGGCAAAACTCTGCAGAATAACAGCAATTTTAAACAGCGTCACACCCTTCTAAGTCCATTGAAGTCAGGGTGTTAACTAGGGAAATGAATTTACAATCTGATTTGAATCAGTGAAGAAAATGGTTCAAGACGCTAACGAATGTTTTCTCTCCAATGGAGGCTTGTTGTCATGGTTTTTTGCTTCCTAATTTCTCCTAATTCTCCCCAGAACTTGTTACAATTCAGTATGCATCTGTTCCCACCTCACCTTTTAAAGAAGTGCTCGTGGCATTCACAACTTCCCAATACCTGTGAGACCTACATTAGTCTCTTTGATTTAAGAAAAAGTCAAGCCAAAAGGTTCATATAATGACTCGAAAGCTGTATCATTAATCAGCAGTGACTGAAAGGTATTGGGCAAAAGCACTGGCCTTTTGCCTGGAGAACACCCAAGGTATTTCTACAGTAATAGGATGGGCTTTGTTAAGGAGCAATTAGCATCAGACAATTCAGTGAAAGCATTTGGCTGGATTGGCTTCACCCAGAACTTCCTCCTGTGAAAAAGCTCCCCGAAACTCTGAGCCCGCACAATTGAATTACAACCAAGATACAACAGTTGTGCTTATAATCCTATGTCATCGTGTCTTAATGGAGTGAATGATCACCTGTCTTTCTCAGCCTTCAGATCATGCATATCATGCACTTCTGTCAATCTTTTGCACATCATTAGCAGAGAGCAGAAAGACTGGAATGTTCACGGTAAAACACAAAAAGCGATAGTGACACACAGTTCCCTGGTTTTAGGTCTTCTGCTGGGGGCCGTTAATGGAAAGGCTGTAAGTAAGGATATTCTGAGCACCAGACTCATAAAGTGTGCTACTCAGGCCAGGGTGAGAGCACAGAATCAGTCTCCTGAGCACCTCAGAGAGAACACTGCACATTCTTTCCTGAGCCTGCCCTATTTAATATCTCACCTGCATGATTGAATCCCTATTATCTTCCCATCCTTAACAAGACAATACTTTAAGTATCAGATTTAAAATCATAATTGCAACTCTTGAATAAATGACTGACGTTGGAGGAGGAATGAATTTCAGCTCAGCATATTCAGCAGTCTTCCCCCTCCCTCTATTGTTAATTTCCTACAAAGAATTGCCAGCTTTTCTTTTATATAGCAAGGGATATAAAGATAGATTACCTGCTGGATATTAGCTCTCCCTATTACTGGGATATTTGACTACCTATTCCCAATAATACAGTATCCCCATAGAACAGAGAGTAAGTGAATGCATGAGAAAGCAATATAAAAAGCCCATATTAAGGACTTGAATTAAACTTCTGTGTACTGAAGACACACAGACTCATACAAACAATAAGGGACTAGGGGGAAGGAGAGGGGGGAGGAACTGATCTCAATGAAAACCATAATAGTTTTTCTTCACTGCCCATAAGATATAATAATCAACAGGAAGATTTTGTTCACATATGTATTGTCTTCGGAATGGCTCAAGATAGGAAAACATTCATTTGACTGAGCTGCAATATGTATCTAAAATCAGGATGTGATGTTTATTCTCTTATGTAACTGTATTATTGGAAGTGACTTAATGAGTATCTGTATTTCCCAGTCTTCAGATATGGATTTCTGAATCTGGATTTAATTAGCATTGTTAGGGGGCATTGTGAGGGGGCATGCTCTTTCTCCCTTCTGTCATTATATCCTCATTCCCTTTTCTGAAGGCCCCTATAGCTTCTCCCTCTTTCCTTCTTTCTTCTTTCCTTTCTACCCAACAGCTAACCTGCCTTTATCTACCCACATATCTACTTTTTAATTTACTTCATTTATAGCTTCTTTCTCCACAGTGGAGACCAAATCCTCCTCTCCACCATTTTATTCTTGCAACGATACTGTGTTGCTGAAAATGTGTAAGTGGTTCAAAATCACAGTGAATTTTCACAGCAGAATGGGAATCCAAGTCTGATTTTTGTGGGGTGGTGACTGCTGAATAGTAGAAACACACAGGCCTGAGTCATGCAGTTTGAATGGTATCAAGTAAGTATGTGCAATTCATATTGGATAGTCTCCCCATCCTCTCAACATTGATTCGGATACTTTTCAGCTGAATCCAGTGTGAATCACCATTTCCCTAAGCTTTAAATCTCTGAAGCAGCCCTTTCTGAACCGTCAAATTATGATTCACCTGAAATGAGGCGCTTTGGAGACTGGGCCCTTTAAAGTTTAAAGGGGCTCTGGACAGCTCGAGGAGAGCACCACCCTGATCTTTGTTTGGTACACCTTTAAATGCATCCCCCTGCTTTCTCAGACAATGAAGACTTGAGACAGCAGTGGCAGGCAATATATAAATGTAAAATAAATAAATAAAATAAAAAGATGTGTGAAGTAACGGTTCATGACAGATCAATGTTTTGTGTGCCCCTTAAAGGCTCCTCTGCTTTCTCAGGCAGTGGTCTCCATTGTCTGAGAAAGCAGTGGGGAGGCATTTAAAGGGCACACCAAACAGCGGATCTGTTCCTCCCACCCAGGATTCCCACAAAACAAATATTGGCTTGCATCAGAAAAGGGAAGCATGGGGAACACCATGCCTGCCCTCCCTGACATTTAAAGAGCTGCTGATGGCTTATATTGGGGAAAGGAGGCACAGAAACCCCACACTTGCCCTTCCTGATGTGCATGGGGAAAATCAGACATTTTTGAATTTGGCCAAATTGATTTGGATGAATCCAAGCCATGGATGTGTGCTTCAGACCATCTTGGATCCAGCCTGAATTGAATTGGGAATCTGAAATGGTCCATATTTTTTTTCCTGTGCACCTGCCTGTTATCAAGTTGACCAGTTGTTGCTGCCAGGCCTAGCCTCAATGAGTCCTCCCTCCCCCCCAAAAAAAAGCTTCAGAAAGGATCCTGCCCCTTTTTTTCTGACAGAAACCAAGCCTAGAATGGTGGTCAAACTGTAGTGGCTGCTTAACTATAGCTATTGAGGCTATCTGCTTGTTTACGCTACCGGTCCTTTTATTCATTTGGGATTTTTGAACCTCCTGAAGTATTTTCAGATTTCAGATTTTTCAGCAAACCTGGAGCATGTTGCAGGTTTGCAGAAAGATCTTGCCAGCTCATGGATCCCATCTGAGGATTTAAGTATACTCAAGGCATTTCTGCACATTGAAAAAAATTAGCATTATGCCAGCACAACGGCATAACACTAAAAAATATTGCGCCTCCCACCATCCCTCACCTCCTGGCTCGCTTGCTTCCTTCTGCCACCTTCTCATGCTTCTAATCACTCCACACACCTTCTTGCAATGGCAGAAGAGAAGAACACTACGCACACGCTTCTCCTCCGCCTGTCAGTCACTCAAGTCAGCCAGTCACCTTTCTTCCTCTTTTAAAGGGGCTGCAAGGCAAGCTAATTTTTTTAAATCAAACTTCTCCAGTTAGGCACCTATGCATATAATCAAAGATGCATAGTGCTTCTTTTTAATGCCACCCCTTTTGTATTCATGAGCCTTGTAGCCCAGAATCTGGGGGGGGGGGGAGTAGAGAGGCATGCTTTGTGTATTAACTTTAGGGGAAAATGTTTTTGTTTTTTGTTTTGCTTTGCCTGGCTCTATTAAACAAGTTGTCATTGCTCCAGGCACTTTGCTTTAAAAAAAAAAGAAACCCTGTCCCTGGGAGAAGGGAGAGGGAGATGGGGGTGGGCACTGGAGGCAGAGATAGTGCTACATTGGCTCTGCACAGTTCCTTGGCATGTTGCTTGCTGGGTACTTTTCTCCTGTTTGTGCTGCATGGCTGGGGGAATCGACTTTATGCAATTCCTCAGTTAGTGTTTTAAAATGGAGGATGTAGCTGCCAGTTTGCTGCTGGGATGCTGGATGATTGTGACACTGTGCAAAATACCTAAAATATGGGGTCTGCAAAAGGTAAGTATTCACTACATTTGTTGGATGCAGAATTGCCCTTAAAGGTAAAGGTAAAGGTATCCCCTGTGCAAGCACTGAGTCATGTTTGACCCTTGGGGTGACGCCCTCTAGCGTTTTCATGGCAGACTCAATACGGGGTGGTTTGCCAGTGCTTTCCCCAGTCATTACCGTTTACCCCCCAGCAAGCTGGGTACTCATTTTACCGACCTCGGAAGGATGGAAGGCTGAGTCAACCCTGAGCCAGCTGCTGGGATCGAATTCCCAGCTTCATGGGCAAAGCTTTCAGACTGCATGACTGCTGCCTTACCACTCTGTGCCACAAGAGGCTCTATAGAATTGCCCTTAGATCTCGCCAACTTGACCATTAGAATATACTGGGGGCAACATGCAAGAACTTGTGGGAGGCATCTCACTTACCCCTCACCCACTATTCCTTCTTTCCCTTTCCTGAAAGCCCCATAGCCTCTCCAATTTTCCAAGTTCCTTATCTTCCTCTTGGGTTCCCAGCCTCCAGGTGGGGATGTCTCCCTATTACAGTTTCACCATTAGGGTACCAGTTCCAGTATGGGAGTAACCTGACTTCCTTTGTCCTTTTAATTCATCAAGTTTATTAACACCTTATAGCTCTTCCTAGTATTGGTGAGAGGAAGGTATTCTTTTTAACAGGCAATCACACTGCAAGTTACAGACCTAGATAGCAATCTGACCTCTGGAAAAAAATGTCTTCCTGACTGCAGAGGCAGTAATTAGAGAATTCAGGCAAAGCATCTCCTTCCCTCCCCCTCAGCTCCAACCTCCCAAGAATTTCACTCTGCTAACACTGATAAGCACCCCCTCCTCCTTGCCCAGTTTAGGTCACCTTGTTTAATCCCGCTTTCTGTGTGGGTCACATATTAATCAAAATGATATGGCATAATTGGTAGGGTGTTGATGTACAGTGCAGATAGAGTTTAATTCACAGAGGAGTTCAGAATATGCTTCAAGACCACAGTTATTCATGCCACATTTAAGTTCCTCTCCTCTACTGCTTGCATGATCCAGCCAAAGTTAAATACTTCAAAGAGACCCTAAAAAGCGGTTTTATTAAATGAAGTTCTGCCCAGTTTAATTCTTGTCCTACCATTTTTGTATGATATTCTGTAACCAGATGTAAATTCTCTGTAAAGCTAGCTTGGTGTGGTGATTAGGATTGTGGCCTTCTAATCTGGTGGGCCAGGTTTGAATCTGTACTCCCCTACACGCAACCAGCTGGGTGACCTTGGGCTTGCCACAGCACTGATAAAGCTGTTCTGACCCAGCAGTGATATCAGGGCTCTCTCAGCCTCACCTACCTCACACGATGCCTGTTGTGGGGAGAGGAAAGGAAAGGTGATTGTAAGATTCTTTGAGACTCCTAGAAAAACGGCATATAAGAACCAACACTTCTTCTAAATTTTCTTTATTGTTCCATCTATTCTTGTTGGACTGGAAGTGGCTTTTCAAGGTCTTATGACTGACTTTTCTTTCTCAGTGAGAACAAGGCAATACTGATTAAATGGATAAATGGATTAAATGATTAAATGGATAAATCATGATATGGAACCCTTCAACTGAAGATGCTGAAGAAGGACCCCCCCCCCATGACACAGAACAAATCTTTTACCTCTGAGATAGCGACCCTTCCCCGCACAGCTGCTTTAGCATGGTCTTGACCTGGGTTCCTTCTCCCAGTTACACAAATATGAAAATAGCTACTGTAACAAAGACTTTGTGTACCATTCCTCTGATGTTATATAAATGATTTTTTTTCTGCGGGCTTCCAAGTCTATTAGTAGACATAAAGATAGTGTCACTGTCAAAGATGCAGTGATAAAAGATAGGAACAAGGCCTGAACTAATACGAATATTGGAAAGCAACGGCAGAGGATTCATTGTGAGGGTGAATCATTCTTAGCAGTTCGTGTTGAAGAACATCCCGCAGATAGAGCCAGATATTTTTAAGGCAATATTTATGGTGCAGACAAGGAGCCAGGTTTCTTTGGAACTCTCCCTGATATCATGGCCTGTGGCCAATCTCACTACAGAATTGTGTCAAGAAATTCTAATTCCAATACAAGGAAGACTATAATCCTATGCAGATTTGATTCCACTGTTTTCAGTGGGTTTAGATTGGAATAAATGTGTCTGCACGCACACACACACACACACAATGCTGCCTTATACTTAAGCAGACCTTCAGAGTCAATATTGTCTAGCATCTCACATTACCTCCCACCTGATCCTTGAATTGGAGTTGCTGAGGATTGAACCTGGGTCCACCTACATATCAAGCAGATGCTCTGCCACTGAGTCATGGTCCATCTGCAGAATCATGCTAGCATTCAGAGCAACTCTGAAATAAGTGGAAGGACATTTGTATTGATTTACGTAGTATGGTACTTGATACAAAAACTTCATGTTTGTCTATTTCTCTTGCATAGTTAAGTGGAGACTGATCTTCAGTAGTCCATGTTAACAGATTTGCAGTGTCAGCGCCTTGACAGCACCACTCTATGCCCATTGACTTGAATGAATGTATAAAATTATAACGGTTCATAGGATTACACTGTAAACCCCAGTTCTTATCTTTAATTACTGGAGCTGCAGAGATAAAAGGGCACAGGGTTGGTGGCAGCCCTTTCCCACCACTATGCAGATAGTTGCTTCCACCATAAAAACCATGATTTATGCTTTTGCCATGAAACCTGGGCCTAGTCTGCACACATAGGATAATGCACTTTCAATGTGCTTTGGCAGCTGGATTTTCCTGTGCAGAACAGGAAAATCTACTTCTAAAGTGCATTGAAAGTGCGTTATCTATTGTGTGCAGACTAGGCTCTGGTTCTTGTGATTTACATGCTCTCACCAGTTATATGTGCCTATGACCCTTTGGATTCCATAGCCAGCAATCTTGCCTTAGATCTTAGCTGTGAATGCACTCTGCCCTTTCTTCCTGTCTCCACCACACACTGGGCTATGCCTGGGAACCACTATCTGCTCAAAGGCCTTGAAAACCAGAGACTGTCTGTTTCAACAACAAAGACTTTTCACATCCAAACCATTTGATGCAGAGAGCGCCTGTGGCAACTGGGCGGTCAGGTTTGAATCTTCAGTCTTAGCAAAGACCCCTTGATGATCTGATTGTTATTTCCTCAATAAAGAACTTTCTTTTTCCTAAATGAAGTCTGATTATTGGGAGTCATCAAAGGTTATCATACCCACAACTTGAGCCATCCTTGTAAACAGCTGATGTCTGAACTTAAAGAAAAGTAAAAGCAAGTCATTAGTGTACGGCTTATTTATTTTTATATTTATTTTATACTTTATATACCGCCACTCATGGCAATTGCCATCTTGTGGCAGTATACAATACAATCACAATAAAACCCCATAAACCCCCCAATAAAAATTACAAAAACAATAAGCAATAAGTGGCAGCATAGACTTTACTAAATCTCTGAATTCAAGCTCTGCTATTCCAGCCTTGGGATCAATACAGTGCCCCTAGATGGTGTAAACCCAGGGGTTGATCTCAATGCATAACTAGGGTTGGGCCCACAGTTGATAAGTCTGGTTACCTTCCTGGCCTCAACCAAACACCTGGTGGAAGAGCTCCATCTTGCAGGCCCTGCAGAACCTAGATAGTTCTGTCAGTATCCTCAGCTCTTCTGGGAGCTCATTTCACCAGGTTGAGGCGAGGGCCAGGTGAATGTCCCAGGGGCCTGGGACAACCAGCAAATTCATAATAGAGTAAAGAGCCCTGCAGGGGCATAAGCAGACAAGCAGTCCCTCAGACAGGTAGGATCCAGGCCACCTATAGCCTTAAAGGTCAAAACCAAAACCTTGAACTTGATCCGGAAGCAAACTGATAACCAGAGCAGTTGACGCAGCACCAGCTGGATATGGGCCCACCAAGATGACCGAGTGAGGACCCTTGCAGCCGCATTTTGTACCACTTACATTTTCCAGGTCAAAGACAATAGTAGGCTCACGTAGAGCAAGTTACAGACGTCTAATCTGGAAGTGACCGTTGCATGGATCACTGTGGCCAAGTGTTCTGAGGACAGGTAGGGCACTAACAGCCATGCTTGGTACAGATGGCAAAATCCTGTTTGAGCTACTTTCATGATCTGAGCTGCCATTGAAAGGGAGGCTTCAAAGATCACCCCCAAATTCCTGGCAGCCAGTGCAGGTATGAATTGCACCCCATCCAGGCAGAGGAGATGTGCTTCCTGAGACAGCAAGATGGAACAAGAGAATAAGACCATAATCGGAGCCAACACTCCATTCAGTATGAATTGCAAGCACTTGGTTCCAATCCCTGAATGACCATTTTTCAATTACTGGCCCTCCCTTTTTAGGGGAGCATCTCATTTTCCCCTCCTCCTCTAAACATAAGAACTGTAGGATTCCCCCTCACACATTTGTTACTCTTCAAACAGAAACCTCTAATGAGAGAAAGTCCAGAAATACAAATGAAGCTTGTCCAGCAGTCCAAATCATTAGATCAAAAGCTGCAGACTATCAGGGCCTGCATTTTCAAGAAGATAGAATATACAGGAGTTGTTATAATCCTCAATTTGACTTTGTCTACAAGATCAAATGACTGTGCTTATATATAAAAAGAACGCTTGTCCCTACTTCTGCATATAATTTTATCTCAGACTTTTAAAATGTCTGGTTGCTGATTCTGATGAAGACATTGCCGATGGATGGTGGTTATTCCAGTTGCAATAATCTGGAATAAGTGAGTAGATGGTGAGAACATGCCCTTAGTCAAGGTGCCATCTGCTCTTTGTATTCCTTGGCTATGCTCCTGATCTCTGATACGTGACATAAGAGTTACAAGAGCAATTACAACTTTATTTAAAGCTTTGTTTCATTGGCAGGCATTTGATTCATAATAGCTTTCTCACCATTTTTTCAGCTTTAGTCTGGAGGCGAAGATAATATGGGCAGCCTGTAACCTTCAACATTTCACTAGATCTATTTTCATTTAGGTAGGAAATGAAAATAGGGGTAGTGCAAGGCACACATGACTGTTCTCCATAGCTGGGAGGCTTACTGGCACGTTAAATTAATCTTGCTCTTTCTGGCGTAAATTTAAATGTAGTACAATGCATCATGGTCTGTTTCCCAGCCAATGACAATCATCTCTTTTCCCCCACTTGCTTAACATTACCACAGACATCCAATTGTAGGAATTATTTCTGTATTTCTTTTCTACAAAAGCAATAAACTTCGAACCACCACCTTCCATTCTGCAGAAAAGCCGGTGTTAGAATGGATGGTGCTCCCATGAAATGGGACAACTGGTAGCCTTCTGAATGCCTCTTTCTCCAGGGAGGCAAAAGTATATCCTCCTTCCTTTGTTTGTGGCTGTCTTCTAATTCTCAGCTGACTTCAAATGGAAAAGTAGACAAGTAGGGAGGGTTTTCCATTTTTGGCAAGCAACAATTTCACAAGGCTTCCAGTTCCTGAGCCAGAGAGAATTCTAATGGTTTCAATATCTTCGTGTCAAAGTTTTATTAGATAGCACCAGGGCTGAAGTTTCCACTACTTCCAGTCCTGGGACTCCCATATCCAAAGTGGCTGCCAAGGAAGCACAGTACTTTCCATTTATCCTAACCATCCCTGATTTTTTTGTTGGAGAAGAGGGTTGTAATAGACTACTAGATAGAACATTAGAGTTCTATAAGACACCCTTCCCCCATTTGTAGGGACATCGGTGGGATAGGATGATGGAAAGCCTACTGAAGAAACAAAGTCTATTCAACATAGTGCAGAGTAAGCAGCCGATGACTGGTAAGTAACAAATGCCACTATTATTGTTCTCAGTCTAGCCCTGTAAACTCTGCAAAGACTCTTGTGACACTCTGTAGGGCCACTTTTGCAAATTGAACACTCTTCATTCTTCAGCAAAGAACTTTAATTAACAACAGCATTTGTGCCATTGGCAATTGTCAGTGCTTATTTTCTAAAAGAAGATACCAAGGTTAAAACTTGCTTGCCCTCACTGTGTCATTCCAGGTGGGTGGAGGTGATTGTTGGTTGCAGAGAATTAGGTGGCATTAAGACGACATAAGTGTACTTTACAGATGACCAGAGGACCCCACTCCTCTATTATTAATCCATATAATTCTGGTCTGAACTCTGTTTTTAACTACAAAATGTACTTAAGCACAGAAGTTAAATTACAAGATCCAGGGCAATTCCTGGAAGTGTGTAAAGAAAAATGGACAGATGGTGGGGGATTTAGCACAGTGTTTCCCAACCTGTGGGTCAGGACCCAAATGTGGGTTGTGAGACCTCCGGATATGGGTTGCAGTCCAGCCCTTCCTAAAGGACATTCCCACCATTGGTACCAATCTTTTCCCCCCTTAATCTTGTCACCTTAATTCTTACATTCTTGCCTTCCACTTCTGTGGACAACAACAACTAGTAACTGCATAGCAGAAGGAGGGAAGGCTGAAGAGTTAGTCACTGCATGCAAAAGCAAAGGAAAAAGGGAAAGAGGCATGAGCTACAGATTAAGAAACAAGGGCTAAGGGTACCAAAAAGCCTTCAATCAGCCCTGGATGGGTCACCATACCCTGTACTCTTGGACTTGTGGATCCCCATATCGAAAAGGTTGGGAAGCACTGCACTAGAGCACCAATTGGAGTGCAGCAAATTGGCTCAAAGTGAAAACAGATTGTCTCTGCAGACTGAGTTAGAAGTTGTTGAAAAACTGCCATAAAGCAGCTTCTGAAATGCAGTAAATGCAACACAGCTGAGAAGCTTGTGGAGTGGAGACTTGAAGAGTCCTGGCTCACATTTACACACACACAGTGAGGACAATAGGAAAAGCCATGGAGTGTAGGCTTGAACAGGGGCCTGAACTTAGGGCTCCAGAAATGGCTCATTACCACTATATTGCACTTCCTGTTTATATGAGATGGCACAATGGGGCAGGGAGGAGAAAGAAATGAGACATTACAGTGGGCGAAGGGAAAGTGTTGGCAGCTGTGAAAGAGGCTGAGGCTGGGCTGTGAGAGGAAAGAGCAGCTGGATAAAAAGGCCCGCTGACAACCTGAAATTGCTTCCCAGTACAGAGGAACTTGGTGAGATATTTATCCAAGTCAGAACAGCAGGCAACTCTCTCTCAGGAAGCAGCAGCAAGGAAATCATTGTGCACGGATGAGAGGCGAATGCTCTGAAGTGGTTGTGTGGGTAGGGATGAGTGCCGGTAGAAGATATTATCCGTGTAAACGTAAACACATGGATGGAATTATTTCTACCATTTGAGGTGTATCAGCATAGCAAGCATCAGCTCTTCTCCTATGGGTTTTATCTTTACTGCGCACACATGTTGCCTGCGTTACTGGAATGTAATTTGGAAGGAATTCTTCACGTAAGATCAGCTCAAGTGGGAAGCCGTATTGGTCTGATGCAAAATTTGCTCTCACATAAGATCAGTTCTATAAGAATCATGGACAAATGGACAAATACTCGCTAACACTGCATGGCCGCAGAGTTTGAGGCCTGCTGTGGATGGATGAGCCCCTGAGACCCACATTGACCTTGATGAGGCAACTTGGAATGGAAATTCTGCTTTCAGCAAATGACCTTGAAACTGCATGATGGATCGACAACCAACAAATACGTTTGACTTTCAAAAGAAAGGATTATTTTGGAATCCTTGCTTCACTGCTAGGCTTGGGTGCAGGTGTTCAGAAGGCCTCAAGATTCACCTGTTCAATAAAAGATTTCAGGACTTTCCAGGTGACAGTCCTTTAAAGATGACACATGGTCCTGACTCTTTCTAAGCTGCAAATGATTCCTCCTAACTTCCATGTCATCATCAGAGAGCCAGTTTGGTGTAGTGGTTAGGAGTGCGGACTTCTAATCTGGCATACCAGGTTCGAGTCTGCGCTCCCTCACATGCAACCAGCTGGGTGACCTTGGGCTCGCCACGGCACTGATAAAGCTGTCATATCAGGGCTCTCTCAGCCTCACCCATCTCACAGGGTGTCTGTTGTGGGGAGAGGAAAGGGAAGGCGACTATAAACCGCTTTGAGCCTCCTTTCGGTAGGGAAAAGTGGCATATAAGAACCAACTCTTCTTCTTCTTCTTCTTCTTCTTCTTGGAGAATCCAGCACAAAATGGCTGCCACTTTTCTCCCCTTTAAAGCCAAACACCTCCCGCATTGATGGCAGGATCATTCCTCTTTGGCCTGATATCCCTGGATATGTCATGGATGATGTCACAAGCTACAGTGGAACCACTGCCACTCTCCAAGGTAAGAATCCGATTAGCATTTAGGCAACAATACTAGAAAAGTGGGCCAAACTGAAGGAAAACCCAGCCCGGTTCCCTGAGCACGACAGGCAGGAAACAAAGGAAACACAGCACCCGTACATATTCACGAAGCTTGTCTAGTTTGCATATTTGCTGGCTTTTGAAAGGAAGTTTGGGGCTCTTTCAAATGGCAACAGCCACGTCAAGCATCACGAGGCTTTTGGGAGCTCCGCAACATCTCTTTTCATGTGTCAGCAGGTAAACAGCGGAGCTCGAGACTGTTGGTCATCCTGAAAGGAAAGAATTGCCTGCTTTGCCTCTCGGTAGGGCTCATTATTTCCGCTACGCTGTCGCTTCTGCCGGGGATATTTACAAACCAAATCGCACCTTGCTTCGGCTACTATCAGTCAAGAAAGCATGAAAGAAGGATTATCTCATTTATTTACAAACATCTAAATAGCAGGGCAATTATTAAGATGGATTGAGTTTTCACCTGCAGTTTTATTTTCTTTCTGAAGCTTTAATAATGCAGATCCTCTTGCTTTCTAAAAACCGCTTTAATGAATTGATCCCCAACCAAGATGAAAAGGCAACATTTACGTTGGGGATTTGCAGTACATGTTTGGTGCCAGCCTATGGAGACGTTGTTGTATTTTATGATATGCGGCTGGAGGGGGAAGTGCCTGCAACTTTATATATAGGGCAGCTCTCTTTATAACACAGCCCTATATATTTATCACAGCCTGGAAAGCCTGTAGGTGCAGCTAAAATTGCAGATATGTATCAGGGACAAAAAGATTCACTAATATACCGAGCAGAACACACAACAGAAAATCATTTATATATCCCAGTTCTTGGGCCATGGGTAAGAATATCAATTCAATTTGACACTTTTTAAAATGTCAACTTGCAACCAACTAATGGCAAAGACAGCGATATTCTGAGGTAGTTTGCATTGACTCCTTCTGAATACCAACCTCTGGTATTCTTTGGTCATCTCCCATCCAAATACTAGCAAGGGCTGACCCCCTTTGTGATCCTGAGGGCAGACAGGAGACTCTAATGAGGAAGAAAAACAGGGGGGTGGCAAAATTAAATACACAGAGAATACAGGTTTTGGAATAGAGGACAATTTTCTTGACTATAGCAGATGGAGCATTGGTGCAGCGTAGGGAAGGACCCAATCCATCGTGTGACCCACTTGTCAACTGCTGAACCACATCCCCTGTCTTCCTAGAGTAGCAATCAGTGGTCCCACAAAGGCACGAGCCTCTGTGTAAAACCCTTGCCACCTAGGAGTGGAGCTGGCCAACTGCCCCCCCCCCAGATGGGCATGCTGCTATAAGCTCAAACTCCAAGACCCATTAAGGAAGCCAGGAATGCAGACAGAGCCTCTATCCCAAATGGATCCTGCCCAATGCCTGCAACTGCCGTCAGAAACACAGCTCTTACCAAAGTTCCTAAAGCTGCAGCCAGTAAAATAGACTGTCCCAAATACTGTGCAACCATAAGTCCTGTAAAGTAGCGATCCCCAACCTGTGGGCCGTGGACCACATGCGGTCCTTCGACTAATTGGAGGTGGGCCCTGAAGGACGCCTTCTCCCCCCCCGGCCCTTTACTTCATCCCCCCCCAGCCCTTTACAACACATTTTGAGTGTCATTGTCTCCCATCACTCCCAGATGGGACTATCTCGTTGCAGAGAAACAAGCTCAGGGTTCCCATTGATTTGTCATTGTCATGAGTTAAAATGTCCATGAAAATAAAATGTTCCTTATGTTCATTGTTGTGGTGTGTCTGTATCTTATTTTGAAGGGATGTTTAATCAGAGAGATCAGAGAGCGCTAGGGCAGTGGTTGAGAGTAGAGGAGTAAACTACCCCCCCCCCACCGGGCCTCAGTAAAAGGCGTTGAGTGGTCCCTGGTGAGAGTTCTCCGGTGTTGAGTGGTCCCCGGCAACAAAAAGGTTGGGGACCACTGCTGTAAAGGGCAGACAGCTTAAATAAAATATCTGCATGGCAAATGACTGAGCCACCAGTTGACTCCACAAATAGAACCACGACTGAGGACACCTTCTTCAAGGCAGAGTCCACCTTGCCTGGGGTGATGCCACCCTTCACCAAGCCCTCCTCTTGAGTAGTTCACACCAGAATAAGTGCCTAAGAGAAAAGTGCAAATTCAGAGTCTATAGCGTGGAAAAAATAGCTAGGTTCAAGTCATCCCCTTTTTGACCTGGATTGAATCTACACTGAGCTTATTTTTCTTGCTTTTGATCCTGCTGAATTCAGATGGATTTGAACCCCCTCCCCCTGACTTGAAACAGAAACCCATCTGCACAAGGCTGCGAGCAGTTGAGTGGCCGGGGGGGGGGGAAACTGAGATGAGCAGAGAAGAGGACCCCTGATTTCATCCTCCAGAATTAAGAGAACTGCCTCCCATGCTGATCTCTCAGCTTCTCCTGCCTTACAGGGGCTGAATCTGTGGGCAGGTAGGCAGGCGAGCAAGCAAGGAGGGGAGAAGGCATTCTGGGGGGGGGGGGAGCCAAGATGAGTGGAGCTGAGACAGCAGCAGCCTCTCACAGAATGAGGCAAATCTCTGCTGCAAGAAGTGTGGGTTCTGGAGCAGGGTCACCTTAAACCTTGAAAAAAATAAATCTTGCAACCAGGAACTAGGAATTCTTTGAACTGGCACTCAGCCAATCCACGACAGACTGGTCCAGTGTGGCCTGGGACCCATCAAAAGTTGTTGAGATGTTTCAGACCATGTACCTTTCTTTGAAGGAGACAACTGTCTCAAGGCACTTATACAGGTGATGGCTTCTGAGTAACCAGTGAAATGGAAGAAGGTCATGACTGGCTCTGTGCTTTGGGTAAGAGGTAAATTTCACACACACACACACACACAAATTGGGTGCCACTAAATGCATTTGCTAGAAAATATGTTGCCCACAGGTATTACTTTGGGGATTTCTAGCATACTTCATTTTAGTGCTTGTCAGTTATGTGAACAACTAAAGATTAATTGTTTCCTAAAATACTCCACAGTTAGGATTTCAGGATTCAGAAATGCTAAAAAAGCACTTTTAAATTCCTGCGGTAAAACTGCATGGAAATTTATCTGTATAGCTCTACATTTGTGTGTGTGAGAAATACAGGAATCCGATCTTTTACAGTTAGAATCTTCAGATGGCTGGTTACAGCACAGTCTATTAGAAACAGCTCTGCGGGCTGAAGATATGCTGATGGAATGGAAGATTTCGCTCAAAATCCATGGGAAATCATTGAGGTTGCACAAGATAAAAAAAGGCTTTATTTGCTGTCATCTCTTGGCAGGGCAACAAAAGGAAAAAAGAATCTTGGTGCATATGTTGTGGAACTGTCCAACAGTTGTCTGCTGTGAAGGGAGAAAGATATGAGAATTTTTAAAATTCTGCTCCACTCAGCTACCCAAACCACCATAGGACCTGTTGTCCCCCCCTCCCCCGAATCTGGGTTTAGAAAATGCTCTAGTTTTCGAAGGTTCAAGGTATTTACTTTGCTGCACCATTTTAACTGATCTGACGTAAATGTGCTTCTTTCATCATATTTCCCCATACTGATATGAAGTTGTGTGTGAATCCACCATTTGATGTTATGGTTATTATTAAAATGATGATGGATACAATCATCTGCGTTCCTTTGCTTCATCCTGGCATTTCGAGCATTCCTACCCTATATCACCCTCCCAACAAAAGTGCGTTTAGTCAAGGCTATGGTCTTCCCAGTTGCAATGTATGGCTGCGAAAGTTGGATCATAAGGAAGGCTGAGCATCAAAGAATTGAGGCTTTTGAACTCTGGTGCTGGAGAAGACTCTTGCGAGTCCCTTGGACTGCAAGGCGAACAAACCGGTCAGTCCTAGAGGAGATCAGCCCTGCCTGCTCCTTAGAAGGCCAGATCCTGAAGATGAAACTCAAATACTTTGGCCACCTCATGAGAAGGAAGGACTCCCTGGAGAAGAGCCTAATGCTGGGAGTGATCGAGGGCAAAAGAAGAAGGGGACGACAGAGAATGAGGTGGCTGGATGGAGTCACTGAAGCAGTAGGTGCAAACTTAAATGGACTCCGGGGAATGGTAGAGGACAGGAAGGCCTGGAGGATCATTGTCCATGGGGCCGCGATGGGTCGGACATGACTTCGCACCTAACAACAACAACAACCCTATAGCCTGGCATCCTGCTGTTCTTATTTTGTTTTCGGATTTATTCACTGCAGATTGCTTTCCCTTCATCATGAAGATTGTATCCATCCTGCAACCATCTTTTGACATCCTCTGTATTTCAGATCGTGGTTTACTCTCCTAGTACAATTAGAGTGGTGAGTTTGTTTCTAAACATCAGCTGCCAAAGGTTTTGTTTTCCGTTCCCCAGTCCTTCAAAGAACATCGTTTCAGAGGGCAGCCATGTTGGAATGCAGCAGAACAGTTCCATTTGAGCCCAGTAGGCCCTTTTAGGCCCACAAGGGTTTGACTTATATCTGGAAACTCTTGTTGGTTTCTAAGGTGCTACTAGATTGCCAACCCTCCAAAGGCAGCCAATGACAATGCGATCCAATGGCACATATCAAGGCTCTAACTGAGCCTTTGAAGGAAGGGTGGCATATAGATTGTAACCATAAGCTTGGGGAGACAAACAACGCCATGATTTCAGGATACTCGCAAGCTGTATTAATAGTAGTTCAGAATGCATTTTTACTCACTCCCTTCCTCTAAGGAGCTGAGGAGCCAAGCACATTGTTCTCCCCTCCTCAATTTTATCCTCACCATCTGTGGTAGGTTAGGTTGCAGCAGAGTCATAGCCCTAACATCACCGAGAAAAGCTCAGGGCAGCCTCAGGACTTGAACCTGGGTCTCCCAGATCCTAGCTCAGCTCTCACTGCATCGTATTAGTTTTCAATACCCAGAAGAAAAGCAGGGAAGGCTTTAAGCAGGCCATAGCCATTTGGGGCTGCTCTTGCAAATGTTATGTAGTCTTTGCTCCAAGGATGTATGATCAGGAATTCAAAGGTTATGCGATTGTGAATGCGCACAAGATGAGTTGGTAGGGGGGCACATTATTAACACTCCCTGCAAAAGACCTTGCAAACTATGTCAGGGAGGATATAAATCGGGAAGCGCTTGTTTCCGATATCTGTGTATTCAGAAGAGCCATAGAGATAATTTGATCTACACTGGGTGCAATTATCAAGAAAACAAACAACAATTTGAATAGTGACATGGATCCACAGGGAGACCGATCTGCACATTGTAGGTGATATGCAAAGACAAAGAGAGTGCTTTTGTGGGCTCTTTTTCTCCTTGATGTTGTAGAAGGCTGGCACAAAAGGGCCATTTTGTAATTTTTAAACGTATTTATAAATACCAGGCTATATTTCTCTCTTCCCTTTCCCCCCCTTCACAGACAGGAAAATTACAGGCATAGTAAAATTGAACAAATCTGAAACCATTGAAAGAGGACGGCTTTCTAATGAGAGGCTTAAAATTTCTCTGTTTGTACTGCTATTAAATACCAGTTGTTATTTCTGATTTGGTAATCCTCCCCCCCCCCCCCCCAATTCATTTGAAAGAAGAAAAGACGACTGGCGCAATGGTTTTTAAAATATTTCTACAATGTCAAGGACAGGACAATGTGTAAATCCTGACCAGTGTTCTACTCTAGACAACACATGGCTGTTTAAAATTATCTTAGCTTAATAAATGTTGTAGTTCTTCAGGACAAGAATTTGCAAACATTTGTCTAACACAAAAGCATATTAACCCTAGTGGGGAGGAGGCTAAAACACAATATGGTGATTAGGAGCTGGCCTTACAACCCTATTTCCTGGGCCTGCAGGATCTATTTGGGAAGTCAGCAAAATGAGTTCTTCAGAATTTAGCTGACTAGTCCTTTTAAATGTCATTTTCACCATTGGCGTCATAGAAAAGAATCTCCACTAAGAAGCTTTCAACTGCCCCTCAAAGAGACTGGAACAGCCATTGGAGAAGATGAACGTGAGGCTGCCCCCATATTCTGTGAGGGCTCATTTGGGGGTCTCTTGGGTAGGGGGTTCAGTTCTTTCTTACTTGTCTAGTAGAACTGAAACAGTGAATGCAAGATGCAACCTTGCGACAAAATGAAAGGCAGTCGTGGCTGTTTGTAGATGGGAAGTTGGCCTCACAGTGGCAACACCTTTTGAAGGCAATCTTCTGCACCATAGATGCTGGAGTGCCCAAGCAATAAAAATATACAAAGATTCTACTAGCTAAAATATTAACAAGAAAAGAAAAAAACAACCGCAAATCATAAGTACATGCACAAAGAGAAAAAAATGGAGTCCAACAATGAAAAGAACACACTCTGATGTTCTTAGATAATATCAGAGCTGTATGGGCATGCACACTGCAGGTCTCAGAGTTGGTGAGATTTTTGTACCAGTAACTCTATACGTTTACATGCTGATACTCTGGTGCCAGGTGTGATGTTCATAGATCATCAAAAAAGAAATCTTTTGGGTGAGATTTCAACTGCTCAAAATGTAGCCTTCTTTTTGGTAAGTTCTAGACTCAAATCAGAACTGTGTGTGTGCAAACACCCCCCCCCCACACACACACACACCCGAATACTGATTTTTAATGCTCCAGGGAAATATTTAGTGTGAGAGCAAAATCGTAGGATATAGTTCCTAACCTATGAAACGTACCAAAAACCCCTAATACCACCAAAAAATAGTCAGTCTCCCAGTTACAAATATAGATACTAAAGCATCTTTCTTCAACTCCCAGTCCTGTGAGATGCTCAGGGGGTGTCAAAAGTTGGTGTGTGGTCTAGGAGTATGTTTGCAAGCACACTTTCTCCCTCCATCTACTCCCATTTCAATAGAAGCCAGGTTGATGTGGATCTTAATTATATTTGTTCATTCATTTAGAACATTTCTGCACTGCCTCTTCAAAGTACCTGCTCAATGCCACTCACAAAGTAAAAATAATATAAACACAAAATACCACTATTAACAGTTGTGAGTTGCCGGGAGCAAATCTCCAAAGAGGTGGCACTGACATTTTCTAAACAAATACATGTCCTCCATTTGTACTGTGTTCACCATGAGGTCTAAATTGGAAGGATGCAGACAATCTATAGGTTAAGGGCTTATAAAAGAGACCCCAGGGGATCCTGAAAGGTTCCAAGTGATCATGTGGAAGCCACGGTGCAAAGTTCTGCTCCAATGTCCTGAGGCTTTACAAAGATGACAGTGGAGTCATACTGAGAAACCAGCTAGATGTCATTGAGACACATGAATAGAGTTGGCCTTGGTAATGCAAGCCAGCTGTATCCATTCATCTTGGTTGGCAGTTGTTTTATCCCTCCATGGACAAATAGGTACGTAGTAGCAGCAGCACAATGCAGGCTTGGTGGTAAACTGATGTGGCAATTCATGGGTGTCTGGCTGAGAAAGGGAGGGGGTAGGCATTACTTGTGTGGTCTTTTCTCTTCATACCTGCCATGTACATCTTCTCCTGCTGCATCTTCTTCTTGTCCTGCATGCTGAGAATAGAGACATTCCCTTTCTTCCCTGGGTTGTAATCCCCAAGTCACATAGAAACAACATCAAGCACACTTGTGAAGAAAAAAAATGGCTTTATTTGCATTTCCAAAAAGAAAAGGAAAATAATGGTCTGTTTTCCAATAGACTCCCAGTCTTACCATTGAAACTCTATCCCAGCCTTTCTCAAATTTTACACTGTTGAGCATTCCTGAAACATTCTTCAGGCTTTGAGAAATTCCAGGGGTGGTGCTATCATGCAGAATATGGTTGGGAAATATAGCTGTCTGCATGCTCACCTGGGGACCCTCCTCAACCCACTCAACCCCACCAAACCCCCTCCAGATCCTTCACTGGCCATTTTGAGAAGGGTGGGTGAGTCAACATGGCCGTATATGGTCATATCACCCAATAAATGTTTAAGAATTTGTAAATATATATTTAAAAATTAATTAACTCCCACCCATTCTAGAAACCCTTCCAAGGCCATCAAGAAACCCCAGGGTTTCAGGAAACCTTGGTTGAGAAAGTCAGCTCTAAGCCTAACTCTGTCCTTCAAAGCTGTCACTTCTAATGCACCTATGTAAACCTTCTGCATCTACTTATGTGTGTGCCTTTTATTCCTGGCAAATGGATATTTTGATTTTACATGAGAAATATCCCAGTACATTAAAATGTTAAAATACTATTGGTTGTAACAGGCTGAGAGAGTTGCAGTGCTTCCTGCCAACTTGAGGGTTCCAGTTTGGTGTAGTGGTTAGGAGTGCGGACTTGTAATCTGGCATGCCGAGTTCGATTCTGCACTCCCCCACATGCAACCAGCTGGGTGACCTTGGGCTCGCCACGGCACTGATAAAGCTGTTCTGACTGGGCAGTGATATCAGGGCTCTCTCAGCCTCACCTACCCCACAGGGTGTCTGTTGTGGGGAGAGGACAGGGAAGGCGACTGTAAGCCACTTTGAGCCTCCTTTGGGTAGAGAAAAGCGGCACATGGGAACCAACTCTTCTTCTTCTTCTTCTTCTTCTTCTTCTTCTTCCTCTTCTTCTTCTTCTTCTTCTTCTATATATTTGAACATTCATCTTGGAACTGGGCAAAGGTACAGATCTAACTATCTGACAAAATCTCCTCTTTCCTTGGGTCTATCAAGGCTGCCCTGGACCCTCCCCTTCATTTTAAAGGCTTTTGGCAACATGTAGATAGCAGCACAGTGGTCTTCCTATCTGTATCAGATGGGTCACAGTCGTAGACTTGGAGGTGGCTAATTCTCATGGGATCTGTAGGCACCACTATGCATGCATGCAACAGATTTGCCTCACATACACAGAAGCATAAACATTGCCAAAAGCATTCCTCCTCATCAGGGAATTGTAATGGTTTTTGGAAGTGCCACCAATTGTTTTCTAGGCTTTCCAGGAAACAAACCAACCAGCACTGAACCATGCTGGAGGAACGAGAGGGTTGCATTGATATAATTGGCTAGGTCTGTTAGTATAACAGGGCCTATTTATATATTTATATATTTTCAGGAACAAAATAGACTTTTTTCCCTTTCAGAAATCAGTATGTGGTATCTGTTCCCTTACTATGAACTTATGCTACACCCTTCCTTTAAATGGGACTTTCTCAGGAGAGCTTGCCAGCATCCCTTGTAGAGTGTGCACTCTGTAAGCAGAAGGTCCTAAGTTCAAAGCCTATCATCTTTAGGTTAAAGGATCAGGTAGTGCATGACTGGAATGACCCTGAGGCACTGAATGTCTGATGCTAATCTGAGTACACCATAGAGAGCATGATAGGCAAAGGTCTAATTCCGTATAAGGCAGCTGGTGTGAACAAAATCGGATTAGATGTTAATGAATCTTTATGCTAGGTGTTGCTGATAACCATGGAGCTGGACATTATTCATCATGCTGGCATAGCCACTACACAGGACAGGTGCACACAGATGGTAATGGAGGGGAATATTGTCAGCAGGCAAGACTTAGTTTCCTCATATCTATGTTGTGGATACCCCGGAGAGCTCTTCATTCAGCAAATATTAACTTGCTGATGGGCCCTGGCCCCAGAGAGGTGCACTTGGCCTCGAACAGAGTCAGGGCCTTTTCAGTCCTGACTCCAGTCTGGTGATGTGAATTGCCAGCTGACATTCGAGTCCTCTAAGTAGATAGGTTGAGGCCAAGGACTACCATTGCCATCTCAGTTGGGCCGCCCAGCCAATCCCCCACTATCCTCCATTTTGGATTAACTGTAACTTTCTTATCTCCAGGCAGATGGGGAGTGCAAGGGTGATATATATATATATATAGATTGTTTTTAATGTATTTTAAAACCTAAATCTATTGTATTGGTTTTAATTTATTGTGTAAGCTGCCCCAAGACCATGAGGAAAGGTATGGCTTATAAACCAAAATATAAACAAACAAATGCCTAATGGTTGGAGACATGGAGTACAATGGACACTCCCCAGTGGCCTGTACCATTCTTCACTGGCTGCTGCCCCTCTACTGGTCCAAGGGGTCTCCTTGTGAACAGATCTTCCTGTTGTACCCTACACCTCATATCTGTGTGTCTCCAAAGTGACATGCAGACCCATGATGCATTGCCTGGTGGTAACTGGATACACCATGACCTGCTACTCACAGTTGTGAGGGTGTTAGTGTCATGGACAAAAGCATGGCTCCTACACTCATCATTGTCTCATCATTCTTCTCTTGTCTCATCATTCATCTCTTGCAGTGAAGCACATGGAATGGCTCAGTGTTGCTTTTGTCAGACAAGGTTCGGAAGGATATATGCTTCAGAAGGATATATATAACTGCTTGAATGAATATAAGGCAGCTATATATGCATATACAATTTCTTCTTCTATTCCATTTTATAACACTGTAAGTAGCTACAATGGGGAGCTTCTTGGGGCTCCCTTGACCTACTTGGTCAATGAAACTTGGAGGAATTAATTCTCACATTTCTCCAGTTAATCCCATCATAGCAACAGGAAATAAACTAAATGTACAGATACTCATGATTAAAGACTGGAAGTCACCAGAGGGCAGTGTTGGTTATTTATCATGCAATATTATAATAAACTGGATACCTATTAGATAATGCTTAATATACTTTCCCCCTCTGATTATATATATAAGCAACCCACCTTATTGCAAAATGTCAGATGGTGTTTTTGAGTATGGGATCTGATGGATATGTGATTTTATTAGATTTTTACTGTCTGTTGCTTTTAATTCTTTTGTGACAGAAATTATGGATGTCATTTTAGGGGTTGAATCATTGTTAGATGGAACAAGGGGAATTTAGATCAAGGAAATCAGTAAGAAAACATACAACAACACAGGCATATCCCAGATGTTGACTGAGGAAAGGCCACCTGTAGGTAGGGCAAACAAGGACCATGGATTTAGATGCCACCCAGGAAGTTGTTAGCAAGAAGGCCAAGCTTACCTTTGGGCTAATGAAATAATTAACAACAAAGCAAAAGTCAAAGGCCTTATGAGAACCTGCACCAGAATCAAGTACCGTCTTCTAACCACATAGTCAACTGGGCACACAGGAACAATGCACAGCACTGAACATTAGAAAAACACCACAAGCCTTGCATATTTCTGTGTTAACAACAGCATAGCCAGGTCCCTCCTGGAAATCTGTGGGGGATAGGGTCTTACAGGGAATGGGAGAGAGTCCCAGTTGATGTTGTAGTGATGTGCCTACATTACTTCCAACATGACCTGGATATGATGTCATCACACAGCAATGTCATGGCAACACTATGGGCAAAAACTCTATGGTAAATTTGGCTTCTACTGTAGTGTTTTTCCTAATTACTGGAGCATGCCCCAAAATTGCTGACAATGTTCCCATCCATCTGCCAGCAAATCCGTAGTGGGGAGGTGGGTCCTAGTGGTGGGGGACCTCCACCTGAACGTCTGGCAACCTTAGCTGTCACCAGACTTAAAACTGCCCAGTGTCAGCATAGTTTTGCAGACAAGGTTTGTCAGATATCCTTGTTTATAGGCTACAAAAAATCAGTAACTAGACTTTGTTTTTATCAAGCACTATAATAATTTTTCATATAACTATATAATGAAAACTTTTCAGAGTGATTTAATGCAATATCATCAATTCATTAACAGTACATAAGCAATCTTAAAAAGAAGAGTTGATTCTTATATGCTGCTATTTTCTACCAGAAGGAGGCTCAAAGCGGCTTACAGTCGCCTTCCCTTTCCTCTCCCCACAACAGACACCCTGTGAGGTGGGTGAGGCTGACAGCCCTGATATTACTGCTCTGTCAGAACAGCTTTATCAGTGCTGTGGTGTGCTCAAGGTCACCCAGTTGGCGTTATGTGGGAGAATGGGGATTACCAGATTAGAAGCTCACACTCTTAACCATCACACCAAACTGGCTCTTAAATACAGCTCCACCTTGATCTCCAGAGGTGGCCTGGAGATATAACGTATCCTCAATGAGCAACTCTAGTAGCAATCCTAAGAGCAGTGCCTAGTAAGGACAACAGATCATCATTGCATCAATTTGGAATTGTTTCATTGTTATATGAAAGATTATAGTCTTGATAAAACAGAACAAAGACTGCAGACAAGATTCACCTCTAATGTTTCTGCAAGATTGTATTCAGGCTTGCTCTCTGTAATATACAGTCATCCACCCTGGACAATTCCTTTTCCCTACTGGTTATGCTTCACATGGTGCATTCTCAGTGCCAAGGGAAGTTTGACCTGATGCTAAACTGTGACTGGCCCAAGGTCACCCACCTGGCTGCCTGTGGGGCAGTGGGGGAATCAAACCCAACTCTCCAGATTAGAGGTTGCCGCTCTTAACCACTACACCAAGCTGGCTCTCTTGAACTGCTCTTGAAAAGTAATTCACAGGGACTGAAATTGTTCTGCTTGTTAAATAAGGTTAATCTTTAATAATCAGAAGAATCAGCAATAAGAAAGCAATGCTCCTGACATTGGGTATTTATTGAGAATATAGGTTAAGGAAATATCCTTTCTGTCCTATGGTGGCTTGCTAAGTCTCTTAGAAGGTATTCCATCCAGAAATGGTCAAAACAGCTCATTAACGGTACACACACTGCAATCAGCTGGAGCAAATATGTAATTAACTGGTTTGAGTGAGAATTGATAGCCTATCTTTTGACATACAGGCCTCGAGACAACTGGTAAAAGAGAAGGACCTACAAATCTAACATACAAATTGAAAAAGGAAATAATAAACTGGCAATAAATGCTTACCATATATGATGGCTGCCGTGAGTTTAACTCCATAACAAATAGCACCAGATATTTATCTGACAGAGGGAATTTTAAGGGCCATTTCCCACGGCTTAAAAATAGCACAATGGTTGCTAATTGAAAACGCTACTAATTTGGCATTACCCACGACGTCGGAGACAATCTGCAACACTCCTGAAACCGATCAGCAATAAGCGCTTCGTTTTAGCGCTTTCAGGGGAATCCAGAAAAGTGGATTCACCCTCCGGATAGCGATACACTCCTGCAACCAATCTGCAACACTAGCGCTAAAGACCTGTGCGTTACCATTGTTGCTGGTTCTTCAAAGCCCCTCCCCCTGGCTCTCTTCTCCAAACTTCCGGCGAAGCGATCGCCATTTTTTTTTCTCGGAGCGAGCGGGGATAAACGCACCGGCGAGCCTCTTTCTGTTTAGAGGCTTCCCTGGCTTCATTCCTTCACCTTTAGTCACTAAGCACAAACCACTTAAAAGCCCGTTTGCTGGAATAAAGTCCCTTTATTTTTTACACATAAATTCAGCCGAAAATCGAGCCCGTGAGAAGGGGGGGGGGATTTTTTTTTATCACTCGAGGCAGCGTGCAAACGATCATACAATCAAACGACAGCTCACATTAGGCAGCTGGATGGGTCTCTCCGTAGCAAAGAATCTACACAGATTCGTTGCTATGGGTCTGTTTTTTTTTTTAAACCTTTCTTAAAGGGAAAGGGGCTGTTTGGGAGCATGCTAACGGCTGCCCATTGGCTGCTTGACGGCCAGGGGCGGGACGAGCTTGGCAATAGCGCTTCCTTTCTAGCGATTTCTGCCGAGACCGGAAGCCTGTGGGAAACGCTAAAAAACGCAACTGATTCCACTACAAAGCCAGGTGTGCAAAACGACGAATTCCACTATTTTAAATGGCGATTTTTCATTCCGCAAACAATTTGCAACAAAGATCCCCGTGCGAAAAGGCCCTAACTCTCGAAAGCTTGTACCCTGAAAATCTCGATTGCCTCTGCTACTGGACTCAAATCTAAGTGTTCTAATGAACAGCAGTAAAACTGAATCAAACAGGGTGGATTTTAAATGGCACAAGTCTTGATATCAGGCAGACCTCCCTAGGGTAAGGCGTGCCTAAGGCCCTCTTTCAAGCAGCCACCCATATCGCCTGCGGAGGCAGGCAACATGGGGAAGAGTTTCATTAACAGGCATATTCAGGTGGAAGAAGATGATCCCTTAGATACCTAAGCTGCTATTAGTACAAGTAATGGGAAAGATATCTCATTGAGACAGGGGTGGGAAGCAAATGCATTCATATTTGTGATGCATATTTATGGGGATGCTAGTGAATGCCATGTGGTGAAAAATAGTTTCCAAAATATTACTCAAATATAGATAGTAATTATTATCCAACCTTGGGTAGAGGATAAAAGGTAGATAGATAGATAAGTTTTATTACGGTCATAGACCAGCATAAGATGATGCAGAAACGTCCATTAAAACCAGGAATTAAAACATCTTAATAGATAGCAATAGAAAATAGGATAAGGTAGATAAACACAGCTGTCCAGTTCACTTAAAACAGACCATTCTAGTACGAATTTTGATCGCTGCTGCGCAGAACTTGGCAACTCTATAAGTTGTATTATTTTCTATATCTGCAAGCAGCAGAGAAATGTAAAATTCTCCTGAGGGCCCTGGGAATCTGCCTAACAGCGGAAAAATTAGACTAGATCGAATCTCATTATATAATTGACATTGAAAGAGAACATGTCCCATGGTTTCTACATGTCCAGAGCCACAGGTGCATTTCCTTTCGGTATAGGGTATTTTCCTATATCTTCCTTCTAATACCACCGAAGGGAAGGCATCACAGTGTGCCAAAGCGAAGGCCCTCCTATGGCTAGGTACTTCAAGCTTGGCCAGATATGTCATAGGGAAAGATGAATATCTATTGGGTCCACTAATAATGAAAGATGAGTTATTAGCTAGGTCCTGTTGGCGTTCTATGTTGGCCAATCTCTGCTTAACAACTTCTTTGGCCTGATCATATCCCATACTCAGTAGGAACTCAGGAGAGAACCCCAAGAGTGTGATTTTAGCTCTGATGTTTCGTTGCCATGACGATTGATAGCCATCCTCAGTTGTTAGTGGGGCAAGGCCACGAGGGGAAAAGGACAGTCTAAGCCAGTAATTTAAAGCAGTCGGCCATACTCTAGCCTCCATCTTCATGAAGAGGTTAAAAGGTAAGACACAAACCACTGTGAGCCAGGTGCCATTGAGAGTTTATGTCCTGACATCTGGGTGAGTTTCAGTTATGCATATATTTTAGGCATAATAATGTTGTATGATATGACTGTACATACCCTTAATGTTGTTGTTTTCCATCTTCTAGTTAATGCTGCTGAAGAAAGTCATGAAACAGGCTTTGTTATACTGGAATTCTGTTTAGTGTGTGTTATAAAGAATTTATCCTTTGGCTTTCAAGGACTGGAAAATAAACAGGACTTAGAATTGGATTTACATGTTATTGTATTTTTGTATATATTTATGTACACACAAACTATATTTTTTCCTGGCTTTCCCCCCCTTTTTCTGATGTGGTGAATGATGCCATAACAATGGGAAAAGCACTTTTACACTGTGATATGAGATTACCAATACCTTCCTGAAGAAACCATTTCATATTCCTTAACAAAAACATATAAATGTAGAAAGAGACAGTAAGGAACATGTTAATCCTCAAGTACTTCTGCTCAGCTGCTTTGGAAACTTGTCGCTACGTGACTGTGCCCCTCTTCCATTGCTATTGGCCTCTTCCTATGCCAATCTGGGCCTTATTTGGCCAGAAAAGGTCACCCAGTTTCCTTATGCCTACACAAAGAAGAAATTATACTGGGTAAAGTACAGTAAAGAGTAATAACAAAAAAAGGTTGACTAAGACATTTTCTGCACCAGGAATCCGGCCCGACCCAGCACTTGTCCAGTTGCAGGTCTAATTTCCGCTTCCGGATGACAATGGTGTCTGTCTGGGGCAGTCCTAGGCCTGGGTTGCCCCACAGCAACAATCTGCATTCTCTTCCCACCGGGCAAATGAGGGCCCTAGTTGTGCCAGGCCTGGACCTACTGCAGACTGGCACTGATGAAGCCCGGAAGCAGAAATTAGCCCCACAACTGGATGAGTGCTGCACCAGGCCAGATTCCTGGTGCGGAAAAGGGCTCAGTATTCTTCTTTGTTATTAATAAAGTATTTAATTTGAAGAAGAAATTGTTTGTAGAAAATATTGAAAATGTTATGGGAAAAACCTTCCTCAGTTCAAATCAAGCAATTCTATTAATAAACAGAATTAACAATATTAATATATGCATGCCTCATAGGGAAAGGATTAAATATAAGAATATAGAAGTAAGAACATGCTCGTCAAAGAAGACTCATGAAAAGATCTAATACTGAATCCCTGTAAGTAATGACATTGGACCGTTTTTATAATATGTTAAATTAACAATATACACAAGTATGTATTTGATTGCTATAATAATAAAAATAAATAGAAGTTTTAAAGAATTTACTTTAAAAAAAGTTATGGTAAGCTCACCAGTGTAACAAGCCATGATCTATATGAGATTATTATGTCTCTCTGAAAAATAAATTGTAAAACTCACACACATGAATATGCACATACTGCTGTTAACTATAATTGATGAACAAATATAGAGCACTGTAGCTATTTTATATTATGCAAGAGGAAAGTTTTAGTACACTCTCCAAGGCAAAAGTCAAAACACAGTGTGAAGAGGGTAAATGGTAGCTCCCTCATGCCTGACATAATTCTAATTCCATGGCTGTTTTTTCTCTCTCTTTTTCTTATTGCCTGCAGATAAGGCTCCAAGTCTGTCCCCAGAGTAAACCCACCAGGGTTAAGCAGGCGATAAATTTGACTCCCAACCATCTAATCTCTCTAATAACTTTTCCCTATCTTAGACAGAAAGGATCTGTAAGGAAATCAACCCAGCGGAATAGCACATTATTAGCTTGCCACAATGGCCTTTGTCAGTGACAAGAAGCTGGCAATAAGTGATGCTTATCAATGATCAACAAGATGAAGGAAAGAAGCAAGGCGACCAATGAACGAATGGCACTGTTTACCAGCAAGAAGAAAGGAGTTCAGCCCATTTCCCCATAGGGACTATTATGTAGATTTTATACTCATCACTTCATAGAATGTGCTCTCTGGCCAGGGCTTATGCCATTATTGCCTGATCCAGCTATGTTCTTGTGATAAAGCTAAATGGTTCATCACCGAATTCTAGATATCATTAGAATTTACTGGATTTTTATTTCTTCTAACAGACTTAGTCATTCCTAAATTTGGTTCTTGTTTCTTTCCCTTCTGGATCCATATGTTAAATTAATCTAAATCGATGCCGGAATACAAGGAACAGCCCTTCAATGGCTGATCTCCTTCCTCCGGGGTCATGGACAGAGGGTCGCAATGAGAAAACATCAAACTGCCGACTACTCACTTGTGGAATAACACAAGGGGTGGTCCTCTCTCCTATTCTATTCAAGATTTTCATGTGCCGTTTTGCACAACTGGTATGGAAGTTTGGGCTGGGTTGCCATCAGTATGCAGATGACACCCAGCTCTTCCTCCTGATGGATGGCCGCCCTGACTCTCCCCCAGAAACATTAGCCAGCTGCCTGGAAGCAGTGACAAGATGACTCAAGCAGAGTCGCCTGAAGCTCAATCCTTCAAAGATGGAGGTCCTGTGGTTGGGTAAGAACGGCCCATGTGAGGAAGCGCGCCTGCTCACCCTGGATGGTGTAGAGTTTACTAAAGCTCACTCCATCAGGAATCTGGGTCAGATCCTGGATGCTTCCCTTACAATGGAAGCCCAGATCATGAAGGTAGCACAGCTGGCATTCTTCCATCTCCGCCAAGCCAAGCTACTAGTGCCCTACTTGACCCCGGAACTCCTAGCCACAGTGATCCACGCGACAGTCACCTCCAGGCTGGATTTCTGTAACTCGCTCTATGCAGGCCTGCCCTTAGCCTTGACCCGGAAACTACAGCTGGTCCAAAATGCAGCGGCCAGGATCCTCACAGCGACACCATGGAGATCCCACATCCGGCCCATCCTTCATCAATTGCAATGGTTGCCAGTTGAATTCCAGATCAGGTTAAAGGTTCTGGTAAATACCTTCAAAGCCACACGCGGTCAGGACCCAGTGTACCTGAGGGACCACGTCCCTGCCTATGCCCCCAATGGAGCTTTATCCTCTGCTGCCACCAACCGGCTAATGGTCCCTGGCCCAAAAGAAGTTCTCCTGACCTCGACCAGGGCCAGAGCTTACTCTGTCCTGGCCCCCACTTGGTGGAACGAGCTCCCAGAGGAGATCAGGATGCTGACAGAACTAAAACAGTTCCGCAGGACATGCAAAAGGGAGCTCTTCTGCCAGGCATTTGGCTGAGGCCAGGCCAACCAACCAACATCTGCAGGGCCCCTGCCCCCTCCCAGAAATCCACTAAGACTCCTGGACCTGTTTGAGTTACTACTGTTTATGTTATACTGTTATACTGTTATGTTATACAGGCACCCGTTTTATCAATTAATGATATGAATGTTATTATATGTATTTCATGTATAGTTTCAGTTATATGTAAAGCACCCTGAGCCTTCGGGGAGGGCGGTATATAAATATGAATAAATAAATAAAATGAATGGTGGGGATGAAGCCAAAGGTCCTTCTACTCAGGAAAGACATCCAATCAATCCACCTTGAATATGCAAACTGACAGGTTCCTATAGTTTTGTCGCTTTTAAACCCATTTGTAAATTTTTTAAAAGAAAAATGACAGAACTGTTGGGACAGATGAGAACAGAACAGTTATGTGAGTACTCAGTGAGATCATATGAAAAGAAACTGAGGCACAGGAAGATATAAATAAAGGAAAAAACTGTGTATCTGCAGTTAAGTGCCATGGATCAGCACATTAACAGGCAATGGTGACCTGCCCTTCCCGCAAACTTAAAATTAAGATCAGATTTTACAATGCGATTATCAGCCAGCTATACAGCTATACAGCTATACAGTATTTTGTTCTGCTACACCTCCCCTCAAAGAATGACACTGGTTTTCTCTTCAAAGGAAATAAATTTCTCCACAATTATTTAGCACCCACAAACTCTAACAGAATTAAAAGGGGGCTGTGGATTTTTTAAAATTCAAAAATCCAAGAGACTTTATTATCATTTTCGCATGGGAAAGATGCTCCCATCCCTTAACAGTAATGAGAGACCCCCTTTTTTACCTCATTCAGTTTTGGTGATTAGAACCATAGTCAGTATGCCAGATTATTCCAAGGCCACTTCCGCATGGAGGGGCAAAACACGAGTGGCTTCCTACTGGCAAACGCGGGACTGTAAACCTCGCATTTGCAGCCCTCCTCACGGGAAGACTCGTCCAGTGTTTTCCCTCTGCCTCATCAAGGCTTTTTGCCTCCTGATGAGGCTGCAAGGGAAAATAAGGCAAACTTCTTCCTCCACTCCTTGGCTTGTCAATCACAGCAAGCCACCAATCACAACACAGAAGTTCTCTCATGGACTGAAACTCCCCCCTCCCCCCCCAATTCTTTTAAAGGCACTTCAAAGTTGCTATGCGGTAATGCCATAACAGAGATGCATCTTTAATAAAATCAACATTGCCCTGTTGCTATGGAGAAATGCAACAATACAGCACCACCACCACCCCTTTTTGGGATTTGTATTTTTCCCCCACTTTATTTGTTTCTGAGTGGATTCTTGAGAGGCTGCACATGGGAAACTGGACCCCAGGAAAACATTTGGTGCTAATGGTTGACTTTAAAACAAGCTGCTCAGACCCCTGTATGATCAGCAGAAGTTAGCCAGATCACACCCATACCCTTTCTCAGCTCATTTCCCACCTCTAGACGACACAGACAGAACAGTTTTTGCCTGCCTGAGTTGTGAGAAGGCTGGACAGGTTACTGAAGTCCAAAAATACACTTTGTGCTAATGGTTGGCTTAAAAACAAAGTGCACACATAGCTGCTCGACCCCCCCCCTTTTTCCAGCTCATTTTCCACCTCCAGAAAACAAAAATGGGGCTGTGTTTTTCCTGCCTGATCCCAAAAAGACCATGGACAATTTAGAGAAGATTTTTCACCTTGGATAATGTAGGTTTGCAGTGCTGCTGTAACATGGACTGCACCATAAAAAAAAAAAATACTGAAAACAGGAAATGGAAAGCAGGGCAGAAGTGATTGCTGCTGAGATGATTGCATATTTCCCCTTCCATATTATCTTATTCCTGGTTGCTCACTGGTGGCTGACCAGTGGTTCGAGCGATTTAGGGTAGTAAATCCAGTTTTCTGGATTCCAGAAATCACGATTTTAAAATGGCCAAATTACAACCTGGCTACTGGACAGCCTCAAGATGTTGGCAATGTTATGTGGAGGGGGCTCTGTATGCTGCCAACATGCCAAGGCTGTCCAGAAGCATTTTCCTTGTGCAGAAATGGCCCCAATAACTGCATCATAGATCTATACTGTGGGAAGAAATCTTTCAAAATGTACTGTAAATAAGACAAGGATCAATGTCCTTGGATCCATATTGCTTCAAAAGGAAGGAGTTTGTGGATACAGATCTGTCTTTCCTTTCTTCCCTCAGGAGCCTGCTGAGGATCAGAGCCAAGCTCAGTCCACCTATACAACCAGAAAGGGAGCAGATCTTGACCAGCTGTTCTTCTTCCTCCAGTGCATTCCCCATCAACATGAGAAAGGGAAAGAGAAAGGCAGATAAATCCATTTCCATCACTTTATATGTCTATTTGTTTCTCTATCATTTCTTTAACCCATCATTCCTCCAGGAAGCTCAGGATGGTATACATGGGCCCCTTATTTTATCCTCATACGACAACACTAGTAGTGAAGAATCTGAAGTGTTCATTTCTAGAATGTCCTGTTTTAAAAGCAATATTATTAGGTGGTGGAGGTGGTGGATCATGGCCACAGTGTAAGGGGAGTGGTCTTTTCAACCTTCCCCTCTACATCATTTTTTAAAACCTGTTTCTGTGAGCTGTTCTTTGTTCTGCTGGGAAGGTTTACCTTACTGTGGTAAGTATACAAAGTCAGGAAAACAGAATGGAAGGAGGCTATACAAAAGGAGGCTATTCCCTATTCCCTTAGGACAGTCTTTCTCAACCTTTTTACCATTGAGAAACCCCCGAAACACTCTTCAGGCTTAAAAACCCCTGGAAGATTATGCAGAATATGATTGGGAAGCATAGAAGAAGAAGAAGAAGAAGAAGAAGAAGAAGAAGAAGAAGAAGAAGAAGAAGAAGAGTTGGTTCTTATATGCCGCTTTTCCCTACCCGAAGGAGGCTCAAAGCGGCTTACAGTCGCCTTCCCTTTCCTCTCCTCACAACAGACACCCTGTGAGGTGGGTGAGGCTGAGAGAGCCCTGATATCTCTGCTCGGTCAGAACAGTTTTATCAGTGACGTGGCGAGCCCAAGGTCATCCAGCTGGCTGCATGTGGGGGAGCGCAGAATCGAACCTGGCATGCCAGATTAGAAGTCCGCACTCCTAACCACTACACCAAACTGGCTAGCTGTGAACATGCCCACCTGTGGCCCCTTCCCTTTCCCACCCCCCCTAGGTCCATCATTGGCCATTTTGGGAAGGGGTGGGTGATTGACATGACCATATATGGTAATATCACCCAATAAATGCTTAACAATTTTATATCTATATCTATCTATCAATTAATTAACTCCCACCCATTCAGGAAACCTTTCCAGGGCTGTCATTAAATACTTGGGTTTCATCAGGAACTTCCTGGTATTTTTTCACATAATCTCATCCTGATTGGCTCAGTTGGAGACTTCCTGCTCCTTTGACCATACTTCCTCCATGTTTGCCTTTATTTTATTTAAGATTTCTAACCCACCTCTCTCCAAAGTTTCCTTCAGATGAAGAACAGTTAAATTGTTAGGACTCTATCTCCTCTCTTACTAAGTTGCATCACTTCTTAATAAATTATTTTATTCTTTAAGCAGTTGGTGCTTTACACGTCTTTACATATTTAAACTTTGCCAACAGTCAGGGTATCAGGCTAGGATGTGGGAAACCAGGTTAGATTTCGACATTGCTATACAGCTGGCTGAGTGACCTACTTCCGGTTGTACTGTCTTTGCTGAATCAACCTCACAGGGTAGTTGTAAGGATAAAATGGGAAGGTGAAAATTATTGTTGTCCCCTTGAAGTGAGAACACAGTCACCATGGACTAGTGTGCAGCTAATCTTGTGGCACCGATTTTAAGTTAATAAGGACGGGCTGCTAAAATTCTTGCTTTAAGTTCTACCAGGATGTGTTACACTGTCCCAAGCAATTATAACAACATCCTTTAGTTTTTCTTTTTCATATCAATGGACCTTTTCAGGGCATGGTGGAGGAAGTCGCTGACCCACTGGATTTCCCCCAGAAGCTGTGTTGGCTAATCTACTACTTTAAATGACTTGTCAATTCTTCTCAGTTCTAATTGTACCATAATTGAAATATTTAAAACTGAATCTACATCAATAGATGTGAGGGCTGTCTAATGGCATCATTTACTTTGACTGGTAGCAGATCTGTAATATGCTAGCCCCCAAATCACCCCCCCCCCACACACACACACACACATACACACACTATTTGATGACCTAATAAAAGCTAAACATTCTGGTACCTTCATAACTTCAAGACCGCCTCCTCCCTTACACCCCCCAAGTGGTTTTTAAGATTGAGTGAGCAGAACCTTATCAAGATCCCTGGCCTCAAGTATGTCAAACTGGCCACAATGAAGGCCAGGGCCCCAGCCTGGTGGAACACGCTCTCAGGGGAGATCAGGGCCCTGCAGGACTTGGGAAAGTTCCACGGGGCCTGTAAAACAGAGCGATTCTGTCAGGCCTATGACTGAGGCCAGAAATGGCAACAAAATTCTGGCCTCCCTGCCCAAGAACATCAGCAGAGCTTTCACCATACTTGACATCTGCATGGCCCCACTAGGAAATTAAGTTGTTTTTAAAGTAATCTGATTACAGAATGTTTTAAAATGAATGTTTTAATGTGACATTTGTTATTGTTTTCCTTTGGGGAAGGGCAGGTTAAGAATAAATTATTATTGTTGTTACCATTAAAATCAAGATGCTAGGGACTGAGCTTCTCCACAGTAAGTATGCACTCTACCACCAAGGCATAACTTCTCCAGCTGGCATAATCTCTCCCTCCCCCATCCTATCATGTGCCCTATCGGTGTACCTATGGCATGCTTACACCATGGAGATAAACTATTCAGACTTCATCATTTGGCAGCAGGGTTTTCAGTTAATTGATTTTAACTATCCTTTATGGTTTTACTTTTGCCTTCTGATTTTTATGCTAATCTGCTTCATGTTTTATTGTAATTTTTGACTGGTTGCAAACTATCTCGAATGCTGAAAAGTCAGAGTATTAATGTTTAAAATAGGTTAGTTTTATGGCTTGTGGTTTATGACTTGTTCTAATATTGCTAATTTTATGTCTGACATTTTAATGATTTCATTGTATTTTGTTTAAATCTTAAAACAGATCTCTGGAATAGCAGGATATAAAAACAAACAGTTCCTTTTGTAAATTTTGACCTGGATGGAATGGATTACAAGGTTACCAGCAATGATAGAATCTGTATCTTTAAAATAATTTATAATGCTTATCCGTATCAATTTTACAGATGTTAAATATTATCTAAACCCAATTTTATAGAGATCTATATCATGTTTGCAGGAACGATCATAATTTATAGGGCTGTATTAATTCTTGTAGCAAGCCAGTAATCAGAATCTATTTTTGCAACTCATGGCTCTTTACATTTAATTAATGAATTATTGGGCACTCTCCATGTTAATAACGTATATATTTTACTCACAGTTCCCCCAAATCTTTGATAGCTATTACAATACTATACAAATTAAATCAGATCTTTAATAAACTCTGCTTGTCTACCAAATATATTCAAGACGTGTCTAATTTGTAATAATTACAAATTGCAAATCGGAATTAACAAAATGGTTGTTCAAGATTTGTCTTCATTATAAGTGTCTAAGTTATTCCTCACCAAGAAATCATGGCTACATAAATGCCCATTTAGCCCTGAAAGGGTAAAGAACTTCCTGAAATGTCCTTGTTTATGCAACATAGGGATAATGTTGCAGAAAACGGACAAATAGGTATATTCCATACCTTCAGAGCAGCAGCACAAATAATTTTATTTCTCAGAGATTGAGACTTATGGTGTTCCAGTGGCCAGTAGTCCTACGTGAGAGGTGTTGATGTGTTAGCTTATTCAGCTTGGTGTCACAGGTGCCTTGCAATATCACCAGATTAGCTTGATATCCTAAATAACCAACATGGCAGTCATTCATTATAGCTTTCCTGATAAGGGTACACTGTGGCAAATATCATGAACAGCTGTCCTAAAATTTTTTGTTTCTTACCAATATTCTATTGTTATTTATACACTAGGTCACATTGAATGGTTTGAGTAACAGGTTCTCAGGAAACCAAGAATAGTTTATAAAATGATGTGGTGCTGCAAAGGAAAAAGAGTGGTTGGAGATTTCCAACCAAATATAACAAAGCTTCTTCCTTAAGATAGTTTCAGAGGGAAGCTTTGTTGATCTGCAGTAGGACAGCTAGGTTTGAATCCAACCTTTGAAAGATTATACCCCCCAAATCTTGTACTCGCAAAAGCTTCTACACCCCCCTCCTCCATCTTGTTGGTCTCTAAGATGCTACTCATCATGAATTTAACATCTTCATCCACACACCTTTTCCCAACACCCAACGGCCACCTCATTCCTGTGTAGCATCTTCACAATTACACTGTCTTTGAAATTATGGATTCATGGTGTATGAAATGATACGATTATCAGTGATGGTGGGTTTACTTCATGAAGCACTACAGCACATGATTCAAGAAGTGTAAATAGCCAAGGGACTTGATTATATACACAATTTGGATCAGCAGCTGTTTTGCTAAAGAGTCACACTTTTTGCACTGAGCTATGTTTAGCTAAAGCCATCTGGAGAAATCACACCATGGCACTTGGATAACGAGAATTTATTGCATTCTGATTAGACTTCAAATATGGGGATTTATTCTGATTACTAATGTGACTAAAACTTTTTACAGCAGTAAGCATTAACTGTAGTGGCCGTACCATATTAAGTGATGTTTCATATGAATCGCACAGTACTATAGACACAATGCTACAGGCCATATCAAAGCTGTGCTTTTGATCTCACCATCTTTGCCTACAGTTCAGCTATAGACTAGAACAATCTCCCTTGTTGCTTTCTAAACTGGTCCAGGAAGAAATCAAGAACCTTTAACCTGTAACTTTCATCACAGGCAAGGTGATATATGCATGTAAGATCACTTTTTAAATAATTGCCTGTTGTCCTGGCTGCTTATCTAATTCTGGGCAGAACTCCAAGGTCTGGATGATCAATTTGAGTTCCAGCATCTTTGAGACCTGCTGTTCAACTGAGGCGTGCCCTGCTTTTATGGAGACCTGCTATCCAGCTGAGGTTTGCCCCACTTCTCTCCCTGAAGTTTCCTTCCTTTGTGAGCAAGCTATAACGGTTAAGAATGGCTGACTCTAATCTACAGGATCAGGTTTGATTATCCACTCCTCCACATGAAGCCAGCTGGGTAACCTTGGACCAGTTACAATTCTCTCAGGACTCTCTCAGCTCCACGTATTGCAGAAGGAGCTTGTTGTGGAGAGAAGAAAGGAAAGGCAATTGGAAGCTGATTTGTAACTCCGTAAGGAAGAGAAAAGCAGGGTATACAAACCGTATTCTTCTTCTTCTTTGCAGGGATATATCTTTGCTGTTTTAGAACCTCTTCTAAGAGTTAGATGCTCTTGGGAACAGGTGGAGATGATGGCGGAGGAGGTAGAGGCTGTTAGCCTCCAAAATCAGCCACCTGAGGACAGCATCTCACCTTACCCATATTGTTGAACTTAGCTCTGCATCCCCTAATTTCAAATGTACTTACACCAGCTTGCAAAGTGAGGGAAGAGAAGCCGAGGGTGCTTTTATATGACTTACTGTCTAGTGCTTTGACAGCTCACCACCTTCTGTCTAGATGGTCCTTCAGATACTATTCAGATAGTCCAACCCCTTCCACTTGAAATGGACATGTCAGGCTGAGAGTAGTGCTCTCTACTCTTCATCCTCTCTCCAAAAGTCACTTCAAATATGAATTTGGAAAGGGCAGAGCCAGAGGAAGATGCTCTGTCAAACTTGCACATAGACTCAAGCAGTGGGAACACTCCACAACATGGAGGGAACCAAGAAAAAACAGTATGAAGACTCTGTGTGTGCATGCAATGATGCCCTTTGAAGTTTGGAGCTTCAGACAATTATGCCTGTTGTCTGCCGATACTTTATTTTGTATTCAGGTTTATATATGGAGGTCTTACCTTACTTAACAAACAGGAGTGTGTGTGTGGATTAATCAGCTAATGTCTGTAAAGCTCTTCAAAGAGGACACAAGCCTGTACAGGATGTAGAAGCGAATATCAATACATCTGCTTGTCAGTATAGCCTCATTCGGGATATTTAAATAGGCCAAATTGCACCCCCCCCCCCCATTTTTCACAAGAGATGGAAAAATGCTGTAGAAACTCCCAGGCAGGAAGGAGAGGTGGGTGTACCGTACGTCTGACATTTTCTCAGTTTTTTTGGCATTTTGTCCTTTTATATATACCATCTCCATGGCTACAGCGGTAACATTTAAAATAATTCCAATGTAAATCTGACAGCACCTCCTTTGATGTGCTGAATTTCATGTAATTAAGTAAGAAAAAGGGCTGTTGATTGAGACGGTTAGAACTGCCTTGCAAAGGATTTTAGTACATTTCATGATTAACAATCAGAACATTTTTCGTTCCAAAACTCTATCTAATTTAGCCGAGTGGGAATCAGTGTAGAATAAAAGAGAATGCAGTCAGAAAGCCACGAGGTGAGCAGAAGGGGGGGGGATGTAATTTTTACCATTTCCCCCCCTTTCAAGATGTTTATCACAAGCCTGTATCATTCACAGCAATTCTTGACTTCTGAGATTAAGCTGGAATGCAGACTGCTTTAATTCAGAAAAGCTACCAAAAGGAAAGATCTGATTTGTTGGTCATGCCTCCTGCAATTTTCTGTATCTCCCTTGGCAGATTGTAATTAGAAAAGAAAAATGGCACAAAATCAATTTACCCTCACGACAAAAGAGCCACACGTACATCCGTTAATGACCCAAAATTGAGCCATTCTCTTTGCAATCTTGAAATTATAGGTTGTTTGTAGACATAAAGGCTGAGGTGTGTTTTCTGACAACCAAACATATCACTACAAGACACACAGGTTAAATCATGCCATGCAGGAAGTCAGATGAGGCTACCGCATTTGCATAATAATAGGGTTGGAGGTTTAATGAGATTGCTGGAAGTTTGAATTAATACATCTTTGTCCCTATCTATATAGAAACAATCGTTATAACTACTGCATAAAGCAATTACATGGGTTTTATTCTTGCCTATGTATAGCTTCTCCTTTCAAATAAAGCCCAAGGAAACTATTCATCTGTAGATTCTGAACAGGTAGAAGAACATAGGTATGGCTACCAGTTGGGGCAAAATTGTTGATGACAGGACATTTTGGAGGTCATTAATTCATAAAGTCATCAAAAACCAAATGCAGAATAAGTTTCAGAAGTCTGTTGACACATGTATCTATATTGGGAATGGTGGCCTTCAGAAATCCAAAAATTATGTTCCTTGTAGTCATGGAAGCTAATCCTGAAATATCCATAAAACTACCATGAAAAGATGTTTCCAATATGACAAGTGCAAGACCTGTGCCTTGTGTTACGGTGTGTGGCTGTGACTCAGGGGTGGAGCATCTGCTTGACATGCAGAAGGCCTTAGTTTCAGTTCCCAGCATCTCAGTTTAAAGGAGACAGTAGAAGGTGACGTGAAAGACCTCTGCCTGAGACCCTGGAAAGCCACTACCTGTCTGAATAGACAATCCTAACCCTGATGGAAAAAACGGTCTGATTCAGTGCAGGGCGGCTTCATGTGTATTCAAGTTCATAGAGATTTTAGAAGCAAAGTATCTGTCAACATCACAGCTATGGTCCCAATATCCTCTTTAATGGAATAAGTTTCACAATTAAAAGTACTGTACAATGCTAAACTCTTTGACTGGATGAGATTTAGCAGAAGGAACAATGTTGGAGAAGTAAGTTTCTTTGACGGGGTTACTGCGACATTATAGTCCATCGGCTAACCTCTGTGGCATATTGTACCTCCCACCCGTGTTTTTCGGGTCATCTCGCACTTTCTTTTACATTCCCAATTATCTAGAAATTTAAGAAGCCGGGACCTCCATCTGGAACGTGGGGGTGAAATTCAATGTCTCCCTTTCAATGGAGGCACAGATAGCAAAGGTAGTATGTCAGACGTTCGTCTACCTTTGCCAGGCAAAGATACCAAGCACCCTATCTGACCCAGGAAAACATAGCCACAGTGACCCATGTGATGGTCACCTCTAGTTTAGATTACTATAACTTGCTCTACATGGGTCTGCCCTTAACCTCGATCCAGAAACTGCAACTGGTACAACATGCAGCAGCCTGGGTCCTTACTAGGACCCCATTGAGGGCCCAGATTCAACCTGTCCTCCAGCAGCTGCACTGGTTGCCAGTGGAATTCTGGATCACCTTTAAGGTTTTGGTTCTAACCTTCAAGACTTGTGTGGTATGGGACATGATTATCTGAGACACTTTCCAGAGAACACTGCAGTCTTCAAATACCAAAATGTTGGTAGTCTCTGACCTGAAAGAAGTGTGTCTGGCCTCGACCAGAGCCAGCTTGGCTCCAACCTGGTGGAATCATTTGCCAGCTGAGATCTGGGCCCTGACAGACCTACTTAAGTTTGTAGGGCCTGTAAAATGGCATTAACCCACCAGGCTTAGAGTTGAGACCAGAACAAGTAAATAAAATCATATGGGCCCCTCTTGTTCCATCTCCAGGACATCCCACCATGGAATACATGGGAAAAAAGCAGGGAAAATGAAGCCTGGGATATTTATTGTTTTATGGTTTTCATTGCATTTAAAAATGAATTTTAATATGTTGTAAACTGCCCAGTTAGAGCCTCTTGTGGCGCAGAGTGGTAAGGCAGCCGTCTGAAAGCTTTGCCCATAAGGCTGGGAGTTCAATCCCAGCAGCCGGCTCAAGGTTGACTCAGCCTTCCATCCTTCCGAGGTGGGTAAAATGAGTACCCAGCTTGCTGGGGGGTAAACGGTCATGACTGGGGAAGGCACTGGCAAACCACCCCATATTGAGTCTGCCATGAAAACGCTAGAGGGCGTCACCCCAAGGGTCAGACATGACTCGGTGCTTGCACAGGGGATACCTTTACCTTTAAACTGCCCAGAGCCTGTTTGCAGAGAGGGGTGCCCTATACATTTCATAAATAAAAATAATAGATGAAATAGATGGCAGAGAGCCCTTGTGTCTATAGACCCCAAAAGACAGGCATTCCTTGTTACTATCGGGCTTCCACAGAGGGGCCATTAAGGTTTGCATCCCCACATAACACATTCTGGGAACCAATGGAGTTTCTGTGAGATTGCCATCCTTGCTCCAGTGGAACAGAAAGATCAAAGTTACCCATGCTTTTAGGCCAGGGATGAAATCCACAAATGCCCTGGCCTAGTAGGATGCGCTGCAGAGTGAGATCAGGGCCCTGTGGGACTTTAAACTGTTCTGCAGTGCCTGTAAGATAGAATGGTTGAGGCCAGGAAATCACATCAAAACTCTGGCCTTCCAACTTAAAGCACCCAATATACTGATTAACACTACCCCTGACGATCAGAGGATGCACTTCAATGAGACAGAACTGCAAGATATAATTTGAATGTCAGTCATTTTACAATTTATATGGTTTTATTGATTTTATATAATTGTATGTGCTATTTACAACTGTTGTGAGCCCCCCTCTGAGCCCCCCGTGGAAGGGCTGCACACGAATAGAAAAAGAAATAAAAATGAAATTATAATCCAAAAGCTTTAATCAAATTATAAATATTAAAAACCATGCACCACGAAAAAAGATTACTGGGTTACATACCCATGTGCCTTCTGCTAGTATAGTAAAGCTTTTAATAAAATTGCATTTGTAATTTGATTAAAGCATTTCGATTATTATTTTAGGTTTTTTAAATAATGGACAACAAAAATTGAATCCAGTAGAAGAAGAGTTGGTTCTTATATGCCGCTTTTCTCTACCAGAAGGAGTCTCAAAGAGGCTTACAGTTACCATCCCTTTCCTCTCCCCACAACAGACACCCTGGAAAGGGGGTGAGGCTGAAAGAGCCCTGATATTACTGCTCTGTTTTATCAGTGCTGTGGTGAGCCCAAGGTCACCCAGCGGGCTGCATGTGGGGGAGTGCGGAATCAAACCCGGCTCGCCAGATTAGAAGTCCACACTCCTAACCACTACACCAAGCTGGCTCAGAAAAGCTCATGGCTTGAATAAATCTTTGTTGGTCTTAAAGGTCCTATTGGACTCCATTTTTCTTGTGCTACTTCAGACCAACATAGTTGCCCACTTGAATGTAAAATAATGGACAGTTATACTAGCTAGCTAGCGACCATAAAATATGAATACAATAAAACAACATTAAAACATCCATCCATAATCTTAACACCGCCCCGCGCCGCCACCTGCAGCTGCCCGAAACGGAGCCCTAGCCATGGCCAACGCCCGCCTCGCCCGCACCCACCACAGTTCGCCTGCAGATCGACGGAGCCGCCAGGGGCCGGTGCCGCGTTGTCCGGCAGCAGCAGACGCAAGCAGCCCGCCGCAAGCAGCCACCCCAGACCGCTGCTTCACCTCGCGCCCTGCTGTTGGGCCCGACGGCAGCGGCAACCGGCCCCACAGCGCGCTCCAGACTCACCTCTCACCCTCCATCTGGCACTCCAGCCCACCGGCCTCCACTGGCACCCACCACACCGCACATGCAGGTGGGCCACGGAGCGCGGGTCCCAATCCACCACTCACGCCGGCTCACAGGTCGCCCTGCGCCCGGCCTTGGGTCCGCTTAAAGATAATAGAAGAGTCATATCATTATTTATAGTCTAGCGCCCGCTGTATTCCGAGGGACAGCGGGCTTATTTACTAGTGAATAAATAAAAGCCGTAGACTAGCATCTATCTGTTAAACACCCACACATTACGAAGCAGCAGTCTTGGTTACCCGCAGCATTACAGACAAATAAAAGCCACTTGACCCTCAGGAGGCATGGCAGCCTAGAAAAAGAAGGAGGATGCAGGTGATCCACTTGTAGGAATTCAGATCTTTTCACCAGTCTCTTCTCCAAACACTACGCTTGCCATTACAAGATACTAGAAACCCAGGCATTTGTCTGCATCATGAGCCAGAGAAAAGGTGGGGAATAATAAAAGAGAAAAAGCAAACATTGAGCATTTCTGAGGATAGACCCTCTGCAGGAGATAAATGGCTTCTATTGTGTCCACATAATGAAGCACAGAGAAATCTCCACTTTCTGTACCAAGGTTTTGTTTTTAATGAAAACACCCTTCCCCCCCCCCCCACATTTGCCTCCAGCAACCATTGCCTTCTGATACTCTGAGGGTTGTCCTGGAAGGGCTAATTTCATTGCCTAGTAATTGCTGACAGCTTTTGGGAAAGTGTTAAAGACCACTCATTGCTCCCCGCTCCCCTCTCCTTGTGGAATAGCTACACAAGGTGACATCTTAAGAGTCTGGGGATTCTCTGTGGTATTGAGATCACGCTGAAGCAAAAACAGAGACAAAAAAAAAACATAGGAGGAAAAAAATGACTGCGATTAGGATGAAAACAATGAAATGGACATTGGCAAATGGAAAAGAAGTACAAGTTCAGCTGCTCCACAACAATTGTTCCTCCTCAGCTAACTTTAGCAGGTTGATTCCTTTTGGGATATAATTTTGACTCTGATGCTCTACCCAGGACTTCCCCTGATACTTCTCCAGAAATTCCAACTGGTCCAAAATGCACTGGTGCTTGCCCAGCTGCATTGGCTCTAGATTGGAGTTCGGATCAGGTTCAAGGTGTTGGTATTAACCTTTAAAGCCCTAAACAGTTTGAGCAGGCCTGGTTTATCCATTTGGCGCATGTAGCATGTGCTGCGGTCCCTGTGCTTCCAGGGTCCCTGCGCAGTGCCTTCCTCCCATGGATCTGAGTGGTAGTCTCTCACCTCCCTCTTCAAGGACACTTGGAGTGACACCCCTTTCCACTGTGGGGCGGCCTCTCCAGCCCCAGTCTGGTTGCTCCCAACACAATTGTATTCTCTTAGACCCCTGCAAATCCTTAAACTAGCTTTGGTGCTATGGGCCCTGCAAATCCTTAAACCACTTCTGTGTATGACATATCTTTGGGACTGTCTATTCTGTTATACCCCCCCCCCCCTCCAAGAGTGTTAAGATCAGCAGAACAAGATTTGCTTAGGATCCCCAGCTCAAAGCGCCAGGACTGTCTCAGCCTTGCCCCCAGCCTGGTGGAATGCTTTGCCAAAAGACATCAGGGCCCTGTGGGACCTTAACCAGTAAGACAGAGCTGTTCCACCAGGCATATGGTCAGGGCCTGGAAAGATCAACAAGTGCTGGCCCTACTGCTGGGAAATGAGGAAGACAGCTCTGGAAGCTGTTTTAGGTTTTTGTGCTTTGATTGTTTCTATATTGTCATGCTGTTAACCTCCCCTGAGCTCCAAAAGACAGAATGTAAAAATAGATATTATTTATTGTATTTTCTTTTGGGGTCAAATTAAATGAGACATTGAGGGTTCATGATTACAACACTGGGGGAATTCTTCTTCCCTCCCAGTATGCTTCTAGTCCCAGGAAATAAAAAGACAGGTACCGAATTGTGTTGGTCTTTATTGAGGTCGAAAGTTTTCAGGAGGGGAAGGATGGCTGTTAATCCCCGACTTATCCATAGCCACATCTTCAATCCATATCTAAATGGGAGGGGGGTTAAAATTAACACTCTTTGCAGATAGAATCATAGAATCATAGAATCATAGAATCATAGAGTTGGAAGGGGCCATACAGGCCATCTAGTCCAACCCCCTGCTCAACGCAGGATTAGCCCTAAGCATCCTAAAGCATCCAAGAAAAGTGTGTATCCAACCTTTGCTTGAAGACTGCCAGTGAGGGGGAGCTCACCACCTCCTTAGGCAGCCTATTCCACTGCTGAACGACTCTGACTGAGAAAAACTTTTTCTCAGATCTTCAGTTTTGCTTCCATTTCAACATTTATACACTGCTTTCTCCTCACACTGGAGACTCAAAGTGGCTTAAAACACAAAATATACAAAAAGACAATTTAGGCTGATAATTCATACATAGTTTGACGAGGACTCTACCATATATGCAATATGAATGTTACAGTCTCTTTTCATACAGCTTGGTTTAACTAAAATTCTCAGTTTTTGACTATTTTGCTTGCTTTCTTGGACAAATCAACCCTTTAAATCTTTATTTTCTGTCTTATTTCACCAGGGTCCAAGAACAACCATAGTAACTACATAAAGATTCTCCTCCCCCCCCCTACACACACATTGAAAGAAACACATAAGGAAAAGAAGAGAGGCAAAAATAAAACCCTTCTGTCTGCTGTGGGATTTTTCTAGCACTGTTCCCTCTCCATATGGGAAATTAGATCCATATGCACACTCCCACTCATTCTCTCCAGGACTCATCCATCCTTAAGGAACAGAATACCTCTCTAGGAAGTCTTTTATATTAACTCTTCAGTGAACTGGAAAATTCAGGATAGCATGTGCTATTAGTTCAAGTCACAGGTTAACAGAAAGAATGATGGAGTCCTAGCGAGGATTCTAACTCATGTCCCAAAGTTTAAGCAATGTGCCCAGAGCAAGAGATACCACGATGGCCGCTCCCTTGCTTTCACTAGATGACAAAAGCCAACAAATGTGCTGGTGGAATACTTCCTCTCTTAAACAACCTCATGACATCCTCAGCATTATTAAATATAATAAAGCTCAAGTTGACAAGTCACTCCCTACCTGATTAGCCATTCCTGGGGTGGAGTGTGGTGTGCTGGAGAGAGAGCACATTCTGCCAATGAAGGTCAGTTCAAAATGCCCCTCTGTCGATGATGGCCAAAGAACTCAAATTGCATGCAGAAAATTTACTCCCTAACTGATTGCCCCCACAGAAACATTCCCCTAATAGGAGATGGCCCTCAAACAGGAAGGGCTAATAAGGGGCCAGCTCTCCACCTCCAACTTCCTGATGGTTTCAGAAGTCCATTGGGTGGAAGAGGAGCCAGCCTCAGATCATGCCCTGCTGCCAGTTAATTGCCCTGGCCTCTTCATCTTTGTAGATTTTCCTTTTCCATATACATGCCACCTTGGTCTTGCTGCAATCTTTCCAAGACCATCACAACAAAATAAATTTGAGACTACTGGCATAGAAAATGGGGAAACTGTAGATGGGGCAAAGAATCACTTTTATATTTAACTGAACTGAAAAAGTACAGACTGAAAGATTTTCAGTTCTTCAAGCAAATTTTGTTATCTTATCCATTTGGTGCCTCTTAATAATTATTAAACAGCCTTGGGGGACGGGCTGTCTGACCTCTTCAGAGCCAATCAGGTGCAGCCAGCTGCACCCTGATTGGCCCTGCCCCTACAGCTCTCACCCTCCCTCACCAAGCCCTAACCCCTTGCCTCACAGATGCCTGGCTGCTACAGCCAGCCAGTCGATGACTCCTCTGCTCCACTTGCAGGGCCCCAGGTAAGAGGCCCAGCCAAGGGAGGTGGTGATTCCCAAAGGCCTGGAAAGGCCTCGCATAGGCCACAGGTGTGCTTTCAAGCCCTTTGGAAAGCCATCCAGCCGGGGTGGGTGTGGGGGAGAGGGGACGCTTCCCAAAGGTCTGCAAAGGCCTCATAGAGGGCCCAGGTGTACTTGCAAGGCCTTTGGGAAGCCCTCTGGCCAAGGGGTGGTGGGGGAAGAGAGGGAGTGCTTCCTGAAGGCCTGCAAAGGCCTCGCTGCTACCCTGGGTGTGACCCTTTCAAAGCCCGTTCTTATGAACGAGCTTTGTCACTAGTCAATTAAATATTTTCATTGAAGGAAGAAACTGGCAAGTTTATGAATTATTTGATATTTGTTATTAGCAATTACTGCCACATAGCATTTCTCTTTATTTCCCATCTGGAGCCTGGCATCCCTGGACCTTCATGGGATACAAAGCCAGAGAATCCCCCCTCCCAAGTAGCTCTTTTCTCCAGGTAATCTCTGTTACCTGGAAATGACCAGCAATTCCAGCAAATCCCCAGGTCCCAACTGGAGATTGGCATGACACAACCTCACCGGCACAGTGCTACAGAGTTCCCTCCTCCCAAGCAGCCCTTTAATCTCCAGGAGACTGGAGATGAGCTGTCATTGCAGAATCCTCCCTCCAAAACAGCCATTTTTTTGTGTTATAGAGCTGATGTCTATAATTTGCAGATTACCTCGAATTGCCGGAGATTTCCAGGCCATACCTGGAGCTTAGTAACCCTTGGGTCAGGAATGTTCCTTGACGTTGGAGGCAGGGCCTCAAAGGTCCAGGGGTGGGCAGGGGCTTTTGCCATGCAGCCAGCCCCCAGGAAGGCCACAGTGCAGGTGTGCATCCTACCAGTCATGGTTTCCCTGGGTGCAACATGCTTTGTCCATATTGGTGTATAAATACTTGGACTGCCAGCCTGCAAGTGGTGAGTGAAGAACTCTGAGGATTGCTTCTGATCTCCAAGTGACAGAGATCAGTTCATTAGGACAAAATATTGTCATGTACTCAAAGCTGTACATGCCTTCAATCCAGGGGGCCTGCTAAGCGGGGGATCTCCTAGCCTCCCTTCCCCGAGGGGGATTTCCCAGCCTCCCTTCCCCTATCCTTTGTCCTTCCCACTCTCTGAAGCTGTCCCTGTTATCTTTTGGGAGTAGTACTTTTTGGTGTTGTAAGAAATGGAAAACGACTTTGCCTGGCTCTTTGTGTCTGGGTGTTAAGATGTTTGAAGAACGGTTTCACCTTGTAGTCAGATAACTGTTTTACCAAGGTAATGTCTTTTGGTGTGGAAACCTCATGGAGGGGATAACTATTCCTGGAAAACTCCATGCGGTGTCTTCAACAATGTACTTTCTGTGATGGCAACTTCCTGTAGATGTTCTCCCAAGACTCCCAATAAAGCTATTTTTACTCATCTCTGTGGAGAACCCTGTCTTCAAGGGTGTGTGTCCCAGGCTCATGACAAATAGCTGGGAAAAGTGGACTGAATGGCATTATAATCCAGAAGTCCCTCCCCTCCACAAACCCTGCCCTCCTCAGCCCCCCCCCACTGCAAGTATTTCCCGACCCAGAGTTGGCAACCCAAAATTTAAAAGAAACAAACCGAGAACAACGATAGTTAAACAAAACAACAAAATACAAAACTCAAAAAGGGAGGGTCACATTTGCCCATCCTTTGTGTACAAGGAATTACTGACACTCTGTATTTCTGGGTGTGTTTTTGTCTGCAGGTTCTCCTCAGCAGCCCCCTCCCACACAGAGTTTATTTCAACAATCCTCCCATATTTAAAACATGTAAGTATGTAAATAAGAATCCTCAGGTGCATAAACAACAGATTTCAGAACTGTGGTGCTTAAATATATCGAGCACACCAGTTTAATTGCCTCATGAATTGCACAGTTAGATTTTTATCCTCCAAAGTCTTACTCTGAAATATTCTCATTGAAGCTCGTGGAACAGCCTCGGATAAGTGGTTTAAGCATTCTGGCCTTGAAGTTACATTTTCCCATATCCACACTCTAAACCTTATCAGATCAGTGCTTGTAAAGATGAGCTAATACATGTTGTACAATTTTTTTTTAAAGAAAATCAAGGCATACCATGTCATTTGCACTGTTCTTAATCTTTTATAATATTAAATAGTTTATGCTGTGAAGCCGTGAGAAAGAATCGCTTTTTTCCTGAATTTTCCAGACTGATTGCACATTTAATTGAAAAATCAATGTATACATTTCATTACTCTTATATTATTTCGGCGATGAATCTGAAATGTCTCCCTTTGAAGGAAAAAGGAAAAAAATACTACAGAATATGTTGGCACTTCGCAAAGAGCATTTGTGGGTATCAATCCTAAAACATCATCTTGTCTTTTCCTAGGCAGCTCCTGCCAGTTTAATAAAATATTTCTATGATTTGCCATCTAGGCTGTACAAATTAACAGAAATATTCAAGTATTAAATTATTCCCACTGTAAGGCATGAGGTTTTGCTGGAGGGAGGGACTCTGACATATATCCTCCTTCCAGCCTAGCTGTATTGACAGGATGGTGTGTGCAGTCTACAAGAATTATTGTCGTTGGGAAGATAAGAATTTGAGGGAGGCAGTTTAAATCCAAGCCTGCAATTAACTTCCCTCAAGATGATCTTTGAGGATTTACATCAACAGAAGGCTGCAGAGATAGAAAGCTGTTTAAAAAAAAATGACATAGCATATACTGTACTGGCGCATAGTTAATCTGAACAGCAAAATATATCAGCATTTAAAACTTCAGATGCATTAATAAAATGTGGCAGAAGGGGAGAAGGGATGGATTGCTGAACTCTTGATTTCTGCTGCATGATATTGCTACGGTAGTTTTTATCATATCATTTTAGCCTTCTGTAGCTGGTATAGCAGTAGAAGAATAGTCCTACTGGACTATACCTCTAGTCCAGCATCCTGTATCAAACAGTTGCCAAGGAAGGCCAGCAAACAGGTCATAGGGGTCATAACTGTCTTCATCTAATGATGCCTCCCAGCCATTGTTGGAATATCCTATTAATAACCATTGATGGGCCTTTCTCCAAAGAATCTAATCCCATTTTAAAGCTATCTATGATCATGGCCATTGCTACGGCCACTGGCAGTTGATCCCGCAGTTTCATTATTCCTGAACAAATTTTCCTTCTTCTTCCCATGGAAGAGGGTTAAGACTTTTCCAGATGACAGCTTTCCCCATAACTAGTTATGTACTGTGCAGCTACAAATATAGATCCATTCAAGTGAGGATTTACTGCATAGTTGCTTGTCTCCTGCTGGTCTTGCAGGTCTGTTCCTCTGACAGGCAGGAATTATAATAAGATGTTTATGGCTTATGGGGGCCAGGAATACTGTATCAAAAGTTAATGCTGTTAATGCTGATGGATGAGAAGAAAATTTCAGAAAAACGTTGCTCTTTCCTGCAGGCGTCGTTCATACTACTCAGCAGTAACAAGAGGCAATTCCTGGGGAAATGGAAAATACGCAAAAAGATATTCTTTTTTTTTAGTGTCAGGAATGATGGCTGACTCATCTCGAACTCCATTAAAAGGTTTATTAAGGAATCAATAGAATGGAATCAACAAGAATCACGAACACAAGAACTGATGAAGACACATTTTCAAAACAAACCACATGCCAAATAACTTTCTAGCCCTGCGCAGACATGACATAATATGACAGGTGTAAACATCAGTTACACATCATAAAATAGGTGGTAAATGGGGGGATTTATTGGGGATTTTCCGTGGTGGAGACCACCCCTAGTTCCCAGGGCTGATGCCCAGCTCCTTATCACACTCCCAGTGGCATAGCCTAAACCAGGGGTAGTCAAACTGCGGCCCTCCAGATGTCCGTGGACTACAATTCCCAGGAGCCCCCTGCCAGCATTTGCTGGCAGGGGGCTCCTGGGAATTGTAGTCCACGGACATCTGGAGGGCCACAGTTTGACTACCCCTGGCCTAAACACAGGCCTTTATGGTGCAATTAGGCCTCACATTTCCCATGACAACCAACTGACAGAATGTGGTAGAGAGGACAACAGGTGGGTATCAATCCTAAAACATTTTTTGTGAGGTTAAAATGTGGAATGAGATAGAATAAGCCATGTATGCGGTTGTGTATGCAGGCTTGCAGAGACCGGAAGCATAGTGTCCAGTTCAGGCATCAAGGATGCATGAACCCTATTCATTTGCATGCAGGATCCAGCCTGCTATTGGTTGTCTGTTATGTCCAATCAGTGGGCTCCACTTAGGGTCAATCATAGGCTTTGTCAGGAACTCCTCAACTGTTTGGTCGTTCATTTTTGTGCAATCAATAAAAAGAGCTGATGTTTTTTGGACACAATCAGCCCTGCGACTTATTTAACTTGCTATTCAAAATACACCATCCTGGAGGAAGAGGAAGACAAAATTTTATGACTAGATATAGCAATAGGAATAGTAAAAAATATGCTAGATTGACGAATTGTACTTTTTCCCTAACAAGAGTTTAAGGATTTGCTGCTGGGAAAAGATAATATCCTCACTACTGAAGTGCTTCAAGCCTTACAACAGCAACGAGTCATTCGTTCATTCATTCACACACGGAGAACGAATTGGCCAGGAAGAGTCCTCCACTGGTTCCTCCCACCCCACTCCCCCAGTGGAAAAGCCACTTATTTGAGGAGAAGAAGTTTTCTGAGGCGAGTGGTAAGATGTGTCCATGTTTGGAAGACGCTGTTAGGGCACACCCAACCTATGGCAACCCTGTAGGACAGCCTTTCTCCAATTTTTTTTACACGCTTCAAGAAATCCCAAAAGTGGCATCATCATGTAGAACATGGTTGGAAAGCACAGCTGTGTACACGCCCATCTGGGGTTCCTCCTCTTCCCACCCCCTTCAGGCTCATTACTTGCCATTTTGGGAGGGAGGCAGGTCAACATATATAGTCATATCACCCAATAAATATTTAATATTTGAGAGGGGGAGGGAGGGAGAGAGGGAGAGAGGGAGATTTCTATATAGATATATATTCAAGGCAAGAGATTAGCAGAGTTGGTTTTCTGTTGCCTCTCTCTGCATTTGCAGCCATGTAATTCTTTGGAGGTCCCACATTCAAATACTTGTTGTAGTTGTTGTTGTTGTTGTTTTTGTTGTTGTTGTTGTTAGTTGTGAAGGCGTGTCTGACCCATCGCGACCCCATGGACAATGATCCTCCAGGCCTTCCTGTCCTCTACCATTCCCCGGAGCCCATTTAAGTTTGCACCAACTGCTTCAGTGACTCCATCCAGCCACCTCATTCTCTGTCGTCCCCTTCTTCTTTTGGCCCCAGGGCCAACATAGCTAATCCCCAATTATGCATGACGTCGCCACCATCCCTGGCCTTAATCAAAGCTTCAGATGGCCCACAGTAAGGGGACACAAATATTTCTGCATTCCGCGGTTGCCACCCGTGGCCCTGCCGGGCCAGTCCTGCATACTTGAGGGACCGCCTATCTCCTTATGCCCCCCGCAGGGCACTTCGCTCTGCGGGTAAGAATCTGCTGATGATCCCAGGACCCCGGGAGGCACGCTTGGCCTCGACAAGGGCCAGGGCCTTTTCGGTCCTGGCCCCTACCTGATGGAATGAGCTCCCTGAAGAGCTGCGGGCCCTGTCGGAGCTCTCTGAGTTCCGCAGAGCCTGCAAAACGGAGCTCTTCCGCCAGGCGTTTGTCTAAGGCCGGGTGATGGCCCGGGGCTAAGATCGGACCCCTCTCCCCGGAGGGGGGAGGCCAGTACTAAACTGACCTGGTTCCCCAGAGTGTTCCATCCTATGCCCAATTATCCTCCGTTCCCTTTTGCTCATCCAGTGGGCCTGTACGGGAATAGTTTTAATCGCCATCATTGTGACTTAGTCATTGTTTTAATGGGGTTTTAATGGGGAATTTTAATGGTTAATATATTGTATTGTATTAAAATGTTGTGAACCGCCGCGAGCCGGTTTCCGAGAGCGGCGGTCATACAAATCAAATAAATAATAATAATAATAATAAATAATGGAAGAGATCTAATGTGATTGGAGTAACCTGCACCATCCAGGACACAGCAAGTTGTAGAATACAGGCTGGTAAACATAGAATCTGGAACCCTTGATTGCAAAGAAAGATACAGAAACCATGTGAAGCTAGAGGAAAGCCATTTTTATGCTACTGTTTTCACCAAGATTAATGCAAAAAGAAACTGTATTCTGCACACTGTTATTAAAATGCTAAGCCCTTGTGTGGGACAAGAGAAATGCTGAGCAAACAGTCGGATCAATTAGAATTCCTTCCCAACAAAAGGAGAGGGCCACACTGAAAGGCACAGTGATGCATCTGATGGACTTGCAAGGCAGAGCTATGAAGATGTACAGCCCCAGCGCCAAAGACCTATTGAAATGCAAATGCTCCAAAAGCTTCTCACACGTTCTCATCTGATACCTCCTTATTCTCCAGGCACAGACAGTGATGGCAACAGATGCAAGCTATTATATGAATACAAAAGGAAAACAAAATGAGACCAGCATTTCAGAGCTACAAAGGGTGCCCAGAGACTGTTTGCCTACCAGTCTGAATGGTAGACTCAGAGTATGGAAATGAACTCTGTGCTGTAGTACAAGAATGGCTTCAGAAGCAACGCTTTGTGATTTAATGAACTTGACAAACCTGAATCTGGGTCCTGATAAACTGCCGTGGCAGCCAGGTGTAACTCTGCTGTTTTAATTTGCTCACTAAGAAATGTCAAGAATGACACTTGGCTTAACTTTAACACGCTTAGATGGATGTCCCTCTTCTGGGTAGCAGTGGAAAAGTGCCATCAAGTCACAGTTGGCTTATGGTGACCCCCTAGGGATTTTCAAGGCAAGAGACAAACAGATGTGGTTTACCATTAGCTGCCCTCATGTCACAACCCTGGACTTCCTTAATGGTCTCCCATCCAAATACTAACCTGGGCCCATTCGGCACACATGGAATAATGCACTTTCAATGTGCTTTGGCAGCTGGATTTTCTTGTGCAGAACAGGAAAATCTACTTCTAAAGTGCATTGAAAGTGCATTATCTATTGTGTGCAGAATGGGCCCAGGACTGACCCCACTTAGCTTATCATATCTGATAACAGGTCAGGATAAGTCTTCTTACAAGGGTACTGTTATTTTTTTAGTACTGTCCTCCCCTCTCCCTGGGCTAAATGGAGAACACTAGGAAAAGTACTCAAAGACTTGATTTTATGTGCTTAGAACATTTGTGGAGCATTTCCATTCAAATAAAACCCCAGTGGCACAGATGGCCTCTTCAATAAAAGAAGGAAAACTAGGTGCTTCCCATTACCACTGTTTTCAGGTTTCAGGAGATGCTGCTTGTCTTTATGAGGCTGTGTTTGCAAACTCTAATAAGTTTTCAATATTTGTTTTGTTTGTGCTAATCCACTTAACATACATTAATTATGATTGTGTTCATTTACTTGCAAAAAAAAGGGGGGGGGAAAGAAAAAGGTCGGACTCTGCCGTGATCTAGTCATTCCATTCCTGAGCCCTTCTGCCGGTCTTTACTCCCTTAATGTAGTTTTTATAGGAATGACCTGGAGGGCTTCCTAAGGACTCTGCCTAGTTGTTAGATTGCTCTCATGTAGACGTGTGTGCTGATACAAAATTAGCTTTAATAATGTAGAAAGTAACTTGAGTTCACTCTCTCCCCCTGCTCCTGCTGAATTAAATTGGAATACAGGTCACTGTGATTGGGACAAAGCTTTTATCTTCTTGTGCCAGTTTGCTTGGAGTAAAAAAGTCATTCCAGCAAAGGCAAGACAGTGTACCTTTCTTTTATGAGAGCATAGCTCAGGCGTTCCAGGAAAACCTGTTGCTAAAATCATTGTCATGCTCCAAACGGTTAAGTTGGTATCCTCTTGCTACACCTGTTGGTGCATCAGCAAAAAGTGTGAAAACTTTCACAGATAACAGAAATCTTCAAGCACAATTTTAAAAAGAGCCCAAAGAACCACACTAAATGGAAGATACTGGTCCAATAAAGAAATCAACCAAGTGTGAGCTCACCTATTTAAGGATTTGCTTCTCAAAGTAGAAACAATTACTTTGGGCCATGCAAATTCATTCTGCTTTGCCTGATTGGCCAAATGTTTAATATGTTTTTCACTCCTTGGGGCCAGTTTTTTTTTTTATTAATGTGATCCAAGATGTTTCAAAGTAGCCTAGGCTTTTGCTAAACATGCCGCTATTCTATGTTTAGTATGCATTATCCAGATGCATTAATATAAGCACTGAGTCTGCTATCCATGCTGGGAAAAAGAATGAAGTCAAGTAACAATTGTTATTTTTGAAGGAAGGAGTAAATGTTTTTAGGCATCCCAAAATTGTTTTCATATCAGGGCCATACATATATTTATCCATATGGGATGTATGGGGGGAAGGGGTTTCATCAATATTTGTGTTTTTTGGGGGGGAGGAATAGATTTATTTCTATGGTTTTTATGTGTTCTTCATATGGACATAGGTGTACAATGTATGCAGTTCAGCATCTATAAAAGCTACATTACATTTATTTATTGATATAAAATAATATATGGAATATGCTGCCGTAGACCGTTTATGCACTGGAGGTTTCATGCCGGGCTGCAGGCTGGAGTTTTAGTCGTGGCAGGTTGCCCCACCTCTTCCTGCACTCACATGGGGGAGCATTTGGCCCGGTGCACCTCATCCGCCCCCAATTTGTGTTCCTGCATGGAAACTGGGGCAGTGAAGTTCCCAGTGCATAAACGGTCTCATAGATGGAATATGCTGACCATTTCCACAAGAGGAATGTTGGTGGGTTTTAGATCCCCCTCCACATGACATTGCCTGCATCTCAAGGCTGTCCAGTAGCTGGGTCAAGTTTTGGCCATTTTTAACTCACAATTTTGAGAATTGCCAAAACTGGGGTCCATTCCGCACTACTTCAATGTTGCAAAAAGCTTCCAAATTGTAACCACTACTAATTTGCAGTTATGCACGACATCGCACACAATCTGCAACACTCCTGAAACAGTCCCGCAAAAAGCGATTCTTTGTAGCACTTAAAGGGAAATCCAGAAAAGTGGATTCACCCTCCGAAAAGTGCTACACTCCTGCAAACAATCTGCAACAGTAGCGAAAAAGACCTGTGCGTTCCTATGGTTGCGGTTCCAGCCAGGTCCCTCCCCCTGGCTCTCTCCTCCGAACTTATGGCAAAGCGATCACCATTTTTTTTTTCTCGGAGAGAGCAGAAAGCAACGAACCGGTGAGCCTTCATTCACCCAGCGAGGCTTCTCCGGCTACAGTCCCTTCACAGAACTGCTTTAAATCTCCCCTAAGTCACCAAGCACAACACAGCCCTGTTTGCAAGTTCCCTTTATTTTCGGCCGAAAATCGAGCCCATGCACAGGGGGGGGGTTTCTTTTCACTCGGGGGAGCGTGGTAACGATGACTCGCCGGCTCACATGCCAGCTGACAGCTAGATGGGTCTCTATGTTAGGAGGAATCAAGGAATCAAGGCATATTCGTTGCAACGTGTATTTTTCTTTTTTTAAAAAAAACCCATTCTTAAAGGGAAAGGGGCTTTTCGGGAGCGTGATATCAGCCGCTTATTGACTGTTTGTTTGATTGACGGCCATGGGCGGGACAAAGCACAGAAAAAATCGCTTCCTGTATAGCAATTTTTGCGAGACCGGAAACCTGTGGGAAACTATTGAAACGCTACTGGATTCCACTACAAAGGCAGGTATGCATAACGCCGAATTGCGCTATTAAAAATAGCGTTTCCGCTTTCAGGAACCAATTGGCAACATTGGTCCTTGTGCGGAATGGGCCTGGATTTACACCCCTAAATTGCACATCCCATCAGTGAGCAACCAGGGATAAGCCTGTATATAGGGGGAAATGCGTGATAATCTTGGCAGCTTTGTCTGGCTCTTGCACCCGCCCTCCCCTCTCCATTTCCTACTCCAAGTAATTTGTTTTTTTTAATGTTGCAGTCAGAAAAGTTACATTGTTAAAGGTAAAATAAAATCTTCTTTAAAGTGTCCACAGTCTTTTGGGGATCAGGCAGGCAAAACACAGCACCTTTTCTGTTTTCTGGAGGTGGGGAATAAGCTGGGAAAGGGATGAGTGGGTGATCCAGCAGTCTTCTCCCAATCATACAGGGGTCTGAGCACCTTGTTTTTAAGCCAACCATTAACACAAAATGTCTTCTTGGGCTCCAGGGACCATTTTCAGCATCTCATAAATTAACCCAGAAAGAAATAAAGCCCCAAAGAACAGGAATCCAAAAAAAACGTTGGTGTGTGTGTGTGTGTGTGTGTGGGGCGGGGGAGAAGTTGTATTGTTCGGATGTTTCTCTTTAGCAATGTGGCAGTGTTGATTTTTGTTAAAATGCATCTGTGTTGTGGCACTACCACATAGCAATGTGGAACTGCCTTTAAAAATAATTTCGGTGCTTGGGTGGAGGAAAGGTTTCAGCCCATGAAAGAACTGCTGTGCTGTGATTGGTGGCTTGCTGTGATTGACAAGCCAAGGAGCAGAGGGAGAAGTTTTACTTGTTTGTCTTGCAGCCTTGTTAGGAGGCAAAAAGCCATGATGGGGAAGAGGGAAAACATGGAAGGAGTCTCCCCATGAGGAGGGCTGCAAACATTAGATTTATCATCCTGCGTTTGCAAGCAGAAAGCCACTCACATTTTACCCCTCCGCTTGGCAATGGTTGCCGTCGTGGAGGGTGGTGAAGTCTCCTTTGTTGGACGTTTCTAGGAGGAGGTTGGATGAGCACTTGTCAGCAGTGTGTTATTTTGATCCCTAAGAATGTGGGGGATGGACTGAATAGCCCTCTTCCAGCTCTGTGTTATTCTGAATATTGAGAAATGTGCAAATTATGTTTTTGTGGGGGAGGGGGGACAACTTCAGTGCAATTAATGAGTTAAATCTGTTCAAAGAATAAACAAAATCAAAACTGGGATTTGAAGGTTCAAATAGCAGAGGTGGTTCAATTGAAATAATTTGGTATGCATCTATGTGCGTGGGATGGTAAAGAAGGGATGAATATCTTAAAACTCATTTTACAACAGTAATTACAATGCTTCTAACAATAGCTTATATCTGGAAATGTGAAAATTCCAGAAGAACGGGCTTATTAACTGTACCATTAAAAATGAGGCAATGGAGCAGAAAGTTGGTAGGAATATTCAAAAGGTAGAGTGCCTGTGTCTGTGGAAATTTATTCAGGATGTGTGAACTCTTTTTTTTAGTATGGACAATCAGGCCAAAACTTTGAGCTTATGTATATGCAGAGCTGTGGAGAGATTGTGGGTACATTTCCTGTTCTAAGACAGGATAGAAGCTTAGTATGAGGATATAATTGCATTCATCAAGACCTTTTCCTAACATGCAGGAATTGCACTCTTTTTATAAGGTACCACATCATCTTATTTGAAACTGCTAAGAATGTTAGGTCCAGACCAGAAACCCCATCAGAAATGCCCAATGGGAACATCTGGAATGAGCTGGTGTTAGGGACCAGACAACTGTTAATTATGGTTTAAATGTTTTAATGATTAGTATAATGTTGGGATTTTAATGTTATTCATTTTAGTATAAATTATATTTTTGTATTGTCTATTTAACTATGGTGTACACTGCCCTGGTCCATCTGGGACCGGCAGTATATACATTATTTTTCAGAATCTAGGGAGTCTAGACTTGCTCAATTTCATCAGATCTCAGAAGTTCCACAGGGTTGGCTCTGGTTGGTATTTGGAAGGGAAACTAGTAAGGAAGTCCCAGGTCACCAACGAACAAAGAAAACCCTTGATATTTGCAACATTCACAAAAGTTACTTTATAGGAAAACCAAAAGAGCCATTGAAAGGTCTGAGAGTGGATGTTCCCAGTTTTTTTAAAATTACAGGCAATTTGGAGCCCCCAGGTCAGAGAAGATCCTTATCTAAGATAGCATTTTTCAACCATTTGGCCATGGAGGAGACCCTGATATATATTTCGGGTTTCAAGGAGCCCCAGAACTGTCCCTGAAGTGATGTTGGCTGGCCACGCCTCCCTTCTGCATATGAGGAGGAGAGAAAGGAGGCAGTTTGAGACAGGAGTAGGCATCCAGGCTTCTCCCACTTTCCCAGGTGCAGTAACCATGTGAGAGCATGACCCACAGGTCAATGGAAGACCAGTTCCCTGCTTCCAAAGCAATGGCAGGAATAGCTTGTGGCTGAGTCCATTTAGGCAGGATATAGGGGGAAGACTGGAGAACACCTATGGTGATCTTGGATTCCCTACTCTAAGAAGTTTCACCAATTAAAACTGATATCTTGGGATACTGCCAGGCCTGCAAGAAAATTGTCAAGTTCTCTTTCTGAATGTTCCCTTCCAAGGCTGAAAACAGTTCTAATTGGCTAAGGAGGGTTGATTCTGCACGGGACTTTTTATCCACTCCCAGCCTGAATAAATCCCTCCTGTCTAGGTGCTTTAAATTTTCCCTCTGCAACATGCATGATTGATCCGCTGTGACCCTGCTTTCCCCCTGCGATATCCAGGAGTAGATATAAGCCATGCTATTTCTGGCTACCAGTATTAGTACAGATTTCTGCTTTTTGTGAATTAACTTCCTGCTCCATGCCAGCAATGCTGACATAGCAAAGTGGTCTTCCCTGATTGGCCAGGGCGTCAGTTCAAAGACTTCCTGGTTGCAAGGTTTCCCTCCCTGTTTTAAAGTGACTGTGCTCCAGAAGCCCACACTTCTCTCAGCAGAGATGTGCATCATTCTCTGAGAGGCTGCTGCTGGCTCGGGAGTCAAAAGAGAAAAAATAAAGCTCTGATGCCAGTTGGACTTCACCCAAACCCCCCACCCCCCCGCTAGTTCAGGAAAGGTAGTTCAGCTTTGTGACCACTGCTCCCTTCCCCCCTCTGAGCTTCTCCAATCAAGTGCAGAATGCTTTCTGTTTCAATTCAGGTGGGGAAGGATGGAAGAAGGCACGGGTTCAAATCGATCTGAATTCAGCAGGATCCACAATGGAAAAAACAAAGTAAGTGCAGAATCAGGCCTAGGTTTAAACCCCTTTTCTCCACATCATGGCCTCACAGATGCAATTTACCCTTAACAAATGAAGGGTGGGGGAAATGATCATGGATCTCCTAGTGGTATATCTAGTTTGGCCCTTCTGATGTAAATGTTGATCCCTTCACAACTGCTTCCAGTATCAGCTCTTCTGAATCCTGTGAAAACCCTAAAGCTGCCTTCTTTTGCTGTTATTCCTTTTTAATACATTCCCCATGCAGTTCCTTCAGGGATGTCAGCTCAACTTTCGTTATCTGCAGATATGTTATCTTTCAGTCACTTCCTGCTATTTAATATCTGCTGTTTCACTGGGATGCTGTTTTGATGGAATACTGCATGGCTTGTATCGCTGCTTTTATGATGATCAACTTTTCTTTTTAAGCAAACAATCCACCGTCAGGCTCTGGCCCTACATGTCATATGCTCTTTCCTGATACCAAATGCATGCTGTGGTTCTTCCAGACTTTCAACACCTCCTGTTTTGTCATGGCAATTCTTTTCCTGCAGGTCATTAACCCTGCTGCTGCTCTTGTCACTGACCTAGTCAAGTGTAAATTTTACCGAAGACCCTTTTCTCAGCTAGAAGTAAATCCCTCCCCCATAACACGTGGAAGATCATGTTTACATTCTGTCTCGGATGGAGGAATACTTCAATTAACAGCAGCCCAAATCATATTTCTCTACAATGAAGGACACTGAAAACTGTTACGTTCGCTGATACTACTATAAGCACAGGCCCACTTCCTGTCCATTCAGAGCAGCCTTTCTCAACTTTTTTGCTGTTGAGAAATCCCTAAAACATTCTTCAGGCCTCAAGAAACCCCAGAAGTGGTGTGATCATACAGAATATGGTTGAGAATCATAGCTGTGTACCCACCTACTTGTGGCCCCTCCCCTTTCCACCTTCTCCAGACCCATCATTGGCCATTTTGGGAGAGGGGGGCAGGTCAATGTGTCCATATATTGACATATCACCCAATAAATGTTTAAACAATTTATATATATCTTAACACAGCCCGCGGTGCCGCAGGAGCTGCGGACTAAATAAAAGGATAAGGGCTTGGGAGGCGGGATGTGTCCGTGATGAGGAAGGGTGCTGATTGGCCCCTTCCTCTGGACAGACTACTGGAGGGACCAATCGGCAGGCGCAAAGCGCGGCTTGCAGTTGCTCCTTTGCCGGTGGCCTGACGCGGCGAGAGCCGCGAAGCACCTCTTGCCGCATCAGGCCGCCGACCAAGGGAGCCCCCGGCAGCCGCGCTCCGCGCGACTGCCGGGGGCTCCCATGCCTAGCGCCCGCTGTATTTATTTTGCAGCGGGCTTTCTTACTAGTATATATATATATATTTAAAGAATTAACTCCAACCCATTTGGGAAACATCCAGGGCCATCAAAAAAAAAACCCTTGGGTTTCATGAAACCCTGGTTAAGAAAGCCTTAACCAGAGACTAAGAACATTAGATGTTATGCATGACATGAGTGAGGTTGGGATTTCAGAACCTTAGATAGCCAAACTTAAGTTCCCAAGTGCTTTAAGGTCTGATTCAGCTCGGGAAAACACTGTGGAATGGAAGACTAATTCCCCTTGTCCCACCACATCAAGATCCCAGCACTCTTAGGAACTTGTGCTTGCCATTGTTCCATTGGGCTGTGCAAATATCAAAATTATGCCAAATATAACATCTAGTATGGACCAAGCAATGCTACCCTAAACCAAGTTACACCTTTCTAAATCCACTGGAATAATGATCTTAGGGTATAACTCAACTAACAGTGCAATCCTCTGTTGTGCCTGTGCTGTGGCACCACTGATTACCTTCCTAAGTGGAAAGTTATGCTATAGTTGAATAGGCCAGGGGGGAAAATGCTCTATAAGTGCTCCTGCAGTGGCATCTCTGGCATTTCCACCGCAGGGTTCCATCCCGGCATTGTTGCTAGGCACAGACAGTGTGATTGACAGGGCAGGCAGTCCAATGGGAGCCATGAGTTGAGGGGTTAAAGCATCTGTCACTGGCAGGGATCAGAAAGGGGAAAGCTCACAGGAGACTCACTCATCCTTTGCAGCTCCTGTGAGAAGCCCCAGCCACCTATCAGTAGGGAGGGGGAACGTCAAACACCCACTCCACAGGTGCCCATGATGTTGCTTCACACATCTCATCTTCTAGATGCTTTTTAGCATGGATTTGTTCAAGATGTTTTTAAGCATGGATCTGGATGAAATTTGGAGAGTCGTTTTATTATATGGCATACACACACACAGCTATAGCAACAGAAGGGAAATCTAGTAGCCATTCACAATAGTACCATTTGTGGTGGAGGAATTAACACTTTTAACCTAGCAATCTCATGTTTAAAATACATATTCTTGATTTTGAAGATCCTTAATTGAAAATGGTTTCTTTCAGATCAGCTGCAGAGTGTCCCAGGAGACAGAAACTTTCTCCCACTGCTTTCTGAATGTTGAACAATGTAGTGTCAGTTCTATTCATACATTCCTTTCCATAGACCACCCTGTGCTATATAAATAGCAGAATACCATTGTTGGCAGGTGATGGCATATTACACATTGGAGGCTGAACAGCTGGATAAGCCAAGCCCTTGACAAGATGGCTGCTGTTGACAGGGCCTGCAATAAGCAACATGGTGTAACTAGATCGCATCAGTTCTCAGAAGCTAATCAGGGTTGGTACTTAGCTGAGAGACCCTGAAAAAACAGTCTGCAGAGGAAAGTAACGGCAAACCCCCTCTGCGGCACACTTGCCTTGAAAACCTCTTGCTCAGGTTGCCATAAGGCATTTTTTACTTTTTACTGTGTACCTTTTAAAATTGAAGACATGGCAGGTGAGTGATCTATCTTATTACATAAGAAGGTACTGTAATGTGATTATGTGAATATGCATGCCAAGCATCATGCTGAATGTTTGCCTCTCTGCTCATAAACAGTAGGCAGTACATGTGCTGAACCAGTTACTGTTCAAATATAATTACATAGAACTCAAAAGTGGAATGGCCAGATGAAAGGTGGTGGGAACAGAATTCCACAAATAAAGCACCACGGCAGAGAAATCCTAGTTTCTGTTGCCCACTATCTAGGGTTGCAAGATACCTTGAAGCAGCTGGTGTGGGGTGAGAGGTACATTTACTGAGAGCAGGGAGAAATGCTGAAAATTAACACCTTAGTGACCTTAGTAATGCCTATGTGACCCAAATGTGACATAGCATGTTGTAGCGGTGACATTGTTTTTTTAAACAAAGCTCTATGACAGCATTAGCTTCCACCATAGAGTTTTGCCCAAAACCAGAGCATCACTCCCAATATGCTACCTCATTTCTGGGTCACATAGGCATAACTTGTTAACGGCAGAGAGGTGAGGGCTGGCAGTGGGAGACCCTCACCTCCACTGGAGTGTCTGGCATCTCTACCATCATCTGATTGCAGAAGATGGGAGCAGATTGAGCACGGTCCCTGAGGGCAACATTTCAAATTCAGTCCTGAAAAATATATGCCCATGAAATCATTGGGAAAGGAGATCAAACAAATATTACAAATCTGATCATTGATGGAGAAAAATCTTGCTGCTTTCAAGCAAATTTATATATGGCCCTAAAAGTCACACTATGTTTTCCATGTGTCCTATATACAATAAAATACCATTGTCTGTGTACTCCCACTGGAAATATCTCTCCACTTTTTCCAGCTGAAGTCTTTCTCTGACTTCCAACCTTTATTACCCTAGCCAGTTTAAATCTCAAGCATGGCAACACTTACATGGTTTGTTGGCTAGTGTACGATGCTCTAGGAGTACACTTTCCCTTCCTGAATCAGGTTTCATGGCACAGATAGGAGATGCAACTCCCTTTCTAATGCAATGTCTCCTTGTCACGTTAGATGGATGAGGCTTTGGATATTTTTCTAAGTTTCAGTGCAATTTTTCTCTTTCCCCATTTCCTCCTCCCTGGCAGCCATCTAAATAATTCCCTTCATCCTTAGCAGTTATGTTCCTTAAGTATTTGTAGACTAGGTCCCCTCCCCCTTAGTTGCTTTGCCAAGTGATACATTATTAACTCTTAAATCAATCTTTCTAGCCCACTAATTATGTTGCCTGCTCTTTGCTGATCTCCCCTTCCATTTGTCAATATGTGTCTGGCGGAAGCGAACACAGAATTCCAAATGCAGGCATACCACTGCTGTTTGCTATGTGATGCAATGCCTATCCTAGGCTCCTATGCAAAAGCAACATTTTGCTATTGCATCTAAATGCCCCCTTCTGTCTCAGTTGTACAGGCATCATCTTAATCCTGAATCAATAGAGGACGTTAGGATCACATTTCCATATTCTGCAGTAGTTTGCATTTTTTCCAAAGCTAATTATATACACATATCCATGGGGGAAAGTTGGCAGTCTCCATCATATGCAGGTAAGTGAAGCTCCAGAGGTGCCTTTTCTGATATGGGGAAGGGGTTTGTGTGTTGGGGGCAAGATTCACAGATAATCTGAAGTCCTGCTCTTTGATATATTCATGTATATATTGCAAAAACATTTATGCTGGTAAAATAACACAAATGCACTCTGATCTAGGTGCCAGTGTAATACAGGCCAGGCAGAAGAAATGCTTAATACTTTTGGTGTACTTTGACCCAGTTACCATGATGGATATTGGCATTATCCTGATGTCTGTGAATGCCACAACTTGTGCAATGGACCCTTGACCATCTTGGATGCTAAAATCATACAAGGTCCACATTAATGAGCCCTTGATATCTATTATAAATCAGTCACTAACTCAGGGCACCTTTGTATGGCTGCTCAAAGAGCTGGTTATGTGCCCTCTACTTTAAAAACTATCCATGGAAAAATGATGTGGCCAATTATCAGTCAATCTCTCGTCTGCCCTTTCCAGCAAACTGTAACAAGCCAAATCTAAGTATTCTTATATAACTCATGAGCTCTGGACTACTTTCAGGCTGCTTTAGCCTGGGCTACATGACAGCAGCAGCTCTGGTGACTTTTGTTAATCACCTCCATCTTAATATAGACAATATAGATCCTCCTGGATCTATCTGCAGCTTTTGATGTAGTGCCTCATGCTATCCTGTTGAAGCATTTCAAGGCAGAAGTAGGTATCTGAGAATGTGCTGTGGCCTGGTTTAAGTTGCTCCTCATGGAATGGATTCAGAGAGTTGCCACTGGAGACCAGTTATCTTCAGTGAATGTTGTCTTACGATGTTCCAGAGAGCACAATCTTATCCACTATATTATTCAACCTCTGTAAAGCCTTCAGGAGAAATCATTCATGTAATCCAGAAATTAAAGTGAATCTCATCAATGCATGGATGATACCCAGTTCTCTAGCTGACTACATCCCCTGGTGATGTAGTCCCTACTTCACACACACACACACACACACACACACATGCACTCACAAAGTTTTCTGGACAGAGAGCTAGCAGAGGAAACAGGACCATAGTTAATTTATAATGAAAACCGGCATAGTAATTTCACCATCGACCCCTGGCTCCAAAAATGTCCATAACTCCTAGGCTCTCACTTAGAGCTGATGGTTTCTTGCTTTTTACATGAGCTCAAGGATCACTGATTTAGGAAAGGTTTATCCTTGGCTTTTAGTGACTAAGTAGATTTGATCTGTAGGACCCTCTGATTCTCAGTCTGCACTTGGCAGTGACAAATTTCCAGACTGGTGGTGGGGATTTACTGTGTTTGAGGGGAACCAATCAAAATGGATAATGATGGCCCTGCCACATCTACAGGATTTTAAGCATGGGGAGAGCGTTTTTCGACCCCGCAACTAAGAACAGACTCAGAGGGTTGCAGTCACAGCAATTCTGTGCTCAACTTAGTCCTCTTCAAAGTCCAGTTCTGGATAGCCAAAAGCCAGCAAGTTGATCTTGAGAAAGTACAACTGCTGGAATTTTTCGGGCTTCAGGTGGGAGAAGTGCATGCAGACAATGTCAACCACATAAGAAAATGCCTACTCACTCTGGACACTTGTTGGAGGGCATAAGAGGAATGGGCTGGCCAAGCTCTGCAGCTCCTGGGACTCCCTGAGGTAAGCCCTCACCATTGCAGATGCAAGGTCATCTTTTGAGTCTCTGCTGCCCCCAGAGGTAGAAGAAGGCTGCAGAGGAAGGCTGCAGAAGAAGGCTGCACCCCCAGCTTTTTGAGGGTGATGACCTCAGGGCAGTGGCTGGCCACAGGACTGGGTGGGGAAGGAGCAGTGGCCATGCTGCTTTCTCCCCCCCCCCCACACACACTCCCTCCTGCCACTCTGTCCTCTTGGGACATCCACCACACAACCCTCCAAATGAGCAGCTCATGCCATTCGGAGAGGCTCTCCTCCCTCTCAGCAATGCTGCCTTGACCTGGGGATCACACATGGCCACTACCCTGTATGAGTGTTGTTTGCAGAGGGGCCCAAAGTGGTACTTGAGACCATTTTGGAGCCTGCATGCAAGCCCCTGTATGGTTGGAACAACATCTGCACATCCTCAGCCTGGGTCCATAAAGAGGGCCATTACCTCATGGACCTTGTGGACTATGGGGAAGGCCAGACCCAAACTCTCCATGTCAGATGAGAGCAGTTCTGTGAAGAGGAGAGGAGCCTAGCCATTGGTTTCTGCCTCCCTCCTCTCTTCCCTTTGCCCAGGAGGCCAAGCTAAAGGCAGGAAACAAAGAAGTGGGAAACTGTCAAGCAGTTCCCCGCAACTCTCTGCTTCTCCCTTCAAAATTTAAACGGCCACCTCCGAGACACACGGAATGGTCCGAAACACGTTCCAGGTGCTCCAGAGGGCTTGTTTCGGCCATTTGGGACTATTTCGGGCTGTTTTGTGCCCATTTGGGGGTCAATTTTGTCCCTAAGTGGTCCAAAATGCACATTCCTAGTTTGTACTGTATTTCTTTTAGAACACTTTGGTGCTGCCACTCCTGGAAACCTGCTTCAGGCAGCAGTACAGATTGCCCTCCAAAGCTCCACTTCTCTGATCAGACTAAGACGCCCCCTTCATGCTCTTCCCAGTTTCCTTCTCTTAGTACCATCTCTGGAATTATTCCCAGGACCATGGCTCATCCCTTGTTTCCCTGTTGGCCAATCAATTTAAGAGCATGAGTCCCTACCCAGTACCTTTCATCTTCCCAAGCTTGGAAATAAAATTGTATTCTAATCCTGTCCTATAAGCGGGGACAGGATATGAGTCCAGCTTTGCTTGGTACTACTTTTGTGCATTTTTTACTAGTTCCAAAGCATCTCTATTAGTGCAGCAGCTGAGCTCCAGCAATGTGTATCACTTCTTTTCCTTGTGGAGTATTTGCTTCCCCAATGCCATGGGACTTGGAGCTCCCCCGTAAACCCCCAGGAATCAATAGCTCTGTTTTCCTTTGTGTTCCGCTCTCCTTTCAAAGTTCCCTGCTTGTCCTCTTGAGTGGAGTAATTGGCGTGACATTTGGATGTCTGGGGTAAGGCTCTTACATTCAACATGGGGAGAGAAGGCAGCATGACGTAGTCCCATCTTGTCCAATCTCAGAAGCTAAGCAGGCTTGGTGCTTGGAAGGAAGAAACTTCTGCAGAGAAAAGTCATGACCTTTGCTTGGTCACTTGTCCTGGAAGTCCCTTACTTATCACCAGCAGTCTCTGTGACTTGATGGCATTTTATACACACAACATTCTAGATAGATTTTTGAGGAGATGTTATTATGTTGTGGGTATGGGATATACTAATTCGCCATCCTAGATATTTTCCCCCATCACTTAATTTTGTATTTAGAAAACAAAAACTATTTAACAAGAAAGAGAGTAAAAATTCAAGTAGAGTTTGAATGTAAATTGAACACAAGAGGGGAAAAGAGTGCTATGACCACAAAAAAAAAAAACAACTGAATATTCTGAAACTGAATTTGTGATCCTCCTTCCAGGCTGCCAGCTCTGAAGAGGTGGTGAACTTGAGGAAATCTATCCATATGCTATCCCTGAATGAGAAAGGGAACAGAAAGATTGCACATTACTGCAGTCTGCTGCTTTAAACCTCTGTGGAAGTACAGCAGAAACCTATTATTTTTCATGGCAGAGGAGCTTCTGGAAGGATTATGCTAATTCTAGCGGCATTTCTTCATTTACTATCAAATCTGCAGAGAAGTGTTAAGCTGCAAATTCATTGTCACTCCTCAGAGAAAGTCTGAGGAAGAAACGAAATGCTATAGAACTGCCAAAACATCCATTTTGGATCTCAGACATGACCACAGAGGTTCTGTCCTGTCTCTGCCAATTTGGGAGACTGTCCAGAACGTCATAACTTGTTTTCTGCTTTCTTGTAACATTCTATTTTTGAAAATTGTAAGTAGAAGAAGAGGAAGTAAAGTTGGTTCTTGCGTGCTGCTTTTCTTTACCTGAAGGAGTGTCAAAGTGGTTTACAGTCACCCTCCCTTTCCTGTCCCCACAACAGACACCCTGTAAGGTAGGTGAGGCTGAGAGCCCTGATATTACTGCTCAGTCAGAACAGCTTTATCAATGTTGTGGTAAGCCCAAGGTCACCCAGCTGGCTGCATGTGGGGGAGTGCAGTATCAAACCTGCCTCACCAGATTAGAAGTCCCCACTCCTAACCACTACACCAAGCTTTATAGTTGTGTGTGAAGATGGGGAAGGATATGTATTTGATCCAGGCAATTTAACCATTGAATGGAAGGTTTCCAGTGAAGTAGAATTCTCTCCTGTTTCTAGAGACACCCTTTTAGAGCTCTTGTAACACAGTTGTACCCTAAGAAGAGGAGTTTGATACTTATTGTATGTTAAGAGCCAGTGAGGTACAATGACTAGATTTGGGGAGATCTAGGATCAAATCCCTGTTTATCATAAAATTAACTGATGATCTTGGGCCAGCCATTCTCTCACAGCCTAACCTACATTGGTCTGTTGCTGTGAGAAGGACGGAACCATGTGACAGAGGCGTATGGAAGTTTCTCTGGACTCCTTGAAGAAGGGATGAGATGTAAAAATCTTTATATATTTCTCATTATTCCTGCAAATGTATATGTAGCCCCTTAACCAGCAAACATTTAAGGATTTAGTTGGAATTGAAAGCCAGGCTTACACATACCTTTTACTGAGTTAGACCAGTGGTCAATCTAGCCCAGTTCCATCTCCTCTAAGTGGCAGCAGCTTTTCAAGGTCACAGGCAAAGAAAGGTCTTTCCTAGCTAGGCTACCAGAGATCTTTTAAAATGGAAATGTTAGAAACAGAACTTGGGTCTTTATGCATGCACAGCATGTGCTCTGCCATTAAACTATGGTCACTCCCTGAGGGGCCAATTTCCCCCTTTTAATTATAAGAACAGAGCAGACAGATAGACATCTACCCGGATCTTGATTTTATATTTCGTCCATTATTACAAAATGCAAATGTTGAAGAAAGACATTTTGCAGGCTCTTTTTCAGGCTGCCAACAATATAGCCTCAGCCAGGTCATGGTAACAGAAGCAGGATGGAACTTGGCATGAGGCAGAAACTGCCTGGCTTCTGAAGGGTAGCAGCTTTTCAAAAGAAAATACAGGTTATTTGGCAGGACAGGGCCTTACTGGCTGAACCAGCAAAACAGTGCCAGGTAGCAATCTCATTTCCTGTTGGAATGGGCCTGATTTACATTCAGAGTTGTGAGTTCACAGAGCAGTTTCCAGCATTGGAACTTCATGCCATTATTCTCAGAAGTGCTGAGCACCTCAATACAAGCAAGATCGATTAAATGTACTGTGACTGAATGGCTCTGTCCTGATTTGCAGGCACACAGAGGTAGTTTCTCAACATCAGAGTTGATCAGAATACAGTTCCAAGCACCGGATACCAGTAAGGCATAACTCACAGCTTCCAGTTCAGAGGAGAATCCAAAAGTAGAGTGCCTAAGATACAAGCTAAGGTCAGGTGCAAGGAAATAGTCAACACAGGCTTAAAGGTCAATATCAAATAGACAAGTTGCTCCACACAGCCACTCCCTTGTTGGCAGCTTTTAAACCTCATGCTAAGCAAGTGCCAGCCACCTCAATCCTGCTCCTGCAGACACTCATCTTCCTCACTGATGTGGAGACAGTGCTGTACTACCAACCTTGCACTACATCTTCTGCCTTGTAGTTTCCTCCTTATCTTCCTTCTATGATGTTCCCAAGGCTCTGGTGACGGGAGATGTGAACCAGCCAGCAGATGACTTCCTGTTGCTAACTGCAAACAGGATGAGTTAAGAATACAGGCTGCCAGCAATATAGCCTCATGTATGTCATGAGGGAAACCAGCCACTCATTCTCCTGTTTAGTTAGTAAAAAAAGTTTAACAATGAGAATTTGACAGACGGGGAGCATGTGTGTATATACAGAGCCATTCTGCACCCGGCAAATAAAGCAAAAGGCTTTTTTGGAGGGCATTTCAAATAACATCATCAGCATCCAGTGTCCCAGCAAACTGGCAGCTACATCCTCCATTTTAAAGCGTTAGTTGGGGAATCCACAAAACTGGATTATCCCAACTATGTTGCCCAAGCAGGAGGAGAGCAACCATCAACCTCAAGCAAAATAAATGTGCATAACCAAAGTGGCCAAAGTAGCCTGATCTCCGTCTCCATTGCCCACCCTTGCACCCGCCTCTCTGTCCCTCCTCCCAGGGATGGGGCTTTTTTTTTTGTAGCAAACTGCCTGGAGCAATGAATATGTGTTGCTTCATCCTTTGCTGTCAATTATTACTAAGTACAGCAGAGTCAACTTGGAACTCTAAGTTCCAAATTGTGAAATGTTCAATACTGTTTTGTGTACCTTAACAAAATGTGGCAAACATCAGATGTTAGCAATGTTGGCAGATGCAAAACTGAATATAAAGAACATGGGAGATACAGTATGTGATGACATGTACACAATCAACTATTTTGCACAACAGGTGAACATTTTGAAGACAGGTAAACATTTTGAAGACAGAGCTGCTTGCAACTGTCAAATAGACCATGGGCCAAACCAGTACATGATCATGCATTGCTGGTAATAACAACTGCCATCAAACAGGGTTTAAACATAAAATATCCTACTGGTAGTCAAGACCTTTTGGGTTCCCAATATAGCTTTGGGATGCAGAATCAGGTCCCCCCTCTCGAATTCTAAAGTGTTTCAAATCAATTATTGGTAAGTGGGGAATCATTTGGGAGGTCTGGGCAGAATGGCTAGTTTTCAAACAAATGATGCCAAAATTTCAGGGAATTCAGTCCCTGTCTATTGAGGATTTCCAAAATCTCAAGGGAAAAGCTCAACAGGCTCTGTGATCAAGATGCCTCCTGCCACTCTCTCTCCATCTAATTTACAGCAAAGTTCCTTCTGTGGATACTTAAATCTAGACACCGGGGCCATGATCAGACCACACAGCTCTTTCTACAAACCTGAATAAAGTTCCGGGGTTTCAGAAAAATCTGACAAATGATAAAGGTAGTGCCTGTAGCTTTAAGAAATACATAATCTCAGTGGCCACTGAGTAAGCAACTGAAGTGGTATTGTCAGCTCTCCAGCTGACAGGAAAAGGCAGGATGGGGTGATGAGGACTAATTCCAGGACTTTGGGGGTGTTTTGACCTTTGGGGGAGAACGTAGTGGGCCATAATGTTCATCAATATCTTTCCTGGGATTCTGCCAAGTGTTTTTAATGTGCCATGGGGCCAGGTGGAGCTTTTTCCCCAGTAGGGCTTCTGACTGTCCATAGGAAATCTGGCTGTACAGATTACTTTTAAATGCTTTGGTAGTAGCTGTCACTATGGCACCGAGGATCTTCACTGAGTGACTGGAGTTAAGCTGTGCCCATGCAAGAACATATTTTTGCAGTAATATGTTCCATTTTGAAACGTATCCCGCTAAGCAGAGCTTCTGCCTAAAACCTTGAAGAAATACTATTATGCATAATAGCAATCCTAGACACTCTGTGGTTGTCTCTGCCTCTTGTGACAGCCATTTTGTAGTTGAGCCCACCACCCTGTCTCAGACTTCCAAAGGTGTGCACAAAGTCACTGGTTTCTAGCATATATTATCTGTTTGCTATATGCATTGTCTTCCTCCTACTACAATGTGATCTATTCAACGCAATCCCAATTTTTGGCATTTTTATTATTATCATTATTATTTGAATTGATTGCCCGGCTCGTGGCGGGTTACAAGATAAAATGAATAAATGCAACCCCCTAATGATCCCCCTAAAACACAGTAATTAATAAAATACAATCTGACAAGAAAATGACAGCAAACCTACCCACCTACTCCCACTGGGGACGAGGGAAAACAGCTGGCCACCATAGATAGAACATGGTGGAGTACCTCTCCTCCTTACTCCTCCTTTTGGGGGGGGCACAGATCTTCTCTTCGCCCTGGCCTCAACCATAGACCTGGTGGAAGAGCTCTGTTTTTCAGGCTCTGCCAAAAGCTGGAAGCTCCCACAGGTCCCGCAGCTCCTCTGGGAGCTCAGTTCACTAGATAAGGGCCAGGACCAAAAAGCATATCTTGCCTATACGTATGATTTGTTTTCAGAGCTCTGTCCTATTACTTCACTTGTTTTACTGACTGCACTGATTTACTTCATGTAATTTGAGACTGTTCCCACACCGAAGGTGTCACACTGGGCTGCAGGCTGGAGATTGAGCCAGGACAGGTTGTCCCACCTCTTCCTGCTCTCACACAAGGTAGCATTTGGCCTGGTGCACCTTGTCCACCCCGGATTTGTGCTCACGCATGGGAGTCGGAGCAGTGAAGTTCCCAGTGTAGAAATGGTCTGAGAGAGGCAGACGATAAATAACACAAATAAATAACCTGAAAAATTATAATTATAGCAATTCACTTCATTACTGAATGTTTTCTATTCATATAGGTGTAAGGGACTGGAGTTCTTGCATCACAGACATCACTTGAAGGCTGGCTTTAACTTTAGCACCTCTAGTTCATTTTTATTTACGTATTTTCTCCCAATGGGAAGCCAAAATAGCTGACATCATTCTGTTCCCCTCCATTTTATCCTTTTGTGATTGTGATGTAACTGTCATATTGGTTTCATGTTCTCTGTGAATTGCCCTGAACCATAGGGGAGGGCGGTATAAAAATGTAATAAATAAATAAAATTAAATAAACACATTGCCAGCGTTATCAATTATGCCACTCTTCAAAATGTGGTATGAAAGGATACCTCCCAATAATAGAAATTGGCAAATTACTACAACTTTACCAAATAAAAATGACAACTATTTTGCATATATTGCCTCAGTCAAGATCAGAAGACAGCAAATTTGTCTATGATAAACAGGAATATTAATAACATTATTCTTCCACATCTTTCCATCCTCTCCTGACAATTTATCATGAATCCTTTGAAAGTAAAGTGTACAGCACATAAATATTAAAATGGCAACAAATTTTTTTTTCATAGCTCTATCAATTACAGATGTGCTCAGAAAATATATCTGAGAATCCTATGGGTTCATTTTGTTATTACTTTTTTCTATTCTTTTCTAATTTTCATTGATTTCAGAGGAAAACACATTTCTACCTATAACCCCTTCCCCATTCCAGCGAGTTGGGATTATTTTCTTAAAAACAAAATCCCAAGTAAGTCACCACATTTAAAGTGCCTGGATAGCCTGGAGAGAGAATTGCAGTTTTCATGACCACAGGGAGGGATGACTTGGCATGAGAATGCACTTTCCTGCCTTTCCTGAGATCTTCAAGTATGGGAGATTTATGCTTAGGGGAAACACACTGAAGAGAAAAATTAAGCCTCCCAGTTTGTAGCTTATTTTTGGTATTGAAACTGGGCTGAAAGTAAAATGCCCCGAGCACTAGAGTGTTTTGTGCTTCAAGACAGATTCCTACCCCACAGACTTTCTTTACATAACATCTAGGGATGGGCATGAACCAACTGATGAACTGAAGACATCACAAATTTTGGGAAGTTTGTGAAGTGATGTTTGCAAACCAGAGAGCCGCAATGAACTTCCATGAATTGTGATGTGGTTTGTGGCAGTTCCTAATAAGAAGAAAATAGGGGGTTTAAAAGGCTCTGAGCCATTTAAACCCCTGCTTTCTGCTCTTCATGAAAAACAGTGGTTTGGTTTAAATGTCTGGGAACTATTTCACCCTGTTTTCTGCTGACTGTGGCTTTACATGGAGACTAGAAAGCAGAGATGAAATGCCTTCCAGCCATTTAATGTTCAGTGCAAAAAGCCGCAGCCAGTATAAAGCAGGAAGGGAAATGGCTCAGAACTGCTTTTCATGGGGAGCAGAAAGCAGGGGGGTCAAACTTTAAATGGCTCACATACCAATATGGTAGGACCCCCCCAAAAATTAGATATCCGCCAAATATAAAAGTTAAAACCATAGACACAGCCTAAAGGCTAATGATTGAAATCACAAAATATGCACCATACAGTGCTAGATGTACAATGATATACCTAAAGCATTTCAACCCCAAATGGGTCTTCCTCAGAGGTCTACACATAAGGCATAGTAGAAAATACAGCCAGTGAGATTTTAAAAACTTCAATTTATTCTCTGTGAATAACAAGATCAACAATAATGGAACTGATAGAAGATGTCCATTTATCAAATATAAGTATTCCTCTCCACAGCTGCTAAAAAGTTCTAGTTCATGCCCATCCCTAAAAACATTGGCTCTCTTTTTAATCTGCTGCGGATAATAGTAGCACTATGAGTTTGTGTGTGTGGCATGGGTTGTACTGTGGGCCTGCTTTAAGATGAACTTGAAGATATGGAAAATTGAACCAGCAGTTCTCTCACTGAAGGGGACCAGATGTTTGCTCTTCAGACCTCTTGTCTCATGTGGTTTTCTGTAAGTTCAATCTACCCCATCTCTGCCCCTCACATATATTCTAAACACCCATGCCTGCCAACTAATATAAGCCCTGTGATTAGTGCTCTCAACCCCTACAGAACACATAAGCTGCCTATAATTTGCTGGGGGGGTTCAAACCCTGATCTTCATCTATCCCCATCACTCTGGGCCTTTGTTTTTGCTTACCAAAAGTATCCCCAGTTTAAAAAATAGCTCATGCAGAACAAAGTATGGGCTAAAAATGGGTCACCTTTACAATTAGTGAACAAAGACTACTATGATGGAGGATCATGGGATCTGTATGGGTAAAAATTGTGTGGGAGGGGGATATGGTAAGGAGAATTAGCCAGGATCAGGTGAAAAACTGGTTGGCTACAACTTGTTACATAAAACAAAAATTCTTCCCAAAGCCTTAGATGGAGGAATAATTGGTAGAATGAAGACCCAATGAACATTGGGCCACCTTGATATAGTGGTTAAGAGTGGTGGCCTCTAATCTGGAGGGCCAGACTTGACTCCCCGCTCCTCCTCTACATGCAGCCAGCTGGGTGACTTTGGGCCAGTCAAAGCTCTTAGAGCTCTCTCAGCCCCACCTCCCTCGCAGGGTGCCTGTTTTGGGGAGAGGAAGGAAAGGCTACTGTAAACTGCTTCGATACTCCTCTGAGTAGTGAAAAGCAGGGAATAAAGGCAATTCTTCTTCTTCTTCTAGAAATGTTCTGTGTTCTGACTGGTTAGTGAATAATTGCTGATCCCCCTCCCCCAAATCTGCACTGTGAATGTCATAGGGACCATCCATGGGATATCTTTATTCCTTTAACATAAAGCCTCTTTCAGTTATCTACTGGTAAACATTTGTCTCAGCTCTCAAAAAATACACCATGTAGCCTACGCTTCCACACCCTTGAACAAAAGATTTACAGAACAGCAGAACAGAAAAACAAACCATTCTCCAAATGTTTCTGACTCCACAGGCCCATATTGACCCAGTGCCACAAAACAGGTGCTTGGAGGAGAGGCCCAACGAGATCTTTCTAGCCTTGGCCTCAACTATGGCCTGAACTATTTGTTTAATGCCATTGTAAATAACTCAAAAAGTATATAATCTAGGAAGTTTTCATAAGGATAGGATGCTATAAATTAGAACCTCCAAAATAAGGGACAAAATTAGAGGTGGGATATATGTGTGTTTTCTCAGGGTCATACTAGATCATATCTGCTATGGGAATGCCACCACAAAATATCTAAATAACAACAACAACAACAACAACAACATCATCATCATCATCATCATCATCATCATCATCATCATCATCATCATCATCATCAAAGTGGTTTAAAACTGATGCAAGGACCCAATCTTGACTGGGCCCACAGTGCAGCAGGCTGAGGTGGTCTTGTTCCCCATCGTGTTACGTTTCAAACATTGAAATGGCTGCCCCTCCCCAACATAGTGATTTGAGTCAGTTTTTTTCCGCCATATCTCCTTTTTTGTTACTGTGATTAATTGGATCTATGTTATGTTTTTATGTCTGGGGGGTTTAATGGGGGTTTTTACTGGGATTTTATTCAGACTATTGCAACCTGCCATGAGCCATTTGGGAGTAGCGGGTAATAATAATAATAATAAAATAATAATAGCTGCTGTTTTGGCACTTTAGGAGGCATGCAGAGGGCCAGGGTCTCAGTCTGCCACACTGTGGGCCAGATCAGAATTAGGGCCTTGTGGCATTTTAAAACTTCTTTGAAATGGCGGTTGTGGCCCTGTGCTGGGCATGAGGATGCCATCTAATCCAGAGCTCAGTGACTATCATCTAAGCTTGGTACCTTCCTTCAACCAAGCTTAAAAATCATTAAGGACCCTGGTATAAATCCCAATTTGGCATTTTACTCTCATCTTGCCCTTTACCAAAGGACAAATGACTTTGGATTTTGCTGTTCATTCCTATTTACAGAAGCTAAATGTTTTTATCTAAGAAAGAACATCTGTTTTTGACAACTCATAAGTCTGAGACCTCTTATGCATGAATAAACAGGCGGTCCAACATTTTGGTCCTCCCTCCAATAGTTTTTTCTGAAGTAATTCAAAGGCCCAAGGTGTGTTTGTGTGTGTGTGTGAAAGAACGAGAGATTGACCTACTCAATCCACTAATTGTATAAGGATTTTTCATTAATGTAACAAGCTGTCAGCTTTGGGGAAAAAAATACAGTATTTCAATACCGATCTTTAGATATATAGTTTAAACCTGCAGGACGCCTATATGCAGAAAACCCTCATACTATGTTTTATAAAGGGCTTCATTTCATAAGGCAGGCGAACAATTTCCCCCTCATATTTCAGAACACTGTGTGGGTGTTTCTGTAGAGCAGCTGTCTTTTTATGAGGGAGGATCTACAAGGCTGTGCCTCACATATTAGCCCAATGCTCTGAGGTTTGATTTTGAACACCAGGCTTCCTCAGACAGCATTTGTAGCTGGCTTCCATTTATATACCTCTCTCTGGGAAAGAACTGCTGACTGAGAAACTGCGGTCTATTGACGGCTTTAACATTATTCAAAAGCAGCTTTGGGGCTGGCAACATGGAAGGGGGGGGCGGAAATCAACCTGCCCGATTCAGGGACAAATGACACAACCAACATTTATGAATATGTAAGCCTGTGAATGAAGTTAAACCCTGCAAGCTTTTTGTGCCTTAACCATGCTCTGCTGGTTCATGTATTTGTTCCAGCACCACTCCCAAATGCGGACACAAAATAACCAAACTTGGGTTTAATTTGTTAATTTAAATGGCCGACCTACATTGTAAGTGATTAACCTATTTGAAGGTAGGCTGTACTAGGCAGCGTTTCACTGGAGCCACTTCACCCTGGCTCCAAATGGGGCCACAAATCTTGGCTAACTTTGTTTACTCTCACCTGCACACGAGCAGTTGGTAGGGTTGCCAACTTCCAGGGGGAGGTTGGAGATTTCCCACTATGACAACTGTTTGCCAGGTGACTGAGATCCATTCACCTAGAGAAAATGGCCCCTTTGGAAAGTGGATTCTATTTATTGTTTGTTTGTATAATGCCCCTCCCTATGGGGCATTATACATTATTATACATTATATACATTATATTGGGGCAGCTCACCACATAAATCAACCAGCAATAAAACATTGTCATTATCAACATCAATAAAGCCAACATAAAACCACTAGGGACTTTTGAAGTCCCTTCTGTATCCCAAATCTCCAGGTATTTCCCAACCCAGAGCTGGCAGCCCTAGTGAGATGCCAAGCTTAATCTCCTTCCCCCAGTGTCTTCCACAGGCAGCTAAGAGTTTGCCTGACTCTGCTCAGGGCATTCCTTTTCAACTCAGCAGACTGTGCAACAAATGATGGGCTGCTTCATGGAAGGGCCCTTCATCATACAATGCCTCAGGGTACTTGTACTCACCAATTAATAGTACCTATCATGAGGAACCCACCCTAGTCCTGCCAGTCTGAAGATGAGGCCTATTTATTGCATCCCTCTGGAACCCACGTGAAGCAGGTTAAAAATGGTCCCCAACTTTTTATTGCTGGGGACCGCTCAACGCCGGGAACCACTCACCAGGGACCACTCAATGCCTTTTACTGAGGCCCGGTGGGGGGGTAGTTTACTCCTCTACTCTCAACCACTGCCCTAACGCTCTCTGATCGCTATGGTAATGTTTAAACATCCCTTCAAAATAAGATACAGACACGCCACAACAATTAAGTGTGTTGTAAAAGGCTGGGGGGGATGAAGTAAAGGGCCGGGGGGGGGGGAGAAGGCGTCCTTCGGGGCCCACCTCCAATTAGTCAAAGGACCACATGTGGTCCGCAGCCCACAGGTTGGGGATCGCTACCCTAAAAGACCAATCATAGGACTCTCAACAGTTTCTGCTTGGCTATGAAGTAACCAGGTAGCCCCATGTTAGGTTGGTTACTCGTGCCTGACAAATGCCCCCAACAGGAATGCAGGCCTCCCCTTTTACACTTCTTCCCCTATAGGGGGCAATTTAACTGCCCCTATGCCTTATTCCTGGAAGGGGTTGTAGCAATGACATCCCCAACTCCAATAGCCATCAATGAATTTTCTCCTAGAACAATTCCAATACTGGAAGTCAGGAGAGCTGTAAAGAAAAAAATGCAAAAAATCCACTGACAATAGTGGGGTCAGGGGAGTGGGGCTTAGATCATCTTGCTCATGCTCGCCACCTTTGTAAAAAGAAAACCAAAACACACTCAAACCTCCCCACCATGTGTTAGAGGATAAAGGGAAAGAAGGAAGAACTTACATACCAGAGCTGGATCACTTTGTAGGGAACATTATTTATTTAGGGTATTTATATGTTACCTTTCCAAAGAGCTGCTTGAGGAGGCTCACAAGTAAAATAAATAAAACCATAAAAACGATTGTAGAAATCAATATTGAAATCAAGCCATTAATAACAATTAAGGGTATTAAAACAGAATAAAATAACCACTGCATATCTATAAATCAGTCCTAGAAGCAGGTCATAAGACAGCTAAAAAGTTAAAATCTATTTATTTTTTGTTTAATGTACCTTCTTCCTGAGACTCAAAGTTGATTAAACAAGTTCCAATAAGTCAGTAATAAGAACTGTACGAGGCTGGCACATAAAAGGCATACGGTAGATGCTAAGAGAATATTTAATAGACAAGGTGCCACCACCAACAAGGCCTATTTACAGCTTACCTGTGCAAGTAGGAGCACAGAAATCTTAACAGGGAGATCTTAACAAGCAGGCTAGAAACTATAACAGAAAAATCTCGTTTATCCATCTTCAATTTGGCCTGGAGGATCCCTGAAGTGAGGGTCACAATTCCAGAGGCTTTGATCCCAATTGGATGAGCCAAAAATAACAATTGGAAATAGGTTTCCAATAAAATTGATGGAAAAAAATGCCCACTTGATTAACAGTAACAGTTCGATATAATTATTAAATAATATGAGTTATGGTTTCTAAATGGAAGAAAAGCCAACTGAGACTATAAAAGGCATATACTTTACACTGCTTCCTTCACAATCAATTTGAGATCTTGATCTCCAAAATGCTTTCCTGGTTCTTATGGACTGTCCTCTGACACAAGGCATTTGCTAAGACCTAGATATCTGGATTTCAAGACATTCAGGTACTTAACACAGATTATTCATACAAACACCTTTTCCTCTGGAAATTTAAAGTGCTAATGCCCCTACTAGCAGTTATTCCCCAATACGTGATGCTGATCTAGCAAAGACAGTGAGACATCTGGTGTTTCCATCAGGAGTTTATCATACCTGTATAATTGTCATGCAAAGAACTTAGCTTGGCTTGGACTAGTACACCAGCGTCCTACAATTTTATGTGACGAGTGCTAAGCACATATAACTAACGATACCTTTCATGACAGAAATATGTAGAAAAGTCTAAAGGACGGACTTGCTTAGCAAATGGCTGGCAACATTAACCTAGTAAGATGTTACTGAGAGAAGTAGCCATCAATGAAATGTATCCATCAGCCAATGATTTTGTACTTTTAATAAAACAACTGGAAGCTTATTAGAAAGCTCCCGCAATAAGCTCAGTGGCCACTTCTGTCTGGAATAATTTTTTATAATGTTCTGTTGATATGCTAATAGGGACGTTTAAAATGTTTTTGGCAAGGCTTTTGGGGTCAGGGTTTCATGCCTGAAAGCAGGAAGGTAAATTTAATTGACACTTCTCTGATAGTCAGTTTTGCCGCATCTGTGCAGTTTGCACATAAATTTTCAATTCAATTGCCAGGCTCTAATGGGAGCAGCCACAAATTCAAATGCCTTGTTGAACTGGCACAAAATGAATTATATGGATAACAATATTTCATCAAGCTCCAAACCAGTCTGTGTTACCTCCAAAAGCAGTGAAATGGTCGACATGAATTGTGAAGTCGTAGCAATACTGGCGACGGATGCTTCATCTTTTTCAAAAGCAGAGTGACAGCTGCACAAGAAGAAAAGCCTCTGCTTCCTTCATTTTGGGGGAGGGGATGAAATTAGCGTTTGCCGATGGAACAGTTCGTATGACATATAGATTAGCTCCATGATCCATCTGTGAGCATGCACAACTGCTAGGGCTTTACACAGTAGCCCTGGTCTGGCAAGTCATTCATAGTTCCAATCAGTTGCTGGGGAGAGAGTGAAAAATGAATAATTTAGTTCTCATTTTCCTGTCCTCAACACCTGAATGGCATTAGATTTCGGAGTTGGGGGCGACATAAATGCCAGTCTGGCATTTTGCCCTAACCTGGCAATCTGTACATACATGCAAAGCAACATGCTTTCACTTAATTATGCCCCGTAGCTGGGCATGCGGCCAAATTTTGGAATTCTGCTCTCTGAAATAGATCTATTTTGGATTTCATTATAACTACAACAGGGTCACCAGGAGAATTGTGGGGAGCCAACTTGGTGTTGTGGCTAAAAGCAGCAGGTTCTAATCTGGGGATCTGAGTTTAATTCTTCTAGTCCTCCAAATGCAGCCAGTTGGGTTACTTTGGGCTAGTCACAGCCTTGTTAGAGCTGTCCTCAGAGTAGTTCTGTCAGAGCTCTCTCAGCCCCACCTGCCTCACAGGGTGTCTGTTGTGGAGAGAGGAACAGAAGGCGATTGTAAGCAGCTTTGAGATTCCTTCAGGTAGTGCAAAGTAGGGTATAAAAACGAACTCTTTTTCTGAATCAAACTCCATTTGTTTCAGCTTTTCCACTTGCACAGTCCACTAATTAAATCTTCTCAATAAATTGACCTATTTCAAGTATCGAAGCACCTGACCTACTCTTTCCACATTCACAGTTGGAAACATCCTTTAAATAATCCCATGAAGGAGATGTTTTCTGTTATTTTTGCCTGTACTGTCAGAAAACCTGTCAAGAAGTGATAAAAGATACTGAAAACAAGATAGAACAGTTTGATGTGAAGACACTAAAGGTCACATAGAAACACAAGCAGAAAGTATCAGTTCCAACAACTGAAATGTGTTTTTTTTTTCTTTTACAGATAAGAGTTTTCGTGATGGGTCTGGGGGCATCAACAGATAGGAGGGGGTCAGAAAGCATTCTGCCGCTGTGGAAGCACACATTCCTGAGTTTATTCAGATGTATCTGATCAGCCCAATAAATGGTCAGTTCCTTGATCACAATAAAACTGTGTGATAAAATGCCTTACACTTCAGGCAAAGTTGTGGCAAAGTTGACAAACCAAAGGGGCTACTCTTGGGTTGCAGTCTGTACATGGCCAGAGTTTGTAAAATACATTTTACTGGCTGTAAGAGGGGAAAGAGAAGGAAGAATGGGATAATTTCCCAAGCACAGATCCATAGATAGAGAACTGTGACTGCCCCAAGATCACCCAATGGGCTGCATGAGGAGGAGTGGAAAATCAAACCTGGTTCTCCAGATTAGAGACTGCTGGTCTTAACCACTACACTAAGCTGGTTCTCAAATGAATGTGAAGCTGTTTCCCCAAATAATATAATATTTTTTAAATTGTCATTTTAAAAATGGAGCTTCACATGACTAAGCCATGACTCGGTAGCAAGAATAGCTGGTGCACAGGCAAAAAGCTGTTCAACATAGCATCAGGTCAAGCTCATCTGTTCCACTTAATATTTCTGGTGAGTGTGTCTAGTGTCTTAAATGCCACTCAGTGCTTAACACTCCTTCAGGGTGGCTGTCCCGCCCCTGAGTGCCTCGTCTTCCAACCGGCTTGCCTGTCTGTCCAGCAGGTAGCCAATTGCCTCCTTTCACTTTCCTCCAAGGCTCTGAGGCTGCAGATCCCTGCTGCATGAGAGCTAACCCTGCTGGTGAGTTCCCTGCCCAGAGGCATTTAGCCTGCAGCCTTTCCAGGTCCTGGGGGGAGGGGGAGGCCATCCACAGAGTTCTTTCACTCCACCCCCCCACCCCCAATCTAGTACCCATTGAATTCCTGAAAGCAACAGGCTTGGCCCCTAGTCTCATATTAAATGTCTTAGTATATAAACTGGTCAGCCTATTTTCAGCAAGCAGTAGCTGAATGGAAGAGGCTGCACGAAGCAGCTGTACCTCAATTGAATAAACTGGGATAAATTTTTGTGAGCTAGAAACCACTTAATGCTTTAAATTTTTCAAAATTTTGCTTTGAAACTGGTTTGCTTTGAAACTGAGTTCTTGTTCAAAAATATTCATGTCATGTTACATTCATTACTATGCAATGTGGAGGAGAGTTGTACCCTTCTAAATCCATTGAATTCAGTGAAAAGGCTGTAACTCTGCTTAGGATGGCACTAGATTCAGATAGGTAGCCATGTTGGTCTGAAGCTGCAGAATTCAGGGTCACTATACAGAGGAAGGCAATGGTAGACCACATCTGAACATTTCTTGCCTACAAAATTATGTGCTGGATCGTTGAGACAGCTGTGCCATAGGATCGCCAAGGACACAACTGAATACCTGACAACAAATAATTTAAAGAGGGCTTCCATTCCTTCTATCAGGCTCCTAGGCTGAGCAAACAGCCAAAATATTGTATTGTGACAGAGTGGGACAGCCAGAATTCTTCCAGAAAGGAGACTTCTGGGACTCAATCACAGAAGAGAAAGAAAAATAGGGGTGGGATCTTGCCTCGGAGGGCAGGAAGTAGATGGGAAAGTGGATGGGATGTGGCACACTTAATCGTAGCTTATTGGAAAACCATATTTCCTTTGAATGCTTCTCCTTGGAAAGTAATAGGAACGAGCAGGGCAGGGGTGGAATGTAGAAAGAGAATTGCCAGTTCTACAGACATAGACAACTATTTAAAAAGGAGAAAGTCTTCTTTCGCTTTCCCCCTTTTGTTTGCTCCCTCTGATTTCTGATGGTCACTATAGCAACAAGAATAGAGGAAATGAAGTATTAGAGCACGTACACTTCAGCATGACGGTCCAATTTGTGGCCAGCTGAGCTGTGGAACAAAAATCTATGTCATACTTAATGAGACTCTATATTACAAGTAACTGATCTGACTGAACTTGCAGCATGCTGCCACAATTGTGTGTATCCTGTTTTTTCCTCTCATTAACAACAATAGGAAGGACAGAAGCATCATCACTTCTCCTTGGTGCCTGACTTAGCTATGACTCATGCCATGAATTCTATATGTCATCCCACCCCATCCACCCCCAAGTTCTTTTGGTAGGACTCATCATGCTCAGTGAAAAGGCAACAATGGCCTTGGACAGCTACACTGTTAGCCTATGTTCACACAAGCCCTATCTCTGCCTCTACAATGCTTCAGATCAACATGGCGACCCACGTGAATCTAACACTACAACTGGCAGTGCTCTGACATTACACAAGTAACAGCTGGTGTTAAATCTGATTTAATTCAATCACCAAATATTCCAACAGCAGTTTTGAGAATGCTTTCCATAGTACTTTATTCATTGCAAGGGAACCTGGAATACCATCATTTTTCTTTGCATGATACCAGCAGTGATAGAAGACTAGGAATTACTGATACAGTTAAACCTAAAGAAGACTGTTCATGAGACTGGATTAGGATCACAAAAACTTTCAATTAGGGTTGCAAAGTCTACTGGTCCACGCAGGGGTCCCCAAATTTACCTCACCCCAGAAGAACACCATGTTTTAACACAAAGAGCTGACGACACCTAAAAGTCACCAGGGGTATGACGTTCTGGTTTTTGGAAAAACTCTATAATTTGAAGCACATCTATATCTATCTATCTATCTATCTATCTATCTATCTATCTATCTATCTATCTATCTATCTATCTATCTATCTATCTATCTATCTATCTATCTATCTATCTATCTATCTATCTATCTATCTATCTATCTATCTATCTATCTATCTATCTATCTATCTATCATCTATTTCTATACTGCCCCAAGCCCTCCCCGAAGGCTTGGGGCAGTTCACATTAAATAGAACAGAAACAATACAGATGACTTAGATTAACAATGATGAATTAAGTGAAACAACAAGCAACATGGAATCGTAAAAAAAATTAAACATTAAAGTATCTTATTGTAGAGTTTTGCCCAAAGGCCAGGGCATCCCCTCCCCCTCACCAATGTCTCCAATGTGCCAACATGACTTCCAGGTGACATCAGCACATTGGAAAGCTCCCAGAATGTGCCCCCCATCCCCCAGCAGCAGCGCAGTTGGAGCTGGCAGCCCTGCTTTCAAAATATTTCTTCCAGTTGAGGAAAGGCCTTATTTGCAGCGCCATCTTTAACTGAATGGAGCACTAGACACAGGGCTGGCCTTCTTAGCCTTAAAGGTGCCACCAAGAAACAGGAGCTGCACACAAACTTTGGGGGAGCAAGAGGAGAAATGGCAGGATGGACTGAAGCCTTCCCCCACTCCCCTGGAAGAGATGAGTAACATGATATAACCTTTGGAAAGGCCTTTTCAGGCAAGAAAAAATGGGCATAGAACGGTTTGTCAGTTATTTATTTAGACCATTTTAATTCTGCCTCTCCAGTTTATGAAATAAAAATAATTAAAACATCATCAGGACCTCCTCTCCACCCGCTAGTAGTGGGAGGGAGGGGGGGGGAGTTGATCTGCCATTCTTGCCATGCCGGCAATATTGGCAATGTTATTATTGTTTTATGGGGTTTTAATGGGGAATTGCAATATTGTTACCCGCCACGAGCCGCAAGGGAGTGGCGGGCTATAAATCTAATAATAATAATAATAATAATAATAATAATAATAATAATAATAATAAAAGCATTAAACATATGCCAGTATGTTAAAAAGTTGCAGCCCAGCATATAAACATATGTCGCAACAGAGCACAGAGAACTTTAAACAACAATTTGCAGGATAAGGATTATTAAAAAGTCAACCCATTAATTAAAAATCTGAGTGAACACCAATGTTTTGGTCTGGTGAGCAACAAATAAGAGCAACAAAGGCACCAGGTGAGTTTCAAAAGGCACTCCACATGTGGGGTGCAACTACTGAAAAAGCCCTGTCTCTGGTTGCGACCGACCTTACCTCTGAAGGCAAGGTCCCAGACAAGCATGGCTTTCGAGGCAGATCTTAACTGCAGACTAGACAATATGATAGGAGGAATCCTTCAAGTTTCTTCATTGACTGACTGACTGATTTATATCTTGCTTATCTTCACTAATGCAGATTATGCACAGGGAAAGGAGGGGGGAGAACATACCAATGATTGCATGGCAGCGGGGATAACCCCCACTCATGTATGACATCGCCACAGGCCCAGCCCCCTCCTAGGCCTGGCTTGGATTAGGACCTCTAATGCCCCAAAATAAGAGAACATGGATAGATTCTGCCTTCCCTTTTTTGCTGCAGCCACCATTAGAAACCAACCCAGGCCAGGCCCACATACACAGGGAAGAGCTGGGGCTTTAAGTTATATTTTTTCAATGTATTAGCAACCATTGTCTTTAGGATGCTTTGGGCTGATCCTGCGTTGAGCAGGGTGTTGGATTAGATGGCCTGTATGGCCCCTTCCAACTCTGTGATTCTGTGATTGTCCTAGTTATTCTGGGTATTGTTAAATAGGATCAGTTTGCCCCAGGTTTTGAATGATGATACAGAGAATACTGGGAGTATCTGGAAGTTATTTCACCATCCTTCACATATTTGCTTTCATATTCGCTTTCATGACTGGGACGGCCCAGGCTAGAACATTCTCATGAGCTGATCTCGGAAGCTAAGCAAGGCTCAGCCCTGGTTAATCCTTGGGTGGGAGATCACCAAGGATATTCAGGGTTTTTACCCAGAGCCAGATAATGGCAAACTCTCTTTTTGTCCCTTTCCATAAAAACTTTGTGAGATTGCCATAAGATGGCTGTGCCTTGATGACAGGAGCGCTCTCCTCATCGGCCAGCCAGCGTCTGGTTGTGAGGTGATCTGAACACCTCACGGCCGGCTTCTGGGGGCAGGCACTCCAGGGCCTGGCCCAATCTGGGTGCGCCCGGCCCATGCAGGCGGGAGCACAGGCCGGACACCCAGAGGTATCCTGGTCAGCGCTCCACCCAGAGTGGCTTTTCACAAATATTAAGCCAAAAAGTCCCTAAAAACACCATACAACAAACAGACTGATAATCTGAGTCTCTGGTCTCCTTAAAAACTCCTGATAGCCTCATCGGTCAGCCCCAGGGCCTATGGTGGTATCCAAACTTGCTGGGAGGCAGGAGCCTGGTCTTAGAAAGTGGGAGGTTATGTCTTTAGTTTGCTTCTGTGCCACTAAACTACAAGTGTAGGATGGTTATCTTGTTTCTGAAGAAAAGAGGTATCTTGTCATAGGTATGATGCCATCACAGATCCTGCCATGCAAACAGAACGCTGATTCTCTCCCCGCCCACTTGTCCCTATACAATGAGGACTGTGGGGCAGGCAGGGGGATAATGCGTGGCACCAACTCTTGGCCTCTATGCGCTGCGAGTCCTCGAGTTGTATTCTGTGCACATCTTCCCTCCTTCACCCGAATGGCAGCATAATAGGGACATGAATAACCAGATGCAGGAGCTTTCAAAGAGACTTTAGATTCCCTCCAGGAGTCACAGAAAATTTTACAAAGCCATTATGCCTCCAGAAGCAGCTAAGTTGACAAAACATAAACCAGTGGGAGCCCATATAGTCTCTCATTAAAAATTGAGAGACAAAAGCCTTGCCCGCATGAGGAAATATATATGCATTCGGATAAACCAAAAGGCATGAATTTAAACTGTATTACTTAATGCAGTTTAAGACCTCCAGAGGACAACTTCACGTTCAGAGCAAGTGCTGCGTTTCCTGGTGCAATAAAGTAACCCACAATAAAATACTCTTAATTCACATCATGCTATTATGTCTTGCATGTTTTTTTTTAAAAAAATAATTCTCATTTTTACAAATGCATTTAATTAGCCAAAGACAAATGACGGGATCCAGCTAGCTACTGGGAGAAGGTGCTGATGAAGCTGTACGTCTGTCGGACCCTGCAGTCCACTTAGGCAAAGATCATGGATGTTTATAAAAATGAGTGTTTATCAGCACTGCTTTCTCCTCCCTCCTCCCTCCCTCCTAAGAGTCATGGGAGAGTTATAGCTACATAGCCCAGGAGCTGCAGGGAAGGGGGGAAGAGGACCAAAATACCCTCTTTCATGAGTGGACCTTGTTTTTTTCTGGTGAGTAGAACACCACAGAGAGAAGAGGGAGGAAACCCTGACTTCTCCTCCCCACCCCGCTTCTCACTTCAGCCCCTTAACTCAGGTGTCTATTATTCCATCTAGATTCCCTGACCCTGGGAATAAAATTTCCTGGGCTCAGAAATCATTTCTGGGGGAATGGCAAAATATGGGAAATTGTTTCATAATCAACTGTGATCTTTGCATGAGTAGTAGAAGAAGAAGAAGAGTGGGTTCTTATATGCCGCTTTTCCCTATCCGAAGGAGGCTCAAAGCGGCTTACAGTCGCCTTCCCATTCCTCTCCCCACAACAGACACCCTGTGAGGTGGATGAGGCTGAGAGAGCCCGGATATCACTGCCCGGTCAGAACAGTTTTATCAGTGCCGTGGCGAGCCCAAGGTCACCCAGCTGGTTGCATGTGGGGGAGCGCAGAATCGAACCCGGCATGCCAGATTAGAAGTCCGCACTCCTAACCACTACACCAAGCTGGCTCCAGTAGACAGCTGGATCCAGCTTTTCATGAGGGCCAGGGGGTTGTGATGTCTAGAGTGTTCGGCAAGAATCTGGAGACTGCAGCTTTATTCCTCACTCTGCTATGAAAGCTCACTGGGTGACTTTGGACCAATCACACAGTCTCAGCCTAACCTACCTCACAGGGTTGTTGTGAAGATAAAATGGAGGAGAGGAGAATGATGTAAACCGCTTTGGGTCCCTGTTAGAGAGAAAGGTGGGTTATAAATTAAGCAAATAAATAAATGTATAGATATAACTTTTACAACGATAACTCAGAACAAGACAACGTGTTACTTCTACAGGATGGATCCTACCTGGAGTGATTCCCATGCAAATTTTTGTTTACATGTATGGTTGCCTCTTGCATGTAATCCTGCTCTGCTTAGTAAGCAACTGCGCTGCAAGGTTCCCCCCCCCCCCCCGAATTCTAGTGAGAGTAACATCATCCTTGCACACACCAGGCTAGCTTTACAATCAAGCTAGTTTATTAAGCAAAATAGCATACAACACTAGGAATATAGCAAGCAATCCAGTAAAAGCATTCAAAACATGTCATTTTACATCACCCAGGTTTCAGCTGAAGCCACAGGGTGGCCAGCCAGTCGCATCAGATGTATGGAGCATGTCTGGTCGTCTCAGGCTAGCTCCCATGGTCATGCTTAGTTTTGATCTCGTTGCGATCAGGGAGCATGGAAACAAACCTGGTTTCTTGGGATGGCATCTTGCTCTCTGGAGTCCTGTCCCTTTGGATTACTCTGAGCTAGATGGTCAACTCTGGAAGAAAAAAATGTTTCTACTGCTTTCAAGGGGGAGGTCAAATGTTTATTTATACCACCTAGCAACTGTCATGTTCTGATCGCAGCTTATATATGTGAAGCGAAGGCTTTAGAAAGATTTTAGCAATGCCAAGCCACTCCTACTCCGTCTTGCTCCAGATAATCTTTGTGTGCTTTCAAGCAGATTATATTCTAAATTATTACTTTGCATAAACTATCCTCCCCCCCCCCCAGCTTCCCACACATTATTGTAAGATATCCTCACAGACACCTTGGTTAGTTTATTCCAAACTTCTTAACTTCTCTTTTCTCTCTCTTTCAGATACTTTCAAGTCATCACTGATAAATGGGGATACTGTAGGATTTTCAAGCCAAGAGAGATTCAGAGATGGTTTGCCATCATGGCCTGTCTCTGCGTAGTGACCCTGGTCTTCCTTGGAAGTCTCTCAGCTACATTCTGACCAGGGCAAATCCTGCTTAGCCTCTGAAGGCAAAAAAAAAAGTGGGTTTATAATGTCTGTCCATTGAAGATTGCCTGTCTGGATCCAGGCAACAGTGAATTCCTTCAGGATGAAAGAAACACCCTGAAGGATGCACTTCTAAAATTGCTGTTGGTGAAGCCCAACAATGAGCTCAAGTCATGTAATAACTATTGACAGTATCGACTCTCCAATGTTAGGACAAGGAAATAAGTGGGTTGCAATGGAGCAGGTCCAGTCATCTTGACCCACATCAATGATTTAGAACCATTCCAGTCTGTTTTGTGGCCTGGTTCTGTGATTCAAACTGCCTTAGTCTCCCTGAAAGACCACGTTCACTATGCAAAATACTGGACCAGTGTGACCATATCAGCTGAACACAGAACTGCATACTGAATCAGTCTTTTTGGTCCATCAAGATCAATACTGTCTACTCAGATTGGCAACAGCTCTTCAGGGTCTTAGGCAAAGGACTTTAACATCACCAACTATCATCTCTTCAATTGGAGATGCTGGGTAATTAAATTGGGTCCTTCTGCGCATGCTCTACCAGTGAGCTACAGCCCTGCCCCAGTTTTCCTGGACTTCTCGTAACCATCACAACTATTGATCAGGGTATCCTTCTAGACCGGCTGGCCAAGGTGTGCCTTAAGATGAGCAGCAGAAGTTTCACTGCAGCCTTGATGGCCTGCCCAAGTTTGCAGTTTTGCCAGTTCTGCCCTGGCTGCCATGCTGCATGAAAGTACTTGGAAAGGTCATCTGGGGATTTGGATTATGGTGTCAGCAATTCACTGAGGATACTTGCTTCCCCAACGCCTTGTCAACAGAATCAGTGGGTGGTTCTGAACAAGTCAATGGAGGAGAAAATGAGCTGGATGAGGACCAGTAAACGAAAGCTCTGTCATTACAAGGCTGAGATGCTGTTAGCTGGTGATATGGCACACCAGAAGTTTACAATTCAGCCTACTCTAGACAGCAACAGCGGAACAAGTTCACAGCTTTAGGGTACGATTGGAACCATGGTTACCAAAGGATCCTCCACTGTGCCAGCCAGGATCCGTTTGTGCCCAAGCTGAAGCTGTTCCTTCAAGTGCAATTGGGATACGGTTATCTCATCAGGCCCACTTGACATTACTGCATCTGCTGTATATAGTGCTGAACGTGAATACTGTTCTGAAACATTAAATGATACAGAATGCGGTGGCAAGATTATTGCTTGGGGTGAGTTATACTTTCTGCTAGTTAAAAAAAAAAACTGCACAGGCTGCAAACCTGTTTTCAGGCAGAGTTCAAAGTGCTGATTCCTACCTGAAATATATCCTTCTCCCAAACTAACCAGCTTGAGAGTTAATATTCTGCTGCTGAGGCACTGCTTAATATTCCCCACTTTGACCATTTATGCACTGGAGATTTCATGCTGGGCTGCAGGCTGGAATTTCAGTCGTCGCAGGTTGCTTCACCTCTTCCTGCACCCATGCAGGGGAGCATTTGGCCCAGTGCGCCTCATCTGCTCCCAATTTGTGCTCCAGCATGGGAGCTGCGGCAGTGAAGTTCCCAGTGCATAAACGGTCTTTGTGAAGTTAGGCAGGTAGTGACCACATCAAATACTTTTGTAGTGGCATCTCACTTGCAGGATACACAGTGGTGTATCTGGCCTTTTCGTTTTAAGCATCAGATGAAAATGCTTTCATTGATCCAGGCACTCTGCTCACAATGACATGTTATTTGTGACTAGAGGCAAAGCCCATTGCACCCATGGAAACAATGGGCACTAGGATGCACACCTGCACTATGGCCTTCCAGGGGGCTGGCTACATAGCAAAAGCATAAATCATGGGGGAAGGAAGAGAGGGAGGGAGGGAGGGAGGAAGAAAGGAAGGAAGGAAGGAGAGAGGGAGGGAGGGAGGGAGGGAGGAAGGAAGGAAGGAAGGAAGGAAGGAAGGAAGGAAGGAAGGAAGCACAGAGGCCAAGCTAGGTCCCAAGAGGCTGGTGGGCAGTCTACTCCTTCTCCTGCCCCCCCCCCAAGACTCTTGAGGCGCTGCCTCCAAACTTCAATGAACATTCCTAACCCACGGATCACCAACCTCCAGGTATGGGCTGGAAATCTCCTGGAAATATGATAGATCGAACAAATCTACATTTGCTTTTCCACGCTTGGTTCAAGCTTGTCATTGCTGAGTGATCTAGACTAGAGCAATTCTGCATTTACTTTCAATATTGCAACTACCACTCTGGTTTTGTGACTTTTATGCTGCTATTACTGTTGATTTTTTAAATCATACTGATTGAGCGTTGTTTATAGTTTAAAAAAAAAATTAAAAATTTTTTATATGCCAGTTCAATTATATTTCATGCAGAATTCAGCTAATAAGAAATCTAAATAAATAAAGTGATAAGTAGTGTGTTGACAATTCTGTGCACCTCCTCTGATAGTTCAGGCTTGACTATTAGAATTCTGCCAACATTTATTTGTGAGAAGCTATTCTTGAGAGTATCACTACGGCCCTGCTAAGTGACAAACCATAGCTATCTAGAATCTGTCCTTGGTGCAGTTAATAGTTGAACTATGCCTTCTCTCACAAAAAGCCAGTTGCTAGGTAACAAAGGCTGAGTTTAACTAGGTCTTTGGGAAGACCACGTGTGTGTCCTTTAAAAGTAAGGTGACCAGATTGTCCCACTTTTGGAGGGACATCTGGGGGTACCTGGCAAATTCTATTTTTGCGTTCGATGCGTTCTATGAAACTTTTTGGTACTCCATATTTTTAATCAAGAACCCCGCCGGTCAATGGTGTCCCGCTTTACCAATGCTAAAATCTGGTTGCCTTATTTAAAAGTGTTCTTTACTTCTTCCCTTCTGCAGTTTCCACATACAGTTATGAAGCCACAGTGTTTAATTGGTTCACAAGATGCCCATCTTGATGGACTGAGGCAAATCTGCTTGTCATGTTGTTGTCTCATACTTGGATCCACAAGACCTAGAACCAATCGGTCATCCCCCCTCACTTAAGCTCAAACCCAAGTCAATCATATGAATGTTTGTGACTACTTGCATAAGATATCCTGGAGCTATTGGCCAGGACCCAGAGTGAAAACCAGAAAGCTACATCAATCTATGACAGAAATGGCAGGATAAAAAATGCTCAAAGCTGGTGTGAGGAGGATGGAATTACAATTGTCCAAAGCACTTTGAGTTTCATAGCTCTTTTTCAAGTTTATTTGACTTCAAAGAAGTTAGGGGAGGGGGCTACTGACATGGAATCAAAGCCCTCTAAGTCTTCCTTGGAGAAAAATGGAAATACTTTGGGGGCGCCCAGAAATAGTGTTACGATCCCCCCCCCCCTTGCTCACTTCTAGGACTCCTTCTTGCCCAGCCACTTGCATATACCCATGCATGTTTGTGCATAACTCTCCTGCCCACTGCCTATAACCACAGCTGCCCACACTGCCTCCATGCCTTTTCTCCAGTGATGGTGGGTGATGTGTGCAGCCAGGAGTGTCACCAGGAATGCTGAGGCTTCAGCCTGGTGAGGGACATTTGTGACCTGGGCCTCCACAGTTAAGGAGGCATCCAAAATCATACCCAGGCTCCTTATCACAGGTGAAGATGTCAATGGGACCCTGTCAAGACCTGGGTGTTGCCATTGGCATGTCATCCTTGCCAGAAGACTTTGCCGGATTTACCTGTCAGACAAGTCTGTTTGAGCCAATTGGTCCATGTGCCATTCTCCAGGAGGTCTAGGTGGCATATGCAGCTAGGAGCACAGATGAAAAAGCACTGAGGCAGCCAGTGGAAATGTGTGATTGAAGACCTCAGAGGAGATGTGGGCCCTACCAGACACCAAGGGCCTTACCTCAGGGTATGCTGATGCCAGCCCTGGATTACATCTGAAAAAGTTTATGTATGGTAGAATTGAATACATGGATACAGAATTTTAGGGTGCAGCAAGGTCACATCAGCTTTGCTGCAACTTAAAAATGTTTTTTATTTAGCTCTCTCACTCATCCTTTCTCTTGCTGGGCCTTCTTTCAGTTGTCCTCTTGATCTGCTTGCTTAGTCACTGACTGCTGTGCCAAAATCGAAGGACAAGCAAAGCAGAAACGTGCCCCTAGAGGCTACTTGTATACATTACAACCCTAGTCATCCTCTGTCAATGAAAAAATGGAAGAGGTTGCAGGTCCTGTATTGAACAAAATGTCCAAGAGAGCAGAATCACATATACAAGCTTTAAGGGAATTTCTGGAGCAAAGGGTCAATGACTGTGCTATGTATGCACCAGGATAGGACTCGATTGAAATTGTTTGGGTCTGAGGTGGTGCCACACCAAGCATGACATTTGGCTGGACTGAATTCAGTGACTTCACTTCTCAACGATTTTGTGTTGGAACAGTAGCTATAGCTGCTAGGTTAGGGTTTAGTGACCATGAAAGTCAGAGAGTGAGCAGGTGCAGCCTTGAAAGCAATTGGGATTTTACACAGTGAGAAATGGGCTATCTGTTCATTTGTTCCTCTCTTGCAGTTTGCGTGCCTTGTGGAATATTGTGATTAGAGAGGTTTTCGTAGCTGGGCAGTGGGTATTGGACCTGTTTGGACTGTCTGCATTGATTAACAGTTTATTTTTGCTAGCGGGCTTAGGCCATCAAGGTAGGAGGCTCTCTGGGGCCATTCAGTCTTCCTCCGTCCATTTTGCATTGAGGCCTACATGACACTAACTTGGGCTGGTTCCACCCGTGTGTTTGTGATGTGTGATAGTTATGCTGTCAGAGATTCCACACTGCACAGCGTCTTTTTCATGCTTGTTAGCCATGATCTCCACTCCATGCAAAACGTGGACTGAGTCCTCCCCACTGTTGTCATGCTGCTACCATTATTTCCCACCCGCCTTTTTACTTGTGGGTGCATGGGGAGCGCTGTGCTGCTTCGGAACCACGCAACACTTGGATCTTTTGTTAGTTATAATTGTTGGAAGGTTCTGGGTGTCCCGTTGCAGTCATCTGCATCTGAAAGATGAATTGGTCTCCTACTGCTTGGGGAAAGGGGAAGAGCACTTTAGGAGCCTTGGAAATACTGATAAAGAGAGCAGAGAAAAGCATTCCCCTACCCCCCCCCCCATCCTGTCATAATGTAATAACCGCGGTGCAGCAGCTTAAAGGGGGGGAAATAATTTGTTCAGAAATAAATCTGATTGTTAGAAGGCAAGACAACTTCCTGCCTGAATGGCAATTATGCCTGCAAGGACTGCTGGTTTAGCAGAATCGAAGTGTGCTAAGCAAGGCTGGCTTTCTCTAGTGGCACGTTCAGTGTATGTCGGTGAGAAACCTGTGGATGTGGGAACAATTAGCAAGCAACCCGATGCATCGGCACGAGGAAGGGAAGCATTGCAATCCAACTTCTTGCGGTTTAACAGCTTCAAAGGATAAGGTACAGAGAATCATGCTGCGCTGACTCCATGCTTCCAGTGGGGAAGTTTAAGCTACCTTACAAGGACTCCTCTGCGCATTTGGTGAACCAGGAGCACTGTTTCCCAAGACAGTTGTCAGGGAAAGGCAGAGAAATAAAGAGCATCTTCCACGCATGGAGAACTAGGACACAAGTTTCCGAAGGGAGACAGATATTTAACAGGCAGATAATTTCCTTACTCTCTGCAGGATGGAGAATAGAAAGAAGGGAAGGGAATGGCAGGAGTCAAGACAGTAACGTGGAACTTTTCAGCGTGAACAATACAGACCAATTTACTTACCGCAATCTGATAAAAATAATTTTGATTTGCACAATCCCATTGTCCATTGTTCAACATCAAGAAAATGAAGATCATGGCATCCAGCCCTCTCAATTTCTGGAAAATAGATGGAGAAGAAATGGTAGTGACAGATTTTATTATCTTGGGCTCCAAGATCACTGCGGATGGGGATTGCAGCAAAGTAATTAAAAGACGCTTGCTCCTGGGGAGGAAAGCTATGGCAAATCTAGACAGCATCCTAAAAAGCAGAGACATCACCCTGCCAACAAAAGTGCGTCTAGTCAAGGCTATGGTATTCCCAGTTGCACTGTATGGCTGCGAAGGTTGGACCATAAGGAAGGCCGAGCATCAAAGAATTGAGGCTTTTGAACTCTGGTGCTGGAGAAGACTCTTGCGAGTCCCTTGAACTGCAAGGCGAACAAACCGGTCAGTCCTAGAGGAGATCAGCCCTGACTGCTCCTTAGAAGGCCAGATCCTGAAGATGAAACTCAAATACTTTGGCCACCTCATGAGAAGGAAGGACTTCCTGGAGAAGAGCCTAATGCTGGGAGCGATTGAGGGCAAAAGAAGAAGGGGATGACAGAGAATGAGGTGGCTGGATGGAGTCACTGAAGCAGTCGGTGCAAACTTAAATGGACTTTGAGGAATAGTAGAGGACAGGAAGGCCTGGAAGATCATTGTCCATGGGGTCGTGATGGGTCGGACATGACTTCGCACCTAACAACAACAATTGTCTATTGTAACATATTAATCTAATTTCTGATTAAAGTTGCATTTAACACAAATGATGTCTCTCCATACAGTTAGTCCAACCAGTAATTATTGTCCAGCCTTGGTTATAGGTTAAGGATTGAGACACAAGCCGCTGTGAGCCAGGTTCCACTGAGAGCTTTGGTCCTGAAATTTTTGTGAGTTTTATTTTTGCATATAAACTCTATGCATAATGAGGATGTTTGCTGTGGTAATTCATATATCTAATATTGTTGTTTTTAACCTTTCGGTTAATGCAGCTGAGGAAAGTAATAAAACAGGCTTTGTTTGTATCAGAATCCTGTTCGGTGTGCATTATTGAGAATTTTTCCTCCAGTATTCCAAGGATCGGAAATAAGAAGAAGAGTTGGTTCTTATATGCCGCGTTTTTCTACCCAAATGAGTCTCAAAGTGGATTACCTTCCCTTTCCTCTCTCCACAACAGACACCCTGTGAAGTGGGTGGGGCTGAGAGCCCTGATATCACTGCTCTGTCAGAACAGCTCTTTCAAGGCTGTGAGCCTAAGGTCACCCAGCTGGCTGCATATGGAGGAAGAGCAGGGAATCAAACCCAGCTCACCAGATTAGAAGTCCACCTAACCACTACACTAAGCTAGCTCTCCAAGACTCGTAAACAGGATTCATAATTCTTGATTAACAACTTACTGTATTATTGAATATACACACACGCAAATTGGTTTTTGCTGTGATCTTTTTCGTGTGCTCTTGTTGTTTGAGGAGAAATGAGGCACCTGGATGCAAACAGAGCAAACAGTTCTACTGTCCAAATTTGGTGCAGACTAGGGTCGATATGATCAGGGGAGTTTCTTTTTCTGAAATTCTATTCTTTAGATCTAGTCTTTGACTCTTCTTATTGTCATTTTTCTCGTGCAAAAAAAAGTGCTTCCTCTTTCATTTCTCTTTGAAATAGAATTGATGTATTCTTTTGCAACTTCGCCTATGGCAATTATATACCACAGCGGGGTGTTCTAGCAGGAGGGCAGAAAAGTTTTGGAAAATATTGCCTGTCCCTGACCTTTTCCACACTTGTGCCATCCCCCGGACTGCCACTAGGTTTCTGAGACAGGGCAGTTTGCCTGCCAATTCCTGCATCCTCATAGGGGACTATTTTGCCCAGTGCACCCCTTACATATGATTGAGTTGGCCCACCAAGGAACCTGATTGGCCCTTAACAGAGGTCTCTGATTGGTCCATAAACAAATCCTGAAACAAGTCCCTCATTGGCTGAATCTGAATCCTTCATTTACATACTACTGTACTGGGCAAAAGGTTCACATACAGTACTCTGCTAAATATCTTTCCCAGTCCTCCAAAATGTGTAGAAATGCTGAATTTAGATTACTAGTCAAGAATGTTTTCTCTGACTAAACTTCTTAGAGTAGTTATTATTTAACTAAAGCACAGACAGCTCTTCTGTAGATGCAGGTTCTAAATCAGAATACCTTCCCTCTGGCACAAAACTCTAACATCACTTCTCTTACAGTTCTTGTTGGGCAGACAGGGTGCTTAAAGAAACTTGTCACTCAAGCTCTTTGCTTCAGTGAAGAATTAACCCATAACTTACTGGTTTTATGTCAATCCAGCACGTGGAGCCTTACTTTTAAAGTGCCGCCCATCACAGATTATCATTATCCTAATAAGAGAGTGTGAAGTATATTGAGATATCTTGAACATTTATTTGTGGGCAAGCAGCAAATTAAAGTCCTAAATCTGTGCATCACAACGTATCGTAGTTAGTTAGAAACCAGGAACAGGATAACAAAGAAGTGTGTTTACATTGAATCTAAGGATTCTTTGATTTATTCTAATCATGAACAAAACTGTGTTTTGTTTGTGATGTTTGAATGCTATCAATATTTTGCTTGTACAGTAAAACAGGATCCAGATGTGCTCTATGCAGATATGAAAAAATGACTTTGTATTGTGGAGATTACTTTTCTATGTTACCATGAATTAATTCAAGAGGTAGGACTTCATTTAACACTGTTTCCCACATATATATTTTTCCCCTGTAGTATTAAAAATAAAACACAGTAAGTAGGTCAAGTGCCATATAACTTAGAAAGTAAACAAACCAAATTTCGGCCAGGCCAGATTGGCCAGGGATTCTGGTTTTGTTGAGGAGGGGGAGGGGGCATAATCTGGGCATGGAATTGGGGTCACTGTGGGTGGGAAGGTAGCTGTGAATTTCTTGCTTTCTGCAGGGGGTTGGACTAGATGACCCTGGAGTCACCCTCCAACTCTATGATTCTATGATTCAAAGAGAAATGTATTTATATTTATTTATTTATTTATTTCTTATATCTATATACCACCCTCCTTTGCAACTCAGGGCAGTTCACAGAGAATATGAAAGCCATGACAGATATGTTACTTATTGGTTCTTTTAATACACCATGAATACAATAGTTTAAATGCTTCACTTGCTATAATTCATAGCAATGAAAAACTATTGTACATAATTTAGTCACATGAAATGTGAAATATAAATATGTACATAGTACTCAGAGAATTGAAATCAGTAGCATTAGAATAAAAATGTGATTTGTATTATGTTTTATGGAATGGACTGGCTTCACTAATAGAAAAATTAACAAAATAAATATATTGTTTATGTTTCATGTAAACTACCCTGAGCCTCATGGGAGGGTGATATATAAATATAAATAAATAAAATAAATAATTAAAAAAAACAACTGGGGAAAAATGACCAGGGAAAGTTTCACAAAGTCTATTTAAGAGTCCCAAACTCATTATCATTGCATTGAAAAATACTGTTTGTTTCAACTTCATAGAAAGACTCATGGTCAAATGCATTTGTTACCACATCTGCACTATTTTTCTAGAGCTCTCACCTTGTATAATTGCTATTCCAGATTTCCTTAACTGGAGATGGATACATGGATAGGAAAGCATATATAATGCAATCTTACAATGGGCATTTCATTTTGTTTTCAGTTTCAAATATCTCTGAATGAGTTGGGAGTCCATACCTACAGTGATGAAACCACAGTGTACCTACAGCATTATTTTTGCATTGTATATTGCAGGAGTTTTTTTCCCCCAGTGTAAAACTGATATGTATCTCTCTGGAGAAAAAGGATCAGCCTTCAGGTTATGAATACATGGAGGTTTGGATATGTATGTACAGCATGTCGCATAATAGATCAACGTGTATCTCAGGTCCATTTAGCTCCTAATACAGTGTATAGTCTCCAAATCAATGCTTCTGTGGATAGAGATTATTGAATACTAGTAGTAAAGCCCGTTTCATTCTGAAATGCCATGAGCACTAGCTAGTGGTCTGATGTGAGTTTTATGGAGTGTTGTTTAGTCATGTGTTTGTGGTTGTGAAAGCATTCACAGGAGAGTAATCCTCCCAGAGCAAGAGATGTCCGCCTGATATTGTTATGCTGCTGCAAGTGAAAGATCTTTTGAGTAAGTAGGCATGTATAGGAAAGCTCACATCTGTCAGAATCCCATAGTACTCTGCCATGATAATTGTGATTGATCCATTCATTGCCCTGCCTTATCAGCCTGTGATGTATCTCAGTTCCTGAGGTGCTTGGTACCCCAAGGAAAACATGCTTTCAGTTCCCATAGCTTAGCTTATTCACCCTAGCCTCCCTGTCTCTCACACCTTGGTAGTGTTAGATTACACCAGATGTTTAGACTCCTTTGAAATTCAGGCCATCAGCTTCCCAAGGGAGGGGGGAATGAGGTGTGCTTGGGTTTATCAGAGGAGTCTTTCCCTAGAATCGCCATTCCTGTCTATGCCTTGTAATGATGTCCACGAAACTTACTTTTAAGGAAGTTTTCTTGTTCAGTTCATTGAGCACTCTTACAATACCTTGAAGAAAACTTTGTGGTTCTGAAAAGTGCCATTGGACTCAGACTTTGTCAAAATGTTTCTTATTATGTTTTGGTGAATTCCAAATGACTGAGTTTTTTTTTCTTTATCCCCCACACACCCCTGAGGTGATCACCATGGCAACTGGAAGAAATGTCAACCCTGGGGTTGATATTGAGTGGGATCTGGCTGTTGGATTTTGTACCGCTGTACATCTTGGACATTTTTGTGTATGGATTGTTGTGCATTTTATGGAGTAGATTTCTGGTTGTTTTAGGGGTGATTTTATTGGGGATTTTATGCACGTTTTTGTAACCTGCCATGAGCCTTATTGGGAGTGGCGGGCTAGAAATCTAAATAATGATGATGATGATGGTGGTGGTGGTGGTGGTGGTGGTGGTGACTATGTGGCCAGCCCTCTCTTTGGAGATGTGCTCTGCCATTTGAGAAATACTGCAGCTCGGGGTGATTGATAGTTTGGTAAGAGGCAAGGGAGAAGAGGAGGGGTAGGAGCTCTGGTGATTCACTACTACATTCTGGTAGCAAAACAAACCAACTTGTCAGGCATTTCCATTACTGTCAATGGTGCCATTGAATTTAGTGGCCGAGTCGCTTTGCAGATATTCAGATTGAATTGGCCAAAGCCGGATTCGAATCAGCTGATTCGGATGGCCCTTTAACGGTCCAAATTGGGTTCATCCAAACCCAAAACGGTCTGGATTTTTTTGGGGGTGCTCATGCTTTCTTACAACTGCAAGCAGTGTCACAACATTCTTGTGACATTCATGAACAAACTAAGTGCTCACCCCATTATCAAAAAGCAGGCAGCTGTATTAAGAGGTTCCTATATAGATCTAACATGCCTATTTTTCTAAATTAACTCATGATCTATTGTGCTGACAGAAGCATCCTTCTGTCCATGAGGTTTTCTGTAGTGTACAGGAACTGCCCAAGTCATTACTTTAAGAAATCTGTCACATTGTGTGGTTTCCCCCTATATGCAGTGCTTAAGGTACTATGGGAACTTATTGCAAAAATATTCCACTTCTGGATAACAGCTGCAAACTGCAGGTATAAATGGTATGCATAAGCTCTTCATTACCAGTATGAGACTTTCAAATTTGTTTCACTCTACAGGATTTTCATTGCCATTATATACCAAAAAGATTAAGCATGTTCAGTGAGATGATGACACTTTAATGATATACTACAGACCAAAATGTCTCTCTGTTTTAATTCCTCACAAAACAACCATCATCGAGTAACTGAAATATTGGTTTCATAGTGGGAATATCACCAAAGTTTCATCAGAATTTGTAATTAGATTTATAATTTCTGAATTGCCAAGCTTTGCTTGTGAAATGGAACCAATAGATTAGGAATCTTTTATTGATCTCTTTCTTCTTTTGGAATATTGTCGTGCCTCTGCAGTACAATTATGTGCGCAGTGCACATACAATTTCCCCAGATTTCTGCACATGCAAAAACACAGCATATTCTTCAAATGCAGGGGATTTTAAATTACATACCTCCTTTACGTGGCTTTTATCATTATCATCATCATTAATAACAACAAGAACAACAACAATTTCATTTGTACACTTCTCTCTTGGATTTGCCTTCTCATGGTGGTGAACATCATAATATAATAAATACAATCTGTTAAAAGGTAAAACCAAAAGCTCGAACCGGATCCAGAACTCTACTGGAAGCCAATGTAGCTGCTGCAACACAGGACTAATGTGGGTTCTCCATGGACTTTGTGTAAGAACTTGGGAAGCTGCATTTTGTAGAGTAAAGGGTAGGCCCATGTAGAGCAAGGTACTGTAATCAAGTCTGGAGGTGACCATTGCACAGATCATGGTGGCTAGGTGTTCTGGGGCCAGGTAGGGTGCTAGTAGCTTTAAAAGATGCACAACCTGTAGGACTAATCAAGCAAGCTAATGCATTGAGAGCATTTAAATACCCATAGTGGCCTCCTAGTTCACCATGCTGAATGCCACCAACTGCACAAGTTTGAGTTTGAGTCAACTTAAAATACTGCAGTCCCTTTAAAGACACTGCAGAAGAAACCCCAAAAAGCAGCCACTGCCACTCTGCTGTTTTTGTGGGGAAAAGAAAACAGGGGTTTAAAGAGACTTGGAGTCTCTTTAAATTCCTACTTTCAATTCTACCCATGAACTGTCATGAAACACCATGCTTTAAAAGTTCACTGAAGTTCACGAACTTCACTTTGCAAACCACAAAAAAAGGCAAAATTCATGTTCAATTTTGCTTTGTGGTTTGATTCATTCCCATCTCATGCCACCTTCCACAATATTGTTTTTCTTAGATTGTGCCAAATGCAAACCACTGCTACTGTGCAACTATTGCTGCTATTTTTAAGACCTAATGCTCTCTTGGCAATCTGGTTTCTCAGAAGAAAATGAATATCCAAAGAAGAATATCCAAAGAAGAGCAGGATGCTGTTTCCATTGGCTGCAGAGGAGAGGACACGCAGTAATGGGTTTAAACTACAAGTACAACGATATAGGCTAGATATCAGGAAAAAAATTTTCACAGTCAGAGTAGTTCAGCAGTGGAATAGGCTGCCTAAGGAGATGGTGAGCTCCCCCTCACTGGCAGTCTTCAAGCAAAGGTTGGATACAGACTTTTCTTGGATGCTTTAGGATGCTTTGGTCTGATCCTGCGTTGAGCAGGGGGTTGGACTAGATGGCCTGTATGGCCCCTTCCAACTCTATGGTTCTATGATTCTATGAAGTACCACTGGAAATCTACAAATGGTCAAATTATCCACCTCCATGCTTCCTGAGTTTTGCTGACAGCTTTCTTTGGTGCCAAATGCCCCCCTCTGTAATTCTATAGTCTTCTTTACATTGCCAGATTATCTGCAATCCCATAATACCTTATTTTTCTTTTGTTGCAAAATTCAAGCATGTGTACTTTTTTTTTTAATACTGTATCAACGAGAGCCCTGTGACTCAGGGTAGGGATGGAGTATAAGTCTAAAAATAATTTTGTTAAAGAAATTAAAATAATTTTTCAAACGTGGGACTTTCTTCTGTGAATCAGACTCAAAGCCCATTCCCAATCATAAAAGGTAAAGGTAAAGGTATCCCCTGAGCAAGCAACGAGTCATGTCTGACCCTTGGGGTGACGCCCTCCAGCATTTTCATGGCAGACTCAATACGGGGTGGTTTGCCAGTGCCTTCCCCAGTCATTACCGTTTACCCCCCAGCAAGCTGGGTACTCATTTTACCGACCTCGGAAGGATGGAAGGCTGAGTCAACCTTGAGCCAGCTGCTGGTATTGAACTCCCAGCCTCATGGGCAGAGCTTTCAGACTGCATGTCTGCTGCGCCACAAGGGGCTCTTATTCCCAAACATGCTAACTGCCTAATTTCAAGTGATCCAGATGCCTGTTCTCTGCACTGTTGCTTATCCTTGTATACCAAGGAATGGAAAAAGAAGGTAGAGCTTAGTCCCCTCTCTACTGCTTCTTTCCTTTGTCTCTTCCTTTTCTCTTCCCCCAAGCATACTAAAAGCTCAGCAGTCAGGTTTAACTACAGTGGCTCTTTCTCCCTGTCAGCACTTCCAATATTCCTTCTACTTGCAGCTGATCTGCCACTACAGGTACAATCATATAAGTGTCAAAAGCTCTCCTTCAAAGCTTTCCAAAACACCATTTCAAAAAGCTCCACTTTGCTTCTAGAGACCAGGTAATTTAGAATTTGAAAAGCTAAGAAGAATTCAAAAGTATCTGAATATCCCTGTTTATTAGCCCCATATCACAACCAGAAATCTGAACAACAGTATAACTAAAGGAGTTGTCCACTCAGAGTCCGGAAGAGTAGATAATTAAATAGTAATCTTCATGTATCTGGCTAGTACTATATATCATCCCTTCTCTGGCAGTAAACTTGTTCGCTTAGTGGTAAAAGTGCAGCATTGTCTGCCATCCTTCCCCCCTCGAACAGCACTTCCTACATTACAATTGAAAACCATAGCAGTGCTCCTGTGAGTGAACATCATGTCTGAAAACATCACATTAGAAAGACATATATATACAGATATATATACAGATATACAGATGGAAAGGCATGTGTTCTGGCACCGTCCAAACTGTTTCCCTTACCTTAATTGTTGCAACGTGAAGGGAGTATATGAACTGGAGAATATGACTACCTACAAGGGTACAAGGAATCTCCAAATTACACCAGCATTAAATGCCAACGTTGTCATCTTCCCCAAAGCACTTCGTATTCTTCCCAGATATCTTTCAAGGAGATCAGATGAAAGTGAACACAAAAATTATCTTTCAGAATAATAGACTCTTAAGTTTTCAGAGAGGTCTGGTAGGTGCGAAATTCAAGGATGCTGACCAAATGGGTTCAGCATTACAGAATGGTATCTCACAACTGTACAGGATGATGTTCTTATTTAAAGTACAACATCACCAGTCCCTGAACTAGGCCTACTATTGTTCTTATGGTGATTTGTAATGGTTATCGGTGTTGCTCATTCTCTAATTTACTATTTTATTACTGACTAGAATTTAAGCCCACTGTAAGTTTAATACAGCGGGAGCTAGCGGGGGGCGCAGGATCAGCCTGGCCGTGTCCGCAATGCAGCGAGGCTGTTCCCGGGGCAGGGAGAAGGCCGCCGCCCACCCACCTGGCAGCGACCCAGGGCCTTCTCCCGGTCCCAGGAGCAGCCTTGCTGCATCCGCGACATGGCGAGGCTGTTCCCGGGGCCGGGTGAAGGAGCACCCCCGCTTTTTATCCTGGACAGGGCCCGCACTTTCTCCTCCCACATTGCCCTTACTCAATTATTACTACCGCTCCACAGGAGCGGTTACAGATTTGAAATGAAATGTTTTAAATCATTAAAAAAATCTTTTTATATTGTAATGACCTATGGCTACATACAATAAAATCTGACTTGTCTTGACTTGACACAAGATCAGAGAACACTTTTCAGCCATGGGCTTCACCCACTTACGTGTCTACTGAGCAAGTGATGCCCATAGCAGGATTACACAAACGACATCCGAATGTAGATTGCCATAAAATAACACATCGCTCTTGATTAACAGTCTTGCCGACGCACCACGAGCGGAATGGATAGGAGCCTGCAGATAATCAGAAACTAGGTAATAGGAAATATATTAAAACTGGATTAGAACAGTAAGTCCATCCATCTTGGCAGCTCAGAGGGTGCTGAAGCTGAAGCCAGCTAATCCTACACATCACACTGCTATTCTCAAATCATTCCCAGAATGTTATGTCAGCCTCAGAAATCTAACATAGTACTTGCTTTTTCTTTCTGTCGTGAACTTGTCTGCTTATTCGGAGTAATGCAGACGTGTGATCAGGGCTTTCGCCCAGACATCATCCTGTTCAGCATGGCAGCTTCGAAGGAGCTCCACTTAAGACAAGTATGACATGTTTGAAACAGCCTTCTTTTGAAGGGGAGAGGGGAAAAAAACCCTAGATAGCTTCATGAAGTGCAGTAGCATGACCCAAACGGAACACACATATAAGAGGAATTAAATCAGCATAAAGAAGAAATTGGCGTTGGTTTTCTAAGAAAAGTAAGCTTGAAACAGAAACCACATAAGCAAATGCCCCTGCTTCAGATGATCTTAAAGAATGCGTCGGATCAAACCCCCATATTCAGGAGGGAGGCGGAGCCATGGCACTTGGATAGCTCGATTACTTCGAGCTCCTGTTCCACTGAGGGTCAATCACTGCTGTGATTGACAGAATCGGGTTTTGGGTACGCTAACCCAACCATAAATCTTCTCAGGAATTCCTTGTGAATCTCTGGGGCCTCTCTGTTCCGCAGGGAAATTAATCTCCCACTGGAACGTAAGCTCAGTGTGCACAGGGTCCAGCAAGCGCCGTCCGCCATCTTAAAATCTTTTTTCCTTTTCTTCTTTTTTCAACTCTGCAATCTACAAAGCTTATTTTAATCTTCCAAGATAATTGGACACCTCCCAGCAAGACCTTCAACTCACTACAACTCCGGAGCGAAAACATCTGGCAGACATCAGATCGAGCCTACAAACAGTGAGTGGGGTTTCCCTCGGCACCTTCTTCCCTGGAATGAACTCTCGGCGTGGAGAGTTGCTCTCGCTAATCCAAACAAGCCAGAGTGACAGGATTTATTACCACTGAGGGGGTGAAGCAGCCAAATTCCAAGATATTGAGTCATTAATCAACGCAGAGATGCAAGTGCTTTTCCGCTTCTCCGTCTATACTTTCCCCCCCGTTTCTGGCTCTGCTTGATGCCACCTCATCATGAGGCAGGCTAATTTTCTTTTCTAAGCGAAGAAGGACTTAAATCAATTCAAACTAATAAGTATTATATCTGTTTTTGGTCTTCGAAGATAAGAGAGATTAGAGCCGTGGAATCTCGCGAGAACTAAGCTCTAGAAACATTCCTTTAATTCAAAACAGACTGTTGCTTTCGTTAGGACTCTGTAGGACCTCTACTGGCTATCTGCAAAATTGCAAATATATTTTGGAAACAACATATGCATAATTGATTAACAAAATTCCAAACCTGGAACATGTTTTCGTTTAAAAAATTTGCATATCTTCTAGATAAACAAACACAAGACCTGAAAGAATCTCTAAATGGTTCACTTAAAAATATGCTCATGGAGTTTAAAGGCATTAAGGAAGAAGTCTCTAACAGGAATGATGAACCAATGGTAGTGGCTGATGATAGCTTTAAACAAGATGGAAAATTACCAGCAGAAGAGGAATCTGAAATTATGGAGATGGAAAAGGGGATGTCAGAGTCTTGCAGCTCAGATAAGGACACCCTACCTGAGAAGATATATAGCCACTCCAAAGCAACAATACACAAGAAAGACATATGGATCTGCGGTGAAAGCAATCGATTGAAAGGAGCTTCATGGAAAAACATCTGTACTGATATTGGAGTCCAGGAGGTACAACTGCTCCAAGATTTATCGATGTATACTTCGAGGGAAAGACTACAACTGTACTTTCCCAGCCAAAGACCAATAGGACAGAACATTAGTCAACGGGAGCTACAAGACGTAATAAGCCTCGAAATGAGACCTCCTTAAGAAGCTTGGGGAATGGAAATGCAACACAGTGGTCGAAATTCCTTTCCTCTTTTACCTCCTGTATGTAGCCATATAGGCAATATAACTAGTTAAGAAGTTAATCTGGGGTCTAAGATCTTTTAAGTAAGCTGAATCTGTATTATTAAACCTAATTTCGCACTGCCTACTAGCTCAAAATCAAAGCATAACTAAAAGGAGACACCTAATGGAATGGGCTTATATTATAGTGTGGGGTTTTAGATTTCCTATGATAGCTGAATTTGAATTATCTAGCATATCTCTGTAGTGACTTTCAGCCTAAATTTAATGCATAACTAAAAGAAGGTTTTTAACTGAGGAGGTGTAAATATAACTAACGAAAAATCTATTCTATTAATTAATGAAGACTCCATTTTATTATTTCTGGTATTAACAATGTATACTTATACATATTTGTTTCTCTTCTTTCTGTATAATTAAGCAGGCTTATTCTTTTTTTTCCTTTTTCCCTTTTTCTAGTGAAAATGTGGAGGGCTCTAGGACTACGTTAAGTATAAACTGTTTATGATTGTTAAAACTATCAGAAACTATGCAAACAAATGTTGAAATGATGGTAACAAGGTAGACTTCTCTTTTTAAATGTGGTGCAAACGTGAAAAAGTCTATAAAAAGTCTATAAGCTTTGGGTAAAAGTCCATAATATTGTAGCCAGTTTATAATCTTAAATGGAGAGAAGAGGGTTTTTAAGATTGAAACAGGGAACCAAAATGTTTTTCCACAGTGCTTCCTAACCCACATACAGAGCTTCTTCTTCTATGCGACGACGGCAGAAAAACTAGAATTGGCCAAGAAATGGAAAACGTAAGAACTACCCTCGACAGAAGACTGGGTGAATAAACTAGCTGATCTTACCAAGATAGTCAAACTGACACTAAGAGGTCTTTCAAGAACAATGGGGCCCTTACCTGAACTATTTACAAAAGGGATTAAAAATGGGGAACCAAGTGTATCAAATGAAGAGTATAGCTCTCCTTTTCTGTATTAACAATGTAGATTGCATGTATCTTACTGTCTTCAACTCTTCAATTCTGGAAAATAAAATAAAAACTTTCTATAAAAAACCCCCATATTCAAAAAATCAGACATTTGCATAAATCCTGCAAAGACTGGCAGCTTCATCCGGTGCTTGTTTGTTCAGAACTAAGCCTCACTGGGTTATGCCTTCATAGGCAGACTGTGGCCTGGGAAAACGAGAATGTCATCTCAGAGTCACTTGCGCAGAAAACAACATAAGGAATCAAAACTGGGCTAAGACCTTCCCTGCATGGATTACTTGCTCTGTGCTCCCCACAGTATTGTCATGCAGTTTCAGGCACATCCTAGGGTTTCCCTGGCTTTTCACTGATCTTTCCCAAACTTGTTTTGCTGTGATATTTGTGAAAGATCATAGCAAAGCCTGGATATTAGAGATCAAATGGTGGAGCCTGGGGAGGCCAGGATTTGTGTTGTTTCTGTGTGTGGGAGGGTGTGTATGTGAAGAGATGCCATGGTGTCCACTCTCCAAATCAGCCACTTTCTCCAGGAATACAGATCTCTGTCATCTGGAAATCAGTCATAATTCTCCAGGCTCCATCTGGGGGTTGATAACCCTACTTAAATGGCTGATGTGTAGGAAAGCTCAAAGGCCTTCCCTGACCTATTCCTTGCAGTAGCCATTCCCCTCATCACCAGTATTTTGTGGGCTTGTTTTTTGTTAATCAACAATTTAGTCAGGTTGTCTAAATTCCATATTTCACTTTTTAAAACCCTGTAGCCCCTTGGTAATCTGATTCTTCCCTTAGAAAATTATATGGTTCTAGGGATCTCAACAATCATCACTATGCTGTACTCTGTGAGTTGACTCAGGGCTTTATGTCTCTCACGACAACAATGGGCCTCTCTTTGATGCTCTGTGCAAGGCCAAAGTTCTCAGATCTGGGATGATGTTCAGAGAAATTCCATCATTATTGACAGAGTATTACTAGTTGTATTGTGAATTTTGGAGGTCTCAGAATGTCTGCAAGCATGGGACATCTTTTCATATGGTCTACCCTTCCAAAATTAAGGCAGATTTTAATGGTTTCTGGGCAGCTCCGAAGATTTTCTCACTAACATGGCTAGTAATCTTATAAATTATTTGGTAGACTTCTGGAATCCTAATGCCTTGCATGCAATTCATCCAATGGCTTCTCACTGCCGTCCCACACATGCTAAAATACATTCAGCCTCTGGGTGTATTCTGAAGTGGGGGGAATGATGTATATAGAATGACAGTTGGAAACAGTTGGACCAAATCTGACTCAGCCTAGGCAATTGTGTTCCTTAGGGCCTTCTAAACAGCATTCAGAAAGGTCCTTTTCCACCATCACTGCTTCAGCATCCAGCAAAGTTTCTGATGTTTTGGCACCCTGGAGGAAATAGCAGACAGGTCAACAGCACACTGTGACAAATGTGCTATGCTAATAAAATCCCTTGCATCCGCTCCAACCTGGACTGCACATCATGTCCGCCACCCTGGGAAAAGTCAGGTGTGCTTATCGATGTACTTACATTTTGTGTTTTTCTTGCAAGATGCTTTGGGCATTGTTTGCTAGAAAAGTGGGAAACAAGCCTTCTAAAGAAATTTAAAGAAATACTCTTGAGGAGGACAGGAAGAATTTCAGTGGTGTCATCCAACACGGCATACAGGCTTTGGGTCTCCCTCTCCGTTCCAGCGGTGTTTACAAGTTAACAACTTGGAAACTGAAATGACCAAAGCTGTTATTTGCAGCTCTTTGCTGCTGGGAACAGGGAGATTCCCATATTTTGCTTGTACCATTTATCAGTTCAAGTCAGTCTTAAAGTTTAGAAATGTTTTCCAATTAGAACTCCAATGAGTAGGGATGTGAGAACCTATGAGGGAAAACCAGGGCATCACCCTTGGAGAAGATTTATCTATACACACCATGTTCTGTATTAATATGAATCACCTAATTAGAAAGTCACATGGGTATAATTATAGTGGGACAGGGAGGTTTAAAGGGGGGGGATGAGTGCTACTCTTACTATGGCTTTTGTGCCTTAAGGAGCCATACATAGCACCTTGTTTTGTTTGTTGGCACTCGACCTTTTTGTCCTGGATTCATCATGGACTTTTATAAATACCTACATTGCAATTGAGAAGTCTTCAGGTGTTTGCAATCACCTCCAAAGTTAAGTGTTATGCAGTACCAGTTGGTTTCGTTTTTCTTCCATTGACCCATTATGCACGGGGGTTTTAGCGCACATTCGGGGTGGAATGGCGGCGACTAAAATCACCGATAACGCACGGTGCCGGCTGCAACCAGCCGCAGCTTCGGTGCATGCCGCCGAAAAAGCCGCGTCAGTGAAACGCGGAAGAAAGCGCAGCTTCCGGGTGACCGGGGCGCAACCAGAAGCGGCGACCGGATCGCCGCGTGCATAATCGGTTACTCTGGGTTTTGCCGCCGTCGCGCCCCGCCCCGTACATAACCGGTATGCGTCGCGTCTTCCCCCTCCGCGTTTTCCATGTGACCCGAAATCGCCGTTTTGGCGGCCGTGCATAATGGGCCATACTGATGTCTGAAAATGTCAGTAGCACGAAAATGTCAGTAGTTAAAAAGCTTTTTCTATTTAAATTAATCCTCTTCTTATAGTTTAGCTGATGTAGTTTACTAGCAGTGCAATAGCATCCCGGGTGCTTTCTGGCAGGCTTGCCAGGTGTTAGAGGTGCTCATATGGTTTGCTCAGATTGAGGCCGTGCAACTCCTGGGGGAGAGCTGTTGCTACCCAAAGAATAGTCCAGACCTCATTGGCTTTCGGTCAAGGTTAATGATGATTTTTAAACTGGCAAATAGCAACATTGTGATATCCTAGTTAAACAGGTATGGTGACATGGAGAAAAGGGGGGGAGGGTAATTCCCCATCCCTTTAAACCAGGGGTAGTCAAACTGCGGCCCTCCAGATGCCCATGGACCACAATTCCCAGAAGCCCCTGCCAGCATTTGCTGGCAGGGGCTTCTGGGAATTGTGGTCCATGGACATCTGGAGGGCCGCAGTTTGACTACCCCTGCTATAAGGCCTCAGGCATTCATAACTGTGCTTAGTCTTTCCTAAAAATCTCTGGAAATGTATGGAGTCAAGCAAGGTATTACATGAAAATACATCAAAAGTTTTCCATATTTAAAAAAATGCCAACAAAAAAGCTGGGTCAAAAGGTGAGAATCAGAAGGTTTGATTTGGAGCACTCTCATTTATCTATCTATTTCCATCAGCTGCTTCCCTCTCTGCCATCATGTTTCCAGGACCACAAATAATACATTTAAAATCTGACAATATCCAATCAACAGTTCACTAGAATCGATTGACAAATCCATAGGAGCACATCAGAGCAACAAGGAGAACACGAATGGAAAACAGAATGAAAGCGATCAAATTTTACCTAAAACTGATCAAAACCTCCTGGTCCCAAGGCTACTCTTCATTTTTAAAAGGTCAGGAGGATTTTACATGCAGCTGTAGGTAACACCTAGCCTGGCCTCTCATTAACAGAAGGAACGCTTAAGGCTCAAATTTGTATTCATTCATGGGCCCTGCCCTTTTTCATTCATTGACACAAATCATGGATAAAAGTAGACAGCTTTTCAAGCCCAGCTTGACTGAGCTAGGCAGCTATTCGGAGGGCCGGGGCTCCCTCACCCCAAAGTCACCGATGTCAGGTGGCCAGCAGTCAGCCCTGAAGATGTGCAGCTGCTTCCTTTGGAAACCAGGCAAGAAAGAAGAGCCTCCCCCTTTCCAGTCAATCACCCGGATCCATAGACACTTGACAATCAAGGCATACGGCAATGATCAGGGGTGGCAGGAGTGGGGGGAAACATAGCTGCTAGTCACACATTCAGCATAATGTGGTTGGTAATATTTTGGATCCTGTGGATGCATAATTGGCTTTTAGCTACTTGGGATACCAGGGTTTAATCATTCCGGAGTCTGCTGTTAAATAATTAGAGTTGTCTTGTTTACCAGCTGATTTTCTGTCCTTTGCTCTAGGGTGATTTGTTTGATAATATATTCTGTTCCTAGGACGTGCAACATCCACCGTACTGCCAGAGTCAGAAATCTTTTTTTTTTTTTGCATTTGTGTTTATTTTACCTTTAGACATTTTGACATGTTTCCAGCATGGACAGTGTGCTGCTGCCACTTGATGTCAACTCATTCCCTGACATATCCTGTCACCCTTTACTTCCCTTTGGCTTGTTGGAGGCAGATGCAAAAACTAATGTTGCTTACCTGCAATCTAGTCCACTTGTAATCTTTGTGGATACCCTACGATTCTTATACAGCTGCTAATTTATACATCATCTTGGTTATATTACAGTGAAGGTGAATTTATAGTCATGTGTGCATGTGTTAATCAGTTTGCTCCTGTACAATAATTTCTATATGCTCACTAGGGCTGTCAATGTTCGGGTGGGGCTTGGAGTTCTCCCAGGATTACGATTGCTCTCCAGCTTACAGTTCAGTTGCCCTGGGTAAAATTGCATCTTTGGAAGGTGGACTCTATGGTATCACCTCCCTCCTTTCTCCAGGTCCCACAATCCCCAGATTCTGCCTCCAGTTCTCCAAACAAACACACCTACTTGCATTTGTAACTCAGCAATTCTTTGCCACAAGTTTCCCTTTAATGGATTATTATTATTGGTTGCAGTCAGATATTTGACTGATAGATGGTGTTCTGCAATTCAAGATCTAACTTGATCTTGGGAATTGCAGGTATAATTCTGCAGGATTCTTGCTGTCCCAAGCAACATTGTCTTCTGGTGTTTATCTGATGTTAGTAGCTTAATGCTCAGAATTTCCAGGTGTTTCTTCAAACTTCTAGGCACTCCTCCAAGGGCTTCAACGACCACAGGGATGATGGTAACCTTCTTCTCCTCAAAGTGCTCTAACTGTATTCATAGATTTTGCAGTTTTGTGATTTTCTTTTGTTCTGTCTCCTAGGATCGCAATGTCAATGATCCAAACCCTATTTTTCATTTTTTTCTACCGCTGGGATACTGGGGGTGTTATGCTCTGGGTGTTTATTCCTTTGCAGTCAAAAGTCCCAAAGAACCTTTGTTTCATCATTCTCTATGATCTTTTCTGGTTTGTGCTCCCATGAACTTCTGGCTGATGGTAAGCCATACTCCTTGCAACCATTCTAATGCAACATAGCTGCAAGTATATTGTGATGTTCTTTATAGTCAGCTAGAGTAATTTTACAGCAAGAACTGACCATGTGGTCCACCGCTATATCCTTTGTCTTGCAAAATCAACGTTTGCTGTCCTCAATGGTCTTCTGAATCTTGGCTTTCATACTATTTCTTTTGAATGCCTGCTCTTGTATAGCTAGAACGAGTCCTTCTGTTTCTTTCTTTGAGTGTCCATTTTGGAACCACTTCCAAGTATTTTCATTACCAACTTTCTTCCCTTTGTCTTTCTACTACTACTACTACTACTACTACTACTACTACTACTACTACTACTACTGTTTATGATATTTATATCCCATCTTTCTGCCCTTACAAAGGCCAAATTTAAAGCATATATTATTATATTATCTCTATCCTGGGAGAGCTCTATTCACACAAATGTCAGAACATTTAACCAATCCCTGAAGGATATCAGTAGTCCTGTCTGTACAGGAGTTCCACATATGTACTCCACTGTATAGAGAGTTCCATATTATCAGTGTTAATACCAACTGTGTCACCATGAGACCATTCCCAGATCTTTGTATTCATAAATGGCAATTCATTTGTATGAGCAACATGTCATAGCATGTCAGACGGGCCTCCCTGTTGCTGGTAAGTCTCCCCCCCCCCAATGGCCCACTTGCAAAGTAGCACTCCATAGTTGCCATTTGCAATTGAATCATTCCAATAATTCAGATGGGTTAAATGAGGATAAATAGACTTGGATCCCATGGTAAATGCCAGCAGGGTAGTGTCAGATTTGGGTTGAGCCAGTTTGGTGTAGTGCCAGTTTGGTGTAGTGGTTAGGAGTGCAGGCTTCTAATCTGGCATGCCAGGTTCGATTCTGCACTCCCCCACATGGAACCAGCTGGGTGACCTTGAGCTCGCCACGGCACTGATAAAACTGTTCTGACCAAGCAGTGATATCAGGGCTCTCTCAGCCTCACCCACCCCACAGGGTGACTGTAAGCCGTTTTGAGCCTCCTTCGGGTAGGGAAAAGTAGGATATAAGAACCAACTCTTCTTCTTCTTCTTCTTCTTCTTCTTCTTCTTCTTCTTCTTCTTCTTCTTCTTGAAGACCCAGGTTCAAGCCCCTGTCTGCTGTGGAAGCTTGCTGGGGGACTTTGGTCCAGTCACTGAATCTCAGCCTCATTTGCCTCACAGGATTGTTGTAAGGATAAAATGGAAGAGAGAAGAACGATGCAAGTTGCTCTACATCCTGACTGCAGAGCAAGACGGGGTACAAATCTAGCAATAATATTATTTATTAGGTTTATTTCTCATATTTATAGTCTGCCTTCCCCACTGATCCTCAAGACGGATCACATAATGTAAGTCAGTACAACCAGTATGATGGGGAGACATCCAATAGACAATATAATAGGACCAGGAGTCTGAACCAAGGAATAAATATTGGTGTTACAAATGTTACCAATACAATGTAGTGAGAGCAAGATAAAAACCTACGGCATCCAATAATACAAATTGGTAGTATAGTCCATAGTCCTGTTCTTTCTTGTTGTTGTTATGTGCGAAGTCGTGTCCGACCCATCGCGACCCCATGGACAATGATCCTCCAGGCCTTCCTGTCCTCTACCATTCCCCGGAGTCCATTTAAGTTTGCACCGACTGCTTCAGTGACTCCATCCAGCCACCTCATTCTCTGTCGTCCCCTTCTTCTTTTGCCCTCGATCGCTCCCAGCATTAGGCTCTTCTCCAGGGAGTCCTTCCTTCTCATGAGGTGGCCAAAGTATTTGAGTTTCATCTTCAGGATCTGGCCTTCTAAAGAGCAGTCAGGGCTGATCTCCTCTAGGACTGACCGGTTTGTTCGCCTTGCAGTCCAAGGGACTCGCAAGAGTCTTCTCCAGCACCAGAGTTCAAAAGCCTCAATTCTTTGACGCTCGGCCTTCCTTATGGTCCAACTTTCGCAGCCATACATTGCAACTGGGAAGACCATAGCCTTGACTAAACGCACTTTTGTTGGCAGGGTGATGTCTCTGCTTTTTAGGATGCTGTCTAGATTTGCCATAGCTTTCCTCCCCAGGAGCAAGCGTCTTTTAATTTCTTTGCTGCAGTCCCCATCTGCAGTGATCTTGGAGCCCAGGAAAATAAAATCTGTCACTATCTCCATTTCTTCCCCTTCTATTTGCCAGGAATTGAGAGGGCCAGATGCCATGATCTTTGTTTTCTTGATGTTGAGTTTCAAGCCAACTTTTGCACTCTCCTCCTTCACCCGCATCAACAGGCTCTTTAGTTCCTCTTCACTTTCTGCCATTAGAGTGGTATCATCTGCATATCTGAGGTTGTTGATATTTCTCCCTGCAATCTTGATCCCAATTTGTGACTCCTCTAATCCCGCATTTCTCATGATGTGCTCTGCATACAAGTTAAATAGGCAAGGCGACAGTATACAGCCTTGCCGAACTCCTTTCTCAATTTTGAACCAGTCAGTGATTCCATGTTCAGTTCTCACTGTTGCTTCTTGACCTGCATATAAATTTCTCAAGAGACAAATAAGATGCTCTGGTATTCCCATCTCTTTAAGAACTTGCCACAATTTGTTGTGTTCCACACAATCAAAGGCTTTAGCATAGTCAATGAAGCAGAAGTAGACGTTCTTCTGGTACTCCCTAGCTTTCTCCATGATCCAGCGTATGTTGGCAATTTGATCTCTAGTTCCTCTGCCTCTTCGAAATCCTGCCTGTACTTCTGGAAGTTCTCGGTCCACATATTGCTGGAGCCTAGCTTGTAGGATTTTGAGCATAACTTTGCTAGCATGAGAAATTAGTACAATGGTGCGGTAGTTTGAACATTCTTTGGCATTGCCCTTCTTTGGGATTGGAATGTAAACTGACCTTTTCCAATCCTGTGGCCATTGTTGAGTTTTCCAAATTTGCTGGCATATTGAGTGTAGCACTTTTACTGCATCGTCCTTTAAGATTTTGAATAGTTCAACTGGAATGCTGTCACCACCACTAGCTTTATTGTTGCTCAGACTTCCTAAGGCCCATTTGATTTCACATTCCAGGATGTCTGGCTCCAGGTCAGTAACTACCCCATTGTGGTCATCAGGGATGTTAAGCTCGCTCTTGTATAGTTCTTCTGTATAATTTTGCCACCTTTGTTTAATCTCTTCTGCTTCTGTGAGGTCCCTACCATTTTGGTCCCTTATCATACCCATCTTTGCATGAAACGTTCTCTTCATATCTCCAATTTTCTTGAAAAGATCTCTGGTCCTCCCGATTCTATTGTTTTCTTCTATTTGTTTGCACTGTTCATTTAAGAAGGCATTCTTATCTCTTCTAGCTTTTCTCTGGAATTCTGCATTCAGTTGGGTGTATCTTTCTCTTTCTCCCTTGCCTTTCACTTCCCTTCTCTCCTTAGCTATTTGTAAAGCTTCCTCAGACAGCCATTTTGATTTCTTGCATTTCTTTTTCTTTGGGATGGTTTTAGTTGCTACCTCTTGTACAATGTTGCGAACCTCCGTCCATAGTTCTTCAGGCACTCTGTCTATCAGATCTAATTCCTTAAATCTATTTGTCACCTCCACTGTGTATTCGTCGGGAATATGATTTAGTTCATACCTGAGTGGCCTAGTGCTTTTCCCTACTTTCTTCAATTTAAGCCTAAATTTTGCAACAAGAAGCTCATGATCTGAACCACAATCAGCTCCTGGTCTTGTTTTTATTGACTGGATAGAACTTTTCCATCTTTGGCTGCAGAGCACATAGTCAATCTGATTTCTGTGTTGACCGTCTGGTGATGTCCATGTGTAGAGTCGTCTCTTGGGTTGCTGGAAAAGAGTGTTTGCTATGACCATTGTATTCTCTTGACAAAATTCTACCAGCCTGTGCCCTGCTTCATTTTGTACTCCAAGGCCAAACTTGCCTGTTATCCCGGTTATCTTTTGGCTTCCTACTTTAGCATTCCAATCCCCCATGATGATAAGCACATCATTTTTGGGCGTTGCTTCTAGAAGGTGTTGTAGGGCTTCATAGAACTGATCAACTTCATCCTCTTCAGCAGCAGTGGTTGGGGCGTAGACCTGGATCACTGTGATGTTGAATGGTTTGCCTTGGATTCGAACTGAGATCATTCTGTCATTTTGGGGATTGTATCCCAAGACTGCTTTTCCTACTCTCTTATTGATTATGAAGGCTACTCCATTTCTTCTGCGAGATTCTTGTCCACAGTAGTATACCTGATGGTCATCTGAATTAAATTCACCCATTCCTGTCCATTTTAGTTCACTGATTCCTAAAATGTCGATGTTCAGTCTTGTCATTTCTTGTTTAACCACGTCCAGCTTGCCTTGATTCATGGATCTGATGTTCCAGGTTCCTATGGAATAAAAATCTTTACAGCATCGGACTGTCTTTTCGCCACCAGTTACTTCCACAACTGAGCGTCCTTTCGGCTTTGGCCCAGCCGCTTCATTCATTCTGGCGCTACTCGTACTAGCCGTCTGCTCATCCCCAGTAGCATATTGGACACCTGTTCTTTCTACCTAACCAAAATTGTGGGTGCCTTCTCAACCTCCTCAGGCAGGCCATTTCAAAGGAGGGGGTCACTACAGAGAATGTTTGTGTATGGGCAGTTGTTGATCTTGCCCATTTGCAGAGGGGCATGCGTAGAAGGCCCTGCTCAGATGAGCAAAGTTGGCATGGCAGAGCATAGAAGGAACTTTGGATATAAAGATCCAAGGCCATGAAGGACATTCTATGTGATGGCCAGTACCTAATAATAAATGAGCTACAGCATTCTTAACTAGAGTCTCCAGTTTTGAGCGGGGACTTACGTACAGTGCATTCTAGTAGATCTGCCATCGCCTCCCTAGAAGAGACACTTGAAGATATGTAACATGCAAGGACCTGGACTTACCTGGGTCCTGTTTTGTGGGCCTGCAGTGAGGCAGCATGCATTGCTCATGCAGTTTGCTCATGAGAAGGCAGGCGGGTCAGCCAATGCTCTGGGTTGTTTTTTGTCCCATGCTGCATCAAGGTTCTTTCAGCTCTAACCTGTAAAGCTTTCAGCTCTAACCTGTGACCAGCTTCAACCCAACGAGAATTTCTCTGTATCATTTACACATAGAGGCTGGGGGGTTGGCTTCCCCGTGTCCTGCCTTTCCCTTTAAGAATTGGGCCTTTAAGTGCATTCTAGATTTAAAGTGCTTTTGTGGAACCTGTGAGGGGGAAAAGGAATCAACAAGAAGCTGAAATTAGCTGTACCCAGGTTGAAAACATTTGACATCAGGAATTGCTTACAGCAGCACATGGCCGTTCATTTTACAAGAACATCCTTGAGAGATATACAGGGTTAAAATAAACTATCAGCAATTCACTGCTGTTGTCTTTTAGCAACACAAAGGAAAAGCAATCGGATCGAATGTCCATCTTCAGAACCCAGCTTTGTTTTATCTTATCCTACTCACAAAGCCATAACCAAGCCTTGTACACAAGCCATAACAAGATGACACGTGTGCAGGGGATATGTAGAGAGACCACTGAACTCTGCTGCCCAGACACAAAGGATTCCCATTCGATTTTTGCTTATCCCTTCAGTGAATCAAAGCCATAACCCTTTATTGTATGATATTTTAATATTCCTTATGCCTATTTCTCTCCCCCCCCCGCCATACATTTATACAGATTTAATGTCATTTTAGTATAAATGACATACAAGGATATCAAATGGTGACCCAGCGCTGCAGAAATGCCGTAAAAGAAATGCATGACTCGAAAAACAAGCAATTAAAAAAATTGGCAAACTGAAGAGGCTCACAGCTCAGCAAAAAACAAATTGTCACGACCTCCGGAGCATAGTCGGAAAGTTCCCCTCAAAAGCAACACACAGGAGCCCCAGGCAGAACAAAATTGTAATAGACTTTACTGAAGGTACATTAAGGACCATAGAAGAGAAGACACAGTGCAGGTACTAAAGGATTGTCAAAGATACATTACTGGGGGGGGGCTGAGTATATATAGACTTGGGCCCCCACCCCCAAAAGCTGAGCAAGAAAACCTGTTCCCAGGAAGGAACCATTTGATCTACAAGAGTGTGAAAGTGGCCACAGCTAGCCAATAATGTTTACACTACAAAGAACAGCCGAGGAGATAACGATTAGCACTTCATAGAACTTGGAGGAACAGAGCCCGGGCAAAAACACAAAGAAATCAGGTGGGGAGGGGTGACCCGGAGATACACAACTCCAGCTGGGAGACTCCAGCTCCCTCCTGTCTGAAATCGTGGGGAGTGGATAGCAAACCTTTCTACTCCTCCCAACCACACATCTATTGATGCAAAAGCAACATATAAGAACCAACTGTTGTTGTTGTTGTTGTTGTGGTTGTGGTTGTTGTTGTTGTTGTTGTTATCCTCCTCGTTTCCCTGATGAAGTTCGCTTTTTGTGAACACAACATAATCCTTTAAAAAAAAAAAAAATCCAGGTTTTTCTGCAAATTGTGTATGTGTGTGTGTGTAAAAAAGTGTCTCCCCTCTGACCCTTATCCCACACCCTGGCCCTATCAGTCCAGAGGGGGCATAGTTTCAGAATCAGGCATATTGAAATATTTCATTAATTACGGGCCTAATAAGCACAATAAATGAAACTAAATGAATGGACAGATAACAGAGGAGGAGAAACAGTGTGACCCATCCTATTTTCTGACAGCCCCTCTAAGGCATTCTCACTGTTCGCTCTGAAGACTCATCCCTGAATCTTGTGTCATGAGGTAACACATCCATTCCTATGGATTCCCTCTCTCAGAAGAAGTCTTTGAATGGCTACAGATTTTCTGATGTTATCTCTCTCTGTCACCTGTACTTATATACACAGAAAGGGGGAGGGGAATGAGGTTCTCTTTGTTGTAAGAGAAAGCCAGAATCTATGATGCTGTTTCCAAAAGCCACTTCCTCAAGGAAATCTGAGAATTTTTCAATGAAAGTCAGTTCCTAATAATAATAATAATAATAATAATAATAATAATAATAATAATAATAATAATAATAATAATAATAATAATAAATCATTTGTTGTTCAAGACCATTTCTTCATTAGGAGACATAACTTCTTTTAGCCTCGCTTCAGATTTCCTTTGGATACTGCTAGTCGACTCTAGCTTACCCGCATTTGGGCTTTCCTTCCCTTATTTCCCAGGATGAAATTCATGACATGCTTTCTGCACTAAGTCCGATGCAGGCAGTCTCCCATCATCCTTTGCTCCCTTCCCCTTTTCCAGAAATGTGTTTTTTGCAAATTGGTACCTGCTTGCACCTTTGTTTTCATTGCACCCTTTAATCCCATTATTCTGCACCCTTGATTGTCTCACCATCTTCCCTCCAAAGTATCCCGAATGTAATTTAAAAAAAACCTGATTTATAACATTGTAACATTATAACACTGCTGTGCAAGACTGCAATTTGTTTTTTTCAAAAACTTAAAAACAGCATTGTAACACAATCACCCTTTTTTAAAAAAAGAAGGCAGATTTTTCAGAAGGGAGGAAAAGTGGGGAAGGAGGGAGGGGACACTGATGAGGAAAGGGGAGTGCCCAAAAAACTCAAAATGGTGGGTATGGGGTCAAAACCTAATTGCACACATTTCCAGTTAGAGCCCGCTTGAAAAGATGAAATCTAGTTTCCTGAGGAGTCCTTTGCTGCGGCGAAAGTGAGGTGACATTTTGGGACTCCGCCTGAAGAAGCAAATTTTAGTGCAGAAACGGATGAAAAAGCCAACCCTTTAAAAATGCAGATCTGAATGATTTGTCTAGTGTACAGTTCAAGATTGCACAAAGAAGAGGTGGCTATCCTAAAAGTTAATGGAAATATATCCAAGAAAAGTTTGTTCCCAGTCTCACCGGTAAGAAAAAGAAGCATTGAGGCTTCTTTTTGTATAGTATTGTAGTGATTAGGGGTAGCAGACTGTACTCTGCGGGAATGTGTTTGATTCTTTACTCTACCACATGGAGCCTGCTGGGTGACCTTGGGGAAGTTCCAGTTCTCTGAGAACTGCAAGATCTACATAAATACAGAAATATAACTAAAACTTTGTGCAGGGGCAGTAAGAGGGTCAAGCTAGCTAACATGTATCGTTTGGGACCTCCCCACTATTTCAAATTCTCCCCTTCCTTTCTCTTGACTGGCTTGTTACAATGTTTTCCTGGTTCTTCTAAGAACAGTTACGCCTTCACACACCCTAGATTAAACAGACAGGCTTCTATAGCTCTCTGCTCTTTCCTATAACGTCTGTTCTATACTTTAATAAATTGATTTTATTCCTCAGCAGCTCATACTCTATTTTACTGCTTAGTAAGACATTGCCAACAGCACACACCCCACCTCACTACATGGCTGTTATGTGTGTGTGGGGGAGAATGCTATTGTGACTCATTTAGAGAGATAAGGTATAAGTTGGTGGCATAAGCACCTATTGTTCTTCTTCTATGCACAGGTATCTCATGTACATTCAAGGTCTTTCAGGAAGCATTTTCTCAGCCTTTCGTTCCATTAATCTCCCTTTCAAATGACTGTGTTTTAACATATGAGACAGCTAGGGGATGACAGTTTTATAATAAGAGCATGGCCATCTGTGAGGGAGTTGGCCTCCTCCACTCCCCAATGAAGGTCAGGAGCAGGACCAGTCCTAGACCAAATGGCACCATAAGCAAGAAGTGTCTTTGATACCCCCCCTCCATTTGTTCAGTTTTGAAGTATCTTCTTTTTATTGTATCCGAAGCCATTTCAGAACTTGGATACACAATCTGCATGCATGATTTATCCCTGTCATCTAGAATGTTGTTTTTTTTTCTCCCATACTAAAATCTGGGAATCTATATTTATTCATGCCATAGATAAGCAAATAAAAACAAACCTGAAGAAATGTGTTTTAGTTGAAGAATAACTGAAATGCAGTAGTATCAAGAAGTCAGGCTATGCACCAATAAGGGATAGACAGGTAGGCCTTCTAGAGCTAACTGCATTCTTTAATGTATGCCTTTTGTTTCAGACGTTTATTTATTTCCTTTATTTATAGCCTTCCTTTACAGTGGGGGCCCCAAAACAGCTTAAATTGTTCCCCTCTCATTCATTTTATCCTCACAACAACCCTCTGAGGTATGTAAGGCTGAGAGAATGTGACTGGTCCAAGGGCGCTGAGTAAGCTTCCATGGCAGAGCAGACATCCTAGTCTCAAATTGTAGTCCACACTTTACCCTCATGTTTATCATCCTACACCAGTGGCAATTATCTAGGTCACATGCCAAAATCTGACCTGGTCTTGAAAATAGTGGTCCTCAAGATAACAGATGCTGGCTGTCACTGAGTCAGATCATTCTTCTGTATAGCCCAATAGTTCACATGAACAGATATACAGATGCATGAAGCTGCTTTATATTAAATCATACCATTAACCCATCAAGATCAGTATGTTCTAATTCAGTGGTCCCCAACCTTTTTATCAATGGGGACCGGTCAACGCTTGAGGCCCGGGGGGGGTATTCTTTTGCCAAGGGATGTCACCACTGCCTGAGCCCCTGCTCTACTTGCTTTCCTGCTGGCGCCCCTGACTTCCTGCTGCCCACTGGGGGGCACTGCCAGCAGCAGCTGCACAGTGCCACGCCGAGGGGGAGCCCCAGCCATGGCAGCCACTGGAGAGCACCGAAGGTGAGCCAGCAGCAGAATGGTAGGGCAGCCCCCGAGACAGCAGCCGGGGAGGAGGACAAGGAGGAGCCGCGGCCCGGTACCGACTGATCCATGAACCGATACCGGTCCCCAGACCGGGGGTTGGGGACCACTGTTCTAATCTACATGATCCTTTTCAGGGGAGACACAGAGACTGAACCTAGGACCTTCACATTCAAATTCAAATTTATTTTAATACAGCACTGCGGCCAGATAAAACAGATACCAAGAAAAAACATTTCACAGCAGAAAATTGCATAATCAGGGAGCCAGTACAAAATTTAAAATATATAAAATTGTATAATTTATGGGTACATTATAAAAAATGCATAGTAAAATTCCTCTAAAAATCTTTACTTAAGCTTAAGTTGTCTTTCCCTTGTGCTAAGCACATGCACACAAAATTTGGCAACCTGCTTAATAATATGGCCCCTACTATACCACAGGAGGAATTTAACTTTTTCTTTGTTTGAGCTGTTGGAGGAATCCATGAGTAATGGGAGCATGAATTTATTTCTTACAGAGCTGAAGGTAGGGCACCTAAAGAGGACATGTTCGATTGACTCTATCTCCCCGGAATTACAGGGGCAGAGTCTTTCAGCTACTGGGGGTTTCTTGAAGCGGCCCTCTAGCATGGCAGAAGGTAACGCAGAGCATCTAGCTAGTGTGAATGCTCTCCTATAGTATTTTGTTTCCAAAAAGGAGAGAGAGTCTGCTGAGGCTTGAATATACCTGGAAAACCTGGGACCTTCTGCATGCCAAGCAGATGCTCCATCACTGAGCCATTCTCCCTGAAGCCTCTCCCTGTTTTTCCCAAGACAATCAGAAGCCCTTTCTAATCTGCTGTTCTATACTAGTGTCTTGAATTCAGCCTTCTCTATGTGTAAAGTCTGAGTTCTGTGTCTGTGCTGGACCTCATCTGGACAAATGGCCTTCTGAACAGAGCCAGTGTCTGAGCCCAAGACTCCCATTGCCAAGCAAACGGCACAGTGAGTAATTCCAACACCATCTTTTCCAATACAACTGTCCTGTCATTGACCTTGCTTTGGACGCATCCCTTTTGCATTTGGCATGCGGCCTCTTCGGAAGATGCAGAAGGGCTCTTGGAACCCTGGGCTTTAATAACTGCTAGCAGCTTTCCCAGTGGAAATTAAGTGCATACAATTCTGAATGACAGATGAGAGGCCCGGAGAAGCAAAAAAAATAAATAATTTGTAATTGATGGCATGTAGGCCATTTTAACAACAGGCTTCATGCACTGCAATGAGAAAAGGCCATCTCAGCCTGGGCAATTCAAAGCTAGGCAAATCTATTTCCAGCTGGGCAAACAGCTCTCAATTCCTCTCCACAGCTGAAATTTTTGAAAAAAGTTTAATTGTTGTCGCAAAAGCCTAGCAACAGGCCAGTGGAGTTTGCCAACATGTGAGCTGAGCAGCTTGGTCAATGTAGGAAAAAATGGGAGAATCATTCTGGCTTTAATTGGGTGTAAGTGTTTAATAGCTGCACACAGTTATTTAAATATCATGTAAACAGAAACAAACTCCAATAACCAGAGGTACGTGCAGCAGTTAGGGTAAGACTGCAAATAATAATTTGCAAATAATTTAGCTTAAAAGAGGAGCACCAGATTTGTACAGTGCAACCTTCTGATTCTTTTGTTCCCCATAAAAGTTAAACCTTCTACTGCAGGGGTAGTCAAACTGCGGCCCTCCAGATGTCCATGGACTACAATTCCCAGGAGCCCCCTGCCAGCATTCGCTGGCAGGGGGCTCCTGGGAATTGTAGTCCATGGACATCTGGAGGGCCGCAGTTTGACTACCCCTGTTCTACTGCATGGAAAACATGAGGGCTGCCACATGAGTACCTCAGAAATGAAAGGCCTCATCAAACTGTTTAGAGGAATGGTCAGGGGTAGGAGCATTTCAAAGGACAAATCACTTTAAAAAATTGACAACATGAGGTATTTGTACTTGAACTGGAAAAACAACTTTGATTAATGAAGCCGTTTCTAAATACCAACAACAGTCCTACTTTACCAGGGTAAGATAAGAGAGAAAATGTATTTCAGGGTGCCCAGAGTCAGACCTCCCACCCCTGCATTCATACCTGAGAAGATGGGGGAGCTATTAAGAAAAGACTACATAAGCTGAACCTGATACCATAGGAGCAATTTTCCAACTTGCTACAACACCTAAAGCAGTGACCCCCCGAAGGGTCGCTTGGCCTTTCCCAGGGGGTTGTTGCGGCAGTGGCGCCATGGCACTGGCCGCCGCGCTGCCACAGAGCACACCGAGGCAGTGCAGAGGAGGCCAGTGCCATGCTGCCACTGCTGCTGCCGCCGCCACTCAGGCCACTGCTGCCACTCCTCCTGTGACGCTGGCCTCCTCGGCACTGCCTCGATAACCTCCGTTGGGGCGCGGAGGAGGCCAGCGCCATGCTGCCGCCACTCTGGTTGCCTCCGCTGCCACTCCACGCCCCCTACAGTGAGAGCAACAGCAGCGTGCACACTCATGTGAGCATGCATGCTGCTGCCACCTTAAACCTGCTGGGGTGGTGGCGGTTGAGAACCACTGACCTAGTGACACTAGGCAGGCCAGGGGACAACCAGCAGCCAAACCTCAAGGTCTGGCAGCAGATGCAGGCAGCAACAAGGGTGGTGGAGATGTTGATTGAGGATGTCGTGCTGGGCTTCTGCCTGGTGTTTGCTTTGGGCAGGTTGCCCTGCCCCTTCCAGGCTCTACACAAGGGAGCATTTGTTCTGTTGCACCATGTCTTCCCTGGATTTGTGCTCCTGCATGGCAGACAGGGCAGCGAGGTTCCACCACATTGTGGGGCGGCATGGGCCTTTTGTTGTTGTTGTTGTTGTTGAAAAATGTGGCATTGCATAACAATGTGATACCGCATTATTATACAAAAAAAATGCCCCACGAGGCTTCACCATGCTGCACAGTGTGACGGATCCACCTGGGGCCTTTTTGCCCCTTCTGGGATGCCATACATGGGTACAGGTGGGGAGGAGCCAGGCCAGGATGGCCCAACTCTGGCACAACCACATGGCCCAGGCCCGACATAAGGCCCCATTGACACCCAGGGCAAAACAGAGAACCATGTTCCCTTGCTGTGGGGCAAATGAGGGCCTAAATTGGGCCTGGCCCAGGGCGGCCCTGGATTGGCGCAAATGTCACGTGGAACCAGGAATTTGTCTTCGGACCAGACAAGCAGTATGTCAGGATTAAATTCCTGGTGTGGAAATGGTCAGAGTGACAGCAGAACCCTCCATACATGACAATCCATTCCTCACCAGCTGTGGTAGCCAGGAACCCTTTTTGGGAAGAGCGAAGCAGGAAACAGGCTGCAGTGACCTTCTTAGGCCAGCAGGGGCTAGAGAAGAAGCAGAAGCAGCAGAAGAGTTGGGTTTCATACGCCCATTTTCTCTACCCTAAGGAGTCTCAAAGTAGCTTACAAGTGCCTTCCCTTCCTGTTCCTAAATGAAAACTTGGAGAAGGTGACCATTTCCAGCTGGGAGAAGGGATTAGGTGTATATGGGCACATCTGAAGAACCAGCAATTTTAATCTGAAACACAGACAGAAGGTGGAGAATCTTGGTGAATGAGATGCCTTTCTTTCTCTCTGGTGATCTGATACTGGACCAGCTGTCTTGTGAGTGGGTCTTTTGGCCTCCATCTGTGCTGTTCTCATATATATGTAAACAAAGCATATTTCACAAAGACTCCAAAAAGTCTCTAGAGTTTTCTTATCCAAGGGGAAGGAAATCAGGTCATGCTGCTCAGGGAAAGAAGAAACAACAGCATCTATGAGCTGCCCTGAGACAGTAATATGGAGAGGGGAAGTATCGAAATGTAATTGTAAATAAAAATAAATAAACAATGAATAAGTAAGTAAATAAAGGACATGATGGAGCAGTTATGATGTGGCCATTGTGTGGGGGAAATTTAACCCCTTCTCTTGAGGTCATCATTGAAGTGTGAGTGAAACCTGTGTATTATTCATGATGCTGACAACAGCTGGACATCTATCAGGGAGAGTGGGGGAAATGAAGACAACTGTCAAGAAGGAAAGCAAAAAGGATTCCTTAGAATTCTTCCATCCTGCATCCATCTACTCCTTCCTGGAAGCCACTGTGGGAAATAGATCCAATATCAGAAAATTCAATAACTAAGGGCAAGATGTTTGGGGCCATTTAGGCTATATTAGTCCTTGCCTGGATTCCCCATACTGAGAATGTAAACCAAAATTACACATAACAGAGATCAGGTCTGAGACACTTGTTAATTCTCCCCTGAAAAGACTTAAGATGGCTTCTTCCTTATTCTATATTGGGAAAGTAGTACAGACACAACCACAATCCCACTTCCTTAGAATTATTTATATTTATCTAAACAATGTATACACCACCTTTCCACAGACTTTGACAATGCATCTCATCTCATTATATAGATAGATATAGGTACATCAAAACGTATGCTCCTCTCCACTCAGATAAAAAGCAAGTTACATTCCTAGAGGAAGATGAAAAGCTGAGGACAATGAGCTCCAACTAGAATCAGACAACTGGCCATTTGCTTATCCTTATCCATGGTTCCTCTATATATTTGTGAAACAAACTGGGGGGGGGGGGTGGAACGTGTCCAGCTGTCCAAGTTGGAATATGGCCAATCAGGGTGCATCCAACAAAGCAGGCTACACCCTGATTGGCCCTGCCCCTGCAGCTCCCGCCCTCTGTCCCTGGACTCTAGCCTCTTTGCTTTCAGATGCATCTCAGTGCCTGGGCAAAGGGTCGTGGTGGAGGGCCTGCTAACGAGGGCCTCTTGGCCTGCTAGGCTGGGCCTGCTGACGAGGGCCTCCTGTACTGCTGACTGCCTGCTAAGGAGCTCTGTCCCAGGCCTGCTAACGAGCTGGCCAGCCACTGCCAGCCACACTTGATCTGGCTGCAAGCTGCAGCCCAAAGCCACCTTAAGCTGCCTGGCCAGGGGGCCAGGGGCGGGGACCCTTTTAAGGCCCATTACTGGGTAATTAGCCAGAGCTTCTGATTAGTGAGATTTGATACCCATATACTTATAAGTAATGGTTTTAAAAGAACAGAAAAATCATATCTATGTCTTATGCCATTTCCTACTTTAAAAAGCATGATCCTATAAATAAATAAACAAGGGAAATGCGAAACAAATATTTGGGATCTGGATTTCCCCAGGATCACTCTTGGTACATTGTGTGGCCAATATATACAGTATAATGGCATTGGTTTCTCAAAGAAGTGCAGGTCTGAAAAGAAATTAAACAGGAAAGCATAACGTTTTGCCATCCCCATAAAAAAAAACGTGTGTTTCTTTGCATGCTTCCTCTTCTTCTCTTCTCTTCCCCAGCACAGCATATGGCACAAATACATACTAAATCAAGCCCACAGATGATTCATAACAGAAGGTGCTCCACCCCCAGTCTGTTAGATGCCTCGAACTAATCGTGCTGTTATACCCACATCAAAAGAGCTACCAACCTTGCATTGGGCTAACCGTAATGATGAGCAACATACTGACACACAGAAGACAAGTCAGTGCCAGTCATCTCAAAACTCATCTTATTATCCCGTCAGACTCAAACAGAAGGATGGCACAGGGGCTCATCTCCTGCTCTTGCACAGTGTCTAAGTAGAAGAAGAAATGAAAGGTGGCCCTCAAACAAGGAAACAGACAAAGCAGTGGGTCAATTGCACTCCAGAGCACATCAGTGGGCTACCACTCTTGTGACTAACCTCTCTGTGAGGCAGAGTTCTTCTTGATTGCTATAAAAAGGCAGAAAATTAAGATCTGAGTGATAGCAAAGAGATTCCACAGCCTGACTCCTTGGAAATTGATTCTAGTGTTAACTATAATATAGTGTTAACTTTAATATAGTTAACTATAATATCTTGATTCTAGTGTTAACTTATAATATAGCTGAAAAGGAATTCCCAGTAAATTAAAATAATTGCTTCGGTATACAGGAAGGCTGCCTTATTCAAAAATTATCCTACAATAAGGTGTACACAGAGATCAGAATTGCTTCCCTGAATTTCCCCATCAATGTGTTACAGAGAGTGTGGGCAGAGGGGCTCATGTTCATGCATGCCATTTATTTATTTATATTTCAATTTGCTTCCTGACATTCCCAGGCAAAGGCTCATGGTGGGTAACAATAATTGGCCAACATTAAAGGTAAAGGTATCCCCTGTGCAAGCTCTGAGTCATGTCTGACCCTTGGGGTGACGCCTTTCAGCGTTTTCATGGCAGACTCAATATGGGGTGGTTTGCCAGTGCCTTCCCCAGTCATTACCGTTTACCCCCCAGCAGCAAGCTGGGTACTCATTTTACCGACCTCGGAAGGATGGAAGGCTGAGTCAACCTTGAGCCGGCTGCTGGGATTGAACTCCCAGCCTCATAGGCAGAGCTTTCAGACTACATGTCTGCTGCCTTACCACTCTGCGCCATAAGAGGCTCTTTGGCCAACATTAAAATCCCCTAAAAATATTAAGGCCCTTATGTAAAACTCTCCCTTAGTGGCGAAGATTCCCACTTTCCCCCGGCTCAATAGACCTTTGATAAAACAGTGCTTCAGGTGACTGGGGGGGGCAGTGGTGATGGGTTGGCTAACTAGTGGGGGGGGGGGGGCAGATTAACTAGCATTGCATGCAAGCTCTGAAAAAAGAATATGTTCTTTCCATCTTTATCTTGAAGAGTACATATTGTGCATGCAAAGTCCATGTACACAAGTTCACATGCACAGCTGCCTTGTGAAGACATCACCAAGAATGCATTGTGGTTGGGCATGGTCAAGGCACAGGGCTTGTGGTACCATGCCATTGCCCCACTCGGTGTCCATTTCTGCCTGCATAGGGCTCTGTTGTCAGTGAAGAGAATAAAAACTGGCTCTCACCTTTATTCTGCCATCATTTAGACATGAAAGTTTGACAATATCTATTTGATAGTAAAAAGGTTGATTTAACTAGATTACCTTGGCTAAGGTGTAATCAATATAGGCAAGGTGGGAGGTTTCACTTGATAGTATAAGGTTGATTTGTTTTGATAACAGGTCCCTTTTGGCTGCCACTACCAACTATTATGAAGTTACAGCAACTTTACGTGACTTTGAGATAGTTGCCCAGTGAGTGCAACATGGGTTTTAGGAGGTTTTCAAATTTGAATCCTCAAAAAATTTAGAGTCTAAGCCCACCCTGCTCTCAATAGATGTCCCTGTGAATGATTAAGACTCTCTGCCCTGCTTTAGATCCTTTCACATGGGCCTGTAAAGCTGTCTTACCTGAATCAGACCATTGATCCATCAAGGTCAGTATTGTCTCCTTAGACTAGCTATGGCTCACCAAGGTCTCAGACAGAGATCTTTCACACCACCTGCTACCTTGTATTTTCAATGGAAATACCAGGGATTAAATCTGAGGCCTTTTGTAAGGAAAACAACTGTTTTCCCTCTGAGCCACATCCCCTCTGTATGCCCGTACCTAGTAGGACATCCATTTGGCCCCAACAGTACTGTAAGCATGCACAGAAGACCCTATGGCTTCCAGAAAAGCACAGTACTCTTCTATGGACTACCTTTCCTACTCTGCATCAAAATTCTATTCAGGATTTTCCTGAACATTGCAGCTGTCAGCAGTTTTGGGACAGAGAAAAGAAAGGAGGGAGAATGGTTAAACATTTATCCTAGATAAATGTTTGAAATCAATCTTCAACACAATATACTAAATTAAGACAAGGCTAGAGTTTACTTTCTTGTAATTACCATAAATGTATGCCGATATTAAAGGTGTTTACCTGTAAGATATAGACAAAATAATTAAATACCAAAGGCATTTATAAAATGGAACCATTCCTTTAAAAAAAATCCCAGAAATCTTCCTTATATTGACAAGTTCTTTCATTGTGGAAAGGAACTGAAGATTGTGGATCCTCCAAAATCCAGTAAGCCCACTCACAGAATGCCCGACAGTCCATTATGGTCCACATATTATGCAAAATAAAATACCACAAGCTTTCCCTCCCTTAATTTATATGAAATAATTTCCTTCTAATCTGTACCAAAGTATTCATGCCCTGACAAAGTGCCACGGAAATAGCTTCTGTGTGACAAAGAATTACTCCAGTAAGTTTCCTCTGGTGAGACCTTCTAGACATCGTTCTTTTGGGAGTCCCCAAGGTACTATTTATCCTTTTGGCACAAGAATTAAACCACCACATAAGGAAACATAATCTGATTTCATTCTAAATTTAAATGTTAAGTTCTTTAGAAGCATGCAGTTGACACTCATCTCTCCTCATATACTGGGCATTACTGGAAAATAAAAGCACTTTTTAAAGTTGGTAGGTAAAATATGAACTGTTTTTGTTTTTTAATAATTTCCTTTTCACATTGTTCTGCAAATACACATGTTGTCAAATGTTTGTATGTATGACCTGTTTTTAATATTGTAATTCAATAAATAGCTACATTGTTTGACAAAAAGAATCAGGCTATTGATATCTACCAGTCCCAATCTTTAAAATGAAATGTGAATATGATATAAAAAATTTAAACATCATACAATAAGAAAACTGGGGGAGGTTTATATAAAAAAGCATAGTGAACCATTTGTAATAATTTAAGTCTCTAAACCGATATAAAATTAAAATATCTTTCTTATAAAGACAACGTCTGCAAATAATTATTCAACACCCAGTCTACCAGAAATCTATCCTAAACTTCTTGTTAATTTAATGAGATAAGAGGCCTGTAGGTAACTATAAGATCTTCAAAGTTCAGTGAGATAGCCAGAATATTAAAAAATAAACATCACTGGTTATCCATGGTATTATTTTCTCTCTCATATTAAAGTTAGAATGTTGGTGTTTCCAGTAATTAATGACAAATAACCAAACTTCTACAAGTTTATCACTTGATTATGGTCTAATGATCACATTTAAACACTGTAATCATACTCATAATCATCACAATGCAAAACCCAAATTCACCATTCATGTTTTCTTGGAATCTTCGTTTCCATCCTCGTGTGTTTGATGTTGACCATATGGCAACTCACCATATATACAGCTATTTTAAAACAACTGGCCTTTCTGTTCTACATATCAAGCGAACGAAAAGTGCTAGTTTTGACTGTACCTTCAGCTTGTGGCCCTTCAGAAGAGCAAGGAAGTTGAGAAATAGCATCGGGCTTTCTTTCTGGTGCAGGAAGGAGAAAATGAAACCAGATTAAAGGACATGGAGAGAAGGGCTAATTAGCATGAGAAGAGCATAATGGGATCATTTAACTTCTTCAAACCAGAAGTCTGGTTAAAGGTCTGGCAACTGCTCTGTAATGAGCAATTTGCATGATTTGCAGTTGTAAGAAGGAACTGGGTTGGCAAGGAGGCAGGAGAAGGGCAGGGGTTTGTTAAAGATTGTTCTGACTCTCCATTTAGTTGAGCTCTTTATAGGTATTTGCTCTGATCGCCGTTGGTTCTGTCTTTCTACTTTTTATTCCCTTTTGGAAGAGTTTGAGGGTTTTTTTTTTTAATTGTTAATCTCCTATCCATTCCATTTGGTACTTGATCATGACCCCCAAGGGAGTTTGGTGAATCTTCAGAGGGCCAAAGGAGGTCAATACGCACTCTTCAATAGCTTCCTTAGTTAAAAGTGATCAGGAACATGAAAAGGAAGGTAGTGGGACTCATTCACTGTCCATCAGGCGGTCTCTTCAAACTAACCCATGTAGGGACTGATGCACAAGATCAGTTTCCCACTGTTAATGGTGTTTGAAGTGGAGGTGAGCAGGGTTCCTCAGTTCGATTCCTTTATTGTTTTGGAAGTTAAGTCTACACTGCATTTTAAATCTTTAAAATTTCAATGCTGGCAGGGGCTCCTGGGAATTGTAGTCCATGGACATCTGGAGGGCCGCAGTTTGACTACCCCTGTTCTAGACCATGACTCTTTGGATCTGCCCTTCTGGTTTGATGCTTAGACATTTGAATAGCTGAGTTTTGACTGTTTTTGGACAATGCCTCTTGTCCAGGTGCCTGCTTGAACCAGGACACGTGGGTGTATACACATATGCCATAATACAGAGGGAAAGAAGAGACATAGGCTGCATCTATACAGTTTTCAGTTACTGTTACAAATGCAGAGGCATTGACATTGGCAACGGACCTTCCACACTGGATTATTGGAATATGAAAGATCTGCAGTGTGCATTACTGAATAGAATATAAAGGGTGTCCTGTAGGGGGTATCATAGGAGACATATATTTAGCATAGATAAGATAGGAGCTTCCAGATGATGTGCAAATTATTTCTTCCTGTGTCCTGATTGGCTCAATTGACTTCCTGCTTTTGAGCACACTGCATCTCTGTTTGACTCCAAAACAGTTATAGAATCATAGAATAACGGAAGGTACCTCTAGTCCAACCACCAACACAATGCAGGACACTCACAACCCTATCACTCATTCACTGTAACCTGCCATCCTTTGAACTTTCACAAAATCAGCCTCTCTGTCAGATGGCTATCCAGCCTCTGTTTAAAAATTTCCAAAGATGGAAAACCCACCACCTCCTGAGGAAGCCTGTTTCATTGAGAAACTGCTCTAACTGTCAGGAACTTCTTCCGGATGCTTAGATGGAATTTCTTTTGAATTAATTTCACCCCATTGGTTCTGGTCCGTGCCTCTGGGGCAAGAGAGAACAACTCTGCTCCATCCTCTATATGGCAGCTTTTTAAATACTTGAAGATGGTTATGTCATGGGACACCAGATTTCATCTAGATTTCATCTAGAAATTGCTTTAGGATGCTTAGGGCTGATCCTGCATTGAGCAGGGGTTGGACTAGATGGCCTGTATGGCCCCTTCCAACTGATTCTATGAGTTCCCCTTTCAGTCCTCTCCTCTCCAGGCTAAACAGACCAAGCTCCCCCAACCTTTCCTCATACGTCTTGGTCTCCAAACCCCTCACCATCTTTGTTGCCCTCCTCTGGACATGCTTCATTTGTCTACCTCCCTCTTTAACTGTGGTGCCCAAAACTGAACACAGTACTCCAAGTGAGGCTGAACCAGAGCAGAGTAAAGCAGTACTATCATCTCCCATGATCTGGACATGATACTTTTTTTATACAGCCCAAAATCTCATTTGCCTTTTTAGCCACCGAGTCACACTCCTGACTCATGTTCAATGTATGGTCTACTAAGACTCCTAGATCCTTTTTGCACATACTAATGCCAAGACAAGTCTCCCCCATCCTACATTGGTGTATTTGGTTTTTCTTACCTAAATGCAGAACTATACATTTGTCCCTATTGAATTTCATTTTATTCATAGAATCATAGAGTTAGAAGGGACCTCATGGGTCATCTAGTTCAACCTCCTGTACTATGCAGGACACTGTGATTGTTGCAATGGTAGCCATTATTTAATTGGTGCTGCTTTCAATGCTAGCCACTTTGTAGTGGTGCTACTGCACATTGCTCCAAATTCTAGAAGCACCCATAGCTGCATTGTTTGGGGACCCTGATATAGAATTAACACAATACTATACAAACGGAGATGTGGAACTTTAGCACATGTTTTTTAGAAGGATCATCGCTCTCTAATGACTCCCGAGAAGAGTCCATGATGATGTTGGTAGTCCTTTCCAATAAGATATTGGAATGGTATGAGTGTGAGTACTGCTGAATGGATATTAAGTTTAGCCACTTGGTTCCATAAGAAAAGAACTCTTTACTATAATATCCCACCAGAATTCCTTTCAGTGCCTGCAACTTACTGGTATTCTAAATTTAACCACTAGAGATGTAGAATATTGATAGAACACTGCTGTCTTCAAATTAGCTCAGCTCAGAACTTTACTTTGACAGAAAAGGGTCTTTAGTCAGAGAAAAGTTTCTTGCATGAGGAAATTTCTGCATTTAGCTGAAAATAAAGGTAGAGATCTTGTCCAGGATTCCCCAACAAGCACTTGTGGGTGCTATGGTACTTCCTGTGTATCATCATCCTCATCATCTTTATTATTATTAATAATAAACCATCCTATCTCATGAGACTCAGGGCGGTTTACATTCAAATGAAACATATCAAACTCATTCAAATTTAAATGCATACCTTAAATTATAGCATTAAAATAAATATAAACAGCTATCATGGGAGAGAAATGGGGGCTTACAAAGTTGGTTTACTGCTACTTGGCTGGTGGGTTCTGACACGGATGTCAATAGATTGGGTGGTTTTAGGTGGTTGAGGAACCATAGGCCTGTAGGAATAGCTCTGTCTTACAAGCCCTGCAGAACTGCCTTTAGTGCTTGTCAGGATTTTCAGAATGTAGGCGGGGTCCTTGTAAAGCCAGGCTTGTACTGGTGGCTTCATCCAAATGTAATGGATTTCCGTTGCTGCAATAGTAGATGCAGCCACTAGAGAATCAAGCTCTCAGGCTTTCCTTAACTAGTCTATATTAATTCCTCCTTCAGCCATGACCAAGTATTGCCAAGAGCTTTGGCAAAGCAGAGAGGAAACTCTGTTCTTGTCTTAATATCCAGAATGCTGGGCTGTTACATGAGGAGAGATAAGTATCCAGTTGTAGAAGCCCACGTCCTCCTTTGCTAGGCTGGCTGTCCTCCCAGTGGTAGGACCATACTTTCAAATGAACACCAACAACCCGAATCTGAATAAGGCAACTTCATGTTTTCAGCATGGCCGTCAAACCATTCTTTTGCAAATTAAGGAAGGATGCATTGTGTTTGGCTGGCCTTCTACAGCAGCAATTTTTGGGTTTGGCAATCATTTTGAGTCATACTTGCCACACCCTTTCAAGTTTCCAGTCAAGGTAACTGCTGACTACACAGTTTTAGGGCCCAGCATTCTCCCCCATGACTCTCAAATGCTGGAGTAGATTCTGTGCTTAAACAAACATGGACTCTTGGGTGAAATAAACATGGAATTGTTCATCCTCACAACAGTGCTGCTATAAAAAATTCCATCATGTAAAAAGCATCAGTTGCTTCTTTTTTTCTGTCCTAGTTGCTGCTGCTGTTAAAAAAGAAAAAAAAACCTTTCTGTAGTAAGCTGTGCTTTAGAATTTACAAATGAATGAGAATTAAAGACATCAAGAAGTTATATGCTTCAGCAGCCAGCCAAGAACATGGAAACAGCATATTGTCTGTGGATTGACTGTGATCATTATTGCATTAGTCATTCTACATAAAGAAATTATTTACCCTTAAAACTGATATCTGCGCAGGGTATGGAGAGGGGGGTGGAGTGAGTAAGGGGAAATATATAATGTATTTGGTACAATGAGGGAAAATTAAACACTGTGAAGTGCATACAAATCATGGAGGGGGGAATCTTCTTATACTAATAACTGGATTCTGGAGGGTTTTGTTAGTTCAAGCTCTTATTTCAAAATTGATTGCTCTGTTCATACATTCTGGATGATTTCAGCCTTGCTTCTCAGGGCCATATCAGGACTTCTCAGGGCCATATCAGGATGGATGTTTTGTTTGAACCACTCATTTACTCGTTATTTTGGGTTTTGTATATATTTCTTCAACCAACAGACTTCAGACTTTCCAGACTTGGGACCCACCAGCTGCAAAAGATTCTGTGAGCTGCAAAAAAAACAAAGATGGCCGGAAGACATGTTGACATTAGAGTAGCATGGTAAGAAGAGAGGGAGCCAGCGATGACTTCAATTTTCCCAAAGTTGTGGGATTGTGGGTAACAGCCCAAGAACTCTGGGGACAGTAACCCCAAGACAAACACCAGGGTAGCATTGCAAAAGAGAAGCAAGGTCTGAGCCAGAGACCATATCCAGTGCTTACTGCCCTTACCTTGCTGTCCTACTTCTCCTGACCCATGCAGAGGCAGGCAGGAGACATGGCATTCTTGCTCTCTGTGCATGTACATTAGCAGCATGCTCCTTCCAAAAGGGCTCCTGACCCGGCAGATAGAAATTTGCGGCCTGCCTGAGAGTACTCACCTATGGAATGAAAACCACTATTTGACTAAGTGATTATAACTATTTTCAGTATTAAATTGTAATTCATTCCTTCAGCAGGAAGTGTGAGACAGCACTGAGTGTCATTGCCATATTGGTGACAGCCCAGCCCAAATCTCCAAATAACTTTACCCAAAAGTTCCATGTAGATGTTAAAAAGCATAGGGGAAAAGATGGAACCTAGCGGGATCCCACAGGCCAGGGACTAAGCAAACTCCTTCAGCATCAACTTCTGAAATGGCCACTTCACATCAGACAGTGAAGCAGGGAACATGAGTTGTGGTGTGGAAAACCAAACAAAGCTTGCAGTATATGCTTATATTTTAATTTGGCCCTCAGATCTTATCTGCACATTTTGGCCTGTATAGATCTATAGTGACCAGGCCATGGTCTTGATCCTATGGAGAATATTTTGGACTTCTGCTATGGCCATGGATTCCAGTATGAAACAGGGAAGTCTTTGATTTCTCACCGTTTAATACTGTAGGGAGAAACCCTCTTATGTAGAATCTCTAGGGTACTGGCATGAATGACATTGCTGCTTCAGACTAGGTACCAACAAAGGTAATGTGGCAATTGCTATATCACACTCAGAACTCTTATTTACAGAACACCTTAACACAAAATTCCAGGTTTTGTTCCTGGACACGTTGGGGGGGGACCAATATGTTTGGTGCCCAAACACTAGAAGTAGGACCTTTCCATCCTCTCAGCACAACAATTCATATGATTTGGTAGTCAGTCATCAGGAGATTTGCCCTTGGTTCTGCTAAGTCATAATTTAATCCTGTTTTGTAACTGCTTTGTAACTGCTCTCTGAAATGAATGCTTCATATATTGCTTTGGAACTGTCATTTTTCAACCAGTGCTGTAATCTATGGAGAGCTTTTGACATAAACATTGAAATTGATGTATTACTGACAAAGAACTGGCAGAGCTCAGAGCCTGCGGGTATTACCGCCGAACAGCAATTCTCAAACATTTTCATTTAGTTCTTCCACTCTTTATTTTACCTTGTTTGTTCACCCTTCTGAAATGTCGGAAACGGTGCCGCTTCTAAGTGATAGCGGTTTTACCTAACAAGCGAGGATTTCACACGGATAACTAAAAACAAAAGAAGAAGAAAAAAGAGAAGACTGTACTGGAGCAAACAAACCTACTCGGCACTAGAACTTGTCAGCTGCATTTCAGTCTCTAATTTCTTAATGTTATGTATTCATGCTGGAAAGAATGAGAAAGTTTTCAGCAAGCTCTCTGATCTGATATGGCAAAAACAGAGCTTGTCTCATCTTACGCTTTGTCTGAGAGTGATAACAGAGCAATCCCACAATCTTTGAGGGCATCTCACACATGCATTCAAGGGACATCCGTTCGTCACTGTACAGCAAGCTATTCATTGCCCTGCTGCAACGGATTGTGCATGGATATCCCAGTTGAGCAAGGCGAGGAGGTGGATGATTGCTATAGCACTACAAGAATTATGTAATGTCATCGGGCATGTCATTTGCTAGGCAGCAGAAGTCCAGCTCAATGTTTAGAACTCCCATATTCTGTTACACTTCCATGGTTTGGTTTTGTTGCTAGCTAGAAATGGGAATGTCCCATGTCTCAAAGGTGCCATGCAGAAGAGTGATCCATGTGACCTGAGATTGTCTGGCAGTGAGGTTCTTATCCCCCCAGTTGAAATATATGAACTGGGATTAAACAATGACTGGGGAAATTTGTTATGGGGAGCCAGTTTGGTGTAGTGGTTAGGAGTGCGGACTGCAGCCCCGTCCCTGACAGAAATTTTATTCCATACACCATTTTGTGAACAATTTTGGAAATCGTGGGGAACTTTGGTCAGCAGGATTGTTGTGCCAAAATGGAAGAAAAACCCAAACTGTGAAGACAATGCATATCTAAATGGGCTATCCAGAGTGCAGCTTTTCTCACCAAGCAAACATTAGAAGAGCAGGAGTCAATTTTCTCTAGTGCAGACTCTTCAATTATCAATCTAATAAACAGAAGCAAAACAAAGAAAACATTCATTCATTCATTCTTCTTCTTCTTCTTCTTCTTCTTCTTCTTCTTCACAGTCTAAGCTACTTTCCATCTTAGAATTTGAGGGAACTCCATAATTTATTAACTCAAAACCCTGAATTGGGGATACAGAAACCCACAGAACATATTTGTATGCATGCAACCTATTTAAGACTGCACATCATAGAAGTGTCTACATCACTCCGATTTGAAAGATCCAGTCCAGCATTCCCTCAGATCTGGTTCTGCTGTATGTTTGATCCAGAAACAAAAAGGCTGACTCTCCTCTGTTTCCTCCAAGTTTGGTGTGTATTGGATTTATGGGGTCTAAGTTATGGCCCTCCAGTGAAGGTATCCAGAGGAAAGTGCTTTCTGGGGAAAGGACAGGAAGTAGAGGAGAGTCAGCTGGAGATTTTCTGTGAGTTTGGTGTCTGTAGCTTGCACAGGAACTGTTCTAAACATTCTTGAACCTGCACCTGTCAAAATGACCACCTAACAGGCACAGGTTCAGGAGGTTCAGCAGTGTATAGGATGGATCCTGTGTATAGAATGGTGAGAGGAGACCTCCCCTGGGTGTCTTTACATGCCATTCAAGTTCTGCCCTCCCCAATTGCTTTGAAATTATGCATATATTTAGATTGAGTAGTCTGGGAAATGTATCCATTCATGAACTGGCATGAACCTCCACAAGCAGCTGGAAGGTTTGTGAGAAGTTGACCAGCCATGAACTTCACTTTGCGAACAAATAATCAGCCAAAATTTGTCATGAACATTAGTTTGCGAGCCAGTTCATACCATCCCTACTAAAGGAAACGCATAATGATGCAACCATTTTAAATCATAATTTTCACTGGATTGGAAAGGCCTTATAATACAATGATCTGCAATAAAACAGAATCCTCTTTAATCAGCATCTCAAACCAATTAGTCCATGCAGTGGAGACCAAAGTGAGTTGCAAGCAGAGAGGAACGAAGTGCAAGAGGTGTTATGGGTTGCGAACTATGAAACAAGTTCATCAACATACCCCTTTGTTCATACAGGAATTCTAGGACTATTGTTCTGACTACATGATTTGGGTGTTCTTCCAATCAAATTAATACATTATTCGTTGTAAATCCTTTGTGATTTCGGCAATTGCAACCCCTGTTGAAGCACTAAAGAATTATTGCTGTTTTTATAAAAGTATGCATACAAAACAGAAGCAACCCTGTCTTATCCGCACAGAATCCCCAGGTAATGCTGAGCTGAAATGAAAGATTTTCATTGATGGAGTGATAAAAAGCTTTTGGTTCAGCATTTATAATCCTGCATATGTTTACAGCAAGAAAAGCTGCAGAGGTGAGTGACAGGTGATCTTGGTAATACCCTATACTGAGAAAAACGATTAACTCAAATTTTCAAATGCTAAAGAGACAGATGGTTGAAAAGCAAATTCTAAGACGAAGAAGTCCATTTCTAAGGGAACAAGCTGGATTTTTAAAAATTTACCATCTTCAGTGTTTTGAATGAAGAAAATTTCACCCTGCACCGACTTCCCATTTTGCTTCAGATTTGATAACCAGTTTATATGCAATGGGCTTGGTATATTGGCAATATGGCTTTAAGAACGCCCCTGAGAGGCTGTCTGTGGTTGAGGCTGGGAACGTAACACCTATAACATAAATCCAAATTGCCTCATCCCCCTGGGGGAACATCTGCAGGAAAAGGGAAGATCCATCCACCTAAAAAATGAAACCCCCTGAGAGATTTAAATTTAATCAAGCAGATTTATGTAAAAAGTGTAAAATTATTTAACTATTTGAACGAACGTAATCTAATATGTACTCTTAACCTTATTTATTATTGTATTTTTATTATTTGATGTTACCTGCCCTGAGCCTCACAGGAAGGGCAGTTTAGAAAAACAAAGGTGTTGTTGGTATTGTTATTATTAGGAAACACTCAGCTCTTGTGACCATTACTAGAGGCGGAGTTAGAGTAACTGAGGCCTAGATGTGGTTTGTTCTGTTATTTGGCTGCTGGGATCCAATAAAGATAGTTCTTACGACCATTACTGCTGCCAGCGCTGATCCTTTCTCTCCTTAAAGGCATAAGAATAGGTTTCATGCGATGTTGTACAGCTGTGGAAACAGAGTGGCGTTGCTTCGATCTTTTCAGTAGCATAAGGAATGTCACAGGGTAATACCCAAAGGACAGAAATATTCTACCTGCAGATAATGTCTAGATTGGTCATGTGGTTAAAAGCAGTGGCTTCTAATCTGGTGAGCCAGGTTGGTTCTCCATTCCTCCATATGCAGCCAGCTGGGTGACCCTGGGCTACTCACAGTCCTGTTAGAACTGTTCCCACAGAGCAGTCCTGTCAGAGCTCTCTCAGCCCCAACTACCTTACAGGGTGTCTATTGTGGGGAGAAGGCAATTGTAAGCCACTTTGAGACTACTTTGGGTAGTCAAAAGCAGGTTTATATAAGGTACCCAGAATTAAGGGACCGTAAGGCAGGATGCAGTGCTGCCACTGTGGCACTAGCGGTGCAGTGATGGCAGTACGGCAGCCAGGTGGCAGCCTCCCTCCCTCCCTCCTGGGCTCACTGTGGCTTCTCCCGCGGGCCCATCTTGTGCGCCTGTGCGGCTTCAGGTGGGGGCCGAGGGCGGGCCTCTGCCTGGCGCACCTATGCAGGCCAGCCACAGGGCCAGCCAGGGCAGAGTGCCGCTGCTGGCCATCCTGCTGGCCAGGGGGCAGGGAGGGAGGGAGACAGGGAAGGGGCTCCAGCGGGTGGGACTTTAAAGGACCCGTACAGGACCCAGGACGATGACCTGGAAAGCGTGAGTGTCCCGCGGGAGTCAGGACAGATGGGCAGCTTAGGTTTATAACAAGAGCCAGCTTGTTGTAGTGGTTAGGAGTGCAGACTTCTAATCTGGTGAGCCGGTTTTGATTCCACGCTCCCCAACATGCAAACAGCTGGGTGACCTTGGGCTCCTCACAGCACTGATAAAACTGTTCTTATGGAGGAGTAATATCAGGGCTTTCTCAGCCAACTTTGAGACTCCTTGAGGTAGATAAAAGCAGAATATAAGAACCAACTCTTCTTCGTCTTCTTCTTCTTCTGATATAGAATCCGCGTCCCTGAAATGTATTTTATTCCATGCACCATTTTGTGAACAATTTAGGAAATGGTGGGGGACTTTGGTCAGCAGGAATTGTTCTGCCAGAATGGAAGAAAACCCCAAACTATGAAGACAATGCATATCTAATTGGGTTCTCCAGATTGCAGCTTTTCTCACCAAACAAACATTAGAAGAGCAGGAGTCAATTTTCTCTAGTGCAGGCTCCTGAATTATCAATCTTATAAACAGAAGCAAAACAAACATAACAGACATTCATTCAGCCACTAACTTGCTGAAAGACATTTTACTCAGCACACGTTTCCCGGAACGTTCGTAGTCATAGAACTACTGTCGAAGAAACATAAGAACTGGAACATGTGCTTTTGGAGTAGCTCAGAAAAGCAGTCGACATGTCTTGTTCTGTTACCCGAAGAGTTAAGGATGGATCTGAAGTAATCTAACCTTTTGAGCTATATGCAGTTAATGATGGGATACCCTTGACCAGTGACCTGTTTGGAAATGAAAGGTACCTTTCTTGCAATGCCCATTTTCTTTCCAGTCAAGAAACCATGTGTTGCACTGATGGTTTGTTCTTAATTGAAAACAAGCAGAATTTCAAGCGCATTTCCATCTGTGCAGTTGGCAGAATTCATCATCACTGAGGCAACTGACCAGGGAAACAGTATGGAGGCAAACAGGGAACTGTTCATTCCATAGCAATACAATCTTGATCCAAAACGCATCTCTCTGCAACTGCTTTAGGTAGGGTTGCCAAATCCCAGATCGCACGTGGAGATCTGCTGTACAATTGATCTCCAGATAACCAAGACCAGTTCACCTGGAGAAAATGACTGCTTGCAAGGGTGGACTCTAGGGCATTGTACACTGCTGAGGTCCCTCCCCCCCAAGCCCCCTCACCAGACCTCCCCCCAAATCTCCAGATATTTCTCAACCCTAGCTTTAGAGGATCAGAGGATCCCCAAAATGATGTACCTCCCAAAAATAGCACAGAAGAAAAAATAATGAAAGAATTTCAAAGTCACCGTATTTATAGAGAACGTTCAAAATATTTTCCACATGCTACTGGCAGGAGTTAACTGAGGAAGGGAATTCTTTTATGAGTGCTTGTTGGAATACAATTAACTGCTAAGGGTTTTCCTTCACACTGCCACCAATCTGACATGCTAAAACCAGATAAAGAATGAAGAGTGCTAATACCCACGGAAAACATTGTCCTATGGGAGAACTGCTTAAATGCATAACAATAAATGCACAACTACAGACAACTGTCGGATTGATTAGGCGATAGTAAGGTAAAGCAGGATAAGATACAAAAAAGGCTTTTGAGAAGTTATAAGATTAAAATTACTTATGAACAAGCTGGGGCTGATCTGACTGCTCTCAGGCTCTCATAGAGCATTTTTAGGGGAGAAAGAGAGATGGGTGAGCTTTAGATAATGTCAAAGGGGAGATTAGGATAGGCCAGCCATTGACACTTGTCAACGATAACGACTGATGAATTGGGATCTTGCCACAGCAGTGATGGTGGGGTGGCTCCTGGCTCTTTCCTTTTGGTGTTCCTTGCTGGTCTTTGGTGTAGGCTAAGAATGGTGATGTTGTAGCTGATTAGTCACAGGCAGCTTCTGGCCCGTTTGAGAATCTGAAACAAAATGAAGCAGAAGAGTAGGTTTTTGTACCTTGCTTTTCTGTGCCCTACAGCAGGGGTAGTCAACCTGTGGTCCTCCAGATATTCATGGACTACACTTCCCATGAATCATGGGAAGTGTAGTCCATGAACATCTGGAGGACCTCAGGTTGACTACCCCTACCCTACAGAGTCTCAAAGCTGCTTACAATCGCACTACCTTTCCCCTCCCCACAACAGGCACTTTGTGAGATGGGTGGGGCTGAGGGAGTTCTGAGGGAACAGTGACTGGCCCAGGCTCACCCAGCAGGCTTCTTGGAGAGGAGTGGGGAATTAAAGAAGGTTTTCCAGATTACAATCCATTACTCTTAAGCACTACACTACTCTGGCTCTCAGAATTGCATGACTGAGGCTAGTTAATATGGGGAGGATAACTACTTTTAATGGGAATAGCTCCTCATGCAGGCTGCATTTGGAGGAGTAGGGAATCAAACCCAGTACTCCAGATTAGAGCTTGCCATTCTTAACCACTACACCTCCATGAAGGCATTACCATTGAAATAAAGGCATTAACACAGAAATTAAATTTGAGGCTCCTCAAAAAGGCTTGTGCCTAAAGGTGAGAAAGCATTTTTACTTTTATTTGTTGAATTAATCAATTAAAAATATTGAAAATGTCTTGTTCCTGATTGAACTCAGGACCTAATATGGGTTTTCATTACCTTCTACCTCAGCACAAAAGCTGAGGCAGTTGACAGGCCTGCTCTGCTGAGGGGGTGTCTGGATTCCTACTATGAGTAGAGAGGCATCAACATGGTTAGTACTAGGCCTGCGAGAATGCAGGAACGATTGGTGGAGGCTGTCCCAATGGGGGTGGTGTGACAGGAGGAAGAAATGGCAGGGGTTCTGTGGAGGCAAGTGGGAAGGAAATTGAAGAAATGAGGTTTTTATATCCCACTTTTCTCTGTGTTAAGAAGTCTCAAAGCTGCTTACCATCACCTTCCATTCTTCTCCCACAACAGGCGCCTTGTGAGGCAGGTGGGGATAAAACAGTTCTGAGAGAACTGTGACTGATCTAAGGTCACCCAGCAGGTTTCAAGGGGAAGAGTGGGGAATCAAGCCCAGTTTTCCAGATTAGAATCCATTACTATTAAGCATTAGAGCCTCTTGTGGCGCAGAGTGGTAAAGCAGCAGATATGCTGTCTGAAAGCTCTGCCCATGAGGCTGGGAGTTCAATCCCAGCAGCCGGCTCAAGGTCGACTCAGCCTTCCATCCTTCCGAGGTCGGTAAAATGAGTACCCAGCTTGCTGGGGGGTAAACGGTAATGACTGGGGAAGGCACTGGCAAACCACCCCATATTGAGTCTGCCAAGAAAACGCTGGAGGGCGTCACCCCAAGGGTCAGACATGACCCGGTGCTTGCACAGGGGATACCTTTACCTTTACCTTACTATTAAGCATTACAATACTCTGGCTCTGAGAACTACATGCTGGAAGATAGTTAATATGGGAAGGGTAACTACTCATGAGAATAATTCCTCCAGTCATTTCCAGATTCTTGTGTGAAACTGTGAAGTGAATGTATTGCATAGTATCAACTAGGGATACCAACCTCCAGTCCAGGTGGGTCCTGGAGTTCTCCCAGAATTACAACTGATCTCCAGACAGCAGTGATCACTTCCCCTGGAGAAAACAGGAGCTTTGGAGGACGGAAATTGAAGTATCCAAATCGCCTTCAATTTCCCAAGCCAGAGCTGGCAACCCTAGTATTAGTCTATAGGGCATTAAATGTTACTACAATAGCTCTTCAAATTACCTGCACTATCTAACTGAGAATGACAAAAAATCTGGCAGTTCTGGAGCGAATATCCGTTGGAATTCTGGCATTTCAAACAAATGTCCTTGATATCCAATAGGTGGCAAAATCACAAATCTTTATAGCAAAAAGGTGTTGTTTATCCAAAAAACACGCATGCTTATTAGAAGCAGAACATGAACTGCAGACAGATTATGGGAATTACTCTTATGGGATTTTTTTAATCAACAGTAATTATTTATTTTGAAAATAAATAAAAAGATAACCAGACAAATTGTTCCAAGGCTGCCTTCTATTTTATGAAAAGGGTTTCTGCAGGAATCACTAATATCTGTTTTTGAAAAGCTTTTTAGATCTGAACAATTTAGACATAATAAATACTGTCATATTGGAAAAGTTCAAGCCTCATAAACATTCGTACGGGGTAACTTCTGTGCTCATATCCATTCACTTGACACAAAACCTTCTTCCCCAAAAGACACGTCTACTGCCATTTTAAACTACGCAAACAACTAATTTTTAAAAAAAGCATTTTAAAGTGGGCATTTGGAGACCAAGTAGAGACTGCTTCACTGTAAAGATTTCGGAAACATAGTGTTCATTTTGACTATCAGAGCAGGCTTGGGTGGTCTTAATGCTCAGTTATGAACATTGACCAATTATGAACTTTGGCCAAAAATTGTACACTGAAGTTGGATATGCATTGTGTGTGCGTGTGGGGGAGGGGAGAGGCAGGTTGTTGCATCAAGGCTCCCCTTCCAACCAATGCACATTCACTCAAGCGTTTGCACAGATACTCTGTAAACTGTATTTCGATCAGGTCTGTAGAAGAAGTCAAGAATCTGCCCAAAGTGGCTGGGTGCAAAGTTGAGAGAATTCAAGCTTGCTGTTGTTTCTGCAAACACATTTATTCTGCTGTACTCGCTGTATAGCTCAACTATGCATGCTTGGGTTTTCCGAACTGGTCTGACGATTCAGTTTGATGCTTTCTAAGAGAGCCTGAGAGGATCTGCTTAATAGATCCTTTTGTTCTCTACAGTTGAGGGATTTTGTATTATTAAATTATTTAAAAGTTTTACATTCCTAGAAACTTTGCATATTTTTTCATTCCTGTGTGCTCGATATAGTTCAACGGATGAATTTCGTGTACACTCAGAATGGCACGCTTTCCCCCTTTTTCTTTGGCTGTAGTTCCACATATGTATTGCCATGTTGACCACAGATTTTTTTTGTGCAATAGGCACTGAGATCTGTGTCAAACACAGGAAAATAGATGCTTCCCATTAACATTTTTTAGTTTTTAGTTTATTTATCTACATTATTTATAGACCTTCTTTCTCCCTGGGACTCAAGGGGGATTACAAAACGTGAGTCAAAAAAATCAACAAGATGGGACAGTCAATATGTAATGAAACAGGATTCAAACTGTAGAACCAAACTGAAGTAAAACATAAGTGAACACAACACATCAAGACCGTTTATGCACTGGGAACTTCACTGCCCCACTCCCCTGTCAGGAGCACAGATTGGGGGTGAATGAGGTGCACCAGGCCAAATACTCGCCCATGTGGGTGCAGGAAGAGGTGGGGCAACATGCCACGACTAAAACTCCAGCCTGCAGCCCGGCATGAAACCTCCAGTGCGTAAACGGTCCAAATGATGCAAAACTGCATAGTTGGAGTGAATTTACCGCAGATGATATATGTATAGATCAAAATCCCTGATCACTTGTCCAAGTAATTTTGTGAAACCTTTTGTACGCTGCTACCCTATGGCCTGTGTAGAAAATCTCTCTTGGATAATTCAGTTTTGCATCATTTGTGGAAAGCCAGGAGAGTATAAGTCTTCCTGACCACCATAGGCAGGCCATTCCTCAAAGTGGGAGACACAGCGAAGAAGGCCTGTGTACCGGCAGTTGTTGATTTTGACCGATTTCATGTTGGCACCAACAGAAGGCCCTGCTCTGCTGAGTGAAGTTGTCATGGCAGAGCATAGGGGGAGCAATGGTCTCGCAGATGTGAGGGTCTAAGGCTATGAAGGGCTTTGTATGTGATTCCCAATGCTTTCTATTCACAATATGCTTCAGTAGCAAGACAAACAGTTTGCCACTGCTATACTGTGAATATCGTCTGAGTCAAAATCCAGCACCTTTCTGTCATAATGTTGAACCCTGAGAGACCTTCATGCTTGTACCAGATACGGGTCAGGCATTCGTATCTCCATTTCCAAGAAAGTGCAGAACAGCATTAAATTAATAAGGCTGGCCAAATAAAGCAATCCATTGCTATGCTCCAGTGCATAATCTGATTATTCTGCAAGGACTAGGGGAGAAATTACTTCCTTGGTGAAGCTTTGCAAACAGCACGTAGCATTTGCACAGAACTTACGGCCTCGTGGTAGAGCAATTGGCACAAGGGACGTGGGGCCTCTTGTAGTATGGAAATGGCTGCATTTTCCAGCTCATCATTTCCCCAGCTGTCAACCAGTCAGGGAAATCTGGAAATTGCAGTGACTCCCTTGCCATTGGTTTTTCTTTATGCAGCTATTATGTGTCTCACAAAAGCAAACAAAAATGGGGAAAGAAGGTAAACATATAGCTTGCATCTGAATGTTTGGAACATTAATTGTGGCGCAGGATTTGCCTCCCTGCTATAAAGAACATGGATGAAAGTCGTGGGAGAAACCACCACCAAAGAGCTTTCTGTTCCTTTTCACACCGTGAGATTACATTTGTGAGATAAAGCTGTACTATTAAAGAGAGAGGGGGGGGGGAAAGATGGGAGCATTGTTCTAACTTGGACTAAGAAAGCAATAAAAATGGGAACGCATTCTATTCAACTCTTCTCTGGCTTTCTTTACCTTAATTTGTCCTATAGGTTTTTTGTGTGTCTGAGAGACAAAAGAGAGCTTTAAAATACAGACAATCACCAGCTGAGCATTCTAAAAAATTATTTCCTAGGCAACACTACAAAGGATATTTTCATTTGCTTCAGTATAATTTATCTCCTGGGCCTCAATGCATCGCTTGACAAACAACTATGACAAGACTTCAATGGGAGAAATTTCCACTGAGCCTGCTTCCTCCCCACCTGCTGCTGCACTGGACAATAGCTTGGCGTTCCATAGGTAAGAATGGAAAGGAGCTGGGGAAAATGTCGTTCAATTCGTGTTTCGTTGTGTACCTGGTTCACGATCCATGAACCTCCATGCACTTTTAGCAGCCCAATGGACTCTGCTGGTTTGTGAGGTTCATAATGCAGGGGAACACACACAAACCCAGCAAGCTAGATGCCGTGAACATCTCAGCATGCCTAACATCCACCGACCTTGGCCATACATGGAAGGCATCGGTTGGTATTACGATAATAGAAATGTTGAGATGGTGTCATATAGCCAGTTCCATACACATTTGCATACAAAGAGCACAGCAGTCTGTCAATAACAGCCAACAGCGCCTGACTCAGATAGGTGGCCATGCAAGTAGCCTGGAAGATACAGATCGCAGGATTCCAGCAAAAGAGATTTAGGCTTCACTTTGGTACAGATCCAAATACCTGTTTAAATACAATGCAAAAGAGGCTTCCTGGTGCATTTTTCTTTATCCTTTCAAATCAGATGCATTTTTCATCATTCCTGGAGTGCTGTATGCCGCAGCAGCTACATTCTAAGGTGGCACCTCTATATTACAGACAATCATTGAATAAAGGAAAGTTGGAAGTAGGATTACATTTGTGATACAAAGGGACAAGGTGGTCAGAATCCACTAATGGCTTGATGGTGCCATTGTTCTCTAAGGGCAATCTGAAATGAGCTGGGAATTGAGTCCTTTGCCCAAACTTAAGCATCCTTGCAGTTCTGGAAGCCATGTACTGTTTTTGCTGAGTCAAGTGCCTTCAGTAAGCTCCCTCTAACTACAAATGCTTTTGTGTGCTCACAAACCAGTGTGTCATAGTAGTTAGGAGCAGCAGACTCTATTCTGGAGAACTGGGTTTAATTTCTTACTCTTCTACATGAAGCCTGCTGGGTGATTTTGGGCCAGTCACAGTGCACTGAGGACACTCTCAGGCCCACTTACCGCACAGGGGATCTGTTGTGGAGAGAGGAAGGGAGGGCAATTGTAAGCCACTTTGACTCCTTATGGATATAGAAAAACAGGATGTAAAAACCAACCCTTATTCTAATGACATGGAGGGGGTGTCATATTGCATCATAACATAAATAACATCAGTTCTTTTACAGGAACTCTTGCATCCAAAGTCCAAACCTTGGACTTTGGGTCTTGTTATACTTTCTTCCCATAGTTCAGATAGTTCTGGTGCTGGATACCTGATTAGTTGGTTAATGCAACTTGGCAGGAGGAGAAGAGGCTAGCAACCTAGGCTGGATGCACCACAAGATCGAACTGATATATTGTCAGGCTCTTTTGTGCCATTTAACTTGGTATAGTTACCAACTGAACTGAGAGACCCCAGAGAATTATAGTATCATGAATGTTCTAGTTACATCTTTGGTCTTTCTTTGTTCTGAATTTCACTCACATTCCACTATTTTAATGCTCGCAGCAGCCTAGGTTTCTCTGGCACAATTTTATTGTTCCACTGGCCTAGGGAGATTTGGGAGTAATCATGTTTGTGCCCAGCCAGCATAACTCAGGGAACGGCTGTAGCTCAGTGGCAGAGCATCTGCCTTGCATGCAGAAAATCCCCAGGTTCAGTCTTCAGCACCCCTTCAGGGGATGGGAAAGATCCTGGACACCCCAGAGAGCTGCCAGTCAGAGAAGACAATACTGACTTTGTTAGATCAATGGTCTGATGCAGTATAAAGCAATTTCATGTGTGTTATGTCTACTGTACTGTGACTGTATTTAGATCTCAATGTTCATAACTAGAAGCATGCATTTACCCATATAGTTCCAAAGCTCAAAGGTTCTGACCATTCCTGCCATAGAAAATTGATTTGCATGGAAAATGAAGAGCTTTTATGTTCTTCCTAAAGTGCCGTCAGCTATATATTTCAAAGTAATTAGCATTTGGAGTTAAATGTTCTATTTGATGTATGCATGCGGGTCGTTAATTTACCAATTATAAAATCTGTTCCTAATTCCCAAACTTAGATTGCTCTAAACCAAGGATTTAGATAGTGCAATCAAATGATTAGGCGTGCCGTCCGAAGCACACTTACACCCTTCTAAACCCATGCTCAATTTGCTGTCCAGCAACTAAAGGCAAACGGAGAGAAGGCTGTTTTTAAATGTAAAGAACTAGACATAACTAACATGGGCCAGCCAGCTCCAGCAGAGCAAAATGAGGCAGAGGACTTCTTGGAGGCAGAGGCAGTCAGCACACCTGATCTAGAGCCACAGCCAGTGACAAAGATATTGTAGGATGTGGCAAACTTTGAGCAGCCAGGCATGGATCCATAGCCAAGTGCCAGATTCTATGAGCTGGCAACAGATAATCATCTCCCAGCCACCAGAAACCAGTCAGCAGAAACCCAGGGACAACATAGGAAGAAGACTAGGAGGGGGCTGCAAGGCTGGGGGCACAGTGCCAGTTTGACAGCCCAGCATGGGCTCCAAAGCAACAATGGTGAAGACTGGTTGCAGGAGCAGGGCTGAGGAGGCTGGCTGGTGTTGAGTATGATGTTTAAAAGCAGCCAGCAAGGGAATGGCTGTGTGGAAGCAACATGTCTGATCACCATTGACCTTGCAACCTGTATGCAGAACTGATTCTCCCATCTTGGGCTACGGTCTGTGTTCCCAAATCTTTCTTGTGGATTTCCCTTTGGACTTGAAGCCACGAGTCTGGATTAACCAGCATTTGGATTTTGGCATTCTGACAATCTCTGGAGGCTATTTACTACCTTTGTCTGCCCACTGTGTCTGTAAACAGGACAATACCAATTCTAGGTATGTTTCCGGGAGGACCTTTCTCATCCCCCTCCCAAAATTCTGATACCAAAAATCGCATTAAATGTTTTTTTGGGGGGGGTGGAGGGGGTTATCAAGATTACGACTGTCTCACACACAGTGGATCAAATGAACTTTTAATATTGTTACATCATCTGTTCAAGTCACAGCCTTTAAATACAGTTTATGTGGCCCAGATGCAGACATCAAAGGGTGTCTGTTGTGGGGAGAGGAAAGGGAAGGTGACTCTTTGGGGAGAGAAAAGCTGCATATAAGAACCAACTCTTCTTCTTCTTCTTCTTCTTCTTCTTCTTCTTCTTCTTCTTCTTCTTCTTCTTCTCTTCTTCTTCTTCTTCTTCTCTTCTTCTTCTTCTTCTTCTTCTCTTCTTCTTCTTCTTCTTCTTCTTCTTCTTCCTCTTCTTCTTCTTCTTCTTCCTCCTCTTCTTCTTCTTCACAGTGATGTTTGAAGGACTGCACAAAGGCACCGTTCTCATTACAGGGTATAAAAACTGCTTGACAAACCATTACGTTTCAGCCGAGTGTAAATGAACCTGAACGAGTGTTCTTAGACGAGTCTCTTTTACAAACTGAAATTGTTACAGATCTCAGCAGTTCGTGTAGAACACGCTCCCATCTAATGATACACACTGCAGGGGGCAAACACAAATATTTTCAGTTTCATTTTGGCATAACATTCAGATTTGCTCTGTGTGGGTATGAATGTTTTTTTTTAACCAGAACCATGGAATCTACACACAAGCTCTCCAGCGACGAGGCCAAATAAATTCTGTCAACTTGGATGAAGAGCATATGTCGTCCTTGTATGAATCCTAAAACCGCATAACCCAAAGGACCCTGCTGGAAGGGAGCGCTCAACATTTCAGGAGGAAGCAGTGAAATCCAGATATTTGGCCTGAGTTGTTACCAATATGTGAATGATGCTCAGCACTTATCTGGCACTTCGAGTGCATCCCTGAGAGGCCATAGAAATCTTGAACTGCTGCCTGGAGGCGGTTTTGGAATAGGTGCAGGGGAATAAACTGAAGCTTGATTCCTACAAAATGAAAGTGCTACTGGTGAGCATAAGGTACGGCCAAGATTTAAGATGTCTATGATGGCCTTGTCCACTTCTCTCCTACTCGGGCAAGATTTCCCTCTGCTTTTCTGTCAAACTGAGTCACCCTAGTAAAGCATTGTCTTCTTTGCTGAAGAACTCTTGCTGTCCCTCCCTTTGACAGTATGGCATTTTAGCTGTTGGCTCAGCCCAGGAACCTGAAGGAAGGATCTTCTGTCATTCCTTCAGTGATCCCTCCCTAAGTTATAAGAGTAGTCCCCTGTGCTTTCATAGATGCATTTTAGTTCTGCGTTCAATTGTTTTTATGATATGCTTTTATAATGATTTTTTTTAGCCCAGATGAGGGAAAAGAAGCCAGCTTGGTGTAGTAAAGAGCAGTGGCTTCTAATCTGGCAAACTGGGCTTGATTCCCTGCACCTCCACATGCAGCCATCTGGGTGACCTTAGGTTAGTCACAGTCCTGTTAGCACTGTTCTCACAGAGCAGTCCTGTCAAGGCTCTCTCAGCCCCACCTACCTCACAAGGTGTCTGTTGTGGGGAGAGGAAGGGAAGGCAATTGTAAGCTGCTTTGAGACTCCTTTGGGAAGTGAAAAGCAGGGTATAAAACCAACTCTTCTTCTACAAATGAAATAATTTGTTGTGTCTGATGCACAATGCTCTGATTTGTATAGGAACATGTGAACGTGCCATAATTGTAGTCATACTTTTGGTCCAACTAGCCCTGAGGGTACCTGATTTGGATAAACCAGGCTAGGGCAAACTTGTCAGATCTTGGAACCAGGCTCAGCCCTGGTTAGTATTTAGATGGGAGGCCACCAAGGACATCCAGGGCCAGTACAAAAGGGATGCAATGGCAGCCACCTCTGAACATCTGTTTTCTTGAAACCCCCCTGGGATCGCCACTCTGTGACTTGATGTCACTTTCAGCCCCCAGCCCTAAGGACTCCGGGAACAGTCTTTCCCTGAAACCCTCAGCAAGAATTGTATTATCATTTAACTAGACCAAAAGGCTCCAGCTAGGGGAAGCTCCTGACCTAACGATATCAGCCAGCTTCCCTGTATATATACTGTATAATACATCCCCTGGGCCAGTATGACAAGCAAAAGAGGGCTGCTGACAGTAATATGGTCACAGGGCAGATTTTTTTCTCCAGGCAGGTGTCCCTCATGGATATACTGTGGCAGTCATGAGGCAGACATTCTGGGGAATACCTGCTGCAGAATTCTGAGACCAAAGAACACATTTCACTTTGTCTCTTTCCCATCCATTGGAATGAGATGCCAGATTTGTTTTCTATAATGTGCCTCATCTGTCATTCAAGATTCCTCTTTGATTCTTAATTATGATAATGGCTGTGGCACTTAACATGTTCTAGTGATTTACCCTTCTTAATTGGATGCAGTGATTAGAATGTCTTCTGTATTACTCCTCATGGCAGTTTTAAGATAATATTGTTATGGGTGTGCTCAGACACCATGTCCTTCACAAAGATATGTGTCTAATTATTTTGTTTCGTTTCTGTTTTTCTCACTCTTCTTTTGCCACTGATTAATTTGTTTATCCTTTAGATATGTTCTTACAGGTCTTCAGCGAACTTGAAATCTTCATGTACACCATGCGGAAGTTAATGAACTTTAACTCTATCAAAGTCATTTTCTAGTCTGGGAGAAGAGCAATATTTGAACACAGTAGATATTTTGCTTCCTTTGCTCAAATATGCAGTGGACCAAAATCAGCAAGTCTAATCAGTTAGCTATTCCCAGTGAATTGCACTGGTGTTCTTTTCTTTGAAAAAAGGCCAAATCTGATGAAGTCCACCTAGTTAGAATATGTTCATTTTGATAGTGTTTGGAATGATCATGCAATTCCTAGTCTCACTCTAGTGTTCTGTATTCTAACTACAGCTTTGTGATATTCTAAACATGGGGCAAAACAAACTCTAATAGTATAGATAATAGAAGCACTGTTGCAAGAAGGATTTGTTAGCATTAGGAATGGCAGAAGCTACCTATGTATAAATGGGGGTGAAGGTTAAAAAAATCTTTCTATGAAGCAAGGGTATGTAATCTCTCCTCTTGCGTCCCTACTATCTCTCTCTTTTAGCTATGGTGAATCAGTTCCTGGCTCTTGCAGTACTAGTTCATCATGTCAGCTTTCCTGAGTGTTTGTACTTAGAATAATAGAATCAAAGAGTTGGAAGGGTCATACAGGCCATCTAGTCCAACCCCCTGCTTAATGCGGGATCAGCCTAAAGCATCCATGAAAAGTATCTATCCAGCTGCTGCTGAATGTCCATCAGTGAGGTCACCGCCTCCTTAAGCAGCCTATCCCACTTCTGAACTACTCTGACTGTGAATTTCCCCACCCGATATCTAGCCAGTACTGTTCTACACATAGTTTAAACCCATTACTATGAGTCCTATGCTATTAATAGGAACTGTTCCCTGCCCTCCTCCAAGGGACAATTTTTCAATTACTTAAAGAGAGCAATCACATCCCCTCTCAACCTCCAGTTCTCCAGAGTGAACATTCCCAAATCCCTCAGGCTTTGCTCATAGGGTTCGGCCCCCAAGCCCTCGATATTCTTTGTTGCCTCTTCTGCACCCTCTCAATTTTGTCCATGTCTTTTTTCAAGTGAGGCCTCCAGAATTGCACACAATACTCCAGGAGCAGTGTGATCAATGCAGTATACAGCAAGGCTATGACATCTTGTGATTTTGATGTGATCCCTCTGTCGATACAGCCCAAGACTGCATTTGCCTTCTTTACCACTGTGTCACACTATCTGCTCACATTTAGCTTATAGTCCACAAGTACCCCAAGATCTTGTTCATCCACACTGCTACCCAGAACCATCTCTTATCCAGTATGCATGCTTCTCAAAGCAAGCATGCAGCAGTATAGCAATCCCTCTGAAAATTGGCTTGCCTTGCCCCTCCTTTTAGGGCCACCACCATTGCCACCTCTAGCTCCAGGTTTCCAATGGAGCCTACTGAACAGAACCCAAACATAGTGCCAGTGCCTCTTCCACATTCACACAGTGGTGGTGCAAAGATTTAAAAAGGCACATGAGAGGCATTAGCATGGAGGGTGTCATCTGGTCAGCCAGTGGTGTGGTTATCTCACTGCTCCTTGGGCATCCAGATCAGGCATGGTCTTCTCCAGGCCTCTACTTGCCTTGCCTTGATGCACAATTGACTGAGAGGCCAACATAAGGCTCACTGCAATCCTGGAATCTTCCTGAGGAATCCCAGTCAGGGGTACACCATTGCCGGGGCTGCCACAGTTTTGAGCAAAGTAAGTAACTAAAGTGCTCACTTGGGAGCAATGAGGGCAGAGAGAGGGAAGGTGAACAAGACAGGCTCAGCAGAGGATGACAGGGGAACGCTGGTGCCCTGCCAAGCTCACCTGGCCATGTTACTTCTCCTCCCTCTCATTTCCCAGTTGGAAATTCCCACTGACATGGTGTGAGGGAGAGAAAGAAATACCTGGCTGAGGGAAGGAGGGGATGGCTGAGCAGGGTGGGTGATGGCACCTTGGAATCTCCACAGGGCAGTAACTTGCCCAGGCGGCCAAGTGGAGCTGAGGCATGTTCAGTTGCGGATCAGTCCCTAGCTCATTGCTTGATGGATCTTCTTAAGGATTCAATCTCTATGTGCATGTGTTGCTGTCTCTGTCTCTGACCGTTTATGCACTGGAGGTTTCATGCTGGGCTGCAGGCTGGAGTTTTAGTTGTGGCAGGTTGCCCCACCTCTTCCTGCATCCACATGGGGGAGCATTTGGCCCAGTGCACCTCATCCATCAACATGGGAGCTGGGGCAGTGAAGTTCCCAGTGCGTAAACGGTCTCTCTCTCACACACATTTACTTTTAATCCTAATTCTTTCTTGGAATTTATGTGCTCATATTTCAGTAGTCCGTCTGCTGCATTTGATGTTTGCACATACATCTTCTGCAACAATCCAATTCTTGCATCTTTAAAAAAAGTTTTGAAAACCTTGCTTATTCCAATATGCAATCAAATTTCTTGCTTGGCTAAAAAAATATATAAACAAAGAAATATAAAAAGAGCTCTTATATCAGGCCCTGCTCCCTGTTATAGGACCCTACAAGTATTTCCTGGATCCTATTCCCCTTTGCTCTAGCTATCCTGAAAACAGAAATGATTCAAAACAGTAATATGAAATATTGAAAGGATTAAAGCATCCGCCAGCTATGAAATTGGTGAGACTGGTATTGAAAAAAAGAGGGAAACACAAATTAATCATGTACTATTTACATTGTACAGTTTTCAGCCATTCTGGCAAATGAGGAAAGAACAAGGTCAAGCTGCCGCTGTGCACAGAGGTGTTTCTGATTTAGTGTGATCTGAACACATGTAACCTGTGCTGGTTAGAGGCTCCTTCAAAGACTTTTGTAGGTGAAACCTGTAGAACCGATTGCTGAGTTAGCATAAATATTGGACTATTTTCTTCACAAAACTGAAGACCACCCAGCTTACATTAATTCCTAGCCTACTTTGGGTTATTTATTTTGGACCGGCTGTCATGCATGGATGGGTTTTATATAACGCTCTGATGACCTTTAGCATTTTTTTCCTGATTAAATGCTGTTCTACTTCATTATGACATTCTTTCCACTTGTACTACCAGATTTGATGTGTACAGCTTAATAACACAACTCAACATGAATGTTAATACCTTTACAATTCATTGCTTTGCAAAAATTTTTCCCCACCGAATGCTTATGAAATTTAGAATAAGTTTTTTCTTGCTGCAGGCTTACATGACTCACAGAAAGTAGAAGGTAACAAAAGAACATATTAGCATTTTGTTAGCCTGGGTGCCCATATTTTTGTAATACCATTTTAATACGTAGTGCTATTTTTCTACCCCCCCATCTTTAATATGTACTTCAGCTTCTCATCCTCGAGTTTTCAACCAACATTGTAATTGAATTGGCTCCCTTCATGCCCAGGGATAATGATTTTATACTGATGGAATCGTTATAAGTTTCAGAGAATTATAACTATCCTGCCTGCTTAGCATAGTAAGAATTTTTAAAAATGGCTCCAACTGACATATAGCTCTGACACATGTGGACCCAAATGCAAGTCTATGCATATCCAAAAATGGCAGCGATAGTGGTCATGCTGTACTGAGGTCCCCTACACCAGGAGTAGTCAACCTGTGGTCCTCCAGATGTTCATGGACTAGAATTCCCATGAGCCCCTGCCAGCAAATGCTGGCAGTGGCTAATGGGAATTGTAGTCCATGAACATCTGGAGGACCACAGGTTGACTATACCTGCCCTACACTATTTATTTAAGTATCATAGGCATGTGCATTATATATTCAGGAGATCCTAAAATTGTCTGACTGCCAGGCAAGGTAAGTTTGGAGATGGTTTGCCATTGCTTGTCCCCACGTCATGAACCTTGGTATTCCTTGGAGGTGTTTCCAAGGCCTAGCCAGGGCCAACCCTGCTTAGCTTCTAAGGTCTGAGATTGGGCTTGCCTGGGCTATCTAGGCTGGGTCTCCCCTAAACTGATAGATAATAGTTTGTTGTCTCAGCATCTCTTACCTCCCATTAAGATATTTGGCCACCATCCAGGCTGAGCCATGTCACCAAGCTATTTATCCACTTTTAAAGGGTAGATTGCATCTAGGGCTCGGTTATCAGCATTCCCCCCTAGTTCCAAATGTGACTGACATTACCTATGGCTTTGTTTAACCTAGTCTGCACATTTACTGCACCAAGAGATGCCCAACGCTATCCTCAAAGGACACTCTGGCACCAAAGTTTGCTCGGTTGATATTACTCAACATCAAAGGTATTCCTTCTACAACATGGCCAGCCGTTCCAATGAATAATGGGCTGCCTTGAGGACAGCTCTTCTGGGTGCTCACTAATTGTCCCTACCCATTCAAGCACTTCATCTTATTCTTTCCATCCCTAGTTATGGCTTATCCAGTCCAAAGTCCAGACCCATGTATAACAGCATGCAACACGGATGTCGCAGCCAAAACAAATCCTCCCAGATCCCCTAAAATGGCCAGTTTCAGAAGATCCCACAGGAAAATAAATTTCTGCTCACTCTCAAATGATGACCAGCCAATCCTATACAATTGGAAATATGATAGATAGAACGAATGTACATTTGGCAGTCAGGCTCATGTCCTTGCTTTTCCATGTTCAGTTCAAGCTCCTCATTGCTGAGCGACTCAAAGCAATTTGATGTTTTATTTCCATAATGCAATCACCACTCACATAATGCAATTTGTGATCCAAGAAAAACAAATTCTTGAAAGCAGTTGATCTCTTCACAATCAATTGATGTTGTGGCATGTCTGATTTTTGCAGTGGTCATTATTTTTGTTTCAGAAAAGGCCAAATTTCTTGCTTACTTCATTGACCTTTGTTTCTGATAGGAGGGTAATGTTATCAGCATACCAAAGATTATTTATATTTCTTCCTCCAATTTTAATCCCAATGTTTGATTCTTTGAGTTCAGTCTTTCTCATAATGATCTCAGCATACAGGTTAAAAGGAAGGGGAAAAGAATACAGCCTGGGCGCACTCCTTTCTCTATTTTGAACCAGCCAGGGTCACCAAATCATGTACGTACAGTGGCTTCTTGGTTTGTGTAGAGTGACTGCAACAGTTTGGTCAAATGCACTGGCACCCCCAAATGTTGCAGGGCTTCCCACAATTTGTTGCAATCCGCACAACTGCCATAGGGGCTTGCAATGTGTTTTCTTTGTAACTATCCTTTAAGCTTTTGTACTTTGCTTCAGTAAGGAGACTGAAGCAGATGAATATGATATATATATTTTGTAAAAATAATGTGCCTAGTAAAGATTACCCCTCTTTTAAACCTCAAAGCAATGGAAGTCTGGATCTGTGCCTCATCCTCAAAGGCAGCTAATAACATTATACTTTCAAAACACCCTGTTACTCTGCAGCTCTAATTTCTCTGGAGGAACTCGGCACTAACCCAAGTCCAACAGCACCAACAGACTTGCACTGTTTTATTTGATATGACACATTCATGTGTAACAATTCAGTACTAATTTGAGATAATCTAATTGTAGAAGAAGAGTTGGTTCTTATATGCTGCTTTTCTCTACCCGAAGGAGTCTCAAAGCGGCTTAGAGTCGCATTCCCTTTCCTCTCCCCACAACAGACACCCTGTGAGGTGGGTGAGGCTGAGAGAGCCCTGATATCACTGCTCGGTCAGAACAGTTTTATCAGTGCCATGTCGAGCCCAAGGTCACCCAGCTGGTTGCATGTGGGGGAGCGCAGAATCGAACTTGGCACGCCAGATTAGAGGTCCGCACTCCTAACCACTACACCAAACTGGCTCTCATTTTTATTACACATTTTTATTGTTTGTTATACTATTTTATTGCTATGAGTCCTTACATAAGTATTATTTATATGGGCCAAAGGACCGAACAAACTGATATGACACTAGGAGCACCATTTGCAAATCTGTTTGTTGCCAACTAATTGTGTATCGGGAATGCATTGTGGTAATATCCACAGTGCATTAAAACATATTACCAGGCGACAGCACTTGTGCGGCAACTTTAATTCAGAATGGGTGAAGAATAGGCGCAGAAAGCCTCTTTATAACAAAGTTGTTTCTCTGAGCAAAGATCTAAACATGCCCTGAGAAAGAAAGCAAAGCTTCTAAATTCAGCATCACAACCGAAGGCCATTCAGATCCATGTTGAATCATGTTAATATCATTGCCTTCTCCATTTAGAAACTTCAGAGCATTCCTAAGTGAACAATAATAATAATAACAACAACAACAACAAAGAGAAGTTGGCTCAGAGCCCTTATTCCTGATGCATCAGCATTTGATGCTACTGACTCAGAGCTAGGGAGACCAAAATCCTATCTAACGCTCCTTCAACATTGCACACACTATTCATTCGATTTGTCATGCTGAATTGTTACGCCCTGCATTGTAAGGAAACAGCAGAAAGTGCTCCCAGCCGAACTCAGCCAGAGGGCTATGGAACAGACATGAAAGGGATGATGCAAGAAAATATACCCTGCTGCCCTAAGAACCACCTTGCACTAGTCACAGACATTCCAGTCCACCAACCTTCTGCACCAGCACAACACGGATGCTGGCATGTTGCCAGCATAGCAAGGCTTTTTGAGAAAGGGTGGAATAAAAGCCAAACCATAAATAAATAAAAGTCAGCATCCTACGATCTCCTGGCAGAGAAATAGCAAAAAAAGCAGGTTTATCTTCAAGGAATTGATTGTCTAGGAACAGCTTTTACATCTGTAGTGGCATCAACAGTCTTTCTTAGGCATGCATTCCATGTATACAAAGTTTAATTTTCCTGTGAATACAGACTGAACTTGCTCAGTAAGTGGCCAAGCAAAGAGATGTCACGGAGAGAACAGAACATAATTCTGTAGTCAAGATACAGGTCTGTGCTTTCACACATTCTTTGGCAGGTCCTGACTAATTACCTATCAGGTCATGTGTTGCAACAGACTCAGTTAGAGGTCTTGCTAATGACAACATTGGGACACTCTGCACTCTAGAACTTTGGAAGTCAGTCATGGCAGCACAAATTGGATCCCAGAGTAACAAGCCTGAAGGCTATGGACCAGGGGGGAAAATAGCCCAGTAAGGCACAAGAACAAAAGATGGATTAGATCAATGGCGCCCCAGGGAAGCTCACCTGACCTCAACCAGGGCCAGAGCTTTCTCCATCCTGGCCCCTACCTGGTGGAATAAGCTCCCAGAAGAGATCAGGGCCCTGACAGAACTTGAACAGTTCCACAGGGCCTGCAAAAGGAAGCTCCTCCACCAGGCTTTCAACTGAGGTCAACCTGTACCATCACTTCCCAAGGGCCTCCTCCTGAGCCTCCCTCCTATGGCACCCACCATAATTCCCAACCCACTGGGCTATCAGTATGAGTTAATTTAATATTTCCCACATTTTTCTACTGTTCCATGTTGCTTGTTGTTTCACTTTATTCATTATTATTAATCTAAGCGATCTGTATTGTTTCTGTTTTATGTGAACAGCCCTGAGCCTTCGGGGAGGGCAGTATATAAATATAACAAAATAAATAAATATCATATCAGCATCAGTATATTTGGCTTGTTCCTAAGCATAAGGTATTTTCTCTTTTGGACACTGGCTTTGAGAGTTAAGTCTGCCTGGAATTGTAGCTAAAATCTTCTGTGGGTACCTCAGCACTATAGAAATAGCATTCTTCAGATTCGGGGTCAAACTACTTGTAAGTTTCATGGGACATGATTCTCGACTGGGAAATTCCATCCAACAGTACTATCTTGTTCATCTTACTCAAAAGTAAATGCTGCTAATTTCTGAAGGACTTCCTGCTCTGCATGTAAACTTCATGCTGGCTGCAGAGGAGAGGACACGCAGTAATGGGTTTAAACTTCAAGTACAACGATATAGGCTAGATATCAGGAAAAAGTTTTCACAGTCAGAGTAGTTCAGCAGTGGAATAGGCTGCCTAAGGAGGTGGTGAGCTCCCCCTCACTGGCAGTCTTCAAGCAAAGGTTGGATACACACTTTTCTTGGATGCTTTAGGGTGCTTAGGGCTGATCCTGTGTTGAGCAGGGGGTTGGACTAGATGGCCTGTATGGCCCCTTCCAACTCTATGATTCTATGATTCTATGATTCTATGATTCTATGTTGTAGCATTGCTGACAGTATGCCGAAAAGAAGAGCGGGTTAAGGGGGAGGGGGGTGAGGATTCTGTTTGCTTATGCTAAAAAAAGTCTACCAACCTTGCAAATATTAATGTTGACAAGAAAATTTGACAATCTGCAAATGAACATTAAGCTGTGATGGCATGTTGATTTTTAATGTTTTATGCACATAGTTTAAATTATCTGCATTAATCATATCCCCATTGCCTTTGTATTCAAGGGGGGAAAACAAGCCATTTCGTTATTTTTTTTAAAGAGGGGCAGAAATTGCTATGTGTTTTTTTTTTAAACATCAAAAGACATGTACTGTATATCAGCACTAAATGAAGAGGAAATAATGATGACTGTGCGTTGTAAAATATATTAGGACACTAATTAGACGATGGCAGAACTGCTTACGGAAGTCATTCAGACACCTGCCTAGTAATTTTCAATCACATGTGTTAGTTCATTTAACAATGCATGCATGATTACAAGATGGGGTTAAAATTAAATAAGAGAACCCCAACTAAGCCCATCGTGCCATTTTGTTTTTTAGGCATCCTAATGTTGCATGTGTTTACAGAGCAGCCCGCTGTCGATTACTTTGATTTTAACACATGCACACACCCAAGAATTTGAAGATTTTTGTCCAGTATTTCCATACTAGCAAGAACAACAACACAAAGAACACATGACCAGTTTAGATTCTTGAAAAGTGAGTTATGTCAATCTTACATGGTTATCATAAGTACGCAAATATTAAAGATGTCTGGATCATGGTTCCAGGGCGCCACCAGGGTCCCATTTCTCACTGCCATTTGGAGTGGAGGCAGATGGAAATGTTTTTCTGAATGGCCATCAGACCAACGGTGTTAAGTCACTTCCAGGGGTGTGATGTCACTTCCAGACTTTTCAGGAAGTGATGTTATGCTGTTGCTGATGGCCACCTGCCCCATCTCCCACTGGTTGCCATACCATACCTGACAATTCTGTTGGTGTTTTCATAGTGCAACCATCCTTCCCCTTTCTTGGCTTCCTCTTGCTGAGAATGGCTGAGAAGTCACCATGGCTAGTGCATCAGGAGAATAATATGGAAGAAAATTGTATGTTGCAGATATCGGACATGGCTACATGACACTGTATTTCTGGATTGTTGATCTAATGTCCTGCCGTTTCATCCAAGGTACCCTAGCTGACTGTTACACAAAAGCTAAAAAAAGTTCAGCAAAGTATAGAATGAACAAGCCCATAGATATGCATCAGGTGATTTCATTGGCCATTAGCTAACTAATCCTTGTTCTTTGGAGTGATGCAAGTACTGTTTTGCCTGGTGTAAGTGTCCACAGTGAATAAAGACATCCTCCGTGTAGTGATAAATAAGAAGGGCTGAAAAAGAAAAGGCAAATATTTTAATATTTATTTTATTTAAAATATTTCTATGTTGCCTTTTGACCCAACTTAAGGTCCCCCCCAAGGCTGTGCCCACAAAACATTCAAAATGTAAACATTATAAACATTAAAATACACACACACACACACACACACACACAAACATACATATAATATTTAAAAAATTAAAAATTTCTGAACACAAACAGGGAGGAGAGCTAAGATGTAGTGATGGAACACCAAAACAAACAAAAAAGTCTTCATCCACTGGTAGAAGACAAAGATAGAGGGAAACATTGTAAATTTTTAAATAATGCAATGTTTTTAATATGAAACTTTGTTGTTTTTAATTATTTGGAATATGTCTGTTTTTATCTGCTGTTGTAAGCCGCTTCAAGACCACCTGGAAAGGGGCAGCCCAAAAATCAAATGAATGAATGAATGAATGAATGAATGAATGAATGAATGAATGAATAGGACTTATTTATGTGAGGTGGGAGTTTCAAAGCTTCAGCACCATGGCAGGCCCTTTCTTGAGTTGCCCTCAGATGGCAGGGGTGCCTGGAAATGGATTCCTGTATTTAGTCTATTTAACTTGCTCACATGAACTCATGGTGGATTGCATTAAGCAATTCAATACAGCCAACAGAATGGGACATTCAATAAACAATACAATGAGATTATGGGTATAAAATCAACTAGAAATTAAAACAGAACTGAGGGAATACCTAAATATTCACATGATAGAGGTAAAGAGGTCAACCAAGATAAGACAGAGGAAATCCTGGACTGATTCTGCACCCCAAATTTTAAGAAGTCATCTACACATTATTTGTCTTTCCACAACCTTTGTAAACAGAATTGTTCAGGAGAGCAATCTTATAAAGATAAGGCCACGATATAACAAGCTTGTGATGTGGTTTAGGAAAGCACTTTTATGGATGGTTAACTAATATCATTCCATTTTTCTGTATTGTTTACTCATATTATATGTTTCTACCATGCTGTCAGGTTATGCGGGGCTGATGCCCTCCAAAACATCCTTATGGAGGCCACGATAAGCCTTATAATGGAGAAGGGAAGGGGTTAACTTTCTACTTACTTCCCCTGTAGCTAGCAGAAGAGCTAGCGTGTTCTCCCAGGCTGCCCCCAACCCAAGCATGAAATATCCCTGCCCCTTTCTCTTGCTGCTTCCATGAAGGTTGGCATGTGGGACCCATTGCCAATTTAGCACAACTGAGTTTGCCTGGCCTCCAGCCTCACCCTCAACTCCCCATTAAATTGCTCCCCTCAGCCAAATAATACCAACTCACTAAGTCTCAGAGGCATACCGCATGGCAACTGAACTTCCCTTGACCAGCCCTGGTGGATCAGGAATACCACTGACCTTTGGGGAAGGCCCATTTTTGGCTGCCAGCATCAGCCAGTGGGGGCAGGGCTGATGCATGCAGGCTGCTTCCAGGTGGGTTCCTCCAACCTTGTCTTTCGCCTTAACCTCCGGCTATTAAAAGAGGGATGCTAAGCCTATCTTCAAACACTGGGTAATCTGCTTTGAGTCTCAGCAAGAAAGATGGACAATAATGGAAGGAAGGAAGGAAGGAAGGAAGGAAGGAAGGAAGGAAGGAAGGAAGGAAGGAAGGAAGGAAGGAAGGAAGGAAGGAAGGAAGGAAGGAAGGGTTGAAGCCTCCTATAAAGAAAGGCTGAAGACTCTGTTTTTGGGTTTTGGTTTTTTCACTTTAGACAAAAGAAGATGAAGAGGAACATGAAAAAATGGATAGAGACAACTATTTCTCCTTGTCCCATAATACTAGAACTCATGATCACCCAAGAAGGTAAGGGGCAATAGATTCTGGACAGACAACTGGAAGGAATTTCCTATAGATCTGAAGAAGTGTGCATGCATACAAAAGCTTTGACTTTGAATAAAACTTTTGTTTTATCTTATTTGCCTTACAGGTGCCACTGGACTCTAACTTGGTTCTCCTACCTATTTTATCCTTAGCACAACCCGGACAGGTTGGTTAAGTTGGGAGAGATTGCCTGCCCTGGTGTCACCCAGGGGACTTCATGAAGTAATAGGGATTTGAACCAGACGCTCTCGGATGGCACTCCAACCACTGCAACATGTTCCCACAAAAAGGTCACTTCATTTTTACATTACTGGAGTGACATCAGTAGCAGCTCCCGAAAACGCTGACTGTACTACATTCTCAATGCAAATTCAGAAAGGTGATAACATAACATTCCAGCAGCTGAACTGTTCCCAATATTTCATTTCCATGCCAGAAAAAGCTGCCTCCTCAAAAATGTCTCCATCAATAGACTTCTTCAAGACTAAAGCAGGCTTAGTTTTCCTTTTTGGGTTTTTGTTTTAGTTAACCCTGCAAGAAACGTAAAATACCAACATTTCCCAAAGGATAACCACGTACCAAGTACCTGTGAGAGCCCCTTTCCCGAAAACTCCAAAAGTATTATCTTGGCTTAACTGTTTTGTTTGTTGAACTAAACTCTTCTCAGGAGAAATTTGCAAAACGCAGTTTTGTTTGCTTATATAAAAAATTGGCACTGCGTGGAGTAATCCCCATCTACAAAGCCATAGGACACGGTACATAGAATTATTTTTCAACGAAAAGCTTAGAGCGGCCTTAATAACAGCTGCAGGATTTTTTCATTTGTCCTTCCATTGTATTCCATTTTGAAAATCCTAATCTTCTGACCTCGGCAAAATGCAAAATGTTTTAAGTGGATGATGCAAATTTATTAACGCATACTAATATATTTTCGAGGAAGCTTCTATGGTCTCATGCTATCAAAAATAGTGCTTCAGTTTTCACATGCATTTATTTCTGAGGCTGACACTGGTGGCCATGTTTACATCGGGTTGAGCCGACAGAGGCACTAGGTTCCATCAGACTCAAGCTGGGGCACTCCTCAGTAAACCCCCTCCCCCCCAAAAAACCCCTCAAACTTTCACATGCTTCCCTATCAATTAATAGAATTGTCCATTGTGGGAAGACAATTGTATTGGATACGCCTCAGGGGAAACAGGACCCTGAGAATATCTTTCGGAACACTCCCCCTATGAACTTCACATCATTATGAAATTATCCCACATCACTTATGCGTGGTCAAAAGGTCTAGGTTAGCCTCCGAGAAATGTAGTTACGGGTTTGAGGTTTAAAAAACAGTTCTGTGAATTATGCTTGGAAACCAGCATAAGTGCTGTTCCAGGAACCTAACTTTGCAGAGTGCCTCATGTTCTCAAGGAGCTGCAGGGTCCAAAGGAAATCATTCTACCAGTGATTTAATAATATATTTAATAATAAATTTAATATATTTGATAATATATTTAGTATTCATATTTTATCCTGATCTTCCAACAACAGGCACTCCAAGCACCATCTCTCCAGAGGACAAGAACAACTGCTGGGGAAAGTCACAACCCTGAGACATCACAATGAGGGGCGGTATATAAATACAGTGAATAAATAAAACAAATATAAGTGGATTGTGGAGACAGTCACACATCATGGAAGCAGTTGGATGGATACAACCCATTATTGGTAGCTAACATTTTTCAACGATATACTATTTATTTTAGCATGCATCCTGGACTGCCCTCAACCCTCCTTCATTTTGGCAGTCTCCTAAAACCCTGCCAGAAAACTTTCAGCAATTAAGAGATGGAACGAGATGTATTTCCTATCTCCAGTATTACCTGTGCCAGTAAAAGAAAGCAATAAGGCTTCATTGCTGGAGGTAACAGAGAAATTCAGCTCTGCTGCCCCGAGGGCATTGACATTATTTCAAATGTGCATTAGTCTAGCAACATGAGCTGAAAACACTACAAACAAAATTTATTCATGTAGAAATTCTGTATTTGTCCTTTGAACTCATTATATCGATAATGGACCGAGGAATGATAATCCTGTCCAGTTATCAAGAACTAATAATGATGGCTTGACTCTGATCTTCAGGATTAAAATGAATATATCCTGGATTATGTTGTATGTTTCCTAAATGGGTTAATCAGGGGAAAATATTTTGTGTGTTTTATCCTTGAAAAGCTGTTGGTATAACCAAAGGAATGTGGACAGAGAATCTGGCCGGGTAAAGTATAATAAGAAATAGTGGTGAAATTAATTTTCATTACAAAACCATGCCCTTCTTGAAATTCAGTGAATATTGCAGAATCTGAATACTGAATACTGTGAGATCTGCATTGTTGGATGATCTGATTGTTGGATGTATCACTGTTGGATGATACAATGCAGCATTTGCTCCATTGTTTCAAACATTATGGATATTAATTCTGTCCTGAATTGTTTCTGGAAGACAGAAGACATCCATGAATCAGGGCTTCTCTCAACAAACCCTACTGAGATCAATTGTCATCCACCCACTCACAAACTTCTGTTGCTTAGAAAAACCAGATGTACTAGCAGTTGAGAATTGGCTTTGCAAGTTCGTTTAGATTATTTATTTTAATGTAACGATTTAGGTACGCGTTGGAAGCTATCTTTGAACTGATTGTGCTGACTGGTAGGGGTTTTCTCGTTACTGCAAAAAAGGCCACCCTTAGTTATGAATACAAACAACAAACAAACAAACCCTGGAATAAACTACCTGGCTTGTTCACTGTCTCGCTCCGGGCTGGACTTGGGCACGCGTCTTGCTCCCTTGGCTCGCCGCTTCTCTCCGTTCTCCCTTCTTTTAATCACGGGGGGTTCCGTGGCAGCCCTGCTGCAGAGCATGTGGGGATTGCCAGACAGAGTGGAGTGGGATGGGGTGACTTTGGACCCATGGGGGGAGAGGGTTGCTTTCTTGCCAGCTCTGAAAGAGCTGAGAGAAGCATTTTAGTGCCCTTGGCACAACCATCTGGGCAGGCTGAGCAGCTGCAGAAGGAGCCAGAGGGGCGCTGGAAACACGTGTGCACATGCATGCGCACAACAATCAAGGTAGCGTGGAGGTAGCCATTGCCATGGCTCTGCCGCCTCCGCCCACCTCTGCCGGCTGCCAGTTGCTGCCTCTGCCTGCCTCCACCACCACCACCATCCACCTCCACCAGCTGCCACCTGCCGCCGCCACCACACACCTCCACATACTGCTGCCTGCCACTGCAGCAGCAGGCAACCTGGTGACCCTGGGGAAGGGGCCAGGCAACCCCAAATGGGGTCCCAACACCAAGGTTGAGAACCACTTCTTTAGAGAATAGACAGTATGGTATTATAGCCCACTGCGGTTTGTCCCCTCACTAGAACCCACTGTCTTCAGCCTATACCAAGAAATAGTCAGAAATGTCTCAATCCAAAGTCAGGCTGGTGGATCAGAAAGGTCCTGGGAGACTAAGCTCAACCCCCTGACAGCAAGGGAGGATAATCATTTTTCAGACTCCATTTTCCATTTGGAGAACAGCATCTTGGTGACATCCCTGCCAATATGCAAGGACTGATGCTGAGCATTATCATTAAACAGAGGGATCGCTCAGCAGTCTCTCCTATACAGGTGGGACGAATCCAATTGGCACGGACTGCAAAATCCATTGCAGAAGAACAGGCCAGCCTTTTTAGAGGCACTCTCAATTTTGTGAAGTTTCTTCCTTCCATTTTACTTTTGGCAATCTCGACTGGAGTCACAAAACACAGGGTGTAGGAACAGCAAAGTAATTTCACGGAAGGCAAGAATAATGTGTGGCTTTTTCCCGCCTTGGACTTTCATTATGAACTATAAAGATCTCTGCAGGTTCAAATCAGTCTGTTTGAATGGCTACACAATGATGTATTACTTGAGGCTTGGATGTGTTTGCCACTTTAGATGCCATTTGAGATGTGTTGCTGACAGGCATTTACACTTGGCCAAAGACGGGCAACATTCCCTTTATTATATGACAGAGACCTTTCACCGGCTTCCATAAAGCTTGGGGGGAGGGATGTTATTTAAAGCCCACCTAGAAACGTTGCTGTAAGGCAAGATTTCCTGCCTTACAACTAACCAGGGATGTCGTTCTTTGAGGCCAATGTTTTTAAGTCTTGTGAATCCCCTGGTGCAAGAATGGAATTGCTATTCCTTAGCAGCGAGGAGCAAAGATGAAGGATAAAACGGAGAAACAGTGAAGGTTGAACAAAGCTATTAAAAGATTTTTTTTCCAAATCTGTTGGAATGATAAGGGAGATGCATTTCAAACACTAGTCTAGCCTAGTCCAAAATATATTGTGTGTGTGGAGGCCGGGGGAGGAGTAGATAGAGACCCTGTACGAAGCTGTAACAGATTCACTTAGAGATTCCTTTACAGAAATCATAATGCACATGTGTTATCACCTGTGTAGTGCTTAAGAGTGGCAGCTTCTAATCTGGCGAGCTCGGATTGATTCCCCACTGCTCCACATGCAGCCAGCTAGGTGACCTTGGGGTAGTTACAGTCCTGATAGAGCTGTTAGAGAAGAACCCCTGATCTATAGCATCCATTTTCTCCAGTGGAAATGTTCTTTACAGTTTGGAGATGAGCTGTAATCCTGAGGGATCTCCAGGTCCCATCTGGAGGCTGGCATGCCTTGCTCCTAATAAAATGTAGTGGGAAAAGGATCAATTGCTGTTTCCTTGACCTGGCTGCTCAGGAGCTCCATTTACAGTTTGCAGCTTCAGCAATATTAGTTTTTCCAATATCAGTTCTACATCTCATCATGCTAGCCTTATTATATTTAATGCAGCATTTCATTATAGGATGTTCAACTTATCCCACCCCCAGTCAACCCATCCCCATCTCCCATGTCCTTGGGCACCTTACTGAGGATAAATAGCTGTGGGGTGGATAGCAGAGAGAAGAAGAGCTGGTTTGTTATAATCTGCTTTTCACTACTCAAAGGATTCCCAAAGTGACTTACAAACACCTTTCCCTTCTTTCCCCCACCACAGACATCCTGTGAGGTAGGTGAGGCTGAGAGAGCTCTGAGAGATCTGTGGTGAGGTCACCCTGTTGGCTGCATGTGGAGGAGTGGGGAATCAAACCTGGTTCTCCAGATTAGAGTCCACTGCTCTTAACCGCTACACCAGGGGTAGTCAAACTGCGGCCCTCCGGATGTCCATGGACTACAATTCCCAGAAGCCCCTGCCAGCATTCGCTGGCAGGGGCTTCTGGGAATTGTAGTCCATGGACATCTGGAGGGCCGCAGTTTGACTACCCCTGCGCTACACCATGCTGGCCCTTTTGGGGAAAATGGTGTGTGGGAAAGTGTTAAACTTACAACCTCTGCTGTACTTCGTTATCATCATCATTGTACATAAAAAAAAGAAACTATTGGAGGATCCACTTACTAATCTCCTGCATAATGCATAGTCTGGACCTAAAAGTATCACCGGTATCACACAAACAAGACTAAAATCAAAGCTATGCCTCAAAAAGAAATCCAGCTGATGCTAAGTTTCTTGGAATATAATTACCACCACAAGTCCAGTCAAAAACATTTCATAGAACTGTAAAACCTAATGTAGTGTGAAATAGTTACATTCAACGCTGTCTTTTAAACATACAGAATACAGTAGTAAAACCCCACAAACACACAACACATTTTAAACAATCTGCCATGGTAATGTGGTATCAAAGCCCTGAGTGAACTAAGTTTGTATCTGGAATGCTAATTCCTGGACTGAGTGTTCCTATCTTTCCCCCTCTGCTCCTCTTCCTGTGTATGTACTGATTTAGGCTTAAGGGAGGTAACTGTCTCTTCACTGGTGTAAACTACTTTACGACACAATTGTCAGGAAAAGCAAAGTATAAATTCAATAAGCATCCATGTGGAAAAATGTTCCTCTCAAGGTGGCCTTGCCAGTGCCTTCCCCAGGCATTAGTGTTTTACCCCCCAGCAGCAAGCTGGGTACTCATTTTACCGACCTCGGAAGGATGGAAGGCTGAGTCAACCTTGAGCCGGCTGCTGGGATCGAACTCCCAGCCTCATGGACAGGCAGCTTCAGACAGCATTTCTGCTGCTTGCCACTCTGCGCCTTTCATTCCCTTACTCCCCTGCAATTCCTTGGTATTTCTGCCACTGCCACCTAATAATAAAGCCATCTCTTGCAGGAAACTTGGAATTCTAGCACCCACTTTGCACACCCAGAGATGGAAGGATCTATGAGTATAGAAACCATAATTCCAGTATTCAATACATAAGTAAAAGAATAAAGCATAAAAGATTTTACTATATAGCAGGACTAAGCAAAGAAAAACAAGTAAATGCAATTCCTTTTTGCCCTGTTTCAAGCATATACCTAACAGATACTCAAATAAAGACAAGAACCCAGAAACATTGCATTACCTTGACTTTCAATGCTGGAACTTCTCCCATTCTCTCTCAAAACAGGTTCCCCCTCAGACATCCCTCCATGGCCTGAACCAGTCTGTCCTCTCGGGGGCCTTGGCTGGGTTCTGTTCCTGTTGTATTGTTTATGATCACTGAAACTGTATTATTGGATTGCTGTTGTTGTTGTATTTGTTTATGTTATGTACTAATTCGTTCCATGTATCCCCCATGTTGTATGTAAACCGCCCTGAGCCTTATGGAAGGGCTGCATAGAAATCAAATAAATAAATAAATAAATAAATAAAATGTAGGAATTAGAATCACACACAGAGCTGAAGAACACCAAAAAGGGCCAAGATGGAGCCCATTCATAATGCTGTGGCCCTTCATGGCTTGAAACAAACTGGCTAACAGCAAATCCCCACTTCTTCCTTATAATTACCTTGTGAGTTATGTATCTCTTCCTGTTGAAAGGTCATTTAAACTCTGAGCTCTTAGCTGTCACCTAGTGTCTTTTTGTTCTCTCCAACCTGTGTCATTTGCGTGAGATTGCTCTGTGCCTATGAGTCAAGCTTGAGCTCCTTTTCCCTTCATAACAAATAGCCCCGAGGTATCCTGTGCTTCATCACAATAGCTCTGTAGCATAGATCTAATTACAGTGGGCTTTGAATGGAAATTCTGGGGTGTATGATTTTCCTTCCCAATATCAACAAGAACTCCATTGATACCATGACCAGTTTTGGTTATGTGGGAAACAGCTTCAAACTGAAGCCCACATTTCCAAAATCTTTTCTTTTCTTTCTACAAGGGAATATATTAAAAATTCCAAAGCCATTCAAATAAATAAATAAATAAATAAATAAATGTAATTATCAGGTGGCAGCCCTGTCAGGCTACATTTTGGTCCTGTAGCATTTTAAAATTAACACGGCACCTTAAATTTTCTGGGATTGAACAGAAAGTCATACCTCGAGTTACTATGGAGGCTACAGATTTTTCCCTTTGTATTTTCTTGAATATGATTTACATTCTCCATCATAAACTCACCTGGTTTCTTGTCTCCTTGGAAACACAGTTTCACAGCATACATAAGGAAAGGCCTTCTGTACTTCTCTTCTTCCCGCTGGAAGTAATTATAGCAGACTCTTTTTTTTCCAGGCAGGAAATTGTGAGGATTCTTGAACTTTCTCTCAGAAGCTCAAACAAATCTGTTGCCAATCTTGTTTAACTTTTCTTCACTGTGAAGAAGTTCCCATTCACTGCAGTGTGGAGTTTTCTTGTGACTGCACTACGAGCATTTCCAAAGCTGCATTTGTGGCAGCAATGAACACTCTTTAGCCTCTCTTATTCAACTGGAAAGTCTTTTCTTTTCTTTTTTTTTGCTTCCAAATACAAGGACTTTCATTTGATCATATGTTTCTTCCGAAAGTCAGTCAGTATGACCTTCAAAAAAAGGGTTAAAATACTGCTTTTAAAAGAGGGAGAAATAATGCCAATTATTTCTTAGGAAAGCCAACAGACAAGAAAAACCAGGTTGCTATGAACCTTTTTCCCCCATAGATAAGCCGAGACAAAGAAATATTACTCAGGATTAACTGCCCAAAAGATTTCAACTGTGTGATAGACTGACAATAACTACAAAACAGTGCCCTGATCTGGAAGGCCTAAGCTAGCCTGATTTCATCAGATCTTGGAAGTTAAACATGGTTGACCTTGGTTAGCATTTGGATGGCAAACGACCAAGAAATTCCAGGCCGACTATGCAAAGGCAGGCAATGGCAAACCACCATCTTGCCTTGGAAACACTACAGGTTCACCATACGTCATCTGTGCCTAGATGGCACTTTACACACAAATATGTGTGTACCCACAGCCACCAGTTTAATTTGCAAAAGATATAGAATATTAAGGCCCTATGCTCTGTCAATCTCGTCCTTTCCTTTTCAGTGATTCCCATCCTCAGGCATACAGATTGGTATGGTATAGACACCTCCCACCATCTTCCTCCCTTTGCCCTCCATCTTCAACAATATGGAGTGATCAAGGCCCATTCAGAAGCCCTTATGAAGTAAATGCAGCAGTCTAGGCCAACTCCTAGTCAGAAAGTTTGACCTTCCCAGTTTCCTGCAAGAGTCCTTTTGTTTGTGAGAAAGTAGAAGTTATTTACGCAGGAGCTTACAGATTCTGCACCCCCCATGGTCTCATTTGGAAGCTGCCAAGCCACTATTGTGACATCTCCTTGAAAGCTCTCTGCCCTCCTTAAAAAGTCTCCACTTGGGAGGGACATCTTTGCATATCATTTATACCTAGGCAAAGGGCAGATTTGTGAAACAGCCATTATACTTGAAATATTTCAAGGGCATTGATGATGTATTTGTAAGAGTATGTGGAGTGTGATCAGAAATGGGGCACTTCCAGGTTAGCATAAATAAAACTTAACAGTGAATCTGGAATGAGCTTCCAAAAGTCTGCCCCTCTCACTTCAGAATCCATCTTAAACTATTTTGAGAAACCTGTACTTCTCATAGTTCATAGTTCGCAGTGGCACCAAGTTCTCATAGTTCATAGTTCACAGTGGCACCAAGGGTTACCAGGTCTCGCAAGAGACCACCATGGTTGGGGTGGGGGGATGCTCCTGTCAGCTCCGTGGAGCCATGGAGCCGGCAGGGGTGAGATGCATCCCTGCCGGGAAACCTGCTCCCCCCCCTGCTGCTGCTGCCGCCGTTACGGAGCACTCCTGGCGCTTCTGACCCCGTGTTGTGGGCATGGGGCTGTTATGCTGGGGCAAGCCAGCATACGCTGGGGGAAACCCTCTACTGTGTGCACTGAATGATGAGGCTTTTTGCCCTGCCTCAATGGAACAGCAGCAGCCTGGTGTGGCTGCTGCCGTGCATAATAGGTCATAAACTGATATCCTTCAGTTTGTAGGCAGGTCCAGTCAGGTCTCCTCAGGAGCAGCACCTTCAGGTCTCAGTAGTGAGGCCTGAGAGCATTAAGGGGAGCTGGAATGCAGGGTGGTGTCTAGTGGAGCAGTTGATCTGACAACGCATGTTTCCTAGTCTTCAGCCTAAACAGGCTGGGAAGTAGTCAGGCTTCCCTGCAATGCGGGCAGGTGCTGAGCATCCATGGCTGCACTGTGCTTTGGATGGGATCCTACCAAGAGTTATTGTTCCTACTGCTCTGGAATGTGGTTTCATGCAGCTAGTCAAACCCTTTGCCCCCTTTGGACCACCTTGACCTTGGTTTTCAGCTCCTGCCATTCCTGGTCCTCCTCGGTCTCTTCTTCTAAGGATTTAAAGTCACTGAGATGTGCAAAGGAGGTTTGACAGCTAATGTGTTATTAATAATATAATGATAAATAAATGCTTTGCCTTCAAAAGAATCAGGGCTGAACACTTGCAGTATTCAAATTCTGGATTTTATGATCTCACAAAGGTTTAAAATAATCCTTGCTGGAATTTTGCACCATCCAGCTCTGTTTCTCCAAATAACTTCAAAAAACGTCCAGATGTAATTACAACACAACATTACATATCCTATTGCACATTGCAGCTTCATGGGCATCACCCGCCTCATCTATGTATGGGGTATGGAATGATTCTGGGAATAATGTTATTGTGCCTTTGAGGCATGTATTATGTATATATTCTGTTTCTCTGTTCTGGCCTAGCAGTTACAGTGTGTGCTCTTGGTCTGATTGCCTATAAGAAGTTGTCGCTCTCCAGCAACACTTATAACCTCCTGTTTTAGTGTCCAATAAAAGTAGCTGAGATCTCAGATCACTTTTTGCGTGTGAAGCCAATACTTATAGTTGAAGTCTTAGTGCTGCCAGCTTAAAACGTTAAAGTTTCCATTCAATCTGAGTTCAACAGGAAGTTTTAATTAGGGCCTTTTTGCACGGGGTTCTTTGTTGCAAATTGGTCACTGAATGAAAAATCGCCATTTAAAATAGTGGAATTCGTCGTTATGCATACCTGCCTTTGTAGTGGAATCAGTTGCGTTTTTTAGCGTTTCCCACAGGCTTCCGGTCTCGGCAGAAATCGCTAGAAAGGAAGCGCTATTGCCAAGCTCGTCCCGCCCCTGGCCGTCAAGCAGCCAATGGGCAGCCGTTAGCATGCTCCCAAACAGCCCCTTTCCCTTTAAGGAAGGTTTAAAAAAAAAAAAACAGACCCATTGTAACGAATCTGGGTAGATTCGTTGCAACGGAGAGACCCATCCAGCTGCCTGGGGTGTTTGAGCTGTCGTTTGATCGTTTGATCGTTAACACGCTGCCTCAGAGTGAAAAAAAAAATCCCCCCCCCTCTCACGGGCCCGATTTTCGGCTGAATGGAATGTGTGAAATGTGTGTGTGAAATGTGTGTGCTTAGTGACTGAAGGGGAGGGACTGAAGCCGGGAAGCCTCTGTTTGAGCTGTCATTTGATCGTGGCCACGCTGCCTCTGAGTGGGGAAAAAAAATCCCCCCCTCCCCCCCCCTCACGGGCGCGATTTTCAGCCGAAACAGTGTGAAAAATAAAGGGAAAATACATCAGCAAACGGGCTTCTGCGGGCTTCTTGTGCTTAGTGACTGTAAACAGCTCTGAGGAGGGACTGCAGCCTGGGAAGCCTCACTGGCTAAACGGAGGCTCGCCGGTGCGTTGATCTCCACTCGCTTGGGGGGAAAAAAATGGCGATCGCTTCGCCGGAAGTTTGGAGGACAGGCTCAGGAGGAGGGACTTTTTAGAAACCGCAACAATGTTAACGCACAGGTCTTTATCGCTATTGTTGCAGATTGGTTGCAGGAGTGTATCGCTTTCCGGAGGGTGAATCCACTTTTTGGGATTCCCCTGAAAGCGCTACAACGAAGCGCTTTTTGCTGGTCGGTTTTAGGAGTGTTGCAGATTGTCTACGACGTCGTGCGTTAAGGCAAATTAGTAGCGTTTTCAATTAGCAACCATTGTGCTATTTTGAAGCCGTGCAAAAAGCCCCTTTCTCTTTCTTTCTCTCTCTGCCTTAAGACTAGTGTTGCTGGCCAAAGGCACCCTTGAGGAGACTGGGAAGGATGAGTATATTGGGTAAAAGACATCTCCCAGTACTGCAATAGCAAAGTTTGGGGTGAATACTAGAGTGTGCCATAACATACTGATTTCATGTCCAGTTTTGCTGTTGGAAGTGACATCATAGCATCAAAAGACCCCATTTTGCTCCCCCAATTTTTCTCCCACTGCCCTATGGAGTGGAAGTAGGGGCAGAGCCTATTGGCAGGAGTTTGCCTGCCGAAGTGAGCTACCTGGCCTACCTCCTTAAACCATGTTTTATGGCGGACATGCATATTTTGACTTTATCTTTCCCCATTTGTCCGTCCTGTTGATGAATCATAATCCTAGAAACTTAAAATAATGCAGGATTTGTAATTTGCAAACCCTACTGACTATTATCTACATCAGGAATTCCCAACCAGGGGGTCTGTGGCTTTCCCCTTCCTGCCTTAAGAGACTCAGCCACAAACGAGGGAACTGGCTACTTCCATTGGTCCCCCTCCCGAGCGTCAGTTCTCTTGTGGTTTCTGTGCCGGGAGGGGGCAGAACCTGCATGCCTACTGCTGCCTAAAACCGCCTCCTTTCTCTCCCCCTCTCAGTCTTCCTCAAGACAGCCTCTTAATGCAGGTGGTGATATCACCTCAGGGGACATGTAACTTACGGGATGTGGCAGGGAGGTGTGGCCAGCTGACCTCACTTCCAGGGATCCTCAAAGCCTGAAAAATTATTTCAGGGGTTCCTCCACCGTCAAAAGGTTGAAAAAGGCTGATCTACATTAAGGAGGCATCTGTTATCCAGTATCTATTAATAGCTGGGCTTCAGTCCCGTTCATTTAAACCCAAAATATCTTGCAATTAAACAAGTCAAAACCAAAACACTTATGCTGGTGAGTTTTCCACAGTGTGTGTTCCTAATTAATATTCATAAAGACGAAACCATTGCAGTTTCAAACCTTTAATTACCTTGCTGATATGTCTGTGACAGGAATAAAGGCAAGTGTCATTTCAACGTGACTTGGGAGGGGAAAAAAACTAAATCATAGTGGCAGAGAACCCTTTGCTGCCTGGATAAGCACAACATATTGAGCAATTAATCCTAATGTTGCAGTCAAGGATCTAATAATTCTAACCAATCATGGCTAAGTTAAGCTCCACTAGATTTGCAAGAAATAGATCAGCATGCGTGTGACTTTTCACATCAATTGTCTTCCACAATCCAGCAATTTCCCCCCTTACCTTATTTACGTAGAATGTCTTAGAACATGATGTTGTTTTGCAGGTCTTACATATGGTGTCGTTTTAGACACAACGACAATTGACTCTTTCAGGCTACACTTATGTACCCGGATTCAAAAGGTAGTTGTGGGAAAATATTTATCATCCGTCAGATGCTATTCAATTGGTTGGAGAATTACAAATGTGACTTTTCACTGAGGAAAACAGAGCAGAAAAGGGCCCCAGCCCCAGCCCCAGCCCCAGCCCTGATGGAGGGAGGAAACAAGAACAGGCTGAAAGTAAGGGCCATTGGCTTAGAATCATAGAATCATAGACTTGGAAGGGACCTCCTAGGTCATCTAGTCCAACCACCTGCACTATGCAGGACACTCACAACCCTATCGCTCATCCACTGTAACCTGCCACCCCCTTGAATCTTCACAGAATCAGCCTCTCTGTCAGATGGCTATCCAACCTCTGTTTAAAAATTTCCAACGATAGAGAACCCAACACCTATCAAGGAAGCCTGTTCCATTGTGAAACCGTTCTAACTGTCAGGAACTTCTTCCGGATGTTGAGATGGAATTTCTTTTGAATTAATTTCATTTCATTGGATCTGGTCCGTCCCTCTGGGGCAAGATAGAACACCTGTGCTCCATCCTCTATATCAGTGGTCCCCAACCTGCGGGCCGCGACCCGGTGCCGGGCGGCGAAGGCCATGGCGCCGGGCCGCGGCTCCCTCTCCCCGCCCCCGCCCCGCAGTAAAAAACTTCCCAAGCCGCAAGCTTGCGGCCCGGGAAGCTTCTTACTGTGGGAGGGCGGGGAGAGGGAATCAGGGCTGGGCTGCGCCCGCAGGTGCGGCCCGATATGCGGGCGCGGCCCGCAGGTGCGGCCTGATGCGCGGGCATGGCCCGCGGGGTGCGGCTCGATCCGCGGGTGCGGCCCGCGGGCGCGGCCCGGTGTGTGGCCGTGGCCCACGCGGGTGCGGCCCGATGCCTTGCCGTTCCCCAGCCACAGAAAGGTTGGGGACCACTGCTCTATATGCAGACTTTTAAATATTTGAAGATGGCTTTCAGATCCCCTCTCAGTCATCTCCTTTCCAGGCTAAGCAGACCTTCAACCTTTCCTCATATGTCTTGGTCTCCAAACCCCTCACCATCTTTGTTGCCCTCCTCTGGACATGCTCCAGTTTGTCTACATCCCTCTTCAACTGTGGTGCCCAAAACTGAACACAGTACTCCAAGTGAGGCCGAACCAGAGTAAAGCGGTACCATCACCTCCCATGACCTGAATACGATACTCTGTTCGATACATCCCAAAATCCAATTTGCCTTTTTAGCCATGCTGACTCATGTTCATTGTGTGGTCTACTAAGACTCCTAGATCTTGAGGCAGTGGAAGTTGGTGCTTGCCTGCCTCAATTAAAACTCTCAGCCTAGCCTACCATATGTGGTTGCTATGAGGATAAAATGGAGGAGAGGAAAACTGTAAGCTGCTTTAGGTTCCAACTGGATGACATGATGAGGTATACTTGGGGGAAATAAGTAACAATGACAGTATGACAAAAATGCCTAACAGAATTGCTTCAGTCCTAAACCTGCTTACTGAGGAATAAGTGCAATTTAACTTATTGGAACTCAATGGGATTCCGTGGGACTTGAGCAAACATTCTTGGGTTGGTACAGCAGTTTCAGAGGTCTTTCCATAAGGCCTGGGGACTGAAACCTGGGCCTCTAGTCCATAACATTCCACCAGTTCATGATCCTGCTTCACTTCCTCTCAACAGTATAATTTAACCTTAGTTTGTTGTCTTGAAAAAAATAATTTCTTTCAAGTGTGCAGGTGCCCTTCTATGATCAAGGTCTGTTTGCTACAATTAGTTCAGAATGCTCCCCCAATCTTCTCCATCTAGATATGGATCCTTGGATGGTGGGAGTCAGTCTGAGAAATTCCGATAAGATTATAAGAGACGAAGATTTATGATCCTGTTAGTTATCTTCCCAAAGTAGGAGCAACTGCAGTTGGGCTCCTTAGTTTTAGGAGGTCTGGTGAGAAGATCAACAACACAGCATTACTCCAGCTTTGAAGAACGAATGCATCTAGAATCGGAGCTCTATAGACGCTAGGAGGGGGAGCAAGCTTTTTTATGGGCTGTGTATGTCAATTCGCCACAACAGATGAGTAAGTATTCATATTTGCAGCACTTAAAAGCAATCCCGTCCTGGTTTTGCATGCCCTTCTAGTCACAGAAAATGAAGGACACCACCTGTCATCTCTTGCCGACCCGTAACATTTCAGTGCCATCAAGGATTGCCTCTCTTGATTGAACTAAGCAAAAGTCCTAGAGGTTTTCTGTCAAAATGTCTTCAAAATGATGCTCTCTGTGATGAGAACGAATATAACTCTGGGAAACGACTATTCATACTTTGTGCACCTAGAGATAACTCTGAGAAAGGAATATTCATACTTTGTGCATTTATAGAGAAGTTCATTAAATTGTAAAATCCGTAGTACTGTTTGCAGAATATGCTGCATAATGTGTTGCCATGAAATCAAAAATTAAAATGTTGTTTTAATAAGCAAGTGTATCAGGAGAGGTTGAGGAGATAGCATGCCATGCTGGATAATTTTCAGAGGACATCATATTGGCCTGCAGTAAAACAGCTAGATTCAAGTCCGGCAGCAACAAGATTTTGGAAGTACAAAGTTTTCGGAGTCAAGGTTTGATGAAAGGCACTTTGACTGTCAAAAGTCAAATACCCCCAACATCTTGCTGGTCTCTAAGGTGCTACTGGACTCCAGTCTAGCCGTCATGCTGGTTAACAGACTGAACTGGAACCCTAAGCTGTGTATTCAAATCTCATCTTTGACATCCTTTCACTCAGCCATTTTAGGCAAGTCTTTCTGTTAGCCTTCAGCAGCCGGCTCAAGGTTGACTCAGCCTTCCATCCTTCCGAGGTCGGTAAAATGAGTAGCCAGCTTGCTGGGGGGTAAACGGTCATGACTGGGGAAGGCACTGGCAAACCACCCCGTATTGAGTCTGCCATGAAAACGCTAGAGGACGTCACCCCAAGGGTCAGACATGACTCGGTGCTTGCACTGGGGATACCTTTATCTTATTGTCTCCCATGCAGGGGAGATTATTTAGCACATAAAGCTGTCTTATCATGACTCACTCTACTTTTTAATCTCGCTGAGCATTGCCTCCTCTGATTGGCCGTGGTTTTTTCTCAAACAACAGGAACAAGTTGAGGAAGTCCTGTATTATTATTATGACTTATCATTATACTATTATACTTCAGGTGACTTCACGGGTATGCTAAGGTTCTGCTAACTTTGGTAGGAGAACTATTATCCAGGCATTGGTTGCTCTATCATTAAACCTTTGGAAATTTGCGCCCTCCCCAAAATCCATGGAGTCTTCTCATTCAGAATCATACCTCAACAATTGAATCTTCTCAGAGTTGGAGAGAGCAAATACCAAGCTAAAGTAGATAGCAGCCTATGAAACCTCATACTTTGTATTTTTTTCTAAAAAGTCTCAAAGGATTTTTAAAATAAAAATGTTATAAAGTAAGTGTTTATTTGCCCATAAATTTGTTGTAATAGGACAGGAGGCTGCCCCTGGAAGAGAAATTGGTTAGCCTCCTCTTAGTCCTGTATCACTCAGGGCAAAGGATGAGTGCAAGTAGCTTTACAGCTGGATCAGTGGCCCCAGTCACCCAACCATATCTCTGGAGTAACTGGATGTCTCAACTGTAAGACTTGCAACAAGGGTGTCAGGTGCAAAGGGGAACAGGTCTGCTGTCCCTGAAATAGCTGTGGAGAAATATATTTCAGCAGGCAAAAATGGTCTAGCAGGAGAAACAAAAGCTCCACCTGCTGATGTTCCCCCCTTTAAGCAACAATTAAAGATCTAGAAGTCTCACACTGGGACACCCTGATACCAACCCACTTGAATAGCTGCCAGGCACACATTAGGGGTCCGAAATAGGCACACAGGTCACTTGACTGCTTCTCCCCCAACCCCTGATTTTCTTTTTTAAAAGACCAAGCAGAAGGTAACAGCATAGTTTGACCACAACCATCTCTTTTTAACTTGTTTATTTTCAACCTTAATTGTGGAAGAGCTTCATCATGGAGAAATTACTGCCCAGTTACATCCAGTTATCAGTGATTCTCATAATAATAGTGTCAGGTTCCTAATGAATTATTCTTTCCTCAGTGGAATCATACCAATGACAACAGCAGCTCTTGTGGGTGAAAGGGTAGCAAGAGATTAGTGCTTCTCTGTAAGTCACCGGCCTCAGAAGTTTTATCCCCTATTGACCTTTCCTGCAGAGAACCTTGGTATGAAGTAGCCAGCCTGAAACCCCATTAATGGCACTTGAAATTCAGAAACAAAAAGGCCAATGTTCAGAGCACAGCAGGTATACAATGCTGCCAGAATTGTAAGTAAGTAAGAAGAAGAATCTCAGGTCTAACTCATGAAATGTGATATTTTTATAGACTAAGAGTTCAAAGGGTGACAAAATGCCATTCCTGATTTTTTTTGGGGGGGGGGCTTTAGAGAGGCATGTTTTGTGTGACAACTTGGAAGAAAATATTTTTTTGTTTTGCCTGCACGTTTGTACACCTATTCGTTGCTCTAGGCAATTTGCTTTAAAAAAAAAAAAACATCCCCAGGAGAATGGAGAGGGAGGTGGGTGCAAGGGCGGGACATTGGAGGTGGAGATAGTGCTTCTTCACCTCCAAACATTTCTTTAGCATGTGGCCTGCTGGTTGTTCTCCTGTAGCTTCTGCTTTTTAGGTTGGGGAATCCACTTTAAGCGATTCACCAGCTAGCGCTTTAAAATAGAGGATGTAGCTAGCAGTTTGCTCCTTGGACGCTGGATGTTGGCAAGGTCATGCCAAAAATGTAGCATCTTCACCAGGTAAGCATTTCACTATGGTCCATTCCTCACAATTTTAATGTAGCAGGAGTGTGGCAAATTGTAATTGCTACTAATATGCAGTTATGCACGCCGTCGTACACAATCTGCCACACTCCTGAAACAGTCCCGCTAAAAGCGCTTCGTTGTAGCGCTTCCAGGGAAATCCCAAAAAGTGGATTCACCCTCTGGAAAGCGCTACACTCTTGCAAACAATCTGCAATCTCCAAAAAGTTCTGTGCGTTACCATTGTTGCGGTTTCAGCAAAGTCCCTCCTCCTGGCTCGATCCTCTGAACTTCTGGCGAAGCAATCACCATTTTTTTTTCTCGGAGCGAGCGGAGAGCAACGAGCCGGCGAGCCTTCATTCACCCAGCGAGGCTTCTCCGGCTGCAGTCCCTCCACAGAGCTGCTTCAAAGCTCCCCTCAAGTCACCAAGCACAACACAGCCCCGTTTGCAAGTTCCCTTTATTTTCGGCCGAAAATCGCGCCCATCCACTGGGGGGGGGAATGTTTTTTTCACTTGGGGGAGTGTGGCAACGATGAAACGGCAGCTCACACGCTAGCTGCCAGCTAGATGGGTCTCTACATTAGGAGGAAGCAAGGAATCATGGAATCAAGGCATATTGATTGAAGGTCAAATGGCATTAACAGTTTATTGGCACTGGGGTGTCAACTCTCTGCTCTGAATTTACTTTGAAGATATGGAACTGCATTCTGTGGGAAAGTATTTTGGCATGCAAAATGTGTAATGAGGGGTCTGTCAGGAACCTAGGTTTTTCTTAGCGAATCATTCTTAGCAATACCTTTCTATCACAAACACACCTGCAGTGCTCTCTGTGGACTTCAATAAACAACTCAAGAAATGCCTCAACTTGTTTTTACAACTCTTGGTGTTTCATCTAGGCTCACGACAGCAACAATTCAAAAGGTGTAGGTCAATATTCAGCATTGTCTTCCTGTAAAGATTTGAACCTGCTATGTCATGTCCTTTAGTTTTCATTTTTTCAGTCAGTAATGTTAGAACTAGAATCATGGACAGAGCATTAGACCTGGTTTGTCTGATAATTTGATACTGTGCATTGCAGTTAAAGGATGCCTGATAATGGAAAACTCCAACTGAGAGGTCGGATCCTGCCTTTCAGTTAACCTCTGCCCTGAAATAGCTACAGAGAGTGCAATATTCACTCTGCTTGAAATGATCTGATCATACCTCTTTTTGTTTTCAATGTACTTACTACCGTCTACTGTTTAGGATTGCACTGCAAATGACTTGATTAACTTTGGTACTATTGTAACTTTGGTACTATTGTAAAATGTAATGCTACTACATTGTTCAAGATATCATTCTGCATTTAAAAAAATGCAGTGTCACAAATTTCCCCCGAATGTAGACATATCTGTTCAACTGGAAGAGGCAAAACATTCCACCCAATTCTTCCCAGCATTCCTTTACTTTCCAAAAGATGTTAAGAAATCTATCTAGCCATAATCCAAAGATCAGTATGACTTGTGTTTGGTTCTGGTAGCTTCTGCATTGCCGGGGGGGGGGGGGGGGAGTAGCCTGAAATCCATGTTTGTGTACTCACTTCAATAGTTACTGAATATTAATCTTGGCATTACAAGATGCGTGGGGTGGGGGAAAGAGAATTTAGACAATAAGGCACTCAGATTAAAAGCTGTGCCCGCTATACAGACTCTGTGGAGCTTGGAGTACAGCTCGACTTAGATCAATTATTTCGACTAGACCCCTTGTAAAGAACAACAACTTTCTGCAATGTGTATGTACGTGTGAATGTTAATGTATGCCCAGAAAGTGAAAGGGAACAGTTTTAAAATTTCAATTGCTTGCTTGCCAGTGCAGTCTGACATTTGAGTTGCAAGGGGAGGGGAGGGGAGGCTTTTAGGGACAAGACTCTGTTTTCAGTGAGGAAGGAATGAGGAGCAAAGAGATCGCTCCAGGAGAGAAAGCAAACAAAGATATTATGAAAGAATTAATAGGAGCATTTAGAAACTGTGAAAGCAATAACTTAGAGATGAACTGGCATTCAGGCACTTGACTTTGTGTGAGCTGCCATTCAAATATAACCATCCTGAGAAATGCCAAGGCAAATTAAATGTTTTGCAGTATCGGAGGGAATTACAGCCAGTGTTGCACGTGGTTTTTCAGCAGACAGTATTAAGAAACTCAGTAGGACTTACTGCCAGGTAAGCATATATAGGAATGTAGCTACAAGGCCTTGAAAGCATTAACATTCCAACATCCTTTATTCTGGGGAAATGATGTGTGGGCTGTCTCATGTAGTTAGCAGGATGAATTTAACTGGTTGCACTAAACAGCCTCTCTCAACTATTTATTCTTGGGAAATCCCTGAAGCCCTCTCCAGGCTTTGAGAAGCACCAGAAGTGGCATGATCGTGCGGAATATCGTTGTAGAGTATACACCAACCTGGGGCTCCTCCCCTTCCAATGTACACACCCATCCGCAGCTCCTCCCCTTCCTATCCCCTCCAGGCCCATCATTGGCCCTTTGGGAAGGGAGGGATGGGTTGATATAGTCAAATCACCCCATACATGATTAACACATTAAAAATATATATATCCAAAATAATTAACTCCCATCCATTCAGGAAACTCTTTCCAGGGCTGTCAAGAAACCCCAAAGTTTCATGAAACCCTTCACAGAATCATAGAGTTGGAAGGGGCCATACAGGCCATCTAGTCCAACCCTCTGCTCAACGCAGGATCAGCCCAAAGCATCCTAAAGCATCCAAAAAAGGGGGTATCCAACCTTTGCTTGAAGACTGCCAGTGAGGGGGAGATCACCACCTCCTTAGGCAGCCTATTTCAGCCTATTCCACTTGTTGAGAATGTCTGCACTAAGAGCTATACTGGCTTTGAATTAACTGTAATGGTAAGTCAAACTGGATTTTGCTCCAAGTTCCGATTTTTGCTGCTGAGGTACGACATTTTTATTTAAAGCTGTAAAGCCATTACATTTCAAAAGCTTCAAGAATGGGCCCTGAAGCTGCAGCATGCTCTAATAGCAATGTATGTGGACTCATGCTCTTTACTAAGGCAACAAAACTGCCCCGCCCACCAGCAAGAGGACAGTTTCTGCAATGTTCCTGCAGTGCGTTTGCTCAATGCCAGTTTGCTCTCCAGTATCCCTTAAATTGTCAAAGGAGCCTTCTCAGATAGTGGACCTTGCAGAAATTCTGTCAATTATCTCAAGAACCAATCTATCTCTGCTGCAGATCGGCTTTACGACATAAGGCTTTATTACTGTGGTCCATATTTCTGTGGCCGGAATTTGTTTCTGGCTTAAATCATATGCCAATAAAGGAATCTGAATCTGACCTTCACAGTGTGACAGAAGACAAGCTGTGGCAGCAATTCTGTGGCAGGCCCCACCTCCTGGGGCCAGCAACCATATGGTGGCTGCACTCGCCACACAGCACCTGAATTTGAGTCTGCAAGCACACGGAGTCTGCGAGCATTTTTGGTTGGGGACCCCTGAGCTATGGGACAGGGGGGAATTAGGATCTGAGTTGCACACTGTGGGATGCGCACCCCAGTCTGAGTTCTGCTTACGTACCTCTCTCCTTGTGGGTTAACTGCACAAGGGAAGGACTGCATGAGACCCAACTTCACCTCCTTCTTTGCTATCCCTTCATGAACAAGGTAAATATCTTTTTTCATCAACTGCTTCTGGAAGCCTTTCAGATCACTGAAACCAGCTTTCTTCTCTTTCTACTGAGATACTCTGAGGTCCATTTACATTTCCCACAACGGACATCCCTCTCTCTTGAATCATTGTGGTGAGTAAATTGGAATTGGAGACAGACATAAGCTTGAAATGCATGAAAGCCAACTTTGCACTGGAAATGTGGACCTATGGCTGATAGCATAGCTTGTGTAAGGACCCAGAAAGTGTTTATGGGCAAGGGGATATGCAGACAGAAATGCTGGTTTAGGAGTTCATTCTCTTAGTTGCTATGCTACACTGGCAATTATGATACCGGCCTTTGGAATGGATTCATTCAGCAGTTCAGGAGGAAGGTACTAAACTTGTGTTCATCTGGGTACCAGCATTAGCTTGCTCTCTCTGCAGGCCAGCTTGGTGTGGTAGTTAAGAGCAGCAATTTCTAATCTGGAGAACTAGATTTCACTCCCTGCCTCTTCACATGCAACCAGCAGGGGCTAATCACAGTCCTGTTAGAGCTGTTCTCACAGTGCAATGTCTGTCACAACTCTCTCAGCCCCACCTCCCTCACCGGCAAATGTAAGCCACTTTGAGACTCATTCAGGAAGTGAAAAGCTTGGTTTAAAAAACCACACTTCTAATATTCTTTATATCTGCAGGTGACACCAAAGGCAGGAGCTAGGCATCCATCTTGGGAGCAAAGATGGATCAATCAGACTAAACATACCTGGCCATTTGATGTCAATCTATCTAGTTCTGGACCAGCCACCAAGAGGTAATAGCAGAAGGTGGGATGAAAACCCAAGCTCCCAAGAAACAGTACAGAAACAAAAAAGCTATCCCCATAAGACAACTATCATTCCAAGAAAGAGATGGTAAATAATACTAAGGACACAAGATCTTAGAAGACATAACGTTGACAGTCCAATTTTGGCTACACAGTGGCAAAGGAAGTGTGCAGCAGAAACACAGAAGCTGTCAACTTTATGTGTCAGCTTGACCTAATAACGGCAGAGTGTATGTAGAGAGGCCTGCATTCTTCTACATGGCCACTTATTTTGCTTTTTGCAATGGCAGAGACCGTCTGCATAAAGTGATACAAGGAAGATCTTTATCCTTTGTGACGTTAAAAACCCCATCATTTTTTAAAATTGGTATTTTACAGCTATTTCACTCAGAAAACCATCCAATTAATGCAGCTTTTCATCATTGAGAAACCTTGAAACATTCTTCAGGCTTCAAGAAACCCAAAAAGTGATGCGATCATGCAGAATATGGTTGGGACTGGAAAGCATAGCTGTGTACACTCTCTTCCCACCCCCCTCCAGGCCCATCACTGGCCATTTTGGGAGGGGTGAGAGGGTTGACATGACCATATATGACCATAAAGGTAAAGGTATCCCCTGTGCAAGCACCGGGTCATGTCTGACCCTTGGTGTGATGCCCTCTAGCGTTTTCATGGCAGACTCAATATGGGGTAGTTTGCCAGTGCCTTCCCCAGTCATTACCGTTTACCCCCCAGCAAGCTGGGTACTCATTTTACCGACCTCGGAAGGATGGAAGGCTAAGTCAACCTTGAGCCGGCTGCTGGGATCGAATTCCCAACCTCATGGGCAGACAGCTTCAGACAGCATGTCGCTGCCTTACCACTCTGCGCCACAAGAGGCTCTTATATGGTCATATCACCCCATAAATATTTAACAGATTTTAAAAAATATATATATTAAAAATTAATAAACTCCCACCTATTGGGGAAACTGCTCCAAAGCCATCAAGAAATCCAGGGTTTCATTCAACCCTGGTTGAGAAAGCCTAGATTAATGCATGCTTTTAGGCAGAGTTGCTTGCTGTATTATCTATTCAGAACTAACATACAGATGCTGCCAGGAGATGCCCACTTCTGCCTTCTTCTAGTTATGAGCATACTAAAGTACACTCCAAAAAATAGATATAAGTAATAAGCATGATACTTATTTCTAAGGCAGAGAGTAAGTACTCCTTGTACTTCATGTAACTAGTTTAAAGCATAACAACGGACAAGAGTTGTGGACCATCTGCTGCAGAAAGAACAGAAATCACACACAAATGATACCACAGGTAAGCCATGTTACCTTTATTCTGTTGTGACCTTCCCTGCTGCAAAGGACCTGCAAGGCCTCAGATGGGAGAGAGGGGAGGGGGGATGGCATTGCCTTCTTCCTGGCTTTGTATCTGCTGCTTTTTCACACTAGACTCTTCATGACCTTGTTGCAAACCCTACTTAAATATGGCAGCCTTCCAATCTCCTCCCCTACATTCCTTCACTCAACCAGAAATGTCCTGAAGCCCTGGCTCAGCTGCAGGTGGCTCTCTTTCCCAGGCGGGGCTTGCGGAAGTTACTGGCTCCAATTCCTGAGCCTAGAGGCTGCAGCCCTGCAGTGCCTGAGCTGGACACTTGCTTGCTTGCTGCAACCGCCAGTAATGAATGGTTTGTCTCAGCCAGGGTAAGCTGACCTTGCAAGGCTAAGGATGGTCCCATTGCTGGACAGGAGAGAGGACATCCAGATCAGTAGCAGAGTTGGTCTGGGTTTTCTCAAGGCAAACAAAGTGCAGTTGTGCAGCTTTCCCCCTTCATTTCTGAAGACATTTATCCGCTGAACGAAAAATGCAGCTTCTCGGGGTGTTATTTTTAGTTTCATTAGAATTAAAAAACATAATTCTAATTAATTCACTTCAAGAGATCATGACACTGTAGCAGAATGCCTTTTTATGGGTGTTACGCTGTTCTCTTTCCTTATAAACAAGGTGCCACAAAGACTAATGGGTGAATTGGAGCATAAATAACTGCGGAATAAATAACTGCTGAGTCAGAGTTTAACAACAGATTAATTGAATATAAAATATGCCATTACGGCTGTTGTGAATGGTCACTGTGCTGATGTTGTACTTTTGAGTTTTGCATAGAAATTTCACAATGACACATTCCATTGTTCTCTCTTTCCCATGTGTGTAGTTATTATCTGTCAATTGATGATTTTCAAGAGCTCCCCTTTGTTTTGCCTGCCCTGCGTTATCTAGTGAGTGGTGGCAATGTCGTACAGGCCTGGTCAAGAGATTGGTTAGGCTGTAATTTGTTTCCATTTTTGGAAAGTTGCTATAGTGCTGGGGAAGAAGTTTCCTTGCTGGCTGAACAAACTTAGTTGCTGGAACAGCATGCCAAAGGGGAGAAGGAGAAAAAGATGCCTAGCTAAGGTGACCACATTGTCCCACTTTTGGAGGGATATCTGGGGGCACCTGGCAAATTGTACTCATGTTGAAATTAAAAATATATATATTGCAATACTATTTTTGCTTCATATAGAAGCAAACTATTTTGTTGCTTCATATAGACCAAATTTTTAATCAAGAACCCCCCCCCCCCATCAATGGTCATTTTAGGCTTAGCACATCTGAGCACTGTTTTATGAGTAGATGAATCAGTAGTAACCCTGGATTGGATATGGTCCAAAGCACTGGTAGTCATGCTTGTTAACAATAACCTGCTCTAATTTATGGGCAATTGGTGCTGATCTGCCATTAAGAGAGCCAGTTAACTTGCATATTGGTGTCCCATGACCTTACAATGGGTGGGTGGATACAATGAATTCCATTATTTATATAAACTGCCTCAATAGCTTTTGTTGACACCACAATCCAAAAACATTTTAAACAAACAGCTGTAATCATAGATCTCAAGTTCAATTGTAGCCAATGCAACCATAAAAAGATATTTTAAAGAATGTTACTTTAAATATGTCTCCCTGCTCAGCCATTCGGAACCTGGCATCCAGATTGCCTTTTGATTATCTACCATGCCAACTTGTTAATGGATGTTGGACATACACCCAGGTTTCTTGCATTGGTATTAGAGTGCACATGTAGATGCTGTGTAATCCCATTTGGTTCATAATTGGCTCTTTCACTGGACAAGCACTGGGCTCAGTAGCAACTGGCAGTACATGAAAGTTGCCTTGTTTCTTAGTAATGCTGCCCAGTGGCTCCAAATCCCATTCTATCACAAAATGGATTTTGTTTCCTTTCATCATTGGCTTCAGAATGTGGATCTGGGTTGCGTGCATGTCCATGTTTTACAATGATTAAGCAGACCCAAGCAAAGGAAGACATCTGAGGGTTTTAAGGGAATGGAGCCTGAGCAAAAGACCACAATAAATAAATTAAAATTATTAAAAAACGCACCCTGTATTTCTATCTATGTAAGCCCAACATTTATGGATGATTCTTGAATTTGAAAAGATAGGATAAACAGAATGGGAATACTTTTTCTCCATAACTGGACCCAACCATATGAAAAATGTGTGACGAATGTTCAAGCCTATATTCTGAACAAGGATTTATGAAGCTTTTTAGTGGATAAAAAGGTCAACAGACCATGCAATTTGTAGAATATACCAATGCACACTTCCACTGTTACACAGGATTATCAATGACTTGCCATCATATTATAACACTTAAATTTTTCAATGTTATAAATATTTTATTAGAATAAAAAAAATACATACAGATAACCATAGGATATACACACACATTTATAAGTTGAAGGAGAAATTGGTAAACTTTTCAATATGAAACAAAGTATTCCAGAAGATCTCATGGAGATAATAGAATTAGAACTTAAATTTAACAGGATGCCCATGAAAATGGCAGTACAGGAACATTTTAGAACTTTCTTGTAATAAGAACGGGAGATTCCCCTTATTGTATGAAAATGGAATATATGAAGAACAAAAGTTTGTTCCCACCCATTGGTAACTGGAAGCATCAGTAGTTTGCCATGTTAAAGAGCAAGTAGACATTGATATTATTTTACTATGTACATTATATACAGATTTTTATCCAAGAAATCTGGAAATGTTTCTCAAAGTTATAATATTATGATAGTTTTAGATATGAATGTTATAATAAAATATAGAGCAATATCTGATTTTCTTACAGGTCTATTTTCCCCTAAGGGTTCACACCTGCAATTAATATTTGGAGATGAATGACCAGATGCAATTAATACTAGGAGATGACATTTATTTCTATTGGAATTAGAAGTATAGAAAATTAAAGGGATTAAGAATAGATGTTTCTTCACTGAATTACTATGTTTCAAAACAATCTAGTAGAAAAGTCATTGCTTATAAATATGAAAATGGCAGTGGTCTAGTTAGAATCCGGAATAATTTTAAACAAAGGGGTGAAGAAATTGCAGAAGGAGCAGAAATCAAAATGGTCCAATGAAGAAGTGGCATACAGAAGGAGAATAAATTTAGGGCTGCATATTCAGATACACCACATACAATTTAGGGAGATAATATTCCCTGTTATAAGGCTCTGGTGCATTGCACCTAAAAGTGTGATGTTCTATTTTTGGGCACTTTGTTTAAAACAATTCAGTAATAAATATGGGGAACAAGGGTGATATCAAAATATAAGGAACTAAAGAAAGTATGGAAGTTTACAAAGAATGCAAGAGATAGTATAATCAAAATGAGCTAGTCCTTTCCTTTATATTATATGTTGAGAAAAGTCAAAATTAAAGTGCCTAAAGTCCTTCGCTGTCAGAGTTAGGATGCTATGGCGGCTGAATAATGTGGGAAGAACCAATCTCCACATTTTAGCTGGAAGGCGAATAAAGCTGCTTAGTATTAAGGACCAGCGCATATAGCACGTGATGCTCTTGCCTTGTGGATGCTGTCCAAAATCAGCTTTCTTATAGTGAATGATCTGCTCTGTGACTAACATTTGCTGATGGGAAGTTTAGAATAGCATGTAGATTCCCAGGACTACTTCCAGTGCAGTCCTGCTCACGGTATGGGGCCCAATCTGTATCTAGTGACCTAAACAAGTGGTTTTCCTTTCAAAGACTGTTTATGCACTGGAGGTTTCATGCTGGGCCAAAGGCTGGAGTTTTAGTCATGGCAGGTTGCCCCACCTCTTCCTGCACCCACACGGGGAGCATTTGGCCTGGTGCGCCTCATCTACCCCCAATTTGTGCTCCTGTATGGGAGCTGGGGCAGTGAAGTTCTCAGTGAATAAACGGTCAAAGAGAAGCACTGGGCTCCACAACAGTGGGAAGGCCAAGCTAGGAGACAGTGTGCCTTTCAGTGCTCTAAACTAACAGAAATGCAGCACTGTGCAGATGTCTTCTGTTTCAAGTAAGGGATCAGAAAGAGTTTTGCCAATACAGCATCTGGACGGACAATGGAATTAAGGAACAGAGATAACAGCTGTTTTAAGAATGGGATTAAAAAAAATGAGCACAAGCAACAGGACATTTATGTAGATTGGACAAAAAGGCAAAGAAGCCGCCCTTGGTAGTGAAGCAAAGTTTTTAAGATTTTCAAAAGAGGAGACTAAATATATGCTTATGTGGATACATTTATGTAGATCCAGTCCTTGATTGTGGCTTTTTAAAGAAATAAATGCAGCTCTGAGTTATCCATCAGATTCTGGTGAAATTTATGTTTTAAAATATTTAATATATGTGTTTTGGAATGACTTTGTTGCAATCTACTCAAAACAATTCCATGTTGCAAGGGAAACACAACTCGCTAAGCTTAATACAATGCTTATCCTCTTATTTTTGTCCTTTCTGAAATATGCAATGTGTAAACTCCTTTGGTTCATTACATTTTAAGGCATTTTACATTCCTTTAGAAGAAGGAACTGTTTAACATGTGTATGATCTGTTGTTTGACTTGTTCTTTTTTTTTAAATTTAAACATTAGAAGCCATAGAAAGTCTTTAAAATCAGAGTGGTAGAACCATGCATAACCGTCATTTTTGTTGTGTGTGTGGTTTTTTTGTTTTTTTAAAAAAGCACTTTTGAGAATAAATGATCCATTTGATCCTATCTGTGAAAATGTATCAACACAAAGCTGCTTTGAAAATTAAGAAAGGTATTGTTGTCATAAAGCAAGAGAGACTGTTGATATTCCATACGGCTGCACTGGAGCCCCTTGCATCCATACCTAAAAACAGATTAAAAAACAAAACAAAAGACAAAGCCATGTGGTTAGTAAGTACAAATATTCTCATTTCTGAAAAGATCTCTCTCCACTCCCTCATATCCATACATTTTCTTTGGCTTATCACTTGAGTTTCCTGATTAGCCAGGGCTTTATGTTCAAGAAATGGTTCCTACCACTCCCACCTACTTATGAAGGCATCTTAAGTAGGGTTGTGTGTCGTGGCATCTAAATCGGCCATTCCAGGCCAACACAGCCAGGGCTACACTGGGGGGGGAAGGTGCCGGTGCATAACTTGGCGCACATATGCAGGCGGGGACCTGCGTGTTTGAGCTGTTATGCGGCGCTGGCTGCGTCAGCCTGGAACGGCCGAATCAGACGCTGTCGCACACAACCTTAATCCTAAGCAAAGTTTCACTCTTTTAAGCCTACTGACCACAATCAGCTAAATGGTATATCTTGCTTAGGCTGGCACTGTAAAGCTTGCTTTGTGTGTGTTTGCTAACATCTCCTCCACATTTGTTCCCACACCATTCTGTGAATATGCACCCGCTTCCATCTGCCTCCTTGTTCTCAGTGGCGTGTTTCCATGCCACAATCCATCGTTTGGGTAAGGGTTTCACTTGCAAGATTGGAAAACATGCGCTTGGAAGCATCCACTTTTGCAGAAGCCTGTTCATGTTTCTGGATTATCATGGGAACAACTGCGCAGGAGAAGTGGCAGCAACTTTTGTCAGGGAATAAGTAAAGGGGACCTTGTAAAGTGTGCAAAACCTCAAGCAGCTTATTTTACTGGGATAACAAGCAATTCCTCGCTTGCTGCCTGTAAGGACAAGTTCCAGGCATTTGTTTTTTACTGATGCCTTTGCATTTTATCTAAATGAAGTTATATCATCTATAGAATGATTGTATTACTCTTCATGTAGACGGACCACTGGAAAAGGGATGTACTGTATACATTAATATTCATAAATATTAATCCACTATCTCGGATTGTGAGAGAGGGTAAAAAAGAACATGTAAAAATTAAAATCTGATTTCCCTATATATAGTGCTGTCTAATTTACATGGTAATTTACTAGTTCAATTGAATCAAATTTGTCATGCTCAGAAAGATGAAGAATGTTAATTGGTTTTCTTACGATAGTATTTCAATACAGTACACATGCACAGCTTCTTTCACTTTTTGAAACCAGGATGGACTGAATTTATAAAATAACATTGTTCAGCACTTTTTTTTTTGTAGATCTAAAATGCCTGGAGTAACGGGATGCTTCAAAATCCTAGTAGTACATAGCCATTAGTGAAACAGTAATTTATTAAGCGTTACAGCCACAGGCCTTAACATCATACATGGACAAATTAAGACAACAATAAAATGCAATAAAATACTGAAGTAAGAGTACAATTATAAAAATACAGAGTAGGCTTAGCCATATATAAGAGAGATAAAATACAGACGTTGTTGTTAGGTGCGAGGTCGTGTCCGACCCATCGCGACCCCATGGACAATGATCCTCCAGGCCTTCCTGTCCCCAGAATCCATTTAAGTTCGCACCGACTGCTTCAGTGACTTCAATATAGGCATATCTGGTTTAAAAACTGACATGCACAAATTGTTTCCTTAACTTAATCAATGATAGCGTGAAGGAGGTAACCCTAAGTACAATGGATGAGTATGCATCCGCCCCAAATAAAATCATCCGGTCCTCTAAAGTTCCAAGAGAATGTGGAAATGACCTGATACAGCCTGGAATAAGTGATTTCATTTAGTGGACAGTGAAAAAAGGTATTCTGTATGACTGACAGCACAAGGACAGAGATGCAAATCTAAGGGCATTTTGTTTGAAAGTGCACATTCGTGAATGCTTCTTTTTAAAAAAAATGATTTTATTGGTCTTTCAAAAAGACAAAATAAGAAAACATATAAAAAATAAGAATGAGAATAGGCATCAGTTAATAGAATTTGACCATTTCTACCTTTTGTCCTGAATTTTACATCTTAACTGGGGTACATTGAAATTATCTGTTTGATTACATAGTCCATGTAAAAATGCCAGTCTTCTCTAAATTCTTCAACTGGCCTTCTTAATGGGGCATCAGAAAGATTTACTAGATATTGTGATAGGGTTTTAACTGACTTAAAATGTGAATTCCATATAGAGAGCTTGTAGTTTTGAATTAAACAAATGTAATGACATGCCTCCTTTTCAACGACCTATTTACAGGTTCCAATGAAGTCCCAAGTTTTAACAACCTCAAAAGAAGGCAAAGAATAGAGTTGCAAGGCGGGGTCAAGACCTTAATCCAGTAGATCTCCTTCTGAAAGAACTGATGTCCATATATGACCAACTGCGTTTCAGGCACATTAGCCAGTTTACAATAAAATCTCAAGAACTTTAGATTGAACCCTCATGGAAGCTGGCAATTTCTCTCTGGTCCTTGGTGAGTGGTTTGCCTGATTTTTGTAAAAAACAAAACCCAACAAACCATACTGCAAGCACTATCCTAAGTAGAGCAATACCTTCCAGCATATTTGAGGGCCAGACTAGATGTCAGTATCAGGTTAGGTGGCAAAACATCTCCTGTTCCCCCCCAAAAAAGGGTGTATTTTTATGTTTTGATATAATAACCATTTTTCTGCCTTTTCTAATTCAAGTGGTAACTCATGAAGCAGGTGATTACTTTCAAAGCTATAAATGCTCCTACAAATACCTAAGACTGATAATGCTGCTATTCGTTATCATTTTTTAATATAAGGTATACACTGAAAAAATCATTTCCCCACATTTTTATAAGATTTATGGCATATTTTGCTTTACCTAGATAGTCATCTAAAGTATATTAGTAGGTTATTCTTTGTCTTTCCAATGAACCACAGCATGAAGAAATTCATTTTGGCATGCCGCAGTTAGGTTCATGAGAATAAATTCCTATTTTATGTGATCTTCATGAGTATCTGGACCAGGGGTAGTCAAACTGCGGCCCTCCAGATGTCCATTCGCTGGCAGGGGCTCCTGGGAATTGTAGTCCATGGACATCTAGAGGGCCGCAGTTTGACTACCCCTGATCTGGACAGACTCTTTCTTTGTAGTTTGAACTACTTAATAAATTATTTTCTGCTGAAGTTCATGATTTTCATTTGGGACACTCAGGAATTTTTCTGTCAAATGTTACCTGACAAATGTCTGCAGGGATGCCTCCTCCTTTGACCAGCCCCTGATCTGTTCTGGCTACCCTGTCTATTACAACCTAGCAGTCACATCACCTGATTTGAATCCTATGACACAGTTGTTGGGAATGGTGATATGAGTGTGGTGTCAGAAACCCAGCTGCTCCCACCCCCAGCACCAGATGCTCTTTTTAGGGAGTAGACTAGTGGTGCTATAATTATACCAATGGCTGGCTGCAGTAGTGCAACTAGGTCTTAAGGCCGCACTGCTTGTTCCCCCCAAGTGTGAAAGGACTTAGTGCAAGTGACTAACCCCCTGGCTTAGGAAGGCTAATTCAGAAATGCTGGCTTATTTTGCTAATTTACAGATGGGCATGGATCTGAAAATTCTGGTTCGAGGTTTAGGGGGTTCCCAAATCCAGGTGGCCCCACCCACTGAAACAGACTGGTCTGGTTCACACCTCCCCACTTAGAAACAATGGGGGAAAAGTAAAATAGCATGCTAAAATGGCTTCTGGGAGAAGAAGGTGTCTCCCCAGTCTGAATGTGTGTGGGGGACACATGATCCCTCCACACTCAGACCAGGCTCCCAGGAGGTTTATACTCCTAGTTAAGCTTGTGCCATTCGGCCGCTTTGGCGGCCATTCCCTCCGGACGCAGCCGGCACTGCACCACGAGGGGGAGGGTGGCGCAGGCAGCGGTGCAATGGTGGGTGCAACCACGCAGGCACGGAATTCCGCGCCTGCGTGGTTGTGCCTGCTGTCACGCCGCTGCAGGCACCACCCTCCCCCCCCCCGTGGTGCGGCACCGGGCGCGCCTGGAGGGAACGGCTGCCAAAGTGGCCGAATCACACAAGCCTACTCCTGGTCCCCCAAAGAGTGCATATAACAGCTGATCCTGTGGAGAGCTGAATCATCTGTCAAACAGATGATCCTGCAAAGCATTCAATTGCCACAGGATCAGCTTGGGGTCTGCAGCATCAGCTTGTGATCAGCAAGGAGGGGGCTAGCCCAGAATCGGGCCAGATGGCGGGAGCTGACAGATCATTGCTGACCATGCTGGGGCTAGTTCCCTTTGCTGCTCAGTTTAAACTGAGCTCCTGGTGGAGGGGGGCTGTATCAATCAGCAGTCATTTCAGTATGCTGGTTCCCTTCCCTCCCTTTGGAAGTGGGGGAGGGGAAGTGAACTGACATGCTGGAATGTCTTGCAGTCATTTTAGACTGACAGCTGAGCTTTTGCACCCATCTGTTGTCAGCCCCAAATGGCTGCCAGCTGAACAAGAGAAAAGTCCATGAAAGGTTCAGGGGGCAAAACCCATGGCGTTTTGTGCTGGAAATGGCGGTATAAAAATGCAATCAATCAATCAATAAATGGTCATATGATAAGTATTTATGATATGACCATTTATTTATTTACTAGCTTCAAAGCCCGTTCCAAAGATCGGGCCTTGAAAGTGTCCCCTCCCATGGCCAGGCAGCTTAATGTGGCTTTGGGCCGTAGCTCGCAGCTGGAGCAAGTGGGGTGGGTGGGTCTGGCCAGCTTGTTAGCAGGCCCGGGACAGAGCTCCTTAGCTGGCAGTCAGCAGGCCTGGAAGCCCTCATTAGCAGGCCCTGCTTAGCAGGCCGGGAGACCCTTGTTAGCAGGCCCTCCATCAAGACCCTTTGCCCAGGGCCCTCTCCCCTTACATGCTGCTGGCTCCAGGCACTGAGGCACAACTGAGAGGAAAGAAATTAGAGTTTAATGATGGACAGCAGGAGCTGCAGGGGCAGGGCCAATCAGGGTGGCCCTATTCCAACTTGGACAGCCAAACATGTTCCACGCCCAGGCTGTTTCACAAATATATAGAGGAACCATGGCTAAGAATTTATTTATTTATATAATTAAAAAAAACAACGAAGTTTCACACATTTGGGAAACCCTCCCAGGACCATCAAGAAACCCAAAGAACCTGATGCAAAATCACGACAACGGATTAGATTAATTCCTGTTATTTCCTAAATATAAAAACACTGCAAGATGTCTAATAGACCCTGGAGTAAATTTCAAACAGTAAACACAAATTTCTCAAAGGTGGTGTCATATATAATACCAACAAACCATTAGTTGTACTTCTCCAAAATTCTGTTCCCAGGGTGGGCCTCCTTTCAGAATGGCAAAAAGCCTAAGGGAAGACCCTGTGCTTCTACTTAGACTTTTTGCCAGACTGAAAGCAGGTTCCCCCTTGAGAACAGAATTTTGGAAAAGTCTCTTTGCCACTGAGGAAAACATCCAGAAAGCGGTTGTTACCACATGGCACTTTGGTACAAACTACAAATAAATTAGAAAAAAGAAAAACAGACGAGAATAATCTTTTTTCATTGGTTTGCTGCTTACTTTAATTGTATTCTATTCATCCTATTCTTTGTGATTTCTGTGTTTAGATTGAACGGGCTGCTTGATTGTTTTTTGACCCTAAAGGTAAGCCACAATGCTCTTCTTGGTATGGCACATGCAGCCATAAGAAGCCTCCATATAAGGATATCTGGTAAACTTACTTGCTAGTTTAGGTATTTTGATCCGCTCGCTGCTAATGCCATCCCCCCCATCAGTCACTGCTTTCACTTCTATAATGTAGTCATCATTTAAAGGGAGCAGAAGTTCTGCAGATGTTATGTTTGTGATTAAGGTACTCAGCCGATTCTGACTGCCAGTCTTATATAAAACCTGCAATATAAAAAGCAAATAAAATCAAACTCCCAACTTTTATGATATTATTTTATCTACAATAAACTTTCAGTCCAGGTGTAGAAAAAAATAAGATTCTTAAAACAGAGAGAGTGGTACATAGTAGATTGTACAGAAGGAACAAAATACATAACATTAATCACATCCTTTTATCCCTGCTTTAATCTAGAATGGCAAACTATATAATGGTTACAAATGAATAATATATTCTGTGGAGTTTCTCAGTAATGGGACTCTTCTATAAATTATTGCTCCATTTGGCGCTTGTCATTACCTGGATCAACCGTTTAAAGCTTAAAGTAGGGAAACAGGAGTGCTAAAGCAAGTATTCCTTTTTAAAAAATAATGAATTATGGTCTACGCTGAAAAAGTCTGTGTATACGAAGTAATTATTCTGTCATGCAACTAAACTGCATATTTCTTGCCGCATTTTAAATATTTATGCAATTTATAACAGCATCGTGAGTTTTCACTGGCAATAAACTTCACTTTGAGATACCGTTATCTTAGATGGGATTCTGGCAAGAGCCCAAGGGTTGTTGTTTTTAAAATAAAAAACCCTAAATAAATAAATAAAACACTGTTTGGTCATGAATGCGGACTGTGGCTGTTCAGATTTCTGTGTGAACATCTTGACCGAAGCAGCTGTGTGGATAGATGAAAGACAGGTAACCATGAAAAGGAAAAATGTCTCCCCAAAACCACTTTAAAGGGTATCTAAAATCGGGTAGTTAATATGGCGAGGGTAACTACTTTTAAAAATGGGAGCTTTGATTCAAAAAGTTTATACCCTGGAAATCTTCTTGGTATTTAAGGTGCTACTGGATGCAAATCTTGCTCTTCTAAATGTAGTAATTTTGCATCCTCTAAAAACTTTGTTTTGCTTTCCATTTATATTTCTCATATGAATCCATGGTAAATCAACCGTTTGTTTAAATACATGGGATTATTGAGACTTTTGAAATTTAAAAAGAAATCTGTGGTAAGAGCTGGTTGGAGACCAATATGAAGCTTCAAGCAAATAGCTGATGTCTTCTTCTGTTAAGCGCAGAGGCGTATTAACACAGCATGTTCCCTAAATTATATCACATACATTCCTCTGAAATAGGAGAACAATGTATAATGAACTTTCAGCAGCTTTTATACTTTGCCTTCTAAGGTATCTATGAGAAGGGTGACAATATGGTGATGTTAAATCTACCAGACAATTTACTTGATTACTGCAGGTGAAAATCTGGCACTTTTTTGTTCCGTGCTGAATATTACAATTGAGATGTTACAAAAGAGGAGTGTGGGAGCAGGAGAAAGGTGTTTCAAACATTTATACAAAAATGGATACTGTTAGCAAGATTATATGCTTGCGGTCACACTTGCACTTACCTTATAGCCAATTACTTCTGACTCATTTTCCATGGCGTGCACCTGCTCCCAATTCAAAACGATCCTGGAGTCTGTGACGTTCCACACAATGTTTCCTGGAGGCTGGCTGGGCGCTTGAAATACATAATGAAAACATGATTTTAATTTACTTGGCATTAGAGATTTATTATGCGGAAGCCAATAATCGTCCAGGTAATTGGCTGTCATCATTTGCTGGATGTAAGAGCACTCACACAGAGCACCATCATTTGTACACTACAACCATTTCCCAAAATTTGGAGAGCTGGCAGTATTATTTTACAAGCTGATGCTAGGCCTCCCATGAAATATACCTAGGGAAATGTTAGCCTGAACCTTATCAGTAAACATTTTGCAGCATATATACACTTCATTCGGAAAACTGTAAGCCTGCCTTCCACCCAGTAATGGCAACTCAAGCTGAGTAACAAAGATAACAATCTGTATCACCACAGACAAAAATAAATCAATGCCACGATCATTTAAAACTAAAACCAGCTCTACCAAAGCTTCAGCAGAGCTAACAAAATAAAAATAAAACCAGCAGAAAACATAATAAAGGTAATACTATCCTAGAACAACTGGAAAAACAGAAGCCAGTATCTGAGAGACATTTGACAAACTACTGGATTTTATTTTTGGCAGTTTATGGTTTCCATTTTTTGCTTCTTCATTTCGGAACACACTGAATTCCCAAAATACCAAATGGGCAACCTGATAGCATTTTGGATGTACCAAAATGTGTGGCAAACTGTACACTTATAGCTGAATTTGGTCAACAGACTCTAAAACCTGAGCTTGGCTATGTACATTCAAATACTGGTTAAAAATCCACTTCCATCCTCTTCCACTGTCTCTACTTTCTAATTTGTTAGGAGATCTCTATTTTATTAAGGGCTTTAATGAAGTAATTTCTCGTAAACCTTGTTGTTTAGGATTAGATTCACCTGCTCTAGTCAGTTATGATGAAAGCACAGTCCTAACGTTGATTACAAAATGATTAGAAGACCAGGATATTTAAATAATAGGCATATCAACCCACAGGATCTGTTCACCCAATCACTGGGCCATCCCCTGGTCCTACAAATCAATGCCCCTATACCTACAAGTGTTAGATGATTACTCCCTAAAAAGGGCTTTTCTCCTTGTGCGCCTAAATATTTTTCCTTCAAACTTGGCAAGAGGCCATTTCTTTCCAATTCCCCGAAATGAGAGAAGTTTTCTGCATGGATGCAATGTACCAGATTCCCTTATCCACCTATTATTCAACTGCCCCAAATTTCAGATGTACCATCATTACCTGGGAGTTTTAATGGGAAAACTGAAGTATGTATGTACTGATGAGAAACATCTGGTGAAAATGATGTTGAGTGTAAAGGAGCCTACTTGGATAGTGGACTTTGCAAAAATTCGGTCAATTATTTTAAGGACCAATCTACCTCTGTTGCAGATTGGCTGCATGACATAAGGCACTATCATTGCTGTCCATATGTCTATCCCTGGAATTTGTTTGTTGTTTTAATTGTTCTTTTATGCCTATCAGATCTTATGCCAATGAAGGTATCTGAATCTGATAGCATCCACAGCTCATCGTGCCCTCTGAAATCAGCAGTAGTGGAGTGTCATGACACAAAGAACATCTGTCATCCAGCTTCACGGAAACATCTGGAGACCTTCAAAGTCTGCACTGAGTTGTGTCATTTTGGTTCGCATTAATGAAAGGTATGACATGGCGGTCAAAAACAATTAACAACATATCCCCCCCCCCCCAAAAAAAAAGGATGATTGTTCTTCATGCAGCTGAAAGTGTACACAAAAGCAGTACATCTTTTTGGTTTGGGATACTTAGGCACGATGGCTCTATTTTAAAAATCACTGTATCCAAAATCTACAGTATACGAGGAACTGTTCACAGGCGAAACTGTTAGACTTCAGTGTTGGAGACACTTCCAAAGCCAGTTGATGATCTACAGTATCCTTTGGTTTGTTTTACAAAGTGTTCTCCTGAGTAAATATGCATAAGTCAGTCCTGCTGTGAAGACTCACACGTACAAATTCAGAATCAATGATGTATAAATCACACAACAATATCCAATTCTAAGAAACAGATAAGATTGCCACAAAGCATGTGTTACAGAAATAAATCTCAGGAAACAGAACACAATCATTCCTTTTTGTGGAATTTATCTAAATGCCAGGAAATCCTCTTGATTCCAAGGGGAGAAATTTAAGCACATGCGGTTCTTCCACGGAAATCAATAAGACTTAAAAGTGCTGAACCTTATCTGGATGATGCCCGACTTAGGACGTGCTCACACCAATACAAGAATGAAGAGCACTGTTGTTTAAAGAAGGCAGCTGACTGTCCCAAATGCCAATGACCTGAAATCACCCCCCTCCACCTTTATTCTACAAAGGAAACAAACAAAAATTGGGGGACAAGATAAATAAGATCTCTCTTGTGCCTACTAAATCTTGCCAGCAAGGAAATGTCTCAGAAAGCCTTTCCCTTTCTATCTCCTTCCAGTCAAGAGATAATCCACAGAACCATTTCAAAAGCACTAAGGCACGGTTAATCGAGCCAGTTTTATATACCGTAGTGTGGGTGGAAGGTTCCAGCCGCCTGCCAAGAGAGAGACTGAAAGAGAGGCCTAAACTGCTTCAAAGGCGGCTAAAGGAGAGCAATACAAGCTTCCGTCTCTGGGCTTCTTACTTTTGACGATGATCCTTTCAAAGTGACTCATTGCATAGCTTTTCAAGATTAAAAAAGATAAGTTTTCAATGAAGGGCAACAAACATGAAAAGATAACTACAGTTGATACTTCAGTGATGAAGGGGGGGAAAAAAAATCTGCATCCTTGCCCTTGACTTATTTTAACCTCTCCAAGCAAAATATGCAGTTTTCAAGCTTAAATTAGGATTATAATTAAGAAGACAAAGGTCACTGAAAATGATTTTGTTTTTCAATTACTACAGAATAGGAACATTATTACATAAGTGCCTGCATTCAGCTGCAGGGGTGATTAGAATAACTGGCTTCTCCTCGCTTAATTTCTGGGCTCCTCTTCACCAGCTTCCAAATTTATATTGAAATTTACATTTCCATCTCCTCATATCACATCACAAAGTCGCAATTAAGAGACAGGCTCAATTACTACAAGCCCACTGTGAGATAATAGGCTATGATGAGAATTATGAAACTCATGCTGAATCTGAGAATGTTAGGACTGAAAGTGGATTGGTTGCCCATTCCCCTGGAGAATTCTAATTAGGTTAAATTCTTGATGTCATGGCAAAGTAAAAATTAGAGCTATATCCATGGGAGTATGTATGTAATTCATCTAATGAACTATTTTCTTGCACTGTGCTCAACCTCAGATAGCCAAAAGTAAAAGCTAATTTTAAAATACATGTTTAATGAAGTATCAGTTCCCATGATCCCCGATCCTTGGTTGCACTTTTGTGAGACAATTCAAATTTTAGCCATCAGGAAACCTCATCGTGTACAAAGTGACTACTCACCCATTACCCGATTGGCCCCCAGCCAGGACTGGCCTATCCTGGTAGTTTAGCCCCAATCAGGAAGCAGCCTTCAGACAGGAAGGGTTTAATAAGGGATCAGCTCTCCATATCTAACTTTCTGACAATTTCAGAAGTTTGCTGAGTGGAAGAGGAGCTGGCCTCAGCGCATGCCCAGCTGCTAGTAAATTGCCCTGGCCTCCTGGCCTCTTCCAACTCCAAGGACCTAGGGGGTGTTGTCAAGCTGCCTCCTCCGGGTGCGTTTTAAAGGTTGCCCAGGAAAAGCCTCTGCTCTGGGAATGTTTACTCATGAGTAAGTCATATGAGGTTTGCAATTTGCAATCTGAGAAGGGAGGAATGCTTTGGGGGTAGCCATCACAGGCAATTGCAGCAAGGAAAATAATGCTGATGTGGGTGAGACTGGGAAGATGTAGACTTTTCCTTTCCTTAGGGATACCACCCTACTGCAATCTTTCCAAGAGCATCATAAGAAAATAAATTTGAGACCAATGGCATGGAAGATGGGGAAAGAGATGATTGTGTGATTACTAAAGTTTGCCATTTGAGAAGGGAGGAATGCTTTTGTAATCTGCTCTCTCTCTCTCTCTCTCTCTCTCTCTCTCTCTCTCTGTGTGTGTGTGTGTGTGTGTGTGTGTTTGCATAGAGGGGACTGCCACACAGCCCCCGTCCCAAGCAGACCTGTCCTCCAGGGGAACTGATCTTTGCAGCCTGGAGAGGAGCTGCCATTCCAGGGGATCCCAAAATCCCAGCTAGAGGCTGGCATCCCTGATCCTCCCAGGTGTACAATGCTACAGTTACCTCCCTACCCAAGCAGCCCTTTCCACCAAGGAAACTGGTTTCTGCATTCTGGAAAGGAACTTTCATTCTGGGGTTTCACCAGTTCCCACCTGGAGGATTGCATCCCTGAACAGTGGCAGGGATACCAGCCTCCAGCTGGGACTTGGAGATCCCATTTCTGGGATTTCTCAATGGTAAAAAGTTGAGAAAAGCTGACAGACTGATTATGCATGGCAGTAGCTGTGCTATGCTGCTGCTGGTGCCTTGCAGTGGGGTAGCATGCCTCGCCACTTGCCAAAGACGCACGTGGGAAGGAATCCCTTAGCGCACATGGAAAACTCCTGATGTTGTGTGTGCACATGCACAATGTCAGAGCTGGAGGGGCAAGTGGGGGGCATGGGAGCCCCTCCGCAACAATGGTGGGAGAGTGGCATGCTGCAACCCACCATCATGCGGCGCTGCAAAGCTGACCGGGGCATTTGGTGTCCCTGTAGGTACACTGTATGCACGGGGCTGGCCTGGCAGGGCTGCGGATAGCGACAGTGGCATCATGGGGAGCGCAGAAATATCCACGTTCCCTTATCGCAGGCCATCTGAGGCCCTGATTTGGGCCAGGGCTGGGAGGTGGCTGGGATGGCGGCGATGTTATGGGTAATTGGGGATTATCTCTGAAGCCCTGTTGCTGCCAGCTCAGCCTTCCGGCCCATGCATAGAAGCAGCAATTGAGAAACTCCCTCTATTTGCCTAAATATTTTAATTGAAGGAAGAAACTGGGACAAGTTTATGACTGATCTGATGTTTATTGTTATTAGCAATTACTGCCACACAGCATTACTTTGTTTTCCATGTGGAGTCTGGCATCCTTGCACCTCAATAGGATCCAAAATCAGAGAGTCCCCACTCCCAAGTAGTCCTTTTCTCCAGGGGGACTGAGCTCTGTTGCCTGGAAATGACCTGCAATTCCAGCAAATAGCCGGGTCCTACCTGGATATTTGCATACCACAACATCTCTGGCCCATGATGCCACAGTGTGTTTGTCTCTCCCCCTCCCCCCCAGCAGACCTTTCATTTCCAGGAGCCTCGAGATGAGTTGTTATTGTAGAGTTCCCCCCTCCAAAACAGCCATTATTCCCTTGGGAGCTGATCTCTATAGTCTGCAGATGACCTTCAATTCCAGGAGATTTCCAGGCCACACCTAGCGCCCGTTGTTTCCCTGGGTGCAATGAGCTTTGCCTCTAGTAGATACCGTATTTGCCGGCATATAAGACGACTGGGTGTAAAAGACCACCCCCAACATTTCCACTCAAAATATAGAGTTTGTTATATACTCGACGTATAAGACTACCCCCTCTTCCACACACCAAATAAAACGTAAAAGGGCATCAGAAAGGGGGGGGGGGAGGAGAGAGGGAGAAAGAGAGAGAGCCATAAAAAAGAAAAGAAAGCAAGAAACTATGCTCGGATTAGTGATTAACTCCCTTCCCCCAAAAAAGGCGAGAAGAGAGGGGTAACTCTCTCTCTCTCTCTCTCTGAGGCGGCGCCTCTGTGCATTGAACTGAAACAGCTTCCTCTGCTTATTTAACTGCAAACAAAGAGGGAGCGAGCAAGTGAGCGCAGGGCAGAGCAAGGAGTAGTGTTCCCTGCGCGCCAAGCTTTCAGGCCCCAGTACTGGGCTGGCCAGGTGAGCTCTCTTCCCGAATGGGGTTGGCTTCAAAACACAAAAAACCATGAAAGGGGAAGGGAGGGGAGCAGAGGCTGGCATCTCCCCCCCCCCCACAGCATCCTCCTCCTTCTCCACTCCTTCGCCACTGACTTACCTGGCTGGCCCTTCGGGAGCTCTCTCTCTCTCCCCCCTCCCGCTTCAGAGTATTTTGTGGGAGGGAGGGCCCGTTGCTGCCATGGCGAGGTGGGGCGTGCACGCAGGCATTCGTTTGGCAGGCCCAGCGAGTTCCAAGCCGGGAGGAGTTCACAAGACAGCAGCAGAGTTGGTGAGCCCAGTCGGGGGGTGGGGGGACCGCCTTGGTATCTCTTAATTCTGGTCACCTTAAACTATGGGCACCGGGCGAACATCGGGAGGCCACTATGGACAGCTATATCTATCCCAACTGAAATGCACCCGGAGTACAGGACGACCCCCTCATTTGGAGACATGTTTTTCAAGGGGAAAAAGTCGTCTTATACGCCGGCAAATACAGTAAATACAATATTTTCCAGGAGAGGAAGGATAATTTCAAGGAAGAAATCAAAAGTAGGAGCTCTGCCATCTGCCATCTAATTCTTCACTTCTTTTTATATTTGTGTTACAAGAACTACCATCAAATTTGCACAATATTGTCTTTGTGGCACACAGAAATATAAAAAGGTTTTTATTGAAAGCTCCTTGCTTGGAAAGCATACACAAGCATCCATCCAAAGCCTGTATATGTTTAACAAAGTTTTCAGCTACATTATTAAAAAATGTTTCTTTTCACTACAATTAGGCCATAGTTTCATTTTCCCTCTTACCCCTACTATGCCAGTTAAGAGAGCTAGTGTGGTGTGGCAGTTAGCCTCTAATCTGGAGAACTTGGTTTGATTCCTCACTCCTTCACAAGAGGTCTGCATGGTAATCTTGGACCAGTCACAGTCCTCTGGGAACTTCTAATCTGGTGAGTTGGGTTTGATTCCCTGCTCTTCCTCACAGCTGGGTGAACTTGAGCTCACAGTCTTGATAGAGCTGTTCTGACAGAGCAGTAATATCAGGTCTCTCTCAGCCTCACCTACCTCACAGGGTGTCTGTTGTAGGGAGAGGAAAGGGAAGGTGACTGTAAGCCGCTTTGAGACTCCTTCTGGTAGAGAAAAGTGGCATATAAGAACCAACTCTTCTTCTTCTCTCAAACTTACCTACCTCACAAAATGACTGCTGTGGGGAGAAGAAGGGAAGGCAAATCTAAGACATTGTGAGAGGTAGAGGAAAATAGGGCATAAAAACCAACCCTCCTCTTCCTTCTCTTCTTAAAGGTACTTACGTGTCTTTTTTGTGGTGGCATTGACAGTGGCGCTGAAAGGGCCTGCTCCTGCACTGTTGTATGCTCGAACGGCTGCATAGTAGACCAAGTTGCTCTTCAAACCTGTTATTCTTGCTGATGTCTCAGTCCCCATGGCTTTCACTCTGTTGGAAGACTGTTCTTTCCCACCATTATTCCAATATCTTATCTAGTAGGCATAAAAGCACAGGCTATTTGAAACATGTTCTTGACATTACTGCTCCCTAACATCTACCTTTATGTCACCTACTACTTATTTCCAAGGGGGAGATTGAAGCTTTACTTACAGTCTGTCATGAATAATACCACTGGGGGGTAGGTGGGGGTTAAAACAAAGGAGTTCTGTTTTATTTGATCCACAGAAGCCGCAGTCACTCAACAGCATTCTACCAGCCTCTCTTCTGTTTTTTTTATTATATATTGCAAATGCTGGCATCAAATGTTTGCACTTCACTTGATTTTGTAGTCAGCTTAAATATCAGTTTACAGGTTTTTGTGTGTGAGTGTGTGTGTGCATGAACATGCTACAATGCAATTTTATTGTCTTCCTCCTAAGCAGAAGGAACACAACTAGGTATGTATGAGTGCAAGGGGACTTGCATTAATTTGGGTTGCCGTATGTGCTTATCTCTGCCAGAGCAGTGGCAGGAGGTGTAGCAGAGACCAAACAGGCAGATAGCAACAGCGGCAACACCCAACCGCCAGCTGATTTTCATTCTCAATGCAGTTTTAGCAAGTTTGCTGTAATTGATCTGGGGTAACGCCAGCAAATAAGGCAAGGCTCAAGTTCTGTTAAAAAATCTGTGAATATTTACATTTGGCTTTTATGCTCCCCTCAAGACTAGATTATTTGTGACTAAACCATGTGTTCATCTAGGTTCAGGAGTAGCAAACTGCTTTTCCGGATCTGAACAGCAGGCCTCTTAGCCAATTTCCCCTCCAAAAATTGAGGGGGGGGGGGGAAAGAGAAAATGAAGATCACCAGATGTTTCAATGACTCATTTTCCTATAAAGGAGCAAAGATGGAACAGCTGATCTTAACACTCAGCTATGGCTTCCAACCTGCAAATTAATAGTTTGGAAGTGTTCTTTAAAAAAAAAAAAGAACATGGCCGTCACAATCACGTTAGTTACATTTTTAAAACACACACACACACATTTAACATGAGTTTATTTTTACCTCATAGCCCAGCAATCTTCCACTACTCATTTTCCAAGGAATGGGATTCCAGGAGACTTCAATGACAGAAGATGAGAGGCTGTTTGCAGACACACCAGGAGGGGCTACAGTCGGTTCTGTGTTGGGGAACAAAAGCGAAAATGGAGCACTAAAAAATAAAATAAAAAGGGAGATAAAAAAAACAACAACACCATAGCTCACTCGGTTTGCTAGCTAATTAAGACAGCTTCACCGATGCTAGCTAAGCAAATGTGCATGCCGCCCGTTTTTTATTTAAGGGAAATGGCTTTATGAAAACCACGTAAGTCAAGATTTAATAACTCACCCTCTTCAGCCGAGAACACTGTGGCCACTGGGCTGAATGGTCCTTCTCCTTTGTTATTGTAGACACCAACCTTGACTTCATATGGTGAAAATGGCAAAATGCTTTCATTTCTAAAGACATATCTTGGTGTGTCAGGGGATGTAACAACTGTCTGTATCCAGGTTGAAATGCCAAGGGGGCGGAAAGCAACAACATAACCAAATCCTTCACCGTTTTGTAATTCTTCCGGAACAGGCTACGGGGGGGAAAAGTCAAAGAATGAATAATATTTATTTATTTTATATACTACCCTCTCCGAAGGCTCAGGGAGGTTTAAATCAAACAAGAACAATGCAAATAACTCAGTTTATAATAATACAATAATAGCAATAATAACAATAATATTATGGAACAATAGAACACTGGGGAGAACAATAAGTCAGCACTTACTGATGACCCAGTAGGGTAGGCGGGTCTGCAGTGATGGTTGTAGGAGGGAGGCTGGGGGGGGGGTGATGGGAAGCGATGGGTCTGGTTGACCTCAACCCAATGCCTTTTTGGGAGCTCTCTTTGCAGGCCCTGCAGAACTGTTCAGGTTCTGTCAGGGCCCTGATCTCCTCTGGGAGCTCGTTCCACCAGGTGGGGGCCAGGATGGAAAAAGCTCTGGCTGTGGTTGAGGTCAAGCAGGCTTCCTTGGGGCCAGGGATCACCAGGAGGTTGGAACTGGTGGAACGTAAGGCTCTTTGGGGGGGGGTGTAGGCAGAGAAGTGATCCCTCAGGTACACTGGGCTCAGACCGCGTGTGGCATTAAAGGTGATAACCAAAACCTTAAGCCTGATCTGGAATTTGATAAGAAGCCAGCGCAACTGCTGGAGGAGGGGCTGAATGTGGGACTTTCGAGGTCTTGTTGTGAGGACCCTGATTGGTAGCTGCATTCTGGATCAGTTGTAGTCTCCGAATCTATAAGGGTAAGCCAGCTTAGAGCGAGTTGCAGAAGTCCAGTCTAGAGGTGGCTGTCACGTAGATCATTGTGGCTAGGTGTTCCAGGGCCAAGTAGGGCACTAGTAGTTTAGCTTGGTGCAGGTGGTAAAATGCCAGCCATGCTACCGTCGTGATCTGAGCCTCCATAGAGAGGGAGGCATCAAGAATCATCCCAGGTTCCTAAAGGAGTGGGCCACTGATAGTCACACTCCATCCAGATTGGGTAGATGTGCTTCCTCACTTGGATCTTTCCTGCTCTCCATCTTTGAGGGGTTGAGCTTCAGACAACTCAGCTTGAACCACTACATCACCGCTTCCAGGCAGCTGGGTAATGTTTCTGGAGGAAAGTCTGGGTGGCCATCCATCAGGAGGAAGAGCTGGGTGTCATCGGCATATTGGTGGCAATCCAGCCCAAACCTCCGCATTAGTTGAGCAAGAGGGTGCATAAAGATACCGGCTAAGATTGGAGAGAGAACTACCCCCTGAGGGACTCCGCAAGGCAGTTGCTGGCAGCTTGATGAGCTCTCTCCTAGTGATACCCTCTGTCCGTGATCCTGGAGAAAGGAGATCAGCCACTGAAGGGCAGTCCCTCTGATCCCGGCATCGGCGAGGTGGTGAGCTAGAAATGTATGGTTGACTATGTCAAACGCTGCTGAAAGGTCTAGTAATATAAGCAGTGCTGACCCGCCCTGGTCCAACTGGCAGCGGAGGTTGTCCGTCAGGGCAACTAGCACTGTCTCTACCCTATGGCCAGGCCAGAAACCTGACTAAGGATTGAAGTTTCTTCCAAGTATGCTGCTAGTTTGTCTGTGACAGCCTTTTCAGACATTTTCCCCAGAAACGCCAAGTGCAGGACGAGGTGGTAGCTGGAAGACTGTCGTAGGTCCAGAGACAACTCAACAATGACAGAATTGTTTGAGGGTGCAGAACAAAATCTGTCTACTTACTGTCAGAAGGAAAAAAGTTTTCAATAATGATGGTCTAAATTGGTTAAGGAAAGCAACAATATTCCACTAGAGAAAAGAACTAACTAGGTGCATTGATTCATCATTATCTTTATTATAGAGTCACAAACCTTTCCTTAATACAGTCATTAAAACAAATTATGGTACTTGTATAGTACAAAACATATATATGTTTTGTTAATAGAGTATTTTTCAGCATCTTAACAGCTACATAAAAGAAGCCACTCTTCGAGCAATATCGACATTTTCCCCAGCTAAAGAAAAAGGTAACTTAGCTTACCTAGCTCTTTTACTGAGTGGCCTTGTACCATGATCAAGAATGGAACAATTGTTTTATCTCCAACTCTTATATAGTAATTACAAAATAACAACATATGGGCACGGTCTCTATCAGCCCAGCATCCCCCAGAACACATTTTAACACTTGAAAGGATTTCCCCCTAACAATCTATAACAATGAAACTTATGAGTCCCACACAGATTACATTAAGGCCACAGTCCTAAATGTGCTTGCTTGTGAGAGTAAATCCTACTGAAGTCCTGAGCAAATATACAGGGCTACAGAAGAATGACATAATATTTCCTTGTATGACAGTGGATAAAATAATTGCAATCTGCAGTCATCCAGAGCTTTACACAATGTACTACACTTCTCTACTTTCAACATGTTTGTCCCATAAGCCCCTGTCTAAACCCTTATATCTCCATTTTTCTTTGAGTCAACATCCACAGGATATAATCTGGACTGCATTTATTCTGTCTTCTCTGCGCAAGGAAAAACCTCATGTAGCATTTCTGCATTATACTATGGCTATGCCCTTAGAGCAAGAAGAGCAAAGTAGCTTGCAACTATTTATTAAGAACCAATTATTAATTAAGTGCTATACAGAATATAAAACAGATCTAGTCTCTATCCAATTAAGGAACACAAAAGCCTAATAATAGCCTACACGGGAAGCTAGAATTGTAACCTAATAAACACTTGTGTACAGAATGGGAGGGATGACATAATGGGAAATAGAAAGGGTGGGAGAAGATAACATCCATTACATACAGCTAGGAAATGACTAGTTTGTAAAGATTTGAAAGATGGAAAGGAGGCAGCCTGATGGATGACACAAGAGAGATGCACAAGGGGAAGAATAGCAAAAAGAAAGCACAAAGGAAGGAATAAGTGAGGGAACTACAAGGGAAAGAAGCTGAATGGTTAAAATGGGGGGGGGGGGAACTGGTGTGAAAAAGGAAGAAACGTAGCCAGAGTAGATAATAAGCTAAAGGAGTTCTTAATGAGACACCACATATACCTAGACATACCATATGCCTAATATGGCTACTATCCATGGAGGCCTTAGAATGGGTAGATACCAGTGTGTTAGGCAAATAAGCCCAGGGCACTAGTAGGTCATGTTTCTTTAACAACAGATATGTAGATACCATGAGCATAAACTAAGCTATGGAAAGCCAACTTTTCTCAGAAAACCTGTCACATAGACAGTCCCTCATGTACATGTTACTCCTGCTCATAGAGTCTCAGTCGGGATAATAGGTGTGCATGAATGTCCAGGGATGGTGGTGGAGGACAATAATCTCACTGAAAAATTAAGACTAAAGAAGTCTGGAAGATTAGCAGATCCTGGCCTCCATGTTTTTAAATATCCAAGATTTAATATTTGTGCTAAAACTGCTATTTCTCATTATGGCACCAAATATGGGTTCTTAAATCCAAAGACTGGGATCATTGACAGACAGAAAAAAAAATCATGTTTATAGAAAAATCTGGAATTTAAAACAAATCAAACAACAAAAACAAGGACAGATTAAAACCCTCCTCAATGAAAGAGACAGATTTTAAAGAATTAACATCCTCAGTGGGCATTGCTAGGCTACTACAACTATATTGACATTCTTTAAGCCTTGATTACTGTTAGTATAAGGCAGGGAGAAGGGGCAGGGTCCTTTCCAGGGCTGTTTTGTCCTTTGAAGCATCAACCACCAGGTGTCTTGCTGCCACATGACTTATCCTGAACTAGCTACTCACTACTATTCAGCACATTCTCAATCTAATCTCACAGGGTCATTGTAGAGGAGAAGATGAGGATGCAAGCCTCTTTGGGTCCACGTTGTGGAGAAATGCAGGGTGTAAGTGAACTAAATAGATCAGAAATATTGCTGAAGAGCAAGGATAGACAATAGGCTAAGTTAGATGGTGGGTGGAGAGAAGGAAACAGGAGAGATTGAGGATGTGAAGTTTGCCAGAAAGAGGGGGAAAGTCTGGGGAAGGGAATACAGGGGACAGTGAGGTACCCTCTGCAATTTAGTCAGAGTTTTTCAGGGACGAGGCTGCCAGGGGGAGAGAAGGAGGGACTGCTTAAGCTGGGAAGGGAAGTGTTAAATAAATTCAAGTTGATTGGTGGCACAAGGAGAGAAGCAAGCAGAAAAAAGACAAACAATGTAAGGGTTTTCAGGAAAAGGAAAGATGTAGTGAGATGCCCCTCTTGAGGCCCTTCAGGTATCCATTTCTATTATTCTAATACTTGCCCCAGCTTAGTAAAGAACTAGAGTAGTGAGAGACCAGGGAAAGCACATGTATTGAGCTACAGAGCATTCAGTCCTAAGTACTATATAACTGAATATTAATGTCACTCAGGACAGGTGACAAGTTCTAATAAAAACAGTAAACCTTAAATCCCATGACAACTACTTACATCCCATGTAATGACCAGCTCAGATCTGCTGCCACCTCCTCCACTTACTTCAGATGGTGGTATTTCAGGAACTGTGAAGAAACACAGCTGTACATTCTTACAGGCAACAGGGCATATATTAATTCAGTGATACCCAGAAATTTAGCTCAACAGAAGAAAAAGCCATTCCCGCATAATACAATGCAGTATCAAGTGATCTGGCATGGTTTTAGATCAAGTATATTTTTGGCCTGTGGTATGATTCAAAGGAGAGAAGAACACAATGAATCTGCTTGTGCTAAAAATATCTAATGATGGAAAATGCCACCGCTTTATTGAAATCCTTCATTTGCTTTATCCCATTGCCTACTCTAAATCTCCTGGATTCTTGCAGTTATTTTTTAATGCTTGCTGAAAAGTTACCTGCCTCAGAGTTGTTGACAGCTCCAACCCATTTTAACTGCATCCCTATGGATCTTTTTATTTTACCCAGTGGGCTGATTGACTCTCCTATGGACCACATGAGCACATATTAATGTATTCTGATCTCTATAGGTGTCTTGGCAACTGGATGGAGAACCCACAAAAGTGAAACCATCCTAAATAATCATGAGCTTTTACTCTGATATTCCTTATTATGATTAATAATACTCTTAAAATTCAGTTATTTGCTACTGAAAGCCACAATCAATTAAGGTACATTCTGAATAAGTATTTTAGGGGAATTATGCACAAAATTCTGAAAAGACATTACCAAATAGTGAAAAGAGAAAAGGGGAGGGAGGGTCTCTTATAACCTGCACACGTACTGTGAAAACAGTGTAATAGTCTACTTGTCAAACGGCACAGTTGTCAGATTTTTGAAGAACAGTCACCAAACAATTTCTTTCTGAGTGCTCTTGTTCAATAATCACATAGATCCACTATCTTCTGCATGCTTTTCTAAACTTTATGTAAACAGCTGTTTTGACTATTGCAAGGAATACTCTGATCTTCACTTGTATTCGTATTTCTTTGTGTTTCCAAAACATCAATGAAGGAGCTACAGTTCTATAGGGAACAATTTTCTTGTCAGTATGTTTTTCCTTAAAGTGTTCTAGAGTTGAACATCAAAAACCACTATTTAGTGACCTTTGCTAATAATCTCCGACCTGTGGTGACTAAGATTGGTTTTCCTTATCTCAGAACATGAGAACCTACAGTCTATGCACTCTGCTAAGAGTGTTCAATTACACCAAAAGTAAAATATTCACAGTGACATGAAAATGACTATGCAAGCAGCATTATGGTAACAAGTTCTACCTCCCAGAAAATTGACAGGTTTTCCTTGGGCTGAATAGAAATCATTATTGTTATAGATACTCTACAATGAAATTTTGGTTTTTTCTTTAGTATAAGAAAGAGCTCCCCTTTATATGTCAAATTATAACTCTATAATTATTGCGGTACACAATCACTGAAATCCTGATTGGGTGGAAAACAGAATAAAATATCTGTTCCATATAATAAAATATCTGCCCCTGAATGTGTCCTCCTCCAACCAGCTTGCCTGTCTGTCCAGTGGCCAGCCAGTCACCCTCCGTCCCCCATCCCTGACCACCCCCTCCTCCTTCCACTTCCCTCCTAGGCTCAGAGGCTACAGATCCCTGCTGTAAGAGAGCTGCCCCTACCAGTGAGTTCCCTAACAGCTGCCTGCAGCCTTTCCAGGTCCTGGGGGGAAGGAGAGGCCGTCCGCAGAGTTCTTGCACCCCCCCCCCAATTTAGCGCCCATTGTATTCCTGAATGCAACGGGCTTGGCTCCTAGTTTTAAATAAATGCAAGAAACAATAAATGAGTGTTAAGTATCAATAGTCTTATCATGCAGTATTAAAAAATACAAAGTTGAAAATTGTACCAAATGCTGAAGACCCCCAAAGTATGAAGATTTCAGTCACATGAACTAAAACAAGAAAACAAACAGAAAAACCCACTAACCTGCCTCTTCAGTTCTTACTTTTTCTGAGGGCAAACTAGGTTCTCCGCCTCCAATTTTGTTACTGGCGACTACACGAAATTCATATTCAACCCAAGGATTTAAGTCTACTGCAGTGGCGGTGAAAGTTTTCCCATCAATGACATCAGGAACTGCAACAGGATACATTGAGGGAAACAAAAATAAGAACACCTTGTCTACTTGATGATAGTAATATGTTCAAAGTGTGGTGATAGCACTTAATTTTTCCCCCTTTACCTGTTGTGACTCTTTGCCAACCCACTGAAAAAGGAGTCCTGGCCTGTATAGAGTAGCCAGTGATTGGGCTGTGATTGTCTAAGCCCTCATACCAAGAAAGCCGAGCTGTAGTAGCAGTTATTTCATCTACTTTTACTCGTTCAGGTGGTCCAGGTGAGCCTAATGCAATCAGATACCAGATTTTAAAATTGGAAGGATTCTGTAAAGACAGTGCACACAGCACAAAACTCTAAACATGGTACTGACTGACTTTCTATTTTGCTAACACTGTAGGGGGAAGAAAACAATTTAGCAAGGTATAAAAGTGCAATTGTTTTTACATTTACTAAACTCTTGCTTCGTTATTTTATGGCTATAAAAGCAAGCCCTGAAATAGCAATTCTACAAGTAGAGAGCACATGATCTATTCTTCCAGAGACTTTTATTCGGAAGGATTTCTCTATCTTTTCTAATTCAGTGTCTTTCACTTTAGTCCTTGATGTCCTACTTTAATCTCCTAACACATCTTTGTGGTTTGACAATTTGTTATCTAAAGCAGTTTTGCCATCATGCACGTGCTCTAGCCATTTTTTCCTGCATGACATCACATCAGCACCATGGACAGCAATTCAGCCCTGCAAGCTTTGTGCCGCATTCCAGAAAATCCTGATTTTACGCAATTTATAAAATATATTGCTTTAGCTACAAACACTGAGGCAGAGCTAATGAAATGTCCCTTAAAAGCACAATAGCACAGCTATGGATGGCAAATGCCACATTTAACTTAACAAACACCTGAAACATATTTCTCTTATTTTTTGCCCTGGGGGTTGCTTGATGATTTAAATAAATTTAGTGGCCTCTTTTGAGAATTTTATGATCAGGCTGGTTACAAATTGAAATAAGCAGCAACTCCCAAAGCTGACGATGCAAAATTCCATTTTCTCATTTATGGTATAATCAAATTTGATTCTGATACTTGCTTTGAGTGCCTGTGCCTGAATAAGAAAGCTCCTAGTATGAATTCACATCTCTGTGTTACATTGCTTAATGACTCTATGCTCAGTGGGTTACAAGGGTGAACTTTCCATTGTAGAATTTGTGGGGAACTAAGGCAGTGCTTCCATGTGCAAGTCATCACTTGCATGTTGATCAGTCAGTGACCACTGGCTCAAATGAAGATGTGGATGTGTGAGTCCATAACTGATGTCTAAGTCCTTCCTCACTTGAAGGCTCTGACATCCTAAGTTTTTATGACATGATACTCCAAACAGAAAGATAAAAATCTACTTTTTTAGGGGCCTATATTTGGATTCCCAGATTCATCTGACAGCTTCCTAGTATAGTGTACTAAAAATGCCGGCTCAATGATCCCCCACCGCACCCCACAAAATCTTACTGGGCCAATATACCATCTTTCAAAAGGTTCAGCTGTGGTTGAATTGAAAGAAGAAGAACAAACCACTTGGATAGTTTTCATAACTCCTTAAAAAAAACCCTTCTGGACTAGCTGATGCTAGCAGATTTGATGCGGAAACAGTGAGTGATTGGACTTCCCTAATAAGTGGCTTCTCCCTTAAGCCCAAATACAACATTTGTTTGTTACATGACTTATTTTATCACTTCTGTCAGGGGGAGCCTTAGCTATAGCGGAGTGTCCAGAAGCCGTCTTTCTTGTGCCTGCTTAACATGTTGTGGCAAAAGAGGAAACTGGAAAAGTATCAATTTGTACAATTGCCTTTTAAAAAAAGTCTTTGTGTTGGACTATAATGCCAATGCTAATCTTGCTAGGTCCTTGAGTGCAGTACTCAGCATGATGCTAGGCACAATGTCTTGTGGTTTTGCATGTCTGGTAATCAGGAAGCCTTAATCGCATCCTGGACCTTCATTCGGGAACGTAAGAAGCATTACCTCGCACGATGAGATCCGCTGCAGATGATACGCTATCCACCTCCGTCTTTACCATGCACACGTATTTCCCACTGTGCTTCAGCTGGATATTCCTAATCATTAAGTCTCCAGACGCACTCTGTTGAGAGGGATAATTTATGTGTAGGGAAAAATATATTAAAAAAAAATCTGTTCTGTTCAAGCTCTTTTTTTCAGGTAAGGAACGTAAGTGGGGTGGTTAAAGTCAAAGAGCACATTTAGCGAGTCTGGGAAGAAGCTACAGAAACAATGGCATGAACTGAGAACACAAGAATAACCGTACTGGTAGGGCTGGGAAATACAGATATGCAGTGCAACTGGAGTTGGCCACTTTTGGCCACTTTTCTGCAAAGAGCTACCCTTAACTGTTCATGTACATTTTCCTTTAGTGAGAGTAGTCACTCTGTAAGACTGACAGGCTGCATGGATATCACCTCCCCCCATTCTTTTGGCTCGTTGAAAAGGACTGAGAGTTACCCTAAACTCTGACTACATCTTATCTCCTGCAATGCTAAAGAGGACACAGCAGTGCTTCAGTCTGCAACCTTCAAGTGACTAAGGCACTCACCTACTTGACAAGTAGCCTCTTCACCACTGAACTAGTAGGGGTGGTGATAACACAGATCTCCTTTAAGCTGCTCTTCCCTTTCGCTTGAGAGCGGGGCCATAGATTGCAGTCTCAATAGTCTATACTCTCATCTTTTCAATTCTGCCCTTCCAATTCTATGTGGAAGGGCTATGGAAGAATGATAACCCTTCATTTGCTCCCCCCTGTCAATTTGGCCCCTTTTCTTCCCATCCCTTTTTAAAAAAAGAACTGAAACTCTGAGCTGAGGCTGCCGTCTTCAGGAGCCAGCATTCTGCAGTCCTGTTCTGTCCACTCTGCACAGGATCGCTGGGATCCTACACAGTCAACAGACTTAAAAGCATGAATTAGAACACCCACCAAAGTAACAGATCCCAACACAGAAATGTAAGGAATAAATGCATGGCTTGTGGAAAAGAACAAGCATGCATCCCAGAAAAACATCTAGTGATATTCAAGTAAAACTACCTTCAAATTAATGGTGCTACAGTGAACAGCCATCAGAGATAATCTCTTTTTCTGTGTGTATTTGCACAAGAGTCTGATGACGGAATAAGGTGCAGCTATTTTAGTGGCCAAGTCTGTAACAAATTCCCTGGGGTCTAACTCTGAGAAAACTGAAGGGGAAACAAATAAAACATGTCCTTTAAATTTACATGGGAGACGGCTACCTGTAGGCCACTGGGGGATAGTGGTTATGACTTGAATTCCCTTATGGCAAATAGAGGCCAGAGATGACCCCAAAAAAGCAAATTGGATTCTCAGTAAGGGTCACAGGGGTCCCATTTCCAAAGGGAGAAACATTCCTTTTAGTCTTGCCATGTTTGTGTTGTGCCCATTCAGAATACTCTCCCAGAACGTATCAAGAAAGATCAATTTTAAAATCTGCTACAGGGAAGGTCAAACAAGCTGACCTAGTCCAGTCTGGCAGTTTGTTTTCTCTCAAAAGGAAAGTTAGGAAGGAGACCTGTAATACAATGATTAGATTAACTCTATGAAAGATACAATGGGACTCCAAACTGGGACTCAAGCAGTCTGATTCCAACTTCTTACTTTGTGTTTCCATCACAGCAGAAAAGGGATGAAGGAACATCTTCAAGGAACGGCACTGCAGACACAGAAAGCCTACTATCTGTGATGCCTAAGTTGAGCCCTGCTGATTTGATAACCTGCAGGGATGACCCATGGAAAAATGTCTTCCTTATCACATATGAACCAGCTGTTGCAACAGATGGGCTTCTGACTATGATTTTCACTATGCCTCTAGGTTTTGAAAGTTTTGCCTTCCTGGTAAGATCCATGCTCTTAAACTGTTGCAACAGATGGGCTTTTGTATGTGCCCGCAAGAAGCAACATGAAAGAGTTTTGGTTGTAGAGCGCCTCAAATAATCGTCAAGTAATTTTGGCTTATGTAGGAACATAACATGTGCCATATTAACTTGAAATATATCTTAACAAATAGTATATAAAATATAAACATCCGGAAAAAGTTCCTGACAATGAGAGCGGTTTCTCACCTCCTTCCTTGGGAGGTGGTGGGTTCTCCATCTTTGGAAATTTTTAAAACAGAGGCTGGATAGCCATCTGATGGAGAGGCTGCTTCTGTGAAGGTTCAAGGGGTGGCAGGTTACATTGGATGAGCAATAGGTTGTGAGTGTCCGGCATAGTGCAGGGGGTTGGACTAGATGATCCAGGAGGTCCTTTCCAACGCCATGGCACTGTTCTGACCTAGCAGTGATATCAGGGTTCTCTCAGCCTCACCCACCTCACAGGGTGTCTGTTGTGGGGAGAGGAAAGGGAAGGCGAACGTAAGCCACTTTGAACCTCCTTTGGGTAGAGAAAAGCGGCATATTAGGAACCAACTTTTCTTCTTCTTCTTCTTCCTCTTCCTCCTTCTTCCTCTTCTCCTCCTCCTCCTTCTTCTTCTGGGGCATAGCTGAAGTCAATGCTAATTTGGATTGAAATGTGTCTTAAGACATGTAATACAGAGGCTGGCAATACTTTAAAGGTGCTTCCACCAATCAGAATCGTTGTCATATAAAAAGACTACTGTTCATCTTTTTAAAGGTACGTGTTTAATAATGTTTTTGTTGAGTGCATGTCTGACAGACAACCAAACTGATTTTCAACCACATCTGGGCAATGAGGTGTGGCCTATGTTGCAAAATAAACTGAATGAACTGTTAAAATGTCCCTTGCCCTATCCAGCAATGTATTCTAGAATGGCTTTATGTGAAGTTTTAGAACACTGGTTATAACAGCAAAAGACAGACAGAAATAGCAGCTCCCTATTTCTGCCTCTTTTGTGTTTCTCAATGATGGAAACTTTTCCTCTTCTCAAGGAGCAAATATCTTTGGCAATCTCAGTTGTCTACACCTTGCACTTTAAAGGAGTCTTCAGATCTCCCTACTGAATTTGTTAACAAAACCACCACTGTCAGTCAGTCGCCGATGCCTCTTGCTAAATAACTCAAACTGTGTCGCTTTCATCGGGGACAGGAGAACAAGCATGTATTCTGAAGTTACCAAAGCCTTTGATACGATAAAGGATAATTCCATGTGAAACTAAGAACTTAGAAGATAACTGAAGATCCATTCAAAACTTCTTAAGAATGAATCCACGCTCCCAGGAATCCACAAGACTGAGTTACAAAAGAGTTTCATGACCACAGGCTCTGCTGAATTGAATACAAGAGGCGAGCTGAACAGCTTCATCACATGCCTGGTTAAAATGAAAAGCTAAATCCTCTGTGGCATAAGAGACAAGAGATATTTCTCAGCAGTTATGCATCCCGATATATTTTTTTTAATCCTCTGAAGAGCAGTACATAGTAAAGGTCATTTTTACCTACTAGAATCATTTTAGGGCATTTTATGCCTAGTGAAATCATCGACAAAGAAAGTGGCTAGTCTGAATACTCAGGTGCAGGAGGAACACACACACTCCACATCATTTGGTGATGGTGTTCTTCATTGCTGCAGTAGTGACTTACAAAAGGATCTGGACCCTTGCTACAGAAATGTCATTTAGTAGAGTTCCCTAATGTCCTACAACATGGTAAGAGAAGCATTCACTGCATGCAAAGATATGGAACAAACATTCAAATAAGGGATGTATTGTTTGTACCGCCTGAGGATGTGTTATTGGCTCAGAGAACTTTGTCTCTGAACCACAAAATACGGTGCTGGTGCTCCAGACTGATGCTGCAAGTCAATCTTTCTATAATATTCACAGAACCTAAACCGGACAGAAAAGAAGACTAAATCATCCTCTCGTGATGCATTAGTAACCAATATACTAAATTGGATCCAGATTAAAATTGGATTTTTTTTTTTTACGTTCTCTGTTCTTGTGTCTTGCTGGTTCGGAGGGGCCCCTATCCCTTAAGAGCAGCATTTCATGGAGATCCGGGGGGGGGGGGCTGTAGTGGGAGGGAGGAGGCCGGAGTATTTCATTCCGCCATTGAGAAATTTAAGATTGGATGCAACTCACTGTTCCCAATAGAAGTGCTAAACCTGAAAAGCATCTGATGCATGAGCTGTCCAGATATGATCAAATCAAATACATTTATTTATTGACTGGTAGGAAAGTCACTGGCAGTTGTTAAAAATCTGAAGCAGAACTGACGTTAATGTACAATTGTCTGTGTACAACTCATGAAGGAATAAGAATGATTTAGGGATCGGCAGATTCTGCTGAAGTGATGAGAGACGTTTCAGTTAATTTCTTATGCTGTGTACAAGACCACAGGTGCTGCATATAGGTTTCTGAACTCAGCACAGAAACGCCAGACTTCTGGCAACTCTCCTGGCTTATGGCCACTGAAAAGTGACACACACTTGAACAAATGCATTGCGATATTTAGCAAATGGAATTTACTAGGCTCGCTGTATTTCATGTATCTTTACACCTTTTCTATAATGTGTATGCCAAATCTGTGAGCTTGACTGAGTGAATTAAAAAACAAAGCGGCATTGTTGTGTAGAAAAGTCTCCCTCCCCTCTCCCAGTTGTTTCATAAGACGCACTTTTCATATACCAGTGTGCATCAGCTGGAAAATATGAACCTTTTCAGTAGTTATACCATTTTTCAATATTAGTTGTACCAGTTTTCTGTAGGTATACCATTTCCCAAAGATTAGGAGCTTAGGAGTTTCCAAAGATTAGGACCATTGTCCAGCTCTTCAAAAATGCAAGGTACAAAATGCTTTGGACATTATTCCTTCTTTAATAAAAATTGGTTTGCTCCTAAAATAACAGACCAGAATTCTTCCAGTGATAAAAAAAGCACACGCTAGCTCTAAACTCAAACAACCCAAGGAGAAATGACAGCGTCAAGCTACCCTGAAGACAGAAAACCAGGGGTATATTCAATGTGCACCCCCCCTTCCCCACATACAACCATTTATCTATACAAGCTAATCTTGTGCTAAGCATTCTAAGTATAAATTTACTTAGGGGATTGTCAAACAGAACAATTTTGCCTTAAATAAAAGCTTGAGTGCTCTTCCAATGACAAGTTTGAATAGGCATAACGATCCCATATCTAATCACAGCAAACATTATCATCCCGGAAGAGGGACAAGGGGAGGAGGAGGAGTGTGTCAGTGGTGTATAAGCTGCATTCCAACATTAATCATTTATCCTATCACTAGAATGTGTTACCAAAGCCTGAGCATTTCCGTGTAAATCAATCTTGGATACTGCAAAAACATTTTGCAAACAAGAAGTGCAGCAGAAACACACCCTCACACTGTCAATGTTTCTCGGCAGTAGGAGAGAGATTTCATTCACTACCTCCAGCCAGCAAAATTAGATTTATGCTGCTGTGGACAAGTTATGATGACAGGAAGGTCACCTTCTCTGCTGAGCACCATGCTATCTGGAGAACACAAATCACCAATAGTCTGGGTGGTATTAATACCTGTAACAGCACTGTGACCACCTCTAATTTTGATGCCTGCACACTCTTAGCTGGTACCATGTTTCCTGACACAGGGATATTCACAGGAATTTGCAGGCAGATTGCTTGATTCTGCCCCATAACTAATTTGTCTGCCACAATTGAGACATTTTTAAAAATTCTTACATTGTGGGGATAGATCAAGATGAGTCCGTCTACAGTATTAGAAAAGGACAAGACTCCAATAGCACCTTAAAGACTAACAAAATTTGAGGTAGGGTATAAGCTTTTCTGAGTCACTGCTCACTTCTTGTGAGGGTTCATGTGGGAGGCTAAAGGTAGCATACATTTGAAGCAATGTAAAAATTAGAAGCAGAAATGGCATTTTCAGCATGCTGTGATCCTGTTACATACCCTAGTAATGTGTATTCTTCTGAATCAAGCTTGAAAGCATTCTCTTACTTAAAGAATAATAATTGTTCTGAAGCATATAAAGCCAAAAAGAAACACCGTGACTCAAGTAGAAATGATGGGATTGTTGAAGGCACTGCTGGGAGGTATTCTAAGACTAGTGTAATGCAAGGAAGCCCCAGTGCTTGATCCCTTAGTACTGTCTGTGGCTTGAAAAGTCAGCAATCGGAGGTATACTTCCAGCAGACATTTTGCCATTAGGATACCAGTATATGTTGGTATTAAAATCCAGATTTAACTGTGCAGAAGGCATAAAGCTACTCTTTTCTTCTTGGCAAGCATCCCTTTTCAACAGTTCCTGCTAAGCTGCCACGAGCCCTCTTCCATGGTACAACAGGCCCTACGAGAACTCATGGTAGCACAGGAGGGAGAGAATATGTGTCTGCACAGAAGATCTGGTGAACAAAAGTTACAGGTTAAGTGCAGTTCCGTTTAAATCTTCTGTCTTCTCATGCAGTCCTACACTGGGACCATTAGCAAGCTACTCACCAGAGGCGGTCAGGTGATTCTTTCACGGGAGCAGAGCCTGCAGAATAGCCTTGCCCACATCTGCCTTCTCCCTCACCAGAAGGACTAAAGCATAGTGCTTCACAAATGTGTCTCTATCAACAAGGATGCTGCCTTGCAGATTTCCAGTGGGAGAACTCATAGATGAAAAGAAGCAGATGATTCCAGCACTTGAGTAGAGTGTGCTTTCACATCAAATGACACAGTTCTCCAGATGCCATGTAGCAGGAACAGATGGCAACAACTTCCCATCTGGACAAGAAATGGGCTGAAGCAGTTTTGTACCAACAACAAATAAATAATGTTTTGCTTTTATGAAATGGTTTGGTTCTATTTATATAGTAAAGGAGGGCCCCTCCTAAGGTCATAGGTATATAGGGCCTTTTCTGTTTCTGAGCTAGGAGTTAGGAAAAAAATCCTGGTAGGGCAATTCTCTGTGCTAGATAGAACTTGGAACCTACCACAGGCCAGAAGTCCAAACCTGGATGTAATACAACAAATTTACTAAATATCCTGAAAAATGGTGGATCAACCCACAGAGCGGCCAATTCACTGACTCTTCTGACTGATGTAATGGTCACTAAAAATGCTACCTTCCTTAAGAGCAAAACTAAAGATCAGGAGGCTAGGGGCTCAAACAGTGGTTTCATCAGCCTGGCTAATATTAACAGCAATGGCCACGGAGAGATAATACGAGGCAGGCTTATCTGATGGAGGACTGAGTAACCTGGTGGGTCTATTTCACCTTCCATCATCCAGGTATTGATCACACATGCCAGGTCTACGTTATGTACTGCAAAATAATTTTAGAAAGCTGTAGTCTTGTTATTGAAAGACAACATTAGGGTCAGAGCCAGGTTATTTCCATTAGCCTCATCCCTGCATGTCTTGGGAAGTGATGAAGGTTCAGAATCAGATTCACAGGGAGCTGGAAGAGACCACAAAGGACCATCCAGTCCAGCCCTCCCATCTTCTTGAGGACTTAAAAATCGCACATTACTGACAGATACTTATCCAATCTACTTCTAAAAACATCCAACAGAGACTCCACCACCCTCTGAGGCAGTATATTCTACCTACAAATAAACCTTGCTGTCAGGAAATGCTTTCTAATATTTAGGTAGAACCTCTTTTTCTGTTAGAAGGGATCCAAGCATTCTTGTATCTCTGACTTCTTCTACTACCACTTTCCCCATCTCCAATATCCCCAGCCTGTTGGAATCCTTAGCCCTTCCCAGCCTCCCCCCACTCCTGCCCACTCCCACTCATCCCAGTTCCAGTAAACCTACCCCCCTCTGCTACTTTCCTCTGGGACAGCAGTCCCCACAGTAACTTTTAGGTTAAAAGGTGGCTTGAAAATTAAATTTTAAATGTGAAATAACCTCACAATATACACTGTTGGTAAAAATACAAATGCTATATTGTCGCTGTGTGAATAATTTCATTCTGCAGTCACTTGTTAAGAAGTTATCTGAAAAACCGAGCATCTACTCTTGCTCCAAAGCAAAAGATTTCTGGACAATGCAAATAAGGCCCATAGGCAATTAATATCGGCTAAGATTTGGTGAGGCAATTGTCAAACTGTTTCTAGGTGCACACAGCAAAGAAATCAGTTGTTTTTTACCCTTTGGAAGACAGATATTTATTTATTTATTTATTTGCTTGTTTGTTTATTGTACTTATATACCAACCTCCCCTGAGGCTCAATCAGTGCTTTGGAGGGCTCTACCATTTAGGATTGTTTGGGGCTGCTACTGGAACGTAAAACATACTTAATGTGACAATATAAATCCTTCGTTAGTGGAATAAAGTAATTTTGTAAAAATGTTATGTTCTATCAAAACTTTGAATATGCAGTTCAGTCTGATAATTAGCAATCATTATTATTCCAAATTTGTTCAGACAGATAATAACTTTTGTTTAGGAGAGATTTTGCTTTTTTTTTTTTTAGATTTTAACCTCAACACCACAGAACTTTTCATGTAGCTGACATAGCAACGAGAGTATCAGTAAACGCAGAAAAGATTAAGACATGGACACGTCAGAAATTAAAATTAAATGGTCTAAATATTAAGTGTAAGCAGACAAAAGAAAACAAAAACCCTACAAAAAACTCCAGTATCTCTCTTCCAGCCAACAGCCCAGGAGTATCTAAGTCAGGTTTACATTTTAGGAGTAATTATTAACAACTAAAGGAAAGCTGCTTTTTGATATTCCTTGTGACTAATTACAGAGGGGTACCTACATCAGTCTACCACAATAAAACCGAAAATGAAACTTGCGGCACCTTAAATACCACAGCGATTCTTCCATTTTTCAAGATGCCACAAGATTTCCTTTTTGAATCTTACTTCTTTAGCAATCTCAAGACACTGATGCCAGCAGTGCTTTTTACCCCCTTGTCTTTCAAGAGCAAACATTTTCCTGGGCTCCAAGCTGAATGCAATACATCGACATCCAAAATCAGACCAGGATATTATGAGAGCCTATTTATTGTATGGTTAAGTACTGAACAGTACTCTACGGTTAAGTAAAAATAATGGAACAATTTTAATCAAAGGCAAATCATTAGAGCTCTTTCAATTTCTATTCATGGCTGTTAATACCTGGTTCAATTAAATTTGTTTTGATGGTAAAACCTAAGGCTGAACTCATACCCCCCCCCTGTTATTTTGTTAAGATATTGAATTTAGATAACAACTTTGGAAATAAAATGGCGCAAGTTTATGTTGACCTACATTAAAACATGTTGTGCAGAATAAGCAAATTGCCTATTAATTTGGGATGACCGCTAAATCCAATTTGATTTTATTTGACAATCTAATGAGAGTCATCTTCGTCCCCTCAGACTGCTAAGCAGATCGAATACACAATTTAGGTATCTCTATTACATTAGAGAATCTAAGGACCGTGACTTCCTAATATGATGTTAAAACTATGTCACATTAGAGAATCATCAAATTCACATTAGGGGCTCTTCTTAAATTCTTGGCTGTACTTTCCCCAGAGATGCCTGAATTGTAGAACAGCACAACCAGGATCTCAGAAAAAAGTATTTCTCTAGTATTTGCACTTGTCAGACACTGGGGAGCCTTATGAAATCCAGGGTTTCCCTCCTCCCCATCACTAAGAAGCAGGATTACTAAAAATTTAATAACAAAATTGTTACTAAGTAAGGAAAACTGTATGACTCTTCCTACACTCTACTGCTTCAGGTATTTTTCTCCCAGACCACTTCATTTTTTATATTAGAGGTAAACTGGGAGAAAGATGCCTGATTAATTTCGCTGTATACCAGCGAGAATGGGTTTGCAGTTTCAGTCACCAACATTCCAATACGGAAGGAAATACCATCATCACAACTTCTGGCTTTTTCCCACCATCACTCCCTGTGTTATCAGCTCAGAGGTTTTCTAAAATAATATGCATAGTAGCTCAAAGGACTACTGGCCAGTTTACCAATTCCTGGTAATACAATAATTTGGTCCTGAAGAAAAATTCATATTCCATTTTAAACAATTAACAATACGGAACAACCCTCCTCCCATTCTATGTCCATAATGACTAGGGGCACATTGTCTTTATGAAAAGGCGAAACTCGTTTTTTTAAAAACAAGACCATAAGAAGAGCCATAAATAGTGTCCAAACATCCTGTTTCATACAGTGGCCAACAAACAAGATACTTCAAGCTAACACTGTTTTCTGATACCTTAGGAAAACTAAAGAGCATATTTTTGCCATTTCAGTGGGATCTACAGGTAACTTCCAAAAGAAAAGCTTTACAACTTACCCCACCTACTCTCTCAAAGTGAGATGCATCTTTTCTGAAGTCGGTCAATGCGTTGTTAAAATACCACATGAAGCTGATGTCCAGCAAGGGGTCATGTTGAACTTGGCAAGGCAGGATTACACTTTCTCCTACTGTAACATCCATGTTCGAAGGGGCCTGTGTTATCCGGGTTGGTTCTGGGAAAAACATAAAGAATCAATTGTAATTGCTTAGGTATTGTCCTACGTTCCTATGGTTTGTTCAAGTCACACAATTTTCTATAAAATGTATGTAAAAGTTACAGGGACATAAGAGGTGCCCAAAACAGTTTCCAAAACTCTGAGAACCTTTCAAGAATATTAGTATTAGTAGGCCTTTATAATTGGGTAGTTATCAGGAAAAAGGGAAAGATGGCTAGACTGTAAAATGTGCCACTGGCGTTTTATTTACTTTTTGAAAAAGAATTGGTACAGAACACCGCAGCCAGGATACTGACTGAAGTGGGATGCAGGGGCAATATCACTCAAGCCCTGGTCTATCTATACTGGCTCCCAATTTATTTCCAGGAACTTTGCTGTGGTTGACCTTTTAAGAACTTTTGGTGGTTTGGCACCACCTAATCCCCTACAAACTTGCTCAACCATTCCAAGGCCTTGCTTTGGGTACCCCACCTTTTGAGATTAGGGAGGTGGCAACCCAAGAGAGGGTCTTCTCAGTCATGGCCTCAAAGCTCTGAAATGCTATCCCCCTCTGTTGCCTTCTTCCACCAACCAAGGAAGTCTTCTTTATTAATGTTCTTTATTCCTCCTTCAACATTTTTAAACGTTTGGTATGTATTTTAACTCTGTTTTTAAATTGTATGCTGGGGAGGCTTTTAATGGTTTTAAAATGTAACTTAAATGTTTTAATTTGTTTGCTGCCTTGGTGGCTCTTGTAAGGGCAGGAAAGCAAGATATGGATTCTGTAAGTAAAATAATAAACAACATTGTTTCTCATTGTGTTGTACTGTAGGGGCAGTCCTCTGTTGCTGAAGTGCATTCTTTCAGCGCCAGAAGCTATTATTCACGGAAGACCAGCATCTTTCAATGAGCCAGACAGCTCCTACCATCCGAGAAAAGTGCCCCACAGCGAAGGACAGCCTCTGCACTGGATGAAGAGTGGTTCAAAGAGAAGCACAGCTTAGGATCCAAGCCAAAAAAAACTTTCACTTGTGTCTAAGCAAAAATTGTTCCACCGGGAGAACACTCAAACCTGACCCTTGTTGCGGATGCAGGCTTAAGGTTAGCCCGGAAGGAAGGAGGCTGAGATCACCCCAAGGACAAATCCCGGGCTGATGTTACATGACCGTGTCTAGGCAATATGCATTCTCCCTATTATGGGCAATTCAAAAATTAATTACTTCTGCTTTCCCAGAGAACCACATTTTGTTGTTTCACACGAACTATGGTTTGTTCTCTGCCTCCAAACTAGGATTCCAAGGCGATTAATTAATTCAATCTTGCTTTGGGAATCTGACAATAAAAGAATGAAGTTGCTGCAGCTGGAGATTGGGCAGTAACAACAAACTGCGGAAGGAAAATATACTATCTTGAGTTTCATGCAGCAGCAAGCTGCATTCTATTGTTATGTCTGAATCCAGCCATATTGTGATGGCCTGTTTCCTGACACATGAAAGCATTTATTTCTACACCAACATCAGCTCAGTCCTGATATGTAAAGACTCTCGAATGCTGAATTCTAAGCTTTCTTAAGCATACATTGTATGTTTTACCTGGACTTCACATCAATGACTTTTAAAATATGAACTGAATTAAAAACTGAAATTCAGTTGTTGTTTTTTTCAGTTAACACAATTCACAATTGATAAATAATTTGCTAACTAGTTACCGGTAACTAATAAAGTTGTTGAGCTACTAGCATTTCCGAACTGGTTCTCCGCCAGGCAAGTATAACTTCCAACATCTGATTTACTCACATTCGCTATTTGTAGGCTTCCATCTTTTAACAGTGCTGTTCTAAAAATACAAGTGGTGGGGGGAAAAGATTGTAAGACTGCAGAGAGAAATGTGCATATTCATTACACTCTGTAACAGGGGGGAAAAATCAGCTTCACTGAAAATCTGCCTCACGTTGACAAGAGTCTGTAAAATAGCAGGTTCAGATCCCTCCTTTCTAGCTGCATAAAAAAGCTTATTATGAGGCAGCTGGATCCACTGGTTACATGGTATATCTCCCTTTCTCTCCTTTGCACTAGCTCCCACACTGACATGCTTTCATCACATTGTGAAAGTTTAGCAAACACCTATTAACAGACCAGTGCCAGGACTGGTCTGGTGCCTCCACTTCTCAGATGAGTCCTTCATAGGTCAGAGTGCCATCTACCTTGGATGATGGTAGTTGCTTATATAGACACCAAAGATAGTCATGCATTCAGAAATGTTGTTGCTGCTGCCCTTGAGCACAGGGCAACCATTGTGATAGGAGTGCAGGCGAACCCGGAATCCAGCGGTGGGTCCCCGCATGTGCCAATGCATGTGCTGGGGCATGGGGAGAGTGCATGGAGCGCAGGGGTGGGGCAATGCGGAGGCGGAACATAAAAGGGGGAGGTGGAAGTGACTGCCTTTTCTTGTTGCTGTCTGCCACCTTTGCAGCTTGCTGCGTTTCTCCCCTCTTCTCATGCGTTCGAGTGTTCCTTGTGACTGCCTCCATGCTGCCTCCCTTGCCACTTGATCCTGCTGCTCGCCTGGCTGGATTGCTGCCACGCCTATGGGACTCAGTAAATGGCTTGGACGGGCTTATTGGGGGCTTGCTCCTCTTGATATAAGAGCGCCCTTTGTTTGCCTCAGCTATTTTGCAAGAATGAATAAACAGATAAATAAATAAAAATTAAAATAAAACACAAATAACTAAAATCTCTATAGAATAAAAGAGAGTGAAACCCCTCACTAGAAGAGTTGGTTCTTATATGCTGCTTTTCTCTACCCAAAGGAGGCTCAAAGGGGCTTACAATCGCCTTCCCTTCCCTCTCCTCTGGGAGGAGGAGGAGTTTGGCCTCTCTCGAGCACAGGGCAGTCATTGATACACAAGGAGCGCAGGTGAGCCTGGAATCCAGCAGTGGGTCCCTGTACATGCCAACGCACTTGCTGGGCATGTGGAGAACGTGTAGAGCACAGGGGCGTGTCAGCATGGGGACAGCACCTAAAAGGGAGAGATGGAAGCGACAGCCCTCTCTCTTTGCTGCCCGTTGCCTCTCGCTGCGTTTCTCTTTCCCTCCCTGTTTTGCGGTTATGGTGTGACTGGGGTGTGTTCTCTACATTTCTCACAGTGGGTGTTTTTTTGGGTGGGTCCTGTGCCCTTTTGGCTGGGTTCTTTTCCCCATTTAGGGGGAAAAGATCCAAACCGTCCCTCCCCACAGCATGGGGAGGGACGGCTTGGATCCACCATTCTTCACCTTCGGTGTGCCCACATTCATTTGAATTGTCAAATAAAGTTGTGGCCTGTTTATGCCCAAATTCACTTTTGGTGACTGTCTGGGTTATTGTCACACTGGTACCTGTCCTCCTGCCTAGCAATTGTTCCCAATGGGTAAGGAATAGACTATGATCCCTATGAGATGGCTAGGGGCACTGGTTTAGGACAGCCTTTCTCAACTTTTTTACCATTTTGAAATCCTGGAAACATTCTTCAGGTCTCGATAAACCCCAGTAGTGGCACAATCGTACAGAATTTGGTTGGGAAGCATGGCTGTGTACACGCCCACCCAGGATCCCTCCCCTTCTCACCCCTTCCAGATCCATCATTGGCCAGTTGGGGAGAGGGAACGGATGGCATACAAAACCCTGGTATAGGAATATGCTTTGAGATGCTAACATAAAGGATTTAATTTTTCAACAGGAAGAACAGCTGTTCTTTTTTTCTCTGATTTTGACTACCCAAAGAAATGTCAAAGCAGCTTACAATTGCCTACCTTTCATCTCCCCACAACAGACACCCTATGAGGCAGGTAGGGCTGAAAGAGGTCCTATAGACTAGAGAACTATAATTGAATTATGGTCACCCAGCAGGCTGCATGTGGAGGAGGGCAGGGAACCAAACCCGGTTCTCCAGATTAGAAGCTGCACCTCTTAACCACTATACCATGCTGGATCTTGAAGTACAAGACGGGGGGGGGGGGGGAATGTAGGAAGAAGCACTGGGAAATAAAATGAAAACGAGGGTCACAATTTACCATAGATTCCAGGTAAGTAATTGCTCCCTGCACAAAGACCAACAGAATTGTGGGATCCAGCTCAAAGCATTTTACTTTTGAGTATCTTGCCTGAATATAACATGAAATATGCACTACAATTAGTACAGAATGGTATAGTGCAATCTTTCTCGTGTACCTTTCCCAGCCTTATCTACCTGGCTTTTGCACTGACTAGATGGCAGACCTGAAAACTAACCTCCTTCTTCTTTCTGCTTATAGGAAAACTCCTAAGACGGCTGAGTGCAGGTACAGCTATATTCCATTTGGCTGCCAACAGGAAAAGGCAGAGATGCCGCAGAAGGGCCTTTGTGACATTAGCGAGGCCACTATGCTAAACAACCACAAATTAGATATTGTAGGAAGAGGAGCATGAAAGAGGCTATTTACTTAACTAATATATGATACTGCAAAAGAAAACACTGAAAAAGGACTGCTGGCCCATCTGTTGCTAGTATCATAAAATATGCATTAATTGGAAGCCAAATGTACACTTTGCAAATAATTAGATAAAATCATGCTTGATTCTGTTTCTCTTGCCTTTCTTTCTTTTTAAACCCTGCCACAAAGATAGTAGTTATAAATAGGAGAAAGGTTACACTATACTGTTTGTACTGACAAACCGCCACATATATATGGTATGTTACATTTGGATTGGACAAGACGTTCCAAAGGAGAATGCAGGGAGTTGGAGCCTGATCTTGGCTTCCCCAGGAGGGAGTGATTTTGCCCTCCTCTCCGTCCCAACCTATGTTGCTACTCCATGACCCTGGTAATAAATGTGCCCAGAGTTGGAAATGGCTGACGGGGAAATTAAAGTGGGAAAGATTGGCAACCCTTGTGTGGACCTTGGACAATCTTTCAATGGATCCAACGCAATACACACACACACACATAGACACACACACACACACACGTATAAAGATGATGTATGGAATTTACAAAACAAATAAAACAATATCACAGGATAAACTATTGTCTGAAAAAAAAATAGTTTGTATGTGACTGTTTCTTAAGATTCTGCCATGCCAAAGATAACATCAAAACTTCTTGCCACCCTTCAAATAATATCACACTCCTTCATCAAGCAGGATGACCAGTATTTCCACAACCTGTTATAATAATACATTATATATTATAACTAGTAAGCAAGCCCGCTGCAGCAAAATGCAGCAGGCGCTAGGCACTTACTGTCGTCGTTGGCGGGCTGGTCGGCGGGCTGGTCGGCGGCTTGGGCGGCGGCGGCGGGCTTCTGGCGGCGGCGGCCGCGTCAGGGCGGCAGGCAGGGAACCCCCGGCAGCCGTGCTTCGCGCGACTGCCGGGGGCTCCCTGGGGCGGCGGCCTCTCGCCGCATTAGGCCGGGAGCAACTGCGAGCCGCGCTGCGCGCGGCTCGCAGTTGCTGGGGCTGGGAATCGGAGGGACCAATCGGCAGGCGCTTTGCGCCTGCCGATTGGTCCCTCCGATTGTCTGTCGTGAGGAAGGGTCCAATCCGGACACTTCCTCATCACGGACAAAGCCCACCTCAAGGCCCCTTAACAAATTATTTAGTCCGTGGCACCCGTGGCGCCACGGGCGGTTTAAAGATAATATATTATAACTGACTGTGAAAATACTAGCCATCCTGGTTGTTGGGATGTACTGAACACTGACCACACTGTCTTGAAACAACCTGAAAACAAAACCCTCTCAATTTCAAGGCCCAAAAGTACATGAATAAGCCCTCTTAATATTTTTCTTTAAGTAAAACAAGTCAAAAGTTGAAAACCCGACCTTGAGTTAAAAAAAAAAAAGTAAGAGATAAATGGGAGGTGGTTCTGGTTGTCCCCCAGGCCACCAGATGAGAGCCCGACTTAGAATATGAGGCAGAGAACATTACTGAAGGCAGAGAACATTACTGAAGCTTTTCAAGAATGACTGCATAGTACAGAGATCGTAATACTGCATATGCACAGGTTTACGTGGTAACGGAAACAGTAGCTATACCAGAACATTACAAGTGGTGCTTATTAATTTTATCAATTGATGTTCTGAAACACTTAAAAAGACTTTGAGATTATTAAAGTCTTTTAAAGTGTTTCAGATGAAACACATGTATCAGCCTTGCTGCAGCAACACAAAATAATGTTGACAGCTGTGTTGATGTGGTAAAAGGAAAAAAAAAAGGATTGGCATATTTTTAAATAGCCTATTGTTTAATTAAAACAAACTACTTGAAGAGCGCTTTGAGCTATTTGCAAGTCAAACCTGTCTAGAAAATGAAAGAGCATGATTGGCTTTTGAAAAATTGCTTCTATTTAAGAATTACTCTTTTGAAATGACGCAAAGCTAATCAATGGCAGAAAAATGTGTTGTCAAAAAAAAAATCTTTATTATCAGGGAGGGGGAGAGAAACAGATCTCTGCATGAGATGAATAGGGTGGAAGTTGATTTAGAGGATACATCCTGACATATTTGCTAACTCATGTTCTCTGCGTGGAATAGTGGATAATCTCTGTATTTTAAATAATGCGTGCAGATACAGGGACATGCCCATACACACACACACACTTGCGCTCCAGCAACGTGATATGCTTCGAACTTGACTGGTTCACACACAATGAACCAGGTTCTCAGCTGCAAACTTATGACAACAGCAAGAGTTCCTAATACTCAGAATTCACAGTTGTTCCTTTCATTAATACTTTGACTGAAGTGCTGCCCAGCGCCAAAGAACAATCCATGACCTTTCATATATTATGTCACTTCGTAGAATTTGAAAGGGGAATTCTAATAGGTTTTGAAGCAGCTTTCTGTATTGATGAAATTGTAACAAATACTTAACATTTGCAGAAGTGGGATTTGAATTGTGGCTCTGGTAATTATCAAATCCACAATGGTGCAGACATCTGCACAAATGCACTTTCACACACACACAAGAAATAAAAGGCATCTAACAGGAAGCTTGCAATTAGCATACTTCTGAGCAATAAAGACATAACCGTCAGAAGAAGAGTTTGTTTTTATACCCTGCTTTTCACTACCTGAAGGAGTCTCAAAGTGGCTTACAACAGCCTTCCCTTTCCCGCCCCACAACAGGTACCCTGTAAGGCAGGGGTAGTCAACCTGTGGTCCTCCAGATGTCCATGGGCTACAATTCCCATGAGCATTTGCTGGCAGGGACTCATAGGAATTGTAGTCCATGAACATCTGGAGGACCACAGGTTGACTACCCCTGCTGTAAGGTATGTGAGGCTGAGAGACCTCTGATAAAACTGCTCTATGAGAACTTTAAGAAGACTGTGACAAGCCCAAGGTCACCCAGCTGGCTGCATGTGGAGGAGTAAGGAATCAAACTGGGCTCTTTAGATTACAGACTGCTGCTCTTGACCACTACACCAAGCTGGCTCTCAAAGGGTAGCTCCTGTCAAAGACATCTGAGGCCAAAGGCAGATAACGAAGACAGAGAGAACCCCAGATTCAAATAGCAAAGTTTAATGGAACTAAACATGTTAAAATCCAGATGTTTTGACTTATGAGGGCTATCAGTAATGCACTATAAAAGAGTAATTTAGATTTCTCCAAAACAAAACAAAACAAAAAGGAAATCTGGATATTAGCAGGAAAAGGAGGGGAAATATCACTGGACAAATGAATCAATCCCAGATTGGAGACTGGACTAATGAAGGGGCTCATGGTAGTTGTAGTCCATGGACATCTGGAGAGCCACAGTTTTAGGGAATACTTAATTCAATTATCTAGAATGGGTCTTAAAAGTAGAGGAAAATGGTCTAATGAAGGAACTTTATGACACTACCAAGCATGGCTTCTATTACCTCCTTTAATATTCCATCTGAGAATGCATTTCAGCTTTGCTAATATAAGAAGAAGAAGAAGAAGAAGAAGAAGGAGGTTGGTTCTTATATGCCGCTTTTCCCTACCCGAAGGCGGCTCAAAGCGGCTTACAGTCGCCTTCCCATTCCTCTCCCCACAACAGACACCCTGTGGGGTGGGTGAGGCTGAGAGAGCCCTGATATCACTGCCCGGTCAGAACAGTTTTATCAGTGCCGTGGCGAGCCCAAGGTCACCCAGCTGCCTGCATGTGGGGGAGTGCAGAATCGAACCCGGCATGCCAGATTAGAAGTCCACACTCCTAACCACTACACCAAACTGGCTCTCATGTTTTCAAAACTGTCTGCCTTCAAAGGAACCAACATATTCTATTCAGAACTAAAGACTGATCTGAACAGCTTCTGTCTTTCACATTATACAAGGAAAACCATCAGTGCTCCTTCATCCTATCAGCCTTTTGTGTAATCTGAAACCTGCCTTTATTTTGCATCTAAAAGGGTCTAGCTGAAGCTCAGGTCAGACAAGACTGAAGTGCTTGTTGTAACCAAGGGACAAGGATGTTTTGGAAGGGGCTACATTTGCCCTTTACATAGATACATTAGGCTTTTTCAACTCTGGGTTTTCTTGAGGGCCATGGAAGGATTTCCCGGATTTCAGCCCCTCCACCTTCATGCCCAAATGGCCAATCATGGATCTGGAGGGGGTGGGGAGGAGCCATGGGGGGGAGTGTACACTGGTCTGCTCCCCAACCATATTCTGCACCATTGTGTCATCTCTGGGGTTTCTCGAAGCCAGAAGAGTGTTTCAGGGGTTTCTCAATGGTAAAAAAGTTGAGAAAGGCTTACCTACACTGTTGCTGCAAGTGGATATTGGTCTCATCTGAAATGTGTGGTGTTTTTATCCAAACCTTGTTTGATTTGTTGCCCATGGCCTCTCTTGGAAATATGAGGTCTTATAGTAATTCATGATCTGATTACATCCAGACATGATTACCGTGAAGTGCTGCAGAGAAAGCTACATTTCAAGAATGCTTTGAAACTTTAATTATGGTAAGATGCAGTAGCGAGCATACTGATGACATAAGAATGTGTATCACCGAAAAAGTTGCACTGGGTGCACATTTGTTTCTGAGCACAGTTCAAAGTGCTTTAAAGCCCTAAAAAGCTTTGGACCCGAGTAGCTAAAACATTGCTGCCTGCATATGTATCTGTCCAAACACGAAGAGCTGCATCTGTTGGCTGAGATGCAAATGTTCTCCCGCAGTGTACGGCTTCAGAAAGTCATTCAACATGTCTCTTTTCCACTGAACATTTTTTTTTGAAAAGGAGATAGTACAGGCTTTTTTTAGAGAGATTTATTTGGTAGTTAATGTGGAACTAAAGGGCTGTTAAAACCATATGTTGCTGTGGCTGAACTGTTATGGAAACTTTTAGTTTTATGAACTGGGATGCTATATATAATGTTATATAATCAAGATGCAAGGTGTCCTGGACTACAAAGAAAGATGGACACTAAATACTTTAAAATAAATAATGAAATAAAATCTATCAGGGGACCTATTGAGTGTGTTTCCATTTGGTGAGGCAAGGTGTTGGCGGCCATAAAGGAAAGCTGGCTTATTTGTAGCCTTCTCAATGGTTCCTCTAGTGAACATGACATTAAAACTGGAAGCTTCTGTCTATTTGGAAACCATCCACTAGTGCCTTTCAGGCTGTCTGACTTCACCACTTGCCCTTCTTGAATACATACATCTGCATCTCGCTCAACGCTAGTCTACAGCAGCTGGCAGGAATCAACACTGCAATCCCCCTTGGTCTCTGTGCTGATGCATTAGTACCATGTCAAAATTCTCACAAACTTTTAAAAGGTGAAAATAAAAACTGTGCACCGTGCACACATGAACGTTTTTGCCTCCTCCCCAAAACAGTGCAAGCTGAGCATGGGCATCCTCCATCAAAGAAATAGGTATCTTATACCTTGTGCTAGAAAACTTTGCCAAGAAACTGAAACTAATCCAATTATGTACTTTTTTTGAGTGTAACAGGTTGCTCAACAGCTTGCAGAATCAGAACTGTCATAGAATCTATTAAATCAATACAAAGATTCTTGCTCAAGTCCTTGCAGAAGCATCTGTGGAACTGCACAAATGATTTTTCTTCCTCTTAAAGTTCTCTGAACTCAACTCAAAATAATACCATAAGCTGAAATAGGATATTGAATTAGGGAGAGACTAATAATGTTGTATTTTCAGACCAATGCCATAGCATAAAATCCCTTTCTTCACAGAACTTAACAAAGGAAAGTCCCTATCGATATGATAATAAAGCTAAATTTATTACCTTCTGGCTGACAACACTGCAATGCACAGGATAAGTAGAAATTAGGTTGAAGGTAACTTTTATACAGCAATCAAATGCCTACTAAATTAATCCAGACTATTCAACAAGAAAGACTGCAAAATTAATCCCCAACTGATATTAGTGGTAAGTAAAATGCAAATATATTACTTTCTGATTCACTATTTCATAACGTAAAGCAAACTTGAGTATAAAGCAATTTCACTCCATAGCAGGCAAAAACTCATCTAGTCAGTGATCCCCACCAAAACCACTTTAATTTTCATCAACGATCATTTTCTTCCTCTTCTCTTTCTTAAGTGACATAACTTTATCACAATAACTTGGAAACAGACTTTATAAAGCAAATTCACCCAAGTTTCTGTGAGAGCTACATTTATCATGACCAAAACAAGTGACACAAGGTTTACAAATTTTCTAATACATGGCCAAATGTTCTAGAAATAGACTAGGCAGAAGGATTCTTTTTTGCCACCCACCCCCACCCCAAGAATGACATTTAGCAAGAATGGTGGGAAGAAGCAGACAGTTGGTGGCAGAATAGAAATTTTTCAGCTTTCTCCAACTCTCGGTTTTCTTGAAATTCTGCTGTGGAGGGACAGGGGACCCACTGGAACCACAGGGCGGCATATTGGGGGTCTGTAGCAGAAAAGTTAGCATGGATGAACCCTCTGTGATTTATAGTTATTTTTGTACAAACTTTGCTAAAAATTAAGAATTTAAGCAATCTTTGATCAAGAAATAGTTGGATTAATCAGCTAAAATATGTTTATTGATAAAAATAGGATTTCAATTTTTAATTGGGGTAGTTTTATTTTAAAATAACACTGTGAATGGTAAATACATATTTAATCAACCTACTAAAATTTACACAAATCAATTAAGTTTTTTTGAATCTGGCAACACTCCTCTTAGAATGCGTTATTTCAAAGTGCACAAGAAAAATATTTTTTTAAAAACAACTAAATTTTTGCAGTATATCAAGGGTGCCATCTTGCTTGAATGATGGATAATGCCCAGGTGTCAGCAGTCACTCAAGCAATAGTGTTAACCTAATCGAATAGGGGACAGGCGTGGCCTCCACCCGAAGCTCCTGGGCTTGGTGTGTGTCCTTGGACAGCTGGAGTTGCTGCTGACCCGAGAGCTGTGGGAAGGCTGACACCTCAGCTGAGGTTGACAACCCACAAAGAATCTTTGTGGAGGATATCGTGCCTCATGTGACTGAGGCAGCTGAAAGCGCTGCTTTCCCAAGTAGGTTGGTTCTTGTTGGTACATATATGGGTACTTAAACTTCTAGGAAGAGACAGGCACCTGAGTAATATCAAAAAGTGAATTGGTCTGTCTATTCTTTTTAATTTAAGACAGAACGTTGTCTGTTTTAGAGAAGAATAAGGTGGAACCCTAGATTGGAAGGGCTTGGCCTTGGCCTTCTTTGGTGGCAGTTCCAAGGTACAAAGTGAAAGTAACTGGTAAAGTAACTGATAATTGGTGCTGTGTTGGTTCCATGCATGGAACAGAAGTCTCCAAAGATTGTTCAAGCCTTGCCAGAGATTTATCCGGCATACTGTGGGGTTGCTCTATCAAGGAAGATGCCTTAATTGTTGGGATTTCAGAGCCAAGCAGCACTTTCCCTCACAAGGTGGCCTTTGAATACACAGCATGGCCAGACTGGGCTTTTTGGGTGAATTGCAAACAAAAGTTATATTAAGTCATGTTTGCCCCTCACCCAGGTATAAGAAAGAAAGCAAATGCTCATCCAAACATTTTTTTTTTTACTGTGATGGGTATACCTCTTAAAAAGTGCTTTCTGAGATATGTTCCATGTTATTAAACCATAATTTTTCTTTTGTTTTTGTCAGAGGAATTCCAGATGAGACACTGGAAATACGACCTTTTGTCGTGGTGGTGAAAGAGAAACTGAGGAAAAGGGGAGTGCCCCCTACAGAGGATGTGACTGCTAAGCGGCAAAATGGCCACAAGCGTACTCTCAGCTTCCTTGTAATCTAAAAAAATTCTGGAAGAGACCTCAGGTGGCCAACCTGCGCAAGCGCAGTTCCTATGTGGAACTGCACAGAACACTGAAGATGATCAGTACGTGGAAGAGATGGATTAGCAGATAGTGGGTTGCTACTAGAAAAACAGAAGAGTATTTCAATGACCAAGAGTGGTACAGTGGAGTGAAAAACAGCCATTGGTTGGTATGCTTCATTGCCCCTTCTTCACATAACCATTTGTAATGTGCACCTTTCAAACACACACAAAAATTATATTTTCAGAGAATATTATTCTTAATTTAATTTGTATAGGCACATTCTCAGCATGCTTTTTCCTTTATCTTTGCACATGTATGATATCACAGTGATATCTCCCTCCTCTTCTCCTGCAAGTATATGACAGCAAATATACTAGCTCACAAAAATGAAAAAGGCATTTTCCTTGGCTGTCTCAAAACTATTTTGGAGAAAATGGGGAACTGCATGGTTTGATGTTTGATATTCCAGCTTGGTTTTTTTGCCCAATTAAGTTTACACATTTTTGCACTGCCACCTGAGAACTGCAATTCAATTCTGCAAGCTCTGAACATGATGACTTCTGATAAATGCCAGTAAATATGAAGGCATAAAAGCAGCATATAAACTTAATATGAGTGTCTCTACAGTATATGGGCCCTGTTCATGATGACCAGGGGGCATATCAGCACGGTGAGCATGTGTCAACAGTAGCTACCTGTTCAGTGACCATACTGAATGCCATTACTGAGTAAACAAACAATGACTAAAAATGTTTTTCATTTTGACAATTCGCTTGCAATTCAAAACTGTCAGAGAAACTTCTCAATGTAACACAAAACAAGCATAGCAAACATGCCTCACAAAACCCTGACCATAATGTGTAGCCAGGAGACCATGCAGTGGTCTGGCAGCTGTTCTTGTCCAGCTGTTGGGGTCTGAAGGGGGCCCTGTAACACAAGGTACAACCCGGGAGGAGGGGATGAAACAAGGCCCTGGACAGCTGCCAATAGGCCAACATCATCCTATCTAGTTACCATTTTCCATTCCTGAAGCACCTCCAAAATTTCACGAGGTAACCTATTATTCTCAGAATTCCAGGAGTGCTTTTCTTTGTGTTTAGATATCCAAACTGTGCCGAAAGAGTTAATTTTGGGTAAACAGTATGCTGACAGGGGCTCATGGGAATTGTAGTCCATGGACATCTGGAGGGCCGCAGTTTGACTACCCCTAGCATAAACAGTGCTTGTGGGTCAGTAACCTAACATTTTATTTCACTCAGGAGCAGCTGTAATCCAATAAACTAATCGTCCTTATTCAGCAAAATAACCTCATCTCTTGCTCCATTAGGATCTACTTCAGAGTAACTCACTTCATTCCCACCTTTGTCAGAAAGGGGGTATAAATCTAAGCAGAAATGGATTTCAAATTCAATCCAACATTTTAAGGTCAGTTTCACTGAAGGATTATCCTTCTAGCACCATTGTTCTCAATTAAGATTACACTTTAGGCTTAGACAACTTACCGTATATACTTGCATATAAGCTGAGTTTTTCAGCACAGATTTTAGCACTAAAAAGCCCTCCTCGGCTTATACGTGGGTAATTGAAATAACAGCCTGCTCCCAGCCAGCCAATTGTAGCATTGCCTTTGCAACCTGAGGTTGTTGCTCCCAGCCAGCCAACTGTAGCATTGCCTTTGCAAGCTGAACTTTTTGCAAGTGAGCTGGATGCTCGCAGCCAACCATTGCCTTCTGCAAAGATCTTGAAAGCTGAGCTTCCTCTGGCAGCTTGTAGGATATCAATGGTTTGACTGATATTTCCCCCCTTCTTTTCCTATTCTTTTGGTTTCTGTGGGTGGGGTGGGTTTTGGGGTGCTTTGGGATTTACTGTTTCTTTCTCCTAGTGTTTTTTTCTTCTTTTATCTGAGGGGCAGCATTGTTTGCCTTTTCTTCTTGGGGTTGTGTTTCTTTTAAAAGTTGATTTTTACAGTTCTTTCTTTCGGTTTTCAGTTTTACAGTTCTTTATTTCAGTGTTTTGTTCTGGGGGGGGCACTGTAGCCCCCAGTATGGTAGCTGTTGTTGTAGTAGGTTGCCAACTTCAGGTACTGTTGTTCTGCTCTGGTTTGCTGGCCTGGGGGGTAGTGTTTGGTTCTACTGCCAGAGCTGTTCTCAAAGAGCAATTCTGTCAGTGCTCTCTCAGGGTGTCTGGCATCAAGAGAGGAAGGGAAGGCAATTGTAAGCTGCTTTGAGACTCCTTTGGTTAGTGAAAAGCGGAGTACAAAAGCCAGCAGCTACGCATCCTCTTGACTTTTCTGTATTTGTTGGAGGGGGAGGCTGGATAGGAGAGCCTGTGATGATGGAGCATGGATTGAGTGCTTAGGCCACCCTGTAAATTTACCAGTAGCTGCTGCATTTCCCATCCTCGGCTTATATGCGAGTCAATAAGTTTGCCCAGATTTTGTGGTAAAATTAGGTGCCTCGGCTTATATGCGGGTCGGCTTATATACGGTACGTATCATTCTCAGTCTGTCACCATTTCTCTCCCTTGTGCCAGCCATTCTTTCTTTTGGCCTGGCTACTACGCTGGCCCTCTTACATCTTTCTACCCTTTTCTCCTTCTGCTCCCTGCTTCAAGACCAATTCTTCATTCAGTCTGTCCAATTGATCAGCACCTCCCCCATTTTCAGCCTACATTTCCCTCTTTTTGGAACACTACACAAACATGCCTGGGTAGGTTCCATTAGATCTAGCTGTGGATGGGCACCTCTAGTTAAACATGACTGTCTCCACCAGAGATTGTTTAATTGGCTCCCACTTTTTCCATAAGCTGTGTATTACATTCTGAAATCTGCACTCCCTTCTTGTCTTACACAATGTTCTCTGTTCAGTATTTCCCCAGATATTATGCCAGTTATGGTGGTAGGCACTGCCACAGCAAACTTAAGTTGATGATGAACATTTTCAAGGCCAGAGACATGCAGCAGTGGTTTGCCATTGGTGGTCTCCTATCCAAATACAAACCAGGACCAACCCTGAAGGTGTGTCAAAGCTCATGAAAGCGTTTATCCAGAATAAAACTTTGTCATTCTTAAAAGTGCCACCAGACTCAAACTTTGTTCCAGAGTCAACCCTGCTTAAATTCTGAGGTCTTAGCTTCTCAGATGCTAGCCTAGGCCATCGAGGTAAAGGTGTGGCACGTATACACCTGTGTATACATAGTTTTAAGAACTCACACCAGGATTGGGGAGGTGGATGTATGAAGGGCACACACATATAGGCCCCTAGCATCTCATAATTTCAGCTTTCTGAGTAGTACCATCAGTCTAGAGTTATATGGCATGTGGAGTAGAGGGGCATTTTAATATGTGTCCTGGAGTGGCCAAATGTGTCACAGGATTCAATACACTTATAATAAGAAAGACTAAGCTACATACCAATTTCAGCAATGTGACAAGCAGCAGCATTCCAAGCCCAATTATTATTAATCAAAAAATGTTTACATTTCTGTTTTACGAATTAAATAGCTGCAGAAGACATCATTTTGAAAAGGCAGGATTTCACACACCCTACCCCTGCCAGTCGTTTGCATGTTTGGCTTCTTTCCCACAGAAGAAAGATGATTTCAGAAGGTTCCCTTCTGTCCTTCAAATCAGTTGGTTCAGAGAGGGAGAGAATTAGAATACTTCCATCAAAAAGTACACAATTTTATCCTGCTTTAAACATAAACTCTATTAATAAACTCAGTAATGCTGGGTTAACCTAATACATATGTTCTCTATGCCTTTACAAAAGTCAGGTCGTAAATTCAGCTGCTGTATTTTCCCCCCCTTAAGGAATAACTTCCCTCTGGATTTCTTTCCCATCCAAAGCAACAATGCAATCTTTTAAACAGGTGCATAAATCTAGCCAAACAATGGTTTACAAAAATAACCATATTTTGACAATAGACAGTTTGTCTGAGTGGGTAGATGTTGACAAAAGGATGAACTGAATCTTTTTCAACACCTGTTCAGAAGTTGAATATTTAATCTTCCCTCTCATGCAAAATTCAACCGAGTTACATGTTGCAGCAAAATTTAAACCCCAATCCTGTGGTGGAGGATCAGGAGTAATTATTAAATCTCAGGAGTAATTCTCATTGAATGCAGTAGGACTTTCTCCCAAATGACCGTGCATATGACTGCAATTTTAGAAATTCCATCCCTTGCAGAACTGAAATGCATTGGGTATGATTAATTGGACTGAGATGGATAGGTTAAGACTCCAATAAAGTGGTGGAAGCAGCAAGCCAGCATAGATATAAATGATTAAAAATTAAAAAATGAGATGTATAATGGCTTTCTTACACAAAGGTGCTCATCATAAAGAGAGTGTGATGACTTGGATATAAAGTCATTTTAAAAGGTAAAGGTATCCCCTGTGCTAGTATCCGAGTCATGTCTGACCCTTGGGGTGACGCCCTCTAGTGTTTTCATGGCAGACTCAATATGGGGTGGTTTGCCAGTGCCTTCCCCAGTCATTACCGTTTACCTCCCAGCAAGCTGGGTACTCATTTTACCGACCTCGGAAGGATGGGAGGCTGAGTCAACCTTGAGCCAGTTGCTAGGATTTAACTCCCAGTCTCATGGTCAGAGCTTCAGACAGCATGTCGGCTGCCTTACCACTGTGCGCCACAAGAGGCTCTTCATAAAGTCATTTATTCCTCCTTAATTGCCATATTGTGTTTGCTTGATTCTACTTGAATAATGCTTGAGTAAACCATTTTGTTGCTAATACTGCCAAAATTTTACTACCACATGTTAGTCAATCAATGAATGTATATGAATTGTGAATGGTTATGAATTGTTTAAGTGTGAATGAATTGTACAGCTAAATCATGTTTATGACTAATAATCACCTCATATGTAACATAATATTCAGAAATCATTATTTATGTGGAAAAGTTTGGGACCTCTACTGTTTTCCCCAAAATAACATTTCCCCATTAAAAGTAACAATAATACATTTCTTTGGAAATTCCTTCACTTTCTGAATCTTACCAATAACCTGACTTCTAGTTTCTCATATATGATTCCCATCCTTTCTATTCCTGAGTGTTCAACCTGAGTGTTGTCTCATAATAACACAATCAAGTTGGTTAGATTTAAGGCCAAATAGGACATGACAGGACAACTAATACCAAACTCCTTCATTCTCTTATTTTGTTGTATTGTTTTCTTCATTTTCCCTCGCCCAATTCTAATATTGGAAGTGAGATGGGCTGCGTGAAAAATGCTTCCAACTGTACAGCCCAGTAGCAACCTTTACTAGCGTAATAGATTTTCTGTCATCCCAGCCCTTCAAACACACTCAGTGTTGTTCCCACACTTAGATACGATATGCTGGACATGTGAATAAATACACACAGATGTCCCTGTTGTGTCTTTGGCCCTTGGTGAAATTTTCTACACAGCAGGAATTTGGACTTTAGTTTCCTAAAGCGCAAGGGAACACACCAGCCACTGCTCCACACTGCCTCAACGATGTGACATGATATTATATCTTGAAGGACGGAGAAAAGCAAATACAACAGAATCCCGTGAGAATCTCTTATCCTTTTGTCGTAAAGACAGTGACATTCTTCCCTTTTTTATATAGGAACATGAACTAGGACAGGGGAAAATATGATCATACTTCCTTCAACACCATCTCCTTTCAATCTTCCTTCTTACTGTTTGTTGAGAAAGCCGTTTTGATTTTTTAAGGCATCTTCACCTGCCATCCCTCATTCGCCTTCTGTTTTTTTTAGCTAGGACGATCAGGACTGCATGTGGTATTCAGGGTCTAAGGGTGTTAATACCGATTTATATAACAAGAGTAAAAGATTTCCAATACTATTTCCCACCTCATTCTTCATACTTCAGCTCCCTTTGTTTTGACTGCTGCTGCGGACTGAGCATATGTCTTCACTGAAATGACGCACCAACCCTAAGCAGTTACAGGTTAATTTGTAACAACTTAGCCCTGTACATGAGTAGTTCAGTTTATCCCTTCCAACACACATTACCTTGCATTTGTCAGCATTGATTCTGATCTGTCATGGTGCTGCCTGGTTGCCTGGCTTTATTAGTTCCCTTGGCACCACTTCGACTATCCAGAATAATTTGTATCACCTGCTGATTTGCTAGGGCACTGGCTTTTCTCTTCACAGTGGATTTTTAGAGAGGGGAAAAAAGACACCCCACAGGAGTCAACCCATTGTTAAGCGTCAGTCATTTTGTATTCCCTGTCTTTTTGTATATATCTTAGGATATGAATGGTGGTGGAACTATGACCCTAATCCAATGAGTGATTCCCCAGAAATAATAACATGATTTCTATACCTTTCACTAGAGGCCTGGAATTCATAGAACTTGTGCTAAACACACTGCATATTTTTTGGATAAGGTGCAGAGTATGTATATATATGATACTAGCAGAACAAGAAGAATTCTCCTTTTACTCATGGTCTCTGTCACAAAATCTTTGCTAACTTCCACAAGCAGTAGCTGTTGAGCATTCAACAGACAGGTGGATCAAGGAATCTAGCTCTATAATATAAGCTCTGTCTACCTACTCCAGGGAAGGAAACAGATAAAGAACAATGGAGGAACATTTTGTTGTTGTTCAATACTAGGGGGAAAGCCCGTAGCACTCAGGAATGCAACGGGTGCTAGGATGCAGGCCTGCATTGTGTCTTTCCTGGTTACTGGACTTCTCCCCATGCTCAATCTTGAGTTCCAGCGCGTTGAAATGAGTAGCAGATTCTAATCTCTACAGCCAGGTCTGATATAGGGTTGTGCGATCACTGAAGCCCAAAGAGGCCAGCGCCGCAGCATGGAGGTGGTGGTGGCGTGTGAGCCGGCGCCCTCCCCTCCGTGCCGCAGCACTGGCCGCTTCGGGCTTCAGTGATCACTGAAGCGGCCGAAGCATGCCGGAGCACACAACCCTGGTCTGATCCCTCACTCCTCCTACATCTCTCTCTCTCTCTGCATCTCTCCCTTAATCCAGGCCAGGAGACTGGCCTGGGCATTCTCCCCTGAAAGACTGAGAGCAGGAGACAAAGATCCAGAGCCCAGTGGGGGCCCATGTGATGACACCTGACCTGGGAAAGCAGAAAGTTCAATGCTGGTGGTCATGCTATCAAAAGAAGGCCCCTCTCCAAGCCCCCCCCCCTTACTACAATCTTGTTTTGACATCTACACCAAAAATTAAAGCACTTCTTTCCATACACCCTCTGTCTCCATCCAATGGCCCCTGATATTACTGGGCTTTGCTGGGCTGTTTAGATTGTTGTTTCTGATGTCTCTGCCCTGGGGATTTGTTCATTCCACCCACTGTAGAGGGCAAGCATTTCTAACTGGCAGAGAATCAGTTAATAAGAACTGTATTTAAGTTGCAGCTAGTCCAATTACTAGAAGTAGCAACAGGGCATGTCTCAAATTCAGTTCCCCTGAACAGCTCCCTTCCAATCAGCCTGTCAGATAAATTTTCATAACATTATAATATTTGACCTGCCTCCTTAGAGGAGGGAAATTAAAAGTAGGTGTGAATTTTATCATTATAATTAGGTGGATTCAATGTCCGAGAATAAAACCAGGCATCATGCCAAATAACACTGTTCCTTCTTATCATATACCATGGTTATGAGCGGCACCACTTCTATAAACAAGTGTCTTTAAACTAGCTGCTTACAAACTTCCTAGAACACCAAGCTCCAAGCCCATGCGATCTTTAGTGGCGCAGTTAGATTTGTTAAACTAAATACATGGAAGTTTACAGAACAATACTGATATGGTAAAATATGAAATACTGAGGAGTAAAATATAAAATCCATGGTCAAAAATGAATATATGGCTTTTTCAGTAAATGGCTTATATCTGTAATCCTTAGAGCCTCTTATATTTGTGAAAAGGCACTAAGGGAGGAGCGCTGTCCGGGTCGGTGTCCAGGACACATCCAGTGTCCAGACACTGCTTCCAGCTCAGCGAGCCAATCTGCAAGCAACCAGCAAAGCTGGCCGCCACAGATTGGGCTGGCCCCGACAGAGCCCATCCCCAGAAGCTGGCTGTGAGGCGCGCTCCCAGCCTTGTGGGCAGACAGTCCTCAGCCATGAAGGGCGGAGGACCTCCGGCACCCTGACCAGGCTGCCGCTACTGATGGCCAACAGCGTGACTGCCTGCCACCAATCTTGCCCACACTACAAGGGCCGCAGGATGGTCAGCGGAGGAGGTTGGTGATCCCGCACTGCCCTGCCCAGCCCAGCCGTGCAAGAGCCCGGGTTTGGCTACCCATCGCTCTGGCCGCCTGCCAGCCTGGCTGCCTGCAGGCCACCTCTCCCATACTGACACCATGCCACGCAGGTAGGATTATGGTCATGATCTGCTATTTGTTGGGGTTCTTGTCAATGACATATTGAATCAGCTAAATCAAGCCCAAATTGATTTGGGCTTCTGTGATTTGGCTGTTTTAAACTGATGGGATTTTTGATCCAGCTCCGGCAAGTCTGAAAATACCCAAATCAGCATTGACTTGGGTAGTTTTCATTTTATCTGAGTCGAATCGCCCATTCCCAACAGAAGTGGTGCAAAATTTCCTTCTTTCCCATACACCGGCAGAGTTCTGCCCACCTAGGAGGAAATGATTTCAGACCCTTCCCCTTCCCTGCTGCAGCCTTCCAGCCCATAAACTTTCTAGGGGGTTGAAAATAGCTGCTGGTGACCAGAGGGAATCCAAGAACATCAGTGACCATCAGCACCATCCTCCGAAAGCTTTTGGGATCCAAACCAATGCTACAATCCCCAACATAGTTCCATCTTTTTCTACTTGCAAATCCCACTCAAAACCTTCTGTAAACTGTGGGTTTAATTCCTTTGCTTGGTGCGGTTGGTAAGAGCGGTGGCTTCTAATCTGGCGAGCTGGGTTTGATTCCCCACTCCCCCACATGCAGCCAGTTTTGGTTTTGTCACAGGCTTGACAGTGCTGTTGTCACACAGCAGCCCTGTCAGGGCCCTCTCAGTCTCATCTACCTCACAGGATGTCTGTTGTGGGGAGAAGAAGGGAAGGCGATTGTAAGCCACTTTGAGACACCTTTGGGTAGTGAAAAGCAGGGTATAAAAGCAACTCTTCTTCTTCTAGACAACACCCCCCCCCCCCAATTGAAACAAAGTTCAGGGAAATGCAATCATCCACAATAATCCTTATGTTGTCTTTTCATTCCACCCCCCCCTCCCCGTCCTCTCCTAAATACAGAGAGCAAATACTTGGAGCTGAGACAAGTGTTTTGCTTTTGTCTCGCACACATACACCCATGGCAAAATAAATCAATAATCAACAAGAACAACTATTCATTATTTCAGCTTTGATGTGCCTCCAAATATATAGTCTGTATTATATTCAGGGTTTGTTTTGTTCTTAAGGTTTCTATCTTCTTTGTAATCCTGTAAGCTTCCATTCTTATCTTGTTAAATTAGTTTACTCTCCTCTATACTTCAATCTCTATTCTTTTGTGCACGTTCAGGTATTAATACATGCAGAAATAGCCATCTCACTCCATTTTGTGCATTCGGTGAAGCAGGGTGCTGCTGTCTATGAAAGATCATGCCACAATATATCAACCTCTAAAGTTCTACTACACTTCCAGTCTTTTATTTTTATTTTTTACTGCTATAAACTAACCCACTTAATCTTGACATTTAAATATGTCATGGGAAACACATCTGAAGTGGGGGGCTTGGGAGACTTGTCAGTAGACCTACGTATCATTGCACTGAATTAAGAGTAAAACAAAGCCTTTTAAAAAAATCAAAACTGAGTTTGTATTTGCATGTAGCTGGGGAACATTTTTTACATAGGACAAAAATACCAACTGAGATTAAGGTAAGGAAAATAGGAAACATACATATTTAGTAATTTAGATTTTTAAGGATATCAGTGCAGGCTGTTATTTCATAAAGTGTCTAAAGCAACAGTTTATTAAGAATATGAAAACATTCATATTTGTATAATACCTTTCATTTTCATGGAGCAGCTCACCTCCCTTTCTCCAAGTGATAGATGCTTTAGGGGAAGCCTTTGGCTTGCACTCAAAATGAGCTGAGCTGCCTATTTGTAGTTGAATCAGTTTCTTCATTGGGATTTTAGAGAAGTCAGGAGCAGAAGCTGGCAAAAGGAAGCACATTAACTATAAAACAGGACTTCTCTAACAGCCCCGGCGTGGTCCTACCAGTCGTGTCATTTTTAATTGTCATTGGAGAATTAATATTTGCCACCCCCAGTTCAGGGAATCACAGAAGAAAATCTGACATTGAAACAGCAACTGTACATCGAAATACTAACAAACTGATCTGAAATTTAATCTCTTGCACTCTGCAGTGCAAGTGAGGCTCAGTCAGGTCTCCTCTGAAGCTGTGTCCTTCAGTCTAGATAAGGGAGCTTGGGCAGGCAGGAAAGAGCTGGAGCTAGCACACGGGCAAATGCTGGCAGGGGCTCATGGGAATTGTAGTCCATGAATATCTGGAGGACCACAGGTTGACTACCCCTGTAGTAGACCAACTCATCTAGTAAGCTTCCCCTCCTAGCACAAAGCTTAAATAGGTTGAGAGGAGAGCCACTCTATTTACTGTGGAAGCAGCACCTGAGCTTCATCTTGTCCAAACTTAACTGGAGACAGAATCTTACAAAGGACTGCATACATCACGTTCGGGCCCAGGAGGTAGTGCACAGGCTGCAAATCTGGCACAACACGAGCCTCCTCTGCTCCTGTCAAGTGGAGGGGGATTCTGGCGAGCTTCTGGACAGTTGCTGAAAGGATGGAGGGAAATTCTGACAGAGGAGCTCCCATTGCAGGCTCTTCAGGGGCAAGTTGTGGATCAGATAGACCACGAGAGTCTAGCCTGCAGGGGTCCCCAGGAGTTCCCTGTTCTCTCCAGGCCAAATTTCTAACTCCTCAAGCTCTTCCCTTGAGGCTTGCAAGTTGTAGGACCTCCATAGGGGTAATGGGGGAGGTTGGAGGACCTCCATGGGCATCATGACATTTAACATATACTTTATTGTCATATTGGGGTCTTCACGTTGTGCTTTTCTGCGTATGACTGGATTGAAGTCTCTGCATTACACCCGCCAGTTCAGTTCATGTCTTGTTTGATGGTTGGAAACAGAGAACTGATTGTTTCACAGGATGCCTGAATAAACCATCCACTGCAGAGCAACTGGTATTTGCACATGCAAGGTCCCAGATAGCCCAACTGAATTCTATTACTCCCCACATTTCTGCTGTGTCAGCACTTCACTCAGTAGCTAGTTGTTTAAATAGATGATCAAATTAGTCACAAGTAATACACAGAGCACCAATAAATGCTGTGCATTGAAAAAAAATCCTACAGCTGGGTGTTAATCTAAGTAGTGCTAACCTCTGTAGTTTCTCATGGTGCTAATGGCTGTCAGTCAGTACGAACTGGCAATGTCTTTGTGCATGCACAGTTTTGCAAAAACCTGATGTAATCTTGTTTGTAGCTGTCCAGCATGAACCAAGCAGGCTGGATGATTGGCATATGTCTGACTGACACCTCTGAGAATGGTACGTTCAACTGCTGAACACTTTCCCAGCATTCCCCAGTCTGCATGGGGGCTGATACATATGCTTCTTTTCTTAGGATGGGATGTGTGTTATATTGAGATAAATCCAATGGGCTCCTTCTACGTGAGTTGCATGGCCAGGGACAGACACAGATATACACACCTCTGTCTCATGCTGCGAAGGTAATGTGGAAGTGGTTCTGTCTCACCAAAAACACAGGTCATTAATTAATAGTCTCACTGCCCTTCCAAAAGTGGACTGGGTAAACAGGAAGTTGAACTGTGAGCCTGTTCTAAACAACCTGCACAAATGTCTTGAGAGTCACAATGACAGAGGCTGACGGGAGCACAAAAAAAACTTGCAACTGGATGATGCTGTGGAAGACTGTCTAGATGATTTGTACCTAATGAGCTGCTATCGCCTCTGCAGAAGTATATTATTACCATGGCAAAAATAGGAACTGGGATGCCATTTTGACAGGACTAGACTAGGCATGAATCACAGGCCACATCTGGCAGAACCCACTTGGACTCCACATACTCTCTACTTACAAATGGGAAAATAGGGAGCAAGCTGGGTTAGTAGTAAGGAGCAACGTATACTGCAGGTTCCATGAGGAATGCTGTCTTTGCAAATGTCTCCTTGGACAAGCTGAACAACTGGGGGATGACAGCTGTTCATAATTAAAGAAATACTAGAATCACACTCAACCGTTCTGCAGGATTCTTTCATTTTTGAATTCACCATAAACTCTACCAGTTTAGCTGTCTGCCCACTGCCTTTATAAACAAGCTGACATCACCTGGATGACTGAGTCCTCCCATGGCCCTGTTTAAGGAAGGGGGTCACAGGATTCCACCTCAATGCTTTTAAATGATATTGCTCTCCTAGGAATACCAGAGCCAGAATGCAGAAGGTCAGTGCTACTGAGCAATGTGCTGAGGCAATGTTGCTTTCAGATAGTGTGATTAGTTTTAAACTCTGGGCCTGCATCCAAGCCTTTGTCTCAGCTCGCCCCTAATTAATAATTTATCCCGGTGTCCTGGTTTTAAAGCAGTGAATGATTGGACTGCAAAATACATTGGTTTCAGGGTGGGGGGTTGCCCCCTCCTTCCCGCCCTCATCACTTCTTTCTAGGTATAAGTGAAGAAAAGACTCACTGCTGCAGAAAAGAAGGTGCTTACAGAGATCAAAATTTCATTTTGTCCAAGTTACACTTTTTAAAAAAAGACCATCAATGTAACAATTATTGTAGTCTGGGAACAAATACCTCAAAAGAAAATAAAAGAAAATCTAGACTTACCTACAACTTGGAGTTCGGCACTCGAATATATTGTGCCATGTTTGTTTTCTGCTATGCACTGGTATATGCCAGAATCTGTCAAGTTTAGGTTTGTTATTATCAAAGCCCCGTTTTCAGTTTGTATCCTTCCCTGGGCAGTAAAAGCAAAAAATTAGAAATGTAATATCCTTGAAGGGACTAAGAAGTCAGACAAAGGAGGTATATTTTGACTCTATAAGTTGTGATTTTGCATCAAAAGCAGGACTTGACTGATACCTAAGTAAACTGTGGAGTTTCAGGCATGCTATGTTCAAAGTGAGTACTAGAAGAACAATGGCTTTTATGAGAAGGGAAGGCATTGTAGTTCTATGTAGCAGACATAACCCCCAAACTGGAAACCTAAGCTTAGACATCCTCTAAATACTCTAAAAACAAACAAAAAAACAAGAACCAACTAAAGGCATGCATTTGATTAACAATCCTGACAATAAATTCTCTTTAAATTTGGTAAATACAAGCATGTATACTTCTGCAAAAGGTCTTCCTCTAACTTTCTGGGGTTGTTTTTAAATATATTTCTTTAAAATGTTAAAGATTTATCAGGGATATGACCATATATGGTCATGTCAACCCCCCCCCCCAATGGCCAGTGATGGGGTTGGGAAAAAGAGGGTGCCTGGGTAGGCATGTACACTGCTATGCTTCCCAACAATATTCTGATGATCATGCCATTTCTGGGGGTTCTCAAAGCCTGAAGAATGGTTCAGGGATTTCACAATAGTGAAAAAGTTGAGAAAGGCTAGTCTAGAATATTGGCTATATGGAGGGCTGATTCATGAACGCTGACAATGAAATGACACTGTAGTAGTAGAGTGAGGAAGGGGTAATGAAACCTGTACTTTTTTAAAGATTGCAAGCAATGTTTTCCAGTTATGAATAATCCTTGACACAGAATCCTCGAGTAGACAGAATATTAGCAAAGAAATGAGAACTGATATTTTCTTTTCCTTTTTGCCTAGTCAGATTTTGACTGACAGGAGCTTTCGAAATGTGATTCATCACAAACTGAAGGGGTACAGTTGATTTGCCACTTCATAGCTCTGGCACCTCCATGCATCTTTAATCCCCCGAATGTGCGAACCAAAACGGAGGAACTTTCACTAAGACAGTACATCTCTATGCAGCTTGCTGGTGGGGGCACTACTGCTGGCTGAATTCTCCTCTGCTCCCCCCACCTATTGAAAACCAGATGCATTCATTATGAAATTATGTTATGCCAATGAAAAGTTGGTGATTTAGCCGGCAGAGAATTTGCAAAGGACAAAATAACGTTTAGCATGTAAACATATCTGCAATCAAGTTTAAAAACAAACACATTAAGATTGGACTCTCTCATTTACAGTCTTCGCATTCCTCCTTGCATGAGCAGGTGCCTTCTACTTATGCAAGGTCACCTTTGAGTCCAACCCATATTCTTTTCATCACAAAAAAGTATTAGCCATTTCTGGATGAACTATTCTTGTGATGGCCTAATCACTCTTCATAATGGCTTTTCCTTAACTGGAATATGAAAACCATTATTTTAGCATTATGGAAGAAAACATGTACATTTAAAGAACAATCAACTGTTACCTATAAATATGATGCAAAACAAGAAAGTAAAGTTTATTTTCTCACACCCACGTTAGAAGATCAGATAAGGTGTGAATCCCAGAATTCTCAACTTCTTTCAAAAAATTTTCTTGATAAACTATTTCAAAGCACACATTGTAGTTTACATACATTGTAGGCGACTTGTGTTTTTTCTACAGAGCTTTTATTTTGTTTCAAACTAAAATTCTTAGCCTGGTGATCTTGTTCAAACGTCAACTATCACATTTTCATATCTGTTTGGAAAATACTTGAGTACAAAAAGTATTTCAGATACAGCATTATTAGACTAGTTTGCTTCATAGTGCGAATGAGGATTCCAGACCTATTAAGCAAGCCTCACCCACAAAATGTTCAAGATGCAACCTCCCCTTTGCAGGAAAAACTTTTAAAGGCTCCTTGCTAAGGTCCAGAATCTTTAAAGGGACAACCCTCCCATTTACAACTTTAAAGGGAGTCTTTAAAGGGACCATCCACCCCTGCTTTACAGCTGATTCTGACAGTACATGGGCTGTTAAAGTCAGTTGTAACATGTGTGTGGGGGAGCCGGCAGCCTTTATAGGCTCCCAGCCAAGGCCGGAAGTCTTTAAAGGAACCATCCGCCCATGGGGTGTCAGAGTCGGCTGTAAAGCAGGGGTAGGCAGTCCCTTTAAAGACTCCGGATCTTGACGGGGAGCCTTTAAAGTCTGCCGGCTCCACTCCACTGCAGTACAGCTGATGTTGACTGCCTGCGGGATGTCAGAGTCAGCTGTAATTCAAGGGGAGGGGATCTGGTTGCCTTTAAAGGGACCACCCACCCCAGCCCATGTGTTGTCAGCTGTAATGCAAGGAGAGGTAGGGGGGTTGTAATGCCAAGGTAGAGTAGGGGGAGTATTGAAAAGGAGCACGACCATGCCGGGTTGTCTTTAAACACTCCCTGCCAGCCTGTCAAGGCAGAGAGCTAGTGTTTTAACAGAACATGACCCCATGCAGGCTACAGCTGATTCTGACTGTAGCCTGGCTGTCAGGATCATCTGTAATGCGTGGGGCAGGGTCTCTTTAAGCACTCTCTCTTTACCTGGCAAGTGAAACAAAAACATTTTCATCTGCTGGCAGCCAATACCAACAGACTTCTAAAGTTTTCGTGCCACAACGAAGACATCTCTCTGCTGAGTTACCACCCACCTAATCTCAGAAGGCGGAGGCAACCCAAGCTAGGCTCTTGAAGTAATTTATAAAGTAATTTATCAAGTCAGTACATAAAGGAGTAGACGATCCTTCATGTACATTGGTCCCAAATGATATAGGGCTTTAAAGGTCAACACCAGCACCTTAAATTGTGGCCAGAAACATAATGAGAGCCAGGAAAGATGGACCAAGGCTGAAATGACATGGCCCCTAAAATCCACTCCAGGAAACACTCTGACTGCAGCACTCTACACCAACTGAAGTTTTTGGATACTTTTCAAAGACAGCCTCATATACAGCATACTGCAGAAATCTAATCCAGATACAACTAGAGAATTTATTACAGTGGTAAATCTTTTCTGTCTAGGAAAGCCGGAGAAACAAAGGCACTAATATCCATCAGCTGGAAGTGTGAGATAGAGCTGACTGTTATCCACATATTGGTGACCATCCAAGCCAAATCTGTACATGACCACACTTACAGGTTTCCCATAGGTATATAGGAGACTATATGCAACCTTGCAAAATGCCCAAGACCAAAGGCCAAGAGGCTGAATAGCAGTTCTGCTGCACCACCTACTAAAAACTATCCTACAGGTAGGATTGGAACCATCAAAGAACAGGTAATCCACTAAGGTGGATCCATAACTAGATCTAAACCCAGATTAGAAAGGATATAAACAACTTTCTTCTTTCAGAAATTCCTGAAGTTGTTCAGCCATCACCTGTTCAACTTGCTCAGTGGTCGAACATTTGAGACTACAAGCAGCCCACCTCTTTCTGCTGGCCATAGTCAAAAGGCCTCTGACCACACCGGCTTCACTGGGCCGATACTGTGCGGAAACAATGATGGCCACTCTCCCCGACTTGGAGTATGTTTAAAGAGAAGTGTGCCCATGTCTTATAAGATCCATCTTTAGACTTTAGAGCCGGGGTGGTGTAGTGGTTAAAGAGCGGCAGATTCTAATCTGGAGAACCGAGTTAGATTCCCCATTCCTCCACATGTAGCCAGCTGGGTGACCTTAGAGCTGTTATTGCCGAGCAGTGCTCTCAGAACCCTCTCAGTCCCACCTACGTCATAGGGTGCTTGCTGCGGGAGAGGAAGGAAAAGATGTTCATAAGCCACTTTGGAACTCCTTTGGGTAATGAAATGCAGGGTATAAAAACACAGTTCTTCTCCTTCTCCTTCTCCTCCTATACTGACACTCTAGGGGTCTTCCCTTGCTTTTGCATCATGCACAGTCCCATAGTAAACCAAGGGACTACCTGGGCTCTAACAGATGAGAGATGCAACTTTAATACAGTTTCTTTGAACAACACCCCCTATTCACTCACCTCTAATGTTAAAGCGTCTCCATTTTTCAGCCACCTGTAGGACGGCTTGGGTTTGCCACTGGCCCTGCACTCCCAGTACAAGTTGTCCTCCACTGAAGCTTCAAAATCTTTTATCATCTGAACCCAGTGAGGCTTTGCTGTGAAGGAAAACAAGACGGAAAAAAAGAACCTTAATGAAGAAAAAAAATTACTTTTCCCACCTTTCCAAAAGAACAAGTTAGTGAAACAACTGACCAACTGTGAAAAGTTCTGGCTTCAAAGGCATTCCTTCAATGACGCATTAATGTCACATTGTATTCACTTGCGTCTGTTAACATGACTAACATTATGGCGGTAGGTGCTAATTTCAATGCCATGCCTCGCTGATACAGAAGCATTCATGAGTAAAGGGTCTATAAGAAGCAGAGAATGCAGCCGTGAAATCTCGTTCTTCTTGGAAGTAATTTCCTGCCTCTTCAATTTATTTTGATTTTTTTTCTTTTTTGGTGAACCAATCTTCTTTATTTCTCTGCAGCACCTTTATTACTGGAAGTAGCATGCAAGTCATTGTGGCAAAGGAGGGTCTTTTTGACTTCGGAGAGCTAAGATGGGCATATTTTCCCATTAAGCTGTCACTCCTAGAGAAAGCTCTTCAGGGCCTGAGAGAACATCAAATCATACCCCAATGATCTAAATTATCTTATTTTATTTAATTAATATGCATCCCATTACTCTCCCCAATAGGGATCCAAAGGGGCTTATGTCTTTCTTGGGGGCATATTTCATTTCCATGCCTCCACTTTCCCTCACCACTTTCCCGCCAGAGTAGCTTGTCCTCATCTCCCCTTTTTACCCACCAAGCAACTTTCCTCTAGCTTCCTTCATCCCAAGCTCCCTCACCCCAGGTTGAGCTATCAGGAAAATCTATGGCCTCAACAGCATGGTGTCAACTCAATGCATGGTGGGTAACCTACAGGGCCTTGCAGGGGGCACCTCTCTTTCCCCTGTAACCCTTTTCCCCACACTATTTTCTCTTTGCGTCCTTTTAGTAATCCCTATATCCTCACCTTTCCCTGCTTTCTCCTATCCTTCTCACCAGCCAACCAGCCTTTTAACTGCTCACACACATCTTCAGCTATATTTATTAATTTATTAAATTTATACTCCTCCCTTATCCACAGTGGGGATCCAAAGCAACACAGATCATTCTCCTCTCCCCTAATTTATCCTCACAAAACCTTGGAAGGTGAATTCATGTGCAGAATTAAACTTTGTTGGTCTTAAAGCTGCCAATGGACTCAAACCTTGTTCTCTTAGGAGGCAAGTTAGGCTCAGAATGTACAACTGAACCAAAGTCAGTCATTGAGTTTCCATGGCAGAGTGGTAAGGACTGTCTTTTTGCCAATACTCTCCAAAGAGTGACACACTCCATCTATTCCAACAGGTTGGTGATCTCTGGCCCAAAAGACATCCTCCTTGGCCTGACCAGAGCAAGGACTGTTCAGTCATGGCCCCAACATGGTGGAATGAGCTCCCCAATGAAATCAAGGTCCTATTGAAACAATTTCTAAGGGCTTGCAAAATGGAGCTTTTCTGCTAGAATTTTGGTTGGGGCAGGTGATGAACCCCTCCCTACAGCTTGGTCCCATTGCTGCTGGGCAGCTCACTGATGCACCAAGTGTCAATAAATTATTAACAATGCTTTGAACTATTATGATTCTCTGCTGATACTTCAATGTACAATGTTTCCGTGTCATAATCACTGTTCTGGTTATTGTACTTCTTTCTAATGGTTGCAAATATTTCAATGTCCCTTTTTTTTCATTACGTTCTATCACCACCTCGAGACATTGTAATCAGAGGCAGTATATAAATTAAATGAATAAAATAAATAATTCCAGACATTAGTCTGAAACTGGCTTTTGTAGATCCATGAAAAAAGGACGGTTCGAAATGAGTATAATAACAGAAGAAAGAACCTACCCTAGGATATAATAAACAATTTCACAATAAATGTAACTAAAAGTGTCTTATCTCTTCTTTTAATAGAACAACCAAAACGGCCTCCAGATTAAAACCGTTTTCAAGTGAGTTTTCATCAGTGGTTGTTTTGCAACTTAATGTTTGCTAGTGAAGTCCTTCAATACTTCTTGGCAGAATTTAAATAATATATATATGGCATTGGCTCACAGGTACGGGGAAGTTTAGTCGAAAGAACAGTCTGCCAAGAAGTATTGAAGGACTTCACTAGCAAACATTAAATTGAAAAACAACCACTGATGAAAACGCACTTGAAAAAAGTTTTAATCTGGAGGCCGTTTTGGTTGTTCTATTAAAAGAAGAGATAAGACACTTTTTGTTACATTTATTATGAAATTGTTTATTATAGCCTAGGGTAGGTTCTTTCTTTTGTGGGATGACGACAAAAAATGCTGATTTGTACATTTGGCTATATAATGTCAGTGAATAGATTAATCAAATTTGGTGGATAAATTTGGCAGCAGAAAATTTTGTGAGCATCCCTAACTTCTTCCCCTTTCACAATCTCTGCTACACTAGAACCAATCGGGAGAAAACACAAGTCCAGAAATCTGTAAAGCCTTGTATCCTTTCTTGTAATGTTCATATTACTGTGGAGTTCTATTGCAGGTAAAGATTAACAACCTCTCTTTCATTAAAGCTCAAATAAGCCATTACATAATACTGCCAATACCATGGCTTTGCGTTGATGAAACATAGCATTTATATGTAAATTTATACATCTGTAATTAATGCCTGAGGGGGAAAGTCTCCCACATTTGACTAGTTAGCTTGATCGTGTCAAAACATCTTAATCGTTGCACTTGGATTGTTTTTATAGCAGTCCATGGTCAAAAACATCATTCCAGAAAATTTCCAGCCATTTCAAAACGTTGTAGAGATATAATTTTGCATTTAATATGGGTGAAAGTATTTACTTACTAGTAGGAAAGCCTATTTTGAAAACAGGCCATAGAAAGGCAGAGGGAGGGTAGAAGGGCTACCACAGATCAGGGTGGGTGTGCCAGTGAGGCAGGCCATCCAGACCGGCATGGCAGAGCATGGTCGGATGCCCCCCTAGCTATCCTGGTGGTCAGGATCCCAGGGAACCCAGCACAGCCATGATAAAATGTGCGCAGATGGCCTTCCCTGTCCTCCTGGCAACCAAGGGGTCTGGGAATCAAAGCACCCTGGCCTTCCCCACCCTCCCGGAGGCCAGTTAGTATGGCGGAGTACAGCTGGATGGCCATCCCCAGCTCCCTCTGACTGGCCCTCAGTGGGGGAGTGCCGTTACTAAATTGGGTCATGCCCCCCCCAGTGAGGGCCAGTCAGAAACTTGGCATGTCATCAGAAAGATAGTAAGGCTTTTATAGGTATAGGAGGAGTCCAGCTTTAGCTTTACACTAATGCGCATTAATCTTACCTCAACAATAACATTGTACAAATCCTTAAAAAATAGTTTGGACTGCAGCAGTTTTTTGGCCCATGAATAAATGAATTGGCACAGCTCAAACTGTATAGTGCAGTTTCTAGCAGGGAATGTTTTTTTTTTTTTAATTTTCCTGTCTCATGCATAAAGCCGTGAGTTATAAAGGTACCATTCATTGCCTTTATTTGTGCACAGGGAACACGGCAGTTAAAACCCTATCTACGTGCATCCACAATGTGTAGAATGTTTGCAAGAGAGGGTTTCTTTCCCTCCTTAAATGCTCCTTAAATATACTGGGCCTGTGTGTTTACCAAGCTAATCAGACCTGGGACATGAAACCCGACCAAAAATGCTTTCCTCAATTAAGAACTGAAATGAACCTCATGGGTCACTTAAAAAAAATTGGGGAAGGGGACTAGGAAGTTGCAATTTATTAACTTAATGTCCTGTATTCAGTTGAAATATACCAGCTTTTCCAATTATGGAAGTAGAAGAAGGGGCATCTTTTGGCAACCACGAGAGCCAAGCAATATAGTATGAGATTACATCATGAAAGGGAATCGGGCAAGATCATCTCTTCTCCCTCTTGTGTCTGCCATTAAACTGATCCAACCCATCATCATTAAAAGATGCCACAGCAAAGACCTTTTCCTACCTGTTGCTACCTTTGTGTCCCTCAGGGTTAGGGGAAGCAAGAAGAGGCAGCCATGCTGGGTCTCTGCCAGGCAGCATAGTCTGGAGCAGTGAGCAGGGCCCAGCAGTCAGGGCTTGGCTCCTTGTGTGTTACAACTGTGCTGGGAGGGGTGGAACTGTGGGTAGGGCTGCGAGCTTCATCTGCCTGCCCCTTTGCTATTTAAAGAGCGGCTGGTGGACTCTTGCCCTTGGTTCATGATGTGTTTTTCCCCTCCCACCTTCCTTGCATTTTGGTTGTTATGGGTAATTCTTTTTGGTTCAATCTTTTGTCACAACATCTGGTGCTTTGGCCATTTGGGGTGGATCCTACTTGGGGGAGAGGCTGTGTCTGTGAACCTGTGTCCCTGATTTTGGAGTCTTCCTTACAGAGACTTGGAGTGGAGCCAATTTAGCAGCATGCCCAGTTTGGGGGTTGTCAGTGGGGATCATACCCCAGGTGGCAAGGGAGCCACACAGGAGCTAGGGCCCATGTGGATCCTAGGGCTGCTACTCCGCAGTTTCACTCCTAGCTGGTGGGCTGAGGTGCAGGGTTATCAGATACCAGGGAGGTCACCAAATTAGGGATCTACCCCAATGATGTATCAATGGTCTTACTATGTAATAAAAACAGTGGTGGCTATTTTATATTTTATTGTCACCGTTTTCCTCATCTGCACTCCTCTATGCCCCTAGGTATGCAATATTAGACATGATAGTAATACCTTGAAGGAGAGGGAACCAAATAAAATGGCAAACACACAATGAGGATTAGAAGCAGGCATACTGCCCAAGGAAAGTATAGTGAAGCAAAGAGGAAGGCAAGAAGAACCAATGTGGCTTAGGAGGACAAACACTATGCTCAGAAAAACAATATTGACTCATTATTTTACCATTATGCTGCACAGACAGGGCACAAATACACAGATATCGAAACTCAAGTTCAAATCCTCATAGATCTAGACACTGTGAAGAAGAAGAGGAAGAAAATAATTGGTTTTTATATCCTGCTTTTCACTACACAAATGAGTCTCAAAGCAGCTAACTAACAATGGTTTTTGCTTCCTCTCCCCGCTACAGACACCCTGTGAGGTAGGTGAGACTGAGAGAGCTCTGAGAGAAACTGCTCTGTGAGAACAGCTCCAACAAGCCTGTGACTAGCTCAAGGTCACTGAGCTGGCTGCATATTGAGGAGTGGGGAATCAAATCTGGCTCTCCAGATAGAAGCCATCGCTCTTAACCACAAACCAAGGTGGCTTTCATAGAGTGGATATTTTCTTGTATCATGCATCATGCCATTTATGTGGTATAAGAATGTCTAAAATGGTCCAGAATTTGTTCAATATTTCTACATTCTTGAGTCCCTCAGACTGTGAATCCTCAAATTGAGGAAGCCTGATCAAACTATTAAATACCTGTTAAATCTATGATTGCACTTCAGCCTTAGGACCAAAGTTGACCTGACGAAAGATCACTGCTCTTCATTTGTCTTCAAAATGGATATTGCGAGCACATGGGACTCAAATTTCATTGAGGCCACGCAGGGTTTAATCCTTGAATGCCATATATGCTTATTCGATGGAAAATAAGAGTTCCATATTCTTGCTAACATTTTAAAGAAAGAGAAATAAATCCCCTTTTAAAATACTAACAAAAGACCCTGTTACTATTAATTTAATTTTGTTCCCACTTTGCTTTCCAATAGTGACCCAAAACAGTTTCTCACATTGTTCTCCCATCTTTCACTTTATCCTCATAGCAACAACCTTGAAAGATACAATGAGATACAGTGATGGGCGCTAGGTCACCTGGGAGGTATTCACAGCACAATCAAGATTCAAGCCCAGTTACCCAGCCTCCTAGTCTAACACCCTAACCATTAAGCTTCAACAGCTCTCAGTGGAGTATCCTGTTACGATTATTAAAACCGACAAAGAATTGAAGGGTTAAGTCCTCTTTCCACTAATCTCACTGGCATATACAAATTGTGGCTGCATATATGTGCAATTTACCTTTTACAGACAGATGGAGATCTATAATCATCACATCTGTTTTGACCCTAAAGGAGGTAAACTAACACAATTAAAAACCACACTAAAATATTAAAAGTGAGAGGAAAGAAAAAAAAAACTGGGCTAATTTGACAGTGGAGTGTCTAGAGAGAAATAATTAAAAGGATTAGTTTGATCTTAGTGATATTGTGAAAGAGCCAAGAATATTTGTTCTGGAATATCTATTTTAATTAACAATTTTGAACTTGTGTTGAGAGGAACAGTTAAGAATCTAAAGCTCAATTAGAAAGATAACCCTTTTTAAATTATTTATACATTATAGTGCTGCTAGTGCAACAACAAAATAAGATCAGTACTCCAAAGGCCTTGTGGTATTTTCAATTAAGTACCCATAATGCCTATTCAATAAAACATTTAAATATGTGGTCAATTTTAAGTCCCTGTGGAATCAGTGGTAATTAAATACATAGTTAACCTCACACTTCGGTGCTTTTCCTAAATATTAACCAAAACTGACGGCAATAATCAAACTATAAAGCTGTATACTAAGGAGAGAAAAGGAAATGTGTACTATTTACATTTTACCAAATATTAGAATCACAATAATGAGGATTTTGGTACATCCTGGTAAAACAAAACGAGCTAAAAATGTCACTGGATTTAACTCACAGCTTTGTAGTGGTTCAGATTAGAACTACCAATAACTCAGATTCAAAGTTCCACTTGGCTGTTAAGTTCATTGGGATGGTAAATATTGTTTAGCCTAAACTGTCTATCACATTGGTCGAACTACACCTGGAGTACTGTGCGCAGTTCTAGTGGCCTCAGTTCAAAAAGGACGTGGATAAAACTGAGAGGGAACAGAACTGAACTACGAGGATGATCTGGGGCCTGGAGATGAGGCCCTATGATTAGGTGACCAGGTATCCCGAATCTGGTGGGATGGTCATGCTTTTAACCCAAATGTCCCGTGTCCCGCCATGGTCTTCAGAAGTCCCGCTCCCCAGATGGCGCCCGGCTTCTGGCGTGGCTCTGCCTGGCCCTGGAATCGACTGCTACCTCCTGCAGCTGGAGCTGGAACTTTGTGCCGAGTTGGAGGTGGGGAGGAGGTGCGTGAGCCCTCTGGTGGCTGGGAGGGAGATGCTGGCTGGCTGACCTTGGAATGGGCCTAGGTCCTAGGACGGTGAGCCCAGTTGGAGGGAGGGGGGGCCACCGCTGCCCCTGGTGTCCCGCTTTACCTCCATCAAAATCTGGTCACCTTACCCTATGAGGAAAGGCTGAGGCCCTCCTTAGATGCCTCTTTATGCTCCAAACATGGCTGCTAAATTGTTCTGATTGGCTGGACTTTGATTTCTCTGTTCTAAAGCTATCGTTTATTGATTATTACACTTTTACACATTTCTTTTTATGTGATTCATATCTTAGCAGTCTTGATGGGTATAATTTTTTAAAAGTATATATATATATATAAACCATATATGAGATTCCTAGTCATTGCCCTTTGCCACTGCTCTAAAAAGGTTTCTACTTATCACACTAAGAATATTTCTTTGTACAGTTTCAAACCAATGGATGCTACAGTAAAAAGTACAGTAGTGAAAGTAGTATGTATTTACATTCATTAACTCTAAAACCTTAAGAACTACATGGGAGAGCCGTTCAACACATTTAGACTTCACTGTTAAGAACAGGCCTAACCGAGTCATGACTTGAATCATAATTTGTATGGTGCGTTTGATATCTGTACTTGAGTCACATGAAATAATAACTGCACCATAATTATGCAAATTTTGATTATAAAAAGTGCATTTAAGAAAAATACACTAAGCACTTCCTCCATATCAAGTGTAGTAAAAGTTCTGCATATGTAGAGTGGTTCTAATGAAAACATGCAGCTTTGACTACAACAACTGAAACTCTACTTTCACTTGCCTGATGATCATTCTTACCCTAGTGAGATTTAGTAATTTAATTATATTTTAATCCAATTTCAAAAGTGCTATGTTCGGTATTGCCATAACAAGAGAGTTGGGATCCATATTACACGGCAAAGATCTGTGCTATTGCTACAATCTAAACTCTAAGAGCATTTAACAATTCTGTTTCTTTTAAATTGAGTCCATTCATTGTTCATACATAGGAAATGATTTCCAGTAAAGAACAAAAACTAGCACCAGTGTGCTAGCTATTTGTAGCAGATGGGTGATATTTGAAGCTTTTAAATTTGAAATGTGCTGCTTCTCAGAATACCTTCTTACAAGAACTTAAGAAAAGTTGTCATTGTGGTTTTATTATTACAAGAAGATATATTTGCAAAAGGTTTAGCTTATTCTGAAGATTTCTAAACTGTGATGTCTCTGAGTGATAAATTAATCAGAGAAAGATAATCCAGCAGGCAGAAAAGAGGACACATAACTATAAATATACTTTTCTTACTACAAATAGTTTGGTACGGTATAGGCATCACTCAGGCAATGAACAAGGCAGGAAAAGGTAACATAAAATTAGTTAATCCTTTGCCAAGAATTTCATCAGAAAACCAATAAAATAACTTATGGGAATGTTATTTATGCCTGGAATATCAATAATGTAACTGAATCTTCCCCAAACTCCTTAGATTATTTGGACAAATGCACCCTTGTGTATTATTAAGTTTTCCTGGCAAAACTCTGTAGTGCAAGGAAAGCAAAGCAAAGCAAAGCAAAGCAAAACATAAAGGTGATGTCAAAAACTCCATGACTAGCTAGCTGAGCTAGGCATAAAAAACTGCCTCATCAAGACAGGGTGATGAATCCTACCCCATACCCATACCCTACCCAAACTGAGTGAAGTTTTAAAGGTTTAGCAAGCCTAACCTTCTGTCATTTTTAGTGTCTGTTCTGTGGGAAGAGGAACCACTTAAATTGGATGATGCCTGTTTAGGCTAAGGAGAGCTCCTGGGGAATGTTGGATCCACCCCAATATGTTGTGAAATCCATATGAAAGCCAATATAAGACTCATGCTGGTCTTAAAAAAATAACACAGGATGGACAGGATGGACAGTAGTTATGACACTTGAAACTTGCCTTTCAGGTTTCAAGACATCGTGTGTGCATTGTTAGCACTATCCAGCCATTCTTCCTGATTTAGTTAAAATGGGGCAAGTCACAGGATCTCAATCTCCTTCATGTTAGACTAGTGTATTTAGAAAGGGCTTCTTCCAACCCAATCTGTGATCAGTTTGAGACCACACTTCCACTTTTGGACCAGATTTTTTCTCACTTGGTTTTTGAACCTTTCTCTTTTTCTACTTACTTTCCATGCAACTACATGTGGGGAAGACTGCTGTAGACTGCCCACATAGGGACAAGCTGTATCTTTTCTGTTTGAATGGCAATCTCCGTGACTCTTGAATGCATGAGGGTTTCTTATTTTGAGTCAGACCATTGTCTGTTTGGGTCAGTACTGTCGACTCTGAGTGGTAGCAGTCCTTAGGTAGAGATCTTTCATTTTGTCTCCTATCTGATATTATTAACAAGAGATAAAAAGAATCATAGAATCATAGAGTTGGAAGGGGCCATACAGGCCATCTAGTCCAACCCCCTGCTCAACGCAGGATCAGCCCTAAGCATCCTAAAGCATCCAAGAAAAGTGTGCATCCAACCTTTGCTTGAAGACTGCCAGTGAGGGGGAGTTCACCACCTCCTTAGGCAGCCTATTCCACTGCTGAACTACTCTGACTGTGAAAATTTTTTTCCTGATATCTATCCCATAAAAGGACTGAACCTGGTTCATAAAGGTTTACCAAGAAACTATGGCACTCTAAGAGAAATCATTTATTTCTTTTTCTGCCTTTCTTTCATACTAAAAAACACTGAACTATGACAACTAGCTTTTAATTTTTGAGCATCACATTCAAGCACAGGAGTTCATACACAGGCTCAAAAGTTCTACAGAGCATATGAGGTGCACATGAAAAAAATGCTAAACAATTAAAGTGGTAGCTGCTGGATAGGGTTTTTTTTTAACATATTACACTCTATAAAGAAGTCTGGGGAAATTTCATGCTCTGGGAAGTTCGACCCCTCAAAGAATCACAAAATCACGCTACAAAAATGAAGGTTTTACATTTCACCTTTTCCAGTGTTCAAGGTTACTCACAAAAGGAAATAATAAATACAGTCCAATAAAATTGTGAGTTATGGCTGAAACGGAAAATGACAAAAAAAATTCATTTTGTGTTCATGAGGTGATTTTAGAAAAAAATGCTTGGACACTAAGGAGGTGATCACTATTCACTAAAGATTGCGGAATGCCTTTGAAAAATTAACCATCAATTTCATGCATTCCCTCTATCCTTGATTAAATTTTATGATATTGTTGGGATGGGGTGATGGAAGGGTTTGTGGATTTTCTGTAACCTTACCAAAAGCCAAGCCACACTATAGATGAGATTTTTTATTATTGGAAATTGCATCGAATGCTAAGGGAATGATTTGTTATTTTACCCAACAGATTAAAAAAAATCAATTTCTATTAATTTATATGCAGCTGGGAGAAGGCAAATGTTTTAGTTTTTGTTTATTGTGAAACAAAAATAGATGATGAAGATATATGGAGACAATGTTAGTTGAGTACCTTCTTTGTACAATGTGCCCTCTTAAAGTTAGCAGTGAAACATTCCTTAATTTAACAATCTACAAAAGGAATTATATTTGTTGGTGTGACCTTTCTAATAAAATATCAGTTACTACATAGCTTGCAAAACAGTTTCATGCAATCACAAAAGTAAAATGCCTTGTTGGTACCATTTGATATTCATGTGGTTATATATTTTAAATTTCCAGGAGGCTCTATTATATGATTTGTTGCAAGATGTTGCAACTGAAAATCTGAAAATTATGCTTTTCAAACATCGGGAAGTGGTGGGTTCTCCATCTTTGGAAATTTTTAAACAGAGGCTAGATAGCCATCTGACAGAGAGGCTGATTCTGTGAAGGTTCAAAAGGGTAGCAGGTTACAGTGGATGAGCGATAGGGTTGTGAGTGTCCTGCATAGTGCAGGGGGTTGGACTAGATGACCCATGAGGTCCCTTCCAACTCTATTATTCTATGATTCTATGAAAGAAATGACATAAAAATAAATTGTAGGAGGCAATGTGCCTTAATATACATCAAAATATTCTAGAAAAGCCCTGGTGGTGGTAGAAAATGTTGTCAAGTCACAGAAGACTTATGGTGACCCTGTAGGGTTTTAAAGGCAAGAGACATTCAGAGGTGGTTTACCCCTGCCTGTCTCTGCATCATGACCTGACATTCCCTGGGAGGTCTCCCATCCAAATACAAGCCAGGGCTTTTGAAAATCAATGAGACTGGGATAGCCTGAACTATGCAGGGTGAGGGCAGAAAACCAATGATTCCTTTTTTAAAAGGCTTCCAAAGATAGTATGGAATGAAGAGCTGCTGGGACTATTCAAGAACAGTGACTGTTCCTAAAAGACAGAAAATGCCAACTTCAGGCAACTTTGCATACAGTAACAGAAGCCAATGGCTTGAATTTGGCTGACACAATTTGACTTTTTTTGTTGAACCATGTTTACAGTTCTTACAAGCTTCAAAGTTAGCTTGATACATAGAACTGAAAAGTTATTGAATAACCATACTGAAAATTACTAGTACAAAAATTAGTTGAATTCAGGCCAGTGAGAAACAAAAAATAGAGGAAAAATATGGAGGCCTTTTATTATACAGCACTATACTTCCAAAGCGCAACAGGAAATACTTTGCTTAATCAGGTGCTATTTCTTTATCCACAGAATACACCTATGGCAGAACTAAATACTATAGTTGGTATTTCCACTAGAAATTGTGTTTGAAGTACCAGGAGGTTTGGGTCATAGTGTTGTCAATATGTAGATGATACCAAGGCTCTACCTTTTTGTTCACCTGATTCTGAAGGTGCTGCTGATGTTCTGAACCAGTGCTTAGAATCAATAATGGACTGAAGGAAGGTGAACAAACTGACAAGACAAAAGTTATCTGGGTTAGTAGAAAGGCAGACCAGGGACTTAAGATCGTTGATGTTTTAGATGGGCTGCTAGTTCCTGAAATCCAGGTCCGCAGCTTGGGAGTGCTACTTGACACAGTAGTCACCCTAGAAAACAAAGTAGCTGGGGTGGCTCAGAATGCTTTTACGCAGTTGTTTTTTTAATTAATTAATTACTTACATTTATATAACACCCTCTCCTAAGACTCAGGGCAGTTCAGCTGTGTCTGTTTCTGCTTCAGTCAGATCCAGCCACAGTGATCTATACCTTAGTCACATCTAGACTGAACTCTATTTGGGACTTCCCTTGAAGCCCAACTCAAGGTGTTGTTTTTGAACTTCAAAGACCTACAAGGTTTGGGACTGGAGTATCTGAAGCACCATCTCTTCCCATATGTTTGTGCTCAGAAATTAATACGAGAGGGAGGTTGCATTATGCTTGTCTCATCAATCAAAGAGCGTACATGAGAGAAGGACTTTCCAGTGCAGCCCCATGGTTATGGAACTATTTCCCAGGGAGATGTGCCTGGCCCTTTCACTTTTGATTTTAGGAGACCAGTGAAGATATTTTTATTGAGGGCTGGGCTACTAAATTTTGGTTTTATGCATTTTTATGTATTTTATTTGTACTGCAAGATGCCTTGAGCTCGGTAAGGAAAAAAAGGCAGCTAATAAATGCTTCACATAAATAGCCTAAAAGCACCCCTCTAATACTAGTTATATGTGTCTCTTCAAATTGGACAATATAATTTTGTCCCCTTATGTAGAACGGACTCAGGATAACTGCTGACTCTTTTATAAGAGGTGTATTTTGTATTAAATAAATCACTTACCATAATACGTGAGGCGTCCTCTTGCAATATTTTTCCCCCTAGAATTTTCAGTAATACATTCATAGACACCAGCATCTTCTTGTTGGAAATTAGGAATTTCAATCATGCCACTGGATTTCCTCAATTTTATTTTGCTTGGCAAAGGCATTCCATCACTTCTTCTCCAATTAATCCGAGGCACTGGACTTTTGTAGTAGTAATAGTAGTAGTAATAATAACAATAATGTAAGAAGATTCACATTAAAAACAACAATAATAGCAGCAGCAACAACATATCCCAGTCACAGATTTATAAATATGGCAGAGCATTTGACACACTTTTTAGGTTATCATGAGGATGACTCTTTGCTCATTATCTTGGCTACAATGGTTCCATAGCACTCTAGATATATTTGAGAGAACAAATCTAGAGATTGAATTATGAACTTGCTAGAGAGAAGCTAGAGCCTCTTGTGGCGCAGAGTGGTAAGGCAGCAGACATGCAGTCTGAAAGCTCTGCCCATGAGGGGGGAGTTCAATCCCAGCACCCGGCTCAAGGTTGACTCAGCCTTCCGTCCTTCTGAGGTCGGTAAAATGAGTACCCAGCTTGCTGGGGGATAAACGGTAATGACTGGGGAAGGCACTGGCAAGCCACCCCATATTGAGTCTGCCATGAAAACGCTAGAGAACGTCACCCCAAGGGTCAGACATGACCCAGTACTTGCACAGGGGATACCTTTACCATTAGAGAGAAGCTGTGATTAAGTTATCCCCCCCCCCCCAGAAAGAAGGTCCTAGGATTAATTCCACAATGTCAAGTTTAAAAAGATGAGATTGTAAGTGAAACAAAAGACCTGTCTACGTGGAAAGCCACTGTCTGTCAGAATAGACAACAGACAAGCACTTCTTCATAGAACAATGGTCTGCTTCTGTCAGTTCTGAATGTTCTTCTGAATTCCTTTCCCCCCAACACTCAATTCTCTCCTTTCCAGTTCCAGACCAAATTGCCCAATTGCTTATTCCCAGAATTAAACTTTGTTGGATTTAAAAGTGCCACTGGACTCAAACTTTGTTCTGCATTCCTAGTATTTTTCATTAGTTTTTAATGCTGCTGATTTTTACAGGGAGCTCACATGGTGCACATAGTCACCTCTGTCTTTTTACTCTTTTAGTAGCTCTAAAGGGGAGTAGGTTGAGGAAAATTAATTGGACCACGGTGCTGTCATAAGCAGAGTTATCATCTTCCAAATCCAATGGGCTTAGAATACCTTTAGGATGGTACTGTTAGTGAGCTTTGTGGCACAGTGGGGAATCTGAACCCAGGTCTGTTTGCTCAAAGTCTTGGGCTGTAACCATCCTTGAAATGTAACAAACAATAAACTGGGATAAGAGCCTTTTGTATTCTAGCATGACAGCATAACTATTCATGCAGAGTTCAAATATCAAGAGCTCAAAAGGGATAGCATTATGTGCTCACTTCATCTACTTATTGTGTACACTTACATGTTACCAATACTAATAAAGGACAATAAAATACTTACTTTCCTAGGGCAAAGCATTCCAGTCTTACAGTTGAACCCTTAGCAGCAGGAAGGGTTTCAGGAAAATGAACTTCTATTTTGGGTTCATATTCCCCCATTACACCTGTTATTTCAGAAAAGGAGTCTAATTAGTGTGCACTAGCACGGAGCCTGCAAGGGCTTGCAAGAGGCATTTCCCCGCTCCTTCCCTGGCAGCCCCAATCGATTCTCCCCTTTTCCTGATTCTTTGCCACCCACCAGCCAACTTTCCTTTATCTGCTCTCCTATCTTCAGTCGTTCTCCCCCCCCAGCAGGAACTAACTGGGAAAACTATTCAGTGCTGGTCATCAGGTCAAGGCCAGTTGTATGCTGGTGGCCACAGGATTGGACCCAATTGTGTGCTGCTGGCTGCTGACTGCTGGGCTAATCCCAGTTGTTCAATAGGGAATCTTCAAGCACTTGCAGAGAGCATCTCACTTTCCCTTGTACTGCTCTTCCCACACTATTTCCTCTTTTCCTCCTCCTGGGAACCTATTTCATCTTCCTTCTTGCCTTCCCAATATCTCACCCATCTATCTACCTTTTATCTTCTGCTATATTTATTACTTATTTACTTCATTCATTCCCCAACTTTCTTCCAGGGAGGAACCCAAAGCAGCTTACATAATTATCTCCTCCATTTTATCCTGACAGAAACCCTATGAGATACGTTAGGCTGAGAATATATAAGTGGCTTCTGTGGTTCATTAGTGATTCAAACACAGGTCTCCCAGATTCTAGTCAGTTTAGACCTCTATACCAGTGGTCCCCAACGTTTTTATCACCAGGGACCGGTCAATGCTTGACAATTTTACTGAGGCCTGGGGGGGGGGTAGTCTTTTGCTGAAGGACATTGTCACCACTGCCTGAGCCCCTGCTCCACTTGCTTTCCCGCCGTCATCCCTGACTTCCCGCCACTCCATCTTTTACAGACAGAAACCAAGGCTTCAAGGCAATATTGTTATCATTGCCTAGCAACTCCCAGGATGGCCACCACAGAGAGCATTTGTTTCTTGAAGGCAGAGATTTCTGCAAATCTTGGGATTTCTCACTTTTGTAGAAATAATGGTTTTGTTTGTCTATGGCTCAGGTCTCCAGATTTAAGTATCCACAGATGGGACCATTTTTAGAATTTGTTGCCTTGATATTTTAAGTGACTAAAATAAGCATGAAATGTATAACACTGATAAACAGCTAATTTTATAAGAGATTCCAGTTTAAGGATAAAATGGAGGTGAATGTATACCAAGTCCACCCTGTAATTGAATTTAAAAAGGGGTGAACAACCTGTAGGCCAATTGTAGAGGCACGACAAAGAAAAAACAGATTGAATTGAAATATAACTGAGCATCTTCTAACCTATTGTTCCTACTATATGTCCCTCTTGTAGTATAATATAAGAAACCGTGTGTCCCATGTCCATCTTCAAATTGGATCTTAGCATCATTTACACACCCACCTCTCCATAATTGCTTTGAAACTACTTGATATGCAAGACACACCATAAGTATTCTGCTCTTCTTCACACATATTCCCTTCAAGTGGTTCATAAGTTCGAGTAACCTTGGCAGACATCTTGAGTGCCGTTTTTAAACAGCGAAGGACACAAGATCATAATTATGACACTATATATTTTTGCTGCAATATAAATGTTCACTTCAGTACAAACTTAGAGCCATATTCTACCAAAGGGTGAATTGCAGGGAATCACAAACAATGAATAGAGGAAGTCAATCAACAAAATTATTTTCAACACAGAACACCACTCCAAAATCATGAACAACAAGAGAGATTATTTAGAAAGGTACAAAGAATATGATACAATCACTTGTAGCTGCTACACAAAGTGACAATACATACCATCAGTCCGTAGCACTAATGGTGTTGGTGAACCATGAATGTTGGCATTTGTAACAGTACTGGTCACAACACATGTGTAGTTTCCTACATCAGAAGGCTCTACTTTGGCTATGTAGAGATGCCCAGTTTCCTGTGACACAAATCGCCGACTGTCTTCTTCAACAAATGAGGGGTATTCGTTAAAAATCCAAGCATATGAAAGTTCTGGAAATTTAATATAAAAATAGAAAATGACATTTCTATGAGGCAGAACTGTTATAAAATAAAATGTATGGACACTATGTATGGTTGTAGAAAGATTCAGACAATTAAGAAGAATTCACAAGAACATATATTTCTATTTCAATCTCCCCTTTGTTCCTCAGATAACTCAAGGGAGCATACATAGGGTTCCAAGGAGGTTCCCTATCTGCCACTCACCAGAACAAGATCTGCTTATCTCAGAAAAAATACTGAATCATGTACTCTTAGAAACACACCTATATTCCCCCAAATAAGAATGGCATTTTAGTGCTGTACCTAGAACATTTATTTTAACATGAGCATATTAACATATTTCCTTATATAACGCCATAACTCTTTTTGTGGAAACTCAGTACTGGGCACCATGTATTAACCTCCTCAAAGGGAATCCATCGAGTTTTTTAGGGAGTGGTGGGTTGAGGGGGTGGCTGGGTTTTATGGTTTTATAGCATTTATTTTATTATTTATTGAGTAGCCCGAGAGCAGCGGTGAATAAATTGTACAAATAAATAAATACAGAAGAGCTGTAGTTAATATTAAGTCATAGATCCATCTCCTGCTGTTCTGCACAAGTTATAATATGGAAGATCACACTGGCGCTATAGCATCCCACAATCTTTTTAGCCACAACCCATACAATTATTATGCTATTAGTTTCTTTAATACAATGTAGGGATAGAATACTAGTCTTTATAAACTAGCTAGAAACCATATCCTGTATTGTGGGTTGGATCCAGCCAGCTTTTCAGCAGGTGAAGAGAGACCCACAATAAAAAATGCTATCCTGGAGATTACAGGATTTGCACAAAGGCAGTCAAGTGGGATGGGGCAGTAGTAAGGAGGGGAGCAGGGCAGGACTGAGTGAAAATGCAGGTTGTATCTAAGTCTTTATTCAAGTCGATGTAAATGCAAATAGACTTTGGGGGATAGCTTTTTCCAATATGACTTTGCAGCTACAATCTAATTTCTCACCCTTAAAAGATAACTTGAAAGAAAATGAAAAAGAATCAACAAATTAGTTAATTATAATTTGACATGTATAGCTATTGCATTTTTCTGAGCATTTTTTTCTGTCTCTCCAGATTTTGCCCGTGAGTATTCAAAAAATATCAAGCATTTGCATGCTGATACAGAAAAAGAAAAATAATAATTATTAATTCAACAACAAAATTAGAAAGGCATAAAGGTTAACTCACATTTTACATATGGCAAGTAAAGTAAAATATATGCTATATCAAATTATTAAAATATTTATAGCATTGGTTAAGAACAGATGAAAGATCAAAAGGTGGTAGCTTCTCCAATTATGCTGGATTTTCATCAATGAAAATATATAGGCATCCTATTATCAGAACCAGAGAAAATCCTAGCAGTTGCAAAAGAAAGTAATATTATGTTTTCTTAAAATGAGATGTAAGTGCTATTCTAAAATAAATGGCTTATTAAAGGGAAAGGGGGAGGAAACTGAAGCCCTGACTTACCGCACATCAGTAAAAACAGCGTTTTGCCAGCTAAATGCCAAAGTGCTAAATATTATTTTGCTTCCCAGCCATTCCTCATCTTTTCTGCTGGCTCGCCTTGTCTGTTGCCATTTCACACTCCTTACACTCCACATGGGCTGCTGGAAATGGCAGAAGAGAGCAATACACCTTATATACAACTCTCTTCCGCCTGTCAATCAATCTAGGCATCCAATCCCCTTCTTCCATATTCTATAACGGGAATTTTGGCATTCCTGCTTTTCCCAGGATCTGGGGGGTTGGGGGTTGAGGTAGAGCCTCCAAACTTACAGGGTAGCTCCAGGAGGCTCTTCCCTGACTCCACATTTCAGAGTGATTGGTCCATGGGGTCCACATCTAGGGGCTCCCGAAGAGGTTGCCCCCATCCCTCCATTATATCTTATGGGGCGGACCCTCCATACTCTAATTTCCTTTGGTCCATGGCTTGGTTAATTCCCTGAAGGCTGTTCCTCTGCGAAAGATTCCTTAAGATTGAAAGCTGCAGGTGAATCAGATAATATCAGAAGTCTTCAGCCTTCCCTCCTCGTCTTCATCTGAAAGAAACTCCCCCTCTACTCCCCCATTAGAGGCAGATTTAGAAGATTGCTTTTTTTGCATAATAGGGCAAGGCTCTCCCTTTCTTTCTTGTAGCCTTAGTTGGACATGCAACATATTCTCTAGAGATCCCTTCTTCATGGCTTTCTATATCACAGGGGGAGAATGGCTGGGTCTTGGTCTGTCATAGACTGGTGACAGAAACAGGCTAGTCCTCCCTCATAGTCTGCCTAATAACACTCGAAAACTCTGATAAAGTGGGCTGATCTCTCTCCTGTGTCTGGGTAGAAATGCCTATGTGACTCCTGAGAGCAATAGGCTGGGCTACATTTATTGCCGAAGAACACTCAAGATGGCCATAGTTACTCAGATTAGAGTCCATCACATCTGCACTTCTGTCTGCATGCCTCTTTTTGGCACTTTTTTGTGCCCAGCAGCCTGCTCACTCATAGGGTTTTGTGGTTTGCTCCCAAGGAAACTGGCCCAACATTGTCTGTTCTCAATGCAAGACTGGCTGTAATCAGCACATTTTGATCTTCCTTGGAGAGGAAGCCATCCTTAGAGTCAGGATTCTGCATAATGAGTACCCCGAGGGATTCCTGTGTAATCAGTCATAAATTGGCTATCGCTTGCCAGTTTGCTGTGCCTTCTTTCTCTTTTTTTCAAGCCTCAGACAATGGAAAGAATACAGATAGAGAAGAGGAGACAGTTAAACAGACAGTTTGAATTAGGTTTAGAGTAGGTAAGAATAAGAAAAAAGGAAGAATTATAAAAAGGAAAGAAATTTACAGAAAAAACTTGGTTTACGGAAAAACTTGGGAGGGGTACATAAACAGAATGGCTGTGTGGTAAGAGAAGCCACGGCAGCCACCCTTTACCATCACCACCAATGTTCCTAACCCGGCATGGGTCCAGTCATCATTGCTGGCACCCTCTTGGATCCAAGAACTCCCACCCCCTTACTGTCATGACCACCAAGCATCTCCTGACATCACCATGACCCACCAGAAGATCTGGGTAAGAGTAGCAACATAGGCCAGTGGGCCAAGGGGAGCAGTAACAGACATCTCTAAAGATGAGACAGTGGTGCTGCAAGTGGATGTGGAGGAATTATGAACCAGCTTTCACCTTGACTTATGATCACTGAGAATGAGGCAGCAGCACTGGTGTAAGGCACAAGGGCTAGGAAGTCCCTTCTCACACACTCACTTTCCTGCAATGTTGTTGCCTCAGTCAACTCAGCCAAGAGGAAAATTTGGGAAGTGCTGCACCATATTATTGCAGATCCCCCATTCCAGTAGCTAAAATACTTCAATCTGGAGACTGCAGCTGTAAATGGATGAGACAGATCATTTGCCAAACCTAAATAACACCTTAAGTTTGTGAAAAAAATCTTATAATAACTTTTTAATGATAAAAAGATTTCAATCAAAACATTTAAAAAATGATTACATTTCTTTTTTCATATTGTCTGTTGGGCTCCAACCCTGTCTTTGAACTGCATCTTCAGTTCTGAGTTTAGTTGGACACCCTTGACACTTCTTGGACTTGTGCCCAGACACATTAATTATATTTCTTCTAATCTACTAAATGTCATATTAGTTTGTTGTGCTACCTATTCCTCACCGAAGCCATTTTATTCTAGGCTTCTTGTCTCTAATTTGGCACTTTTAGCAGAGAATCCAGGAAAGTTTTGTTTCTGACCTGTGGAACCATGCTCCATGACCTCTTTAGCCATGACCAGCAACTGACCAGCTGTGACCCATTATGCACGGGGGGAATAACGCACATTCGGGGTGGAATGACGGCGACTAAAATCACCGATAATGCACGGTGCCGGCTGCAACCGGCTGCAGCTTCGGTGCATGCCGCCAAAAAAGCCGCGTTAGCGAAATTCAGAAGAAAGTGCAGCTTCCGGGTGACCGGGGCGCAACCAGAAGCGGCGCTGGGATCGCCGCATGCATAATCGGTTACTCTGGGTTTTGCCGCCATCGCGCCCCGTCCCGTGCATAACCGATGTGCTTCGCGTCTTCCCACTCGGCGTTTTCCATGTGACCCGAAATTGCCGTTTCGACAGCCGTGCATAATGGGCCTGTGACTAGCATCTGTTGTATTCAGGGATACAACAGGCTTTTCTGCTAGAAATAACATAAAGAGACAACTGGTTTGAAACAAATATAAATATAAAGGTAACAGCCACAGTATTGGATTTGTTTCAAGTAAATTGGCTTTTTTTTGTTGTACATTCCTGTCAACTAGGATTCTTTAGAATTTTTCCCTCAAATTTTTTACCTTTCTGAGTTTTTTTGGGGGGGCGGGGGATTTTACCTTTCTGGGTTTTTTTTTTTTAATATTTTATCCCCCATATGAGATACTAAGCTACGGCAAGATAGTCTGTGCTATAAACCTATGAATGCCGTGGTAACAAGAAAGGAACAAAAATCTTGTTGAACATGTTTACTGGGATTGTAGCATACAAACTGTTTCAGTGGCAAGGGATGAGGAAGTATATCAGTGTACACCAGGTGTGTCTTCTGTCAGATACTTCCTACTGTTGAATTCCCAAACATATAACAAAAAAGTGTTATGAGAATCCAGAGGCATGACCTTATGTTTTCTGCAATCGTGTTTCATCATTTTAAAATTTCTCCTACCTACAGAGTCTTGCAAAACTTATTTCAATCTACTTGTAATCATACTTGCCTGGAAACAACTCCCAGTTGTTTCAGCAGGGATTATGCAGAATAACATTAAAAAATGCTATGGGTTTAATAAACTGCATTTCCTTTATTTATCTTAGAGCTTTTCTTAAATTAAAAAAAAACTATCATGCACTGTTGGTGAGTTTCTGTTGTGTTATTGGTTCTCTTCCTCAGTCTGTATCTTTTATTATCCTTTTATTTAGTTTTCCTCCTGTGCCTTTGTCATTACAGGGGTTATGCAAATCCTACTGGTTCTAATCTGCTTTATGAAACACAGGAAAACATTCCTTGTTTACCTGCAGGCACAATACAGTATACTTTAAAGGCTACCCAAGTTATTGAGTGCCAACCTTCATCTCGTTAAGTTTTCATAGTTAAATGCTACTTGTCCTACTCTCTAATATGCTGAATCCTTAAACATTATTTGATAAAGAATAACTTGCTTTTAATGCCTTAGCGTTATATAATGCCTCAGAGATGGAAATATCCAACTAAAACATTTTTATTTACCTTCAGGATGTCACATCTCAATACCATCTTCCTTACAGACATTGTGTTTACAAGTACACAGCAGTCCTGCTTGCTTTCCGTTGTAACTTATTTACAAACCATGCAGCTACTAAATAATTGTATTAGGATCTGCACTTATGGTCCACACAATACAATCTTGTGCAGAGTTACCCCAGTCCAAGCCCATGGACTAAAGTCACTCTGCATAGAATTGCACTGATATTCTACTACTAAATCTTGTTAGTGTCACAACAATCTATCTAAAACTAAATGATCTATCATTTTTTGTCTTCCAAAGAGTATCAACTCCCAAAGTGAAGCTATTTCATATTCAACGAATAAGATTATGACGTTACAGATGACCAAAAGCAGGAATAGGATAACTGAGGACCCCAGCCCACAAAAAACTGTTGCCTGAGAGCAAGATTATGAATTACTAAGAGTAACAGAGCCTAAGAGATCTTTTAGTCCTATACAGCACTCATTATTGGTCTGGTAAACCATCTAAGACAGCGGTCCCCAACCCCCAGTCCGGGGACCCGGACCGGTCCGTGGATCAGTCGGTACTGGGCCGCGGCTCCTCCTGCTGCTGCCTTGGGGGCTGCCCTGCCACTTTGCCGCCGGCTCACCTTTGGTGCTCTCCGGAGGCCACCATAGCTGGAGCTCCCCCTCGGCGTGCCACTGTGCAGCTGTTGCTCGCAGCGCCCCCCCAATGGGCGGCAGGAAGTCAGGGATGCCAGAGGGAAAGGAAGTGGAGCAGTGGCTCATGCGATGGCAGCGACATCCCTCAGCAAAAGATTACCCCCCTGGGCCTCAGTAAAATTGTCAAGCTTTGACCGGTCCCCGGTGATAAAAAGGTTGGGGATCACTGATCTAAGATGTTCCAGTGAGAGACCTAGCAGCTGCATTCTGCACCAGCTGTAATTTCCGGGTCAAAGACAAGGGAAGGCCTGTATTTGTGCAGAGTGAGTTACAGAAGTCAATCCTGGAGGTGACTGTCATATGGATCCTTACGGCTAGGTGCTCCATGGACAGGTAAGGCACTAGTAGTTTCACTTGGCGTGCAGGCTACTCTTATAACCTGTGCCTCCATCGATAAAGAGGCATCTACCCCCAGATGCCTGGCAAAGTGCAAGAAGTTAAGCTGCACCTCCAAGAGGCTAGGTAAGCACGTTTTCTGATCTGGTCCCTTCCTTCCTAGCCATAGGACCTCCCATCTTGGAGGGGTTGAGTTCCAAGTGACTCTGCTCAAGCCATCCAGCCACAGTTTCCAAACATCTGGCAAATGTTTCCAGGGGGGAGACTTGGCGGCCGTCCATCAGAAAATAGAGGTGGGTTCCATCAGCAGACAAGCACATATTTTCAGATGATTTGCGAACAGAACTATACCTGCACTCTGGGCTTGCTAATGGTTTGCTCTTCATCACCAAAGAGAACCTGCAGTGTTTCATGTATTGTTTAGACGTTTTATGTAAACTGCCCTGAGCCTTCGGGGAGAGCGGTATATAAATAGAATAAATAAATAAAATAAATACTGGAGGCCTGCAGAAACAGGGCTGGCGCAGGCCTGTGTCACTCCATTGCCTCCACCCCTCAGAAACTAAGCTGAAGAAGGCCTATCCTGCTCCATCATCCCCCATCCCCACGCCAGATACAGAGCCGGGGCAGGAATCTGTTGTTCCATTGCCCCCATGGCCATTCCAGTAACACATACAGGGCCAGAACAAGCCTATGTGGCAGGCCTATGCTGCTCTCTCACCCTCACTCCCATGTCAGAAATATATTTCCCTATTTGTTCCCTATTTTTATTGCATTCAACAAATACAAATTTTCAACACAGCAATATATCCACTACTGCTAAAATGAAAAAGTGTTCCTTTTTAAAGTAACCTTTTGTAAAATGAATTTCTATCGATGGTGTGTCAATGAGAATGGACAACTGAACATGAAACTAAGCAAAAATTCTGTGAGACTGAAAGCTTTAATTCTATTTCCAATGTAGTGAAAATGCAAAGTAACTTCAATAAAAGCACTTAACTTGCTACTGAGTAAACCAGAAAAGCATCAGGATTCACTCTCTAAATAAAGATGCATGGCTACAATAGAAATAAAGCTTAACATTAATAGAGCTCTAGAAACTAAATCTTCCATTTAAAATACATTTTCATTGATTCTTTTGAAAATCAAACACAGTATTCCATCCTCATGGACCTCTATAAGGTTTTATAGTTTGTCAAAGCAAAGTTGTATTATTTACCAAAAAATATGCAATAAAGATCTCGTTGAGTAAGTTGTAGCTAATGTATTTTCCGTTTGTAGTTATATTATTTTGAGAAAATAGAATTCTGCTGTCAATTACATTTCTTTATTTGATTTCCAATTAAACATGGAAACGATACATCTTAGTAATTTCCTACGAGACAATCCTCCACATTCAGTAACATTTTTTTTCCAGGCCACCAACAGCAGAAGCCGCAGGGATTAACATTATTCAATTGTATTGCTTTCGTAATGTGTTTAATTTCTAGTATATTCTCTGAATAATTTAATTTACTTTCACGTCTTCTTCTGTTGGGAAGCTCGCAGTGACGTCTACAAAAAGCTGTGTTATATTGACCAAGGTTTCGCAGGCTGCAGCAGGTAGCCCTGTAGGGCTGAGTACAAGGTACAGTGCAGACTGGCAAGAGTTTACCCTGCTAAATTTGAAGCAGGTATTCAGCTGCAACAATAGATTCCTCAATGTAAGCACAAGACCAGAGATGAGACACTGGAACAGCATCCCGTACCAACTCTGTCCTCATTTCTTCTCAAGGGACATTATCGTCAAGGATACGGATACTATCAAATGTGGACTATCAATGTGATCAATAACAAACCCAGTTTAACAACATTACACGAATCAAGTCATTCCCCTCATTGTCTTGATACTGTTTAGTGTTCACATCAGATTCTGTGTGGCGTTTTGGAGTTGCGCAGTAGCTTCCTGTGTTATAGGGTCACGGTTTAATAATGCCTTATTAGACAAGCTTCATTTGTGTTGCAGTTTGTGGATGCCTTTTGCATCTGCACAGCTGGTAAATTCTTCCCAAGGTCATGCCATTAGTGACCTACTGTTTAAGGACAACTCGCCCACACTTTGGTCCGTCTTTATGCTTGTGAAGCAGGATGTATCATTTAAACAGCGCACGTGTTGTCTGTTTTTGAGACTATGCAATCACCCATCTGCATTTATTTTTTCCACATGACGGAACATGCTCAAGTTATTTGGATGCAGACTAACAACCTGTTCAAAATTGGCTTCCCCGGTCGCTTCATGCAAAGAGGATGTGAACCAAAACAGTAGGTAATCTGGTATCCAATAACATTAAGCGCTGTACTAATATGATACTTCCAATAATGTTCCAGAAATATTGTGTCATTTACATAGGCCAAATTTCACATCATATATATCAGAAAATGTCTACATATCTGACATTAAAATTAAAACATGCAGAAACCAGTGGGGGAGCATTACAGTCTCCCTGACCATTCAATAATAATGCTTAAAAGGGAGATTGCAGGGGGTAGCTCCTGAGATAGAAGTCACATGCCAGATATGAAACAACCAGAGGTACATAAGCCCCCTTACATGATTATTATGTGTAATATTCAGATTTATCTTTGCTAATTCATCAACAGTTGTGAATGGCCACACAGACCAAGTTAAATGTTTGCTTTTTTCATTGGATCTTGTTTTCCTCTGTGCTCTCTTTAATGCAGCAGTTATGTCCTTGGCAAATGGGTTTTCTGATTTCTCATTCTTCTCTCCCTGCCATACCCTGCTATCGTGGTATAAATCTCTCTGCCAAGCTACCAATGCTTCATCAAGAATATGTCATGTGAGACCAGTCTTATCTCCTGTTTTGATAAAATAACTTATGTGGTAGGCCATGGGGATATATTTGATTTCAGCAAAACAATTCACAAAGGTGTTTTCCATATAGAGGTGGGGCCCCACTTGGTGGAATGAGCTCCCAGAAGAGATCAGGGACCTGAAGAGACTAAAATAGTTCTGCAGGGCCTGCAAAATGGAGCTCTTCCATCAAGCCTTTGGTTGAGGACAATGAAGCAACACCAACCACAAGCTCGCTCCCAACTACAGGTTATGCCCAACAGAGACTACATGGGTTGATGCCTGACTCGTCCATATGTCACAGAAAACAACACTTATGGTTGAATAATCAATAGTTCGCACAGTTATGACCATTAAATGTTATTCAAGTTCAACAATTTATAAACAAAAATGTTGATGCATTCTGTATTGTTAATATTAAAAATGTTACAAGTCTATGTACCACGAATTTTTACTCTAAACTACCCCGAGCCATAAGTGAAGGCGGTATAGAAATTTTACTACATAAATAAAATAAATAGATAATTAATATGTGGTATACTCATTGCTGCTACAGCTGCTGATACAACACAGTGTTCAATGTGGCTTTTGTACGGCAGGTTTATCTACATTTCCCCTTCCATACATTTCCCCTACACCCCCCCCCCTCCCTAGTACTACCAGAGTGGTTTATTTTTCAGGTTTTTTTAAAATCAGCAATTAAATTCTAATTATATTATTATTATCATCTGTTTACCAGATTCACTGAAATCCGAGATTTCCTTATTTTAATGCTGGTCTCTTTCTTATGGCGTAGAGATCTGCTTTTTTCTGCAATGATGTTGCTTTGTTGTTAGGTGCGAAGTCGTGTCTGACCCATCGCGACCCCATGGACAATGATCCTCCAGGCCTTCCTGTCCTCTACCATTCCCCGGAGTCCCTTTAAGTTTGTACCTACAACTTCAGTTACTCCATCCAGCCACCTCACTCTCTGTCGTCCCCTTCTTCTTTTGCCCTCAATCACTCCCAGCATTAGGCTCTTCTCCAGGGAGTCCTTCCTTCTCATGAGGTGGCCAAGGTATTTGAGTTTCATCTTCAGGATCTGGCCTTCTAAGGAGCAGTCCGGGCTGATCTCCTCTAGGACTGACCGGTTTGTTCGCCTTGCAGTCCAAGGGACTCGCAAGAGTCTTCTCCAGCAGTTGCTAGAGGCTTTTTAAAAAATGAAAGCTAGAAAATCAGATATAAACATATCATTTTAATATAGTATTGCAAGAACAAGGCATCAATTACCATTTAAAAAATTATCTGGCAAAGGGAGGGGAAAATGACTGCCATAACAGACAGAAGGAAAGGAAATGGCAGCCTGTTGTTTGGGTGGGGAAATCTGGACTTTCCTAACGACTTGGCTTGTAACCAGCTTTGCTGCACTCTTTCTACAAATAGGAAAGCACCTTTGGGGAAGATCACAGGAAAGACGGGGGAAACCTGGGATGGAAACAGAAGTATCATGACATTTTGGGTTAACAGGGAAAGAAAACTCACCTATCAATAGCATCCACAGTTAGACAAACAACCATAGTCTTCCATAATTAGAGCTGTGACTTACATCTGGGCTCTCCATTGCTGCCGCAGAGGAGCGAGCCTGGCAGTGAAGAAAAGACGTCTCTCTTCTGACGCGCCTCCCAGGACGTGCCTCTGATAGAGGCTCTGTGAGGCACATTGCGCCTCTGTTGGGTGGGGGGAGGATGAAGGGGCCAGACACGCGTGCTCAGCCTCTTCCCTCCCTGATGCTGCTGCAATACAGCCCCTGAGAAAAGTGCTGCAGAACCTTGCACTACGTCCCAATATTATTTAGCGTATTTAGTGATAAGGATCAGTACATGTCACAGGCTCCGATCCTTGTTTTCAATGCAAGGAGGACATAGCTGGCATCCCAATTTGAAATGGGGGAAAGAATGAACATCAGTTAGTTTATTCTCATCCTACAGGTCAATACAATTAACTAGCCACATCTAAACATTAGTTTAGAGTTGGTTACTTCACCAGGCTGGAGAGTGCATAGTCACACTGTGTTTCCTTGGGTAATGAAAAACAGTGAAGTGTTATATATTATTTAATAATGTAAGAGGTATATAGATTGCCACTGGCAGTGGGCATGGACTGGAAAATTCTGGTTCGATTTGGTCCATTCTCCCAGCTTAAAAGTGAGGGAAAGTCAAACAGCAGGTTAAAATGGCTTCCTGCCAAACATCTGATCATGTTTGGAGTCTGCTGGACAGCTCAGCAGACCCCTCCAAGAGGCTTGAGATCCGCTGGGATGCCCTGCAGCAGCCATTTCAGCAGACCAGTTGCTTTCTCTCCCTTTCAAAACACAGAAGGAGAACCAATGCGCTGAATTGGCTTGCAGTCATTGTAGGGTGTCAGCAGGGCATTTGCACCCATCTCCTGTCAGTCTAAAATGGCTGCTAACTGGATCCCAAACAGAACTGAATAAAAGTCAATGAAAAGATTGGGGGAGGTGCCTCCCCCTCACCTTGGTTTGAGGAGCACAAACTAGGACAATTTCATGGCATATTTTGGTTCATGCCCATCCCTAATTGGTACCAATTTTGTAATCAAGCCTTTCCCCAACAGAGGAATAAATGAGTAACTAATAACAAAATGAATAGTATGAGATAAGATACCAAAGTAGTAATTATTCTCCCACAAATTTATTCAAAGCAATTCTACATCTACATTAGCTCTGTTAAACTCTTTAATGAAGAACATATGAAAGGTCATAATTTCAGCATTCTGGAATGTTGTGCATGATGCAAAACTTGATATCCTGACAGTATAAGGCACATGGACACAAAGTATATACTAGCAAGAAGCTATACATAGTTGAAAGGAGTGAAAAAAGTCACAGATCAACTCTGACAATTCTTGTGTCTACAGATCCACTCACTTGTTTGCTTGTTTTTCACCCTCATTACCTAATTAGAATCTGAGCAGATGTTTTCTTGATTAACAGTGTAAAAATTGTGATACTAATGAGTTAAACAACATACTTTAAAAAATTTACAGGGAAATACAATCTGAAAATAAGAACAAGACTGAGTATGAATTTTTTCATACATCTGGTTGGGTGGGAACTGAAGTATAATGTGAAATTAGTTCTGAAGAACTACAAGATACAAAAAGCAAAAACAAACACCCCCCCCCCCCAAACCAGAGGTGCAAAGACAGACAAGAATGTGGCAGTACCACTGAGTCCCTCTGGTCTTTTTAAAAGTCTTCAGAGTCCAAATTATATTTTAACGTACTGAATTTCAGATGCTGTTGGCTAAACATACATCAGAAATTATTTGCAAAAATAAAGATTAAAGATATCAAAACAATACAGCTCTCCACACGACTATATATTTTACAAGTCAGTGCTTACAGGTCAATCAACTTATTTTCACAAACAGAGGAACAGAAGCGAAAGTCTTAAGAGCAAAATTCGAGGCTTATCACACAGAATTTAAATGCGACATTCACACTCCACATCTGATAACTCTGTGACTGCTTCAGTTTTCTGAACCTATGAGACTTGAGAGAAGGTAACGTTAAGTGATACCAAAATAAAAATTAACAGCTTTAGCACACCGCATAATACAAAATACCTGTTTGCATGTTTGTCTGGTCTAATAATAGCCCAGTTACATTGGCAGGATCCATAGCTGTCTGCAAGTGTGTATTCTTTGTGGTGCCCCTCTCCTTTGTGGAATGGCCTGCCAGATAAGGTCAGGAAGTTTCCCATGCTTCTGGCATTCCACACACGACTTAAAACAGAATTGTTTTGGAAGGTATTTTTATTGAGGTGATAGGGCTCTGCTACAAGGAAATAGTTCAGGAGATGCTTCAAGGAAAGGAATAGATCTGTTTTCTTTTCTCTGATGATGCTATATGCATTATTTTGTTCTCTGTGCATTCTCTTTCTACTTATGCAATGTCATTTACTGCTGGCTTACACACGTCATCATGTGTACTATTTCTGCTCGTTTCAGAATTCTGTGATCCCAGGTTTATCCTATCGCTTATTAGAGGTCTTACCTTACTCATTGTAGTCATTTACACCGTGTAATCCATCTCAGGTTTCAGTGGGGAAGGCAGAGTATAAACAGCATAAATAAATAATTATTAATATTAAATCTAAGACAACTAGCACACAGTGCTCCTCCTATAAAGCTATGTATTAGCAAAAAGTGTCCATATTGGAATTAACCAGAAGTATACATTCATCACTTGTTAGCTTTGAGTTAAGTTAAGAGGCCTAAATGTATTGGGGGGGGGGGCAGTGGTCCGCTTTCACAAGACTGTGGATTTTAATTAAAAGCAGCTCCTGGAGGTTAATTAGATCAGCAGTGTGGAGCTGCGGGAAGGAGTGTTTAAGGTTTCACCACTGGGGCTAACAGCAGTCTCAAGAGTGATTAATAACACATCTCTTGCATCACATCTGCTTTGGCTCTAAGAAGTGCAATCTGATGCAGAGTCAAGCTCGCCTTAGTTTATTGATTTCTATAATTTTAAGAACGCCTGAGTTTGCATAGGATTAGGCTGCACAGGCCCATTTTGAAAAGCAGAACTCACGGTGGAATATAATTAGAAGTGGGGATGCGGAGGAGTGCAAATCAATATCAGTGTTAGTATAGGATTAGCTGGAAGCAGTAGCTGTGAGGTACGAAAAGTATATTGAACAGCAAGAATTTGTGCCATGGGAAGTGTATACCTATGAGTTAAAGTTATGGAAAACATTGGGACATCTTGGCACCTGCTATTAAGACACGGAATGAGGTGCCTGGTGTAGTGATTAAAAGTGGCAGCTTCCAATCCGCCGAGCTTGGTTCGATTCCTCAGTCCTTCACATGCAGCCAGCTGGGTAACCTTCGGCTAGTCACAGTTCTGATAGTGCTGTTCTCACACAGCAGTCTCTATCAGCTCTCAACCCCACCAACCTTAGGGTCTGTTGGTGGGAGAAGAAGGGAAGACAATTGAAAGCCGCTTTGAGACTCATTCTGGTAGTATAAAAAGAAACTCTTCTTCTAAAATAGATGGATAGGACACGCTGCTATTTTTCACTTTCTTCCTATGCCTACATCTCTCTTTAACTCCCTCCTATCTCATTTTCTCATGCCTTGTGCTTGACTGTGTAACTTGAAGACATTCAGGGCTATGAATTTATATTGCAGAGCAAGCTCCAATCAACGGTGTAGGGAGTGCAGGACTAAAAAGTGAGAAGGAATCAGGAGCTGGTACTTCCGCCCTGTTTGTTAATTGGAATAATACAGAAAAATGCCAGAGAACAAGAAGTCCATTCCTTAGTTCACTAAACAAGATGCTGGTTGTGAGAAAATGTGGGTGCTAAAGAACAATCTTGAAGCATAGCCTGCATTTTCTAAAGCCTATAGGAATGTCTTCTGGTATGAATATCACAACACCGCCTGCGGCGCCATGGGCACCGCGGACTAAATAAAGCCATAAGGGCTTTGTGGGAGGAGTTAGGGTGGGCTCTGTCCAGGATGAGGAAGGGTGCCGATTGGCCCCTTCCTCTGGACAGACCATCGGCCGGGCCAATCGGCAGGCACGAAGCGCCTGCCGATTGGCCCGGCCGATTCCCGCCCTGGCAAAGGGAGCAACTGCGAGTTGTTCTCTTGCCAGTGGCCTGACGCGCCGGGAGGCACAAAGCGCCTCCCGTCGCGTCAGCCCACTGGCAAGGGAGCCCCCGGGCCTCCTTGCCCAGCGGCCTGACGCGGTGAGAGCCACGAAGCACCTCTCTCCCCATCAGCCCGCCGCCGAGGGAGCCCCCGGCAGTCACGCGGAGCATCAGCCCACTGCCCAAGGGAGCCCCTGGCAGTCGCGCAGAGCGCGGCTGCCGGGGGCTCCCTGCCCGGCAGCCTGATGTGGCGAGAGGCGCGAAGCGCCTCTCGCCACGTCAAGCTGCTGCACCACATCACAACTGCCACCGCCCAACAGAGCAGCGCCGGCACCGCCGTGGAAACCCCCACCGGAGGCACACCTGACGAACTAGCATACCCCACCAGCGCGGCCCCCACCACGAACAACAAACACCCGGGTAGGCCGCGGCGCGGGGGGGGGCGGACACACAGCTAGCGCCCGCTGTATTGCAGCTACAGCGGGCTTACTAGTATGAATATATGATTGCTTTACTGTGTGAACAGCCTTCAGTAATATGATACACAGATTTAAAAAAAAACACATATGCACAAACAACACAAATAAATAATTAGCATGAGTATTGCACAATGAGCAGCCTCTTTTTATTCCACCCCCCCAAACCCCTCTGCAAATTATATAAGAAATACAAAACATGGAAAAATCATTGTGAAATTTTAATATTCTCATTGATATACCTATGCCGTGAGAGAAATTAATGCTGAAACTTTGAGCAAAAATTCATTTCTCCCTTGAAGTGCATGCAATACCATTTTGATTTGAAACTGATGCAAATCATTAATCTTTTTGGCATAAAAGGTTAATTATTCAGCAGATAAAATTCAGAAAGGTGACTTTCCAGCTAAGAGTGAGGATGAAAATGCATGCCATCTCCTTAGAAAACTAGAACAATTGAAGTTATGAGAGCAATTGCCTACATAAGCAGCAAAATTGTAGAGAAAAGTTAACATGAAGCAGGCCGGCAGATAACCTATAAAGGTTCAGATAAGTCCACTGCATGTTTATCTTCCCCTCCCCCCCACCAGAACTGGAATATCGGACACAATTTATATTCTATTGCATCTGTGGACACTACAGGGATTTGAATATGGGAGTGGGTGTCACAAATAAAATAGTTGCCATGGGGACTGGGAGCAATCATGGAATGTTGGGACATTCAACAACAGAGGCATCTGTTTCTAAATGGGTACTCCCTTAAAAACACAAAGACAAGATCTCCAAGTTAAGTGAAGTATCAAAATTCCCAAGTGCACCACCCTAGGGCCCAAGGCTCTACAGCAGTACTAAAAGGGAAAATCACATCCATTTACATTAGTATCATAAAAGGTAAAGGTAAAGGTATCCCCTGTGCAAGCACCGGGTCATGTCTGACCCTTAGGGTGATGCCCTCTAGCGTTTTCATGGCAGACTCAATACGGGGTGGTTTGCCAGTGCCTTCCCCAGTCATGACCGTTTACCCCCCAGCAGCAGGCTGGGTACTCATTCTACCGACCTCGGAAGGATGGAAGGCTGAGTCAACCTTGAGCCGGCTGCTGGGATCGAAGTCCCAACCTCATGGGCAGACAGCTTCAGACAGCATTTCTGCCGTTTACCACTCTGCACCACAAGAGGCTCAATTAGTATCATACACGGCACTATGTCCAAATTTCAGTTTTGCAGAAATATTTTAACAAATATTCTTGTACCTTTAAAGCAGTAGTATCGATACTGCTCTCTGTCATTTTACATCATGTTTTTTGAGGCCAAAACTGCATGATACTTCTCAATCGCACAACTTCTACCTGCTGAACTGTTCCCAGATGGGCAACTCTGCATGGAAAGGTCCATTGTAAATGAACAGACAGAGCCATGAGATACTAGTTGTTAAATATTAACAGCAATGCCATGGAGTGAAGCTGTGAGATAAGGGCCCCTTGTTTACCCGGTTCTGAGTACAGTGATACAGGGTTTCATAGAACCTATTAATGTCCCTATTAATGAGCCTTCTCCAAAGCTATCTGGCCATTTAGACAGCACTGTGCTTCCTTCACATCCTTTTTCACTGCACAATCTCCCTTGAACTTCCATCTTTCACTGTGTAGCTGTATCACTGAAGTGCCATATTGGTCTAGCACTACTGCTCAACTTAGAGTGTTCAAAAAAGTTTGATGAATATTGCAGAGAAAAAAACTGTTTGTGTGTGTGTGTGTGTGTGGGGGGAAGTATGGTGCTATTGGTAACACTGCAGACATTTTAAACAGCACATGACAGCGGTTCAGAAGTACAAAGAAGAGGTCAAAATGAAAGAATGCAATTTACCTCACAAGCAGTTCAACCAAGCTTTGCTAACCCACACAAATAGCTTTGTAGGATTTTAGCTGTTAACAGCCCATTGTTAAAACATTTCTGAAATGACACACAAAAAAATCAACATGGCTCTCTAAAAGGGGCCAAGGTCTTCTATACCTTAACTGTCAATTCAGCGTTTCAAACAAATTCTGGTGGTATAGATTTTATTACAACCCAGATTTGAAGGTAGAAAGATCCACAACTAAAACATTTTAGTATCCAAAAATGATATCTGTCTACTCTCCCCTCACAGAATTATACACCTGTGATAGACTTTACAACATGCTTGCAGTGGAGGGATGCTCTCCTATTACATTCCTTTGAAATAAGCATGGGATTAGCATATCAGAATAGCAAAAACCTGGGTGTGTTCCTCGACAACTCCCTTTCCATAGAGGCACAGGTCATGAGAGTAGCTCAGCGGGCCTTCTACCATCTACGCCAAACTACTAGTAGCCTACTTGACACCAGAACATCTAGCCGCAGTGATCCATGCGACAGACTGGACTAGACTGGACTTCTGCAACTCGCAGAACTTGACCAGAAAACTGCAATTGGTTTAGAACAACGTGGCCTGGATTCTCACCAATTATGCTGCCCTAGCTGGCCACACCCAGTAGCAGCTGCCTCGGTGAGGCCTGGGCGGCCAGCCCAGATGGAGATAACGTTCAGTCCAAGTCACCGGGAGCTAATAAGAACAATGCAGAGCCAGGCAAAGAGTAGTCAAACAGTCTGAAGGTCTCAGTCCAGAAAGTCCGAGGGTTAACCAAGCCAAAGCACTTTACCAAAAGCTGTCATCAGGTCTGAAGCCAGGGGGTCAAGGATTCAGCAGCAGGTCACGATAGCAGAACCGGTCCAGGGGGTAGTCACATAAATTGCTTCCACGCTGGCTAGCTGTTTCTGTCTCCCTAAATGCAGCCCATCTAATGAGCTGCACCTGCAGGATGACTCAGCCCTCCTCTCCTGGCGTGAGTCCAGCTGAACCCCATCACTTCTGACAGCTCGCCTGCAATCTCTGGCTCCTTCTGCGTTCTGTCAGCGCCACCCTTTGGCTTTGTCTCAGACGTACAGCCACTTCTTCTGAGGTATCCTCCTGTTGAGGTCTGTTATCTGCCAACTGCTGGGAACATCCCTCCCCCGGGTCCATCTCATTACTCAGATCTGGCTGGGCTGATGACCCTGGTTGCTCTGGCAACCCCGGGGAGCCCGGAGGCAGCAGCGGGGGTGTGACACCAATACTCCATGGAGATCTCCCATCTGGACTATACTTCAACCACTCAGCTGGCTCCCAACTGAACTCTGGATCAGGCTTTGGTTTTTGAAGGCCATACGCGATCTGGGCCCAGTGTACTTGAGAGACCATCTCTCTGCCTCCACCCCCAAAAGAGCATTATGCTCCACCACTGCCAACTGGCTGGTGATCCCTGGCCCCAAAGAAGCACGTTTGTCCTCAACGAAGGCCAGAGCTTTTTCTGTCCTGGCCCCCACCTAGTGGAATGAGCTTCCTGAAGAGATCAGGCACTGCCTGAACTCCCAAATTTTGCAGGGCCTGCAAAAGGGAGCTCCTCCACCAGGCATTTGTCTGAGACTGACCAAACCCAATAACATCTGTAGGTCCCCCCAGACATCCCCTCCATGGCCTGAAACAGTCTGACCTCTCTGGGGGCCTTATATCAGTTGCCATTCCTGTTATATCATTGTTGATCAAAATCATTGAAATTTAGTGATTTAGAACCACTATTGGATTATTGTTGACTAGTAAAAAAGCCCATTGTATGTCTAAATACAATGGGCGCTAGCCTGTCGCCGCAGGGAGGCCCTGGCAGCTGCGCTGCTGGCCCGAGCTCACTCACCGGGCGGCTGGCGTCGAGCTGGGGCTGCTGGAGGTCGGTGAAGAGTCGTTGCAGGGCATGGCGCTGGTTGGTGTTCTGGGCGCGGCTGCGGGGCGGCTCCTGGACCTCCGGCGGCTGCGGCGGCTTCTGGGGCGATGGCCGGGCTGGTGAAGGGAGCGAGGCTGGCGGGCGTCTCCTGGGCCTCAGGTGGCGGCGGCGGCTTTTGGGGCCGATTCCCGGCCTGTCGAAGGGAGTGAGGCTGTTGGGCGGCTCCTGGGGATGGGGTGGTGGTGGCGGCGGCTTGTGCAGCGGGCTGAGGCGTCGGGAGGCGCTTCGCGGCTCTTGCGGTGGCGCGGCTGGCACTGGGCCAGCGGGGCAGGTGAAAGCAGCGGCGGGTGGGCGGTGGGCGAGTGTGTCGGCGGCGAGAAGCCGGTTGGGACGGCGGCCAGGCGGGCTGCTGGTGTCCGTAGGTGGCCCGCTGGCGACAGGAGGAGGCGCAGCTCCTGCTGGAGATGCGTCCAGCTCGGCGGCAAGTGGGGAAATGGTGGATCTGGCCGGCCAGTCCAGGGCGGGCCAAGTGGCCAATAGGGAGGCGTGCTACGCGCGCCTCCCAATTGGCCACTTGGCCCTCGAGTGGCACTTGGAGGGGCCCAATCAGGAGCCGCTTCGCAGCTCCTGATTGGACCCCTCCGAGTTTTTATCCCGGTTCCGCCCTAACTCCTCCCCACCACCCCTTACTCTTTTATTTAGTCCGCGGCGCCCGCGGTGCCGTGGGACATTTAAAGATGTTACTTTAATTATGTTATTTGTTTAGGTCATTCCACGTACCACCCCATGACATTATATGTAAACCTCCTTGAGCCGTATGGGACGGCGGTATTAAAAGCAAACAAATAAATAAGATACCTAATATTATTTTCTAAAACAAGGAAAATGATTGGTAATTTTTAAAAATGTAATTCAAGGAAAATACCTGGCAAAATAACATATTTGTGTTGGGTACTTCAGAAGAAACCAAAAGAATTAAGCATATTATTTTCAAGTACATTTCAAGAGCCAGCTTGATTTGGTGGTTAGGAGCGTTGACTTCTAATCTGGCGAGCCGGGTTTGATTCCCCGCTCCTCTACATGCAGTCAGCTGGGTGACTCTGGGGCCACCACAGCACTGATAGAGCTGTTTCAACAGAGCAATAATGTCAGGGCTCTCTCAGCCTCACCTATCTCACAGGGTGTCTGTTGTGGGGAGAGGAAAGGGAAGGGAATTGTAGGCTGCTTTGAGATGCCTTCTGGTAGAGAAAAGTGGCATATAAGAACCAACTCTACTTCTTCTAATTGTAACCATTCATTGTTATTTGTGGGCAAAAAAGGAAAATTGTACCGTTCCTTTTTGGACGTGACATCTATACTGGTCTGTCATTAAACAATATCTGTATGATTTGTGAATAGAGGATGTTCAAGCAAACACGCTTAACAATTTGGGAAACAACTATTTTTACAATCCCTGTCACTGTGGGTCCCAAATATTATCAGCTTCTTTTTTATTTATTTAAAATGTTTGTAGACTGCCTCTTCCTCAGAGGTAACTTACATTACCTGGCATGCAGGCATCAATGATCAAGTTAAAAATCCATCTCTAACTGAGACAACAACTCATGGCACAGAAGTCAGCAGCGACAACACTTAAAATATATATTTTTTATTGAAGATTTTCCTTAATAAAACATAGAGTGAAACAAAGCCCTAGAATAATAATTAAAAAAAATTAAATTAAAAAGGAGGGAGGGGAAAAAACAAAACAAAATGATGTTAACAGTAGTTTCCTGCAGAAAAATTAAACGTCATCATTTCCATTTTCTCCTCTAACTTCTTATATTATACATGATTCTTTCATACATTTATATTTTCTTATTAACTTAGTTTTCAAAGCCTTCAGTTAGTAAGTCATTTTTATCTCCCTGTCACAAAAATTCCAATAGAGGCTTCCAATCTTTTATGAAAAGAGCTGCTGAGTTTTCTTTCAGTAAAGACAGTCAAATTTGCCACCTCGGCAAGTTCTCTTAATTTAAATGTCCAGTCTTCTATTGTTGGTATATGCAGATCTATCCATTGCTTAGCAAAAACAATCCTTGCTGCTGATATCACATAATGAAACAGGGCTCTATACTGTTTGTCCATTTCTTTGTCTATTAATCCTAGCAGGATTAAACCTAAATCTGGTTTAAACTGGAATTTTACCTTTAAAATAGTCTGTATTCCATCATGTATCTGCACCCAAAACTTTTTGCCTTGACACAAGTTCACCAAAGATGGAAAAGGGTGCCTTACGTATTTTACTTTAAGGCATGGGTGTTAAATATCATCTTGTACATCATCTTGTAGAAATTTTCTTTCAGAGCCATACTGAGTGTAAATTTAATCCCTCTTTTCCGCATATTTCCTGTTTCTCTAGATGTATATTATAACCAAAGTTCTGATGCCATTTGACCATACATTCTTTAAACTGTTCGTTTTCCATGTCTACCTTCAAAAGTAAGTTGTACATTTTTATGATCCTTTCATCTTTAGTACATAGTTCTATTTCAAAATATTTTTGTTACCATCAAAACCAAAACCTATTTTGTCCTGTTTGCAGCTTTCAATTAATTGAGCATAAAACAGCCACTGACAGTTAAGCCCTTCTTCAAATAATTTCCCCCATGATTTGATTAACCACTCTCCTTCTGTCAGTCCCAAAGTATCCTGATACAACAGCCACACCTCTCAAAGGTATTTCTCTTCTATAAAGGTAAAAAGGTAAAGGTATCCCCTGTGCAAGCACCGAGTCATGTCTGACCCTTGGGGTGACGCCCTCTAGCGTTTTCTTGGCAGACTCAATACGGGGTGGTTTGCCAGTGCCTTCCCCAGTCATCACCGTTTACCCCCCAGCAAGCAAGCTGGGTACTCATTTTACCGACCTCGGAAGGATGGAAGGCTGAGTCAACCTTGAGCCGGCTGCTGGGATTGAACTCCCAACCTCATGGGCAGACAGATTCAGACAGCATGTCGCTGCTTTACCACTCTGCGCCACAAGAGGCTCTATTTCTCTTCTATAGAAAGTTTCATATAGTAAAACCCAAAATGGGATTTGCGTATAACATATCAGTTTAAACCAGAGATTTTCAACCTCTTTATGCCTATGGGCCCCTTCAGACAAAAGGTGATGATCAAAACCCCAGAATGACTATTATGGAAGGGGTGCTAATCACAAAATGGCAGCTGTAGGAGGTGGAGACAACTGTAAAATATGGAGTGAGGTGCTGCATAATTCTAATAATAACTCCAACATTTAAAGCAGAAACTCTGTTTAACATGATGCCTTTTTAAATGAACATTAAAAAAAATACATTTTCTTGCATGCTTTTCCGGTCATGCAGTAACGGTTCTTGTGCTATGGTGGCAGCTGCTTCCAAAGCGACTTTTACAAAAATTGCCCAGCTATTGAGATTTCCAATGAACAATGAGAAGCCCTGCTGGGAAAAGCCTCACCCACTCCTGCTTTCTAAAAACACTTGGCAGGCACCAAGAAAGGGGTCAATGGGTATTATGGAACCCGCACTCACGGGTTTTAAACAGGTAAATGCCCTAAGATATTATTGAAATGCTCCCCAGAACAATAGTGCCTTGTAAATCATTCTAAAAGACAACAGAAACTATACTTCCTGATTTCCTTGGACACACCATTCCATAAAGTCAAGGCCACAATGGAAAAGGCTTGTGTTTAGAAGAATCAACTATTTATAGAGAAGTGGCACAGTAGGAAGAAGCTAGTGTGAAGTGCACAATTATATAGTAAGAAACAGTCCTTCAGATTTGTGGTTCCTATGTCATGAGGGACTTAAGAACCAGCCCTTTGCATTGAGGCTGGAATAAAAGGGAAACCAGTGTATTTTTTTGGAACAAGCATGCTGTGTTCATACTTGATTGACTCAGATGAAAAGCAGACAGCCACAATTTACACTGTGGAAATATCTAAGTGGTCTTTAAGGACAACACATCACAGACTATATTACAGTAGTCTAACTCTGAACTTACATGACATGGATCAGTATGGCTAGACCAGCCAAGTCCAGAAGGGTAGTTAGATGGGGATCACACATCTGAAGCTCACACTATTAGCCACAAAATGAACCCGATTCTTCATTAATGAGGCTGGATCCAAGATCAGCCCCAAATCCTTCATATCCTCTGCACAGAAGAACAGCTTTACCTCATTCAAAATGTATCCATTACAACCTCTTTAGGAATCAGACTGATCAAGTAGCATCACTTCAGTCTTACCTGAATTAAGCTTTGGCTATGGTTGCTTCAGCCAACTGACCATTGCATTAAATGCCTAGGATTACTTAATGAAATACACAATATAGGAGAGAGTCACAGAGAAATGAAAAAGACTGGCGTTATGACTACAGATACAATCCTGACTTTTTCACACGGTGCCAGCTTGCTTGTCGCTAATTTATTGGTTCCGAGCAACATTATCTACTATGGAAAAAAATAAAAAAGCTAAACCCTGAAAAAAATCACAGCCCCCTTCACTACTGACGCTTAAAACATTCAGTAGTTTAGCAACAGTTTCCAGCAACATTTGAAGAGCAGTCTTTTTCTTGCAGTCTAATAGCAAGGTGATTTTTCAGTATTTCTACAGCACCCATTTAGGTGTAGGGTAAGCGGGAACACACACTCTAAGAGAGATGCAACTTGCAACCTTGTAATTGAAAAGCGCTCCTCAGATAACAGGTGACATGCTTCTTGGTTTTTAGAGAAATGCTAGGATTTTAAGAGAAAGCATTAACAAGACACTTTTGCACATTTGGGTTGAACCAATTAAAAGAAGGCCCATTTAGTTTTCCCATTACTATGAAGTTATGATTGATTAGTCCCCTTTTGTTATATTTCTGGTCTAATTGTTCCAGACTAGCAATGTCACCAAAAGTGTTATGACTGATCAATATTTTTTTTATCCTGAAAGTAATCATAAAGTGAGAAACTGCTTTGGGAAGCAATATTTAAAATACATTCCCATTAACCATGCTCTGTTTCAAGTGACAAATAGATCTTTTAATCACCTCCCAGCAACTTTGTGTTTAATTGCTTTGAGCATTTTTTTCAGCAACCCTGTTGTGTCTTTTTAATAGCTGAAATAATTATAAACTGCCTACTGACTATAATGATTTTTAAAGTTATAAAGAAAGGCAACAATTGTGATCATTCCATACCAAAAAGGAATGGTATAACTTATGGTTACTGAACTGTATAAACAAAATATACCTAAGGGTAAATATTTAACATTGTGCTATAATAGTTAACATTACTTATAAACAAATAAATATTTTGTTAAATTAATATCTCTTTTGTGAGTTTCAGTACAATGTGAGTAGCCTCATTTAAAGGCAAATAGTGTGTGCTTTGAATTTTCAATATAACTTATGATTTCCCTAATATTATGCTCAGAACTCAGAAATAATGTAGCTATAGATACAACTTTCAAAGCTGTATATGTACCCTGTATGTACAGTTTTTTATATAGTTCTCAGTGCCCAACTATAGATGTTGGTGGATTAATGTGAACTTTAAATGTGTCCAAGCAATTCTATCCCAAGTGGGTTTTTCCCAGTGGAATATACAGTGGATGAGAACTGAAACCGATTTTCTCTCTCTCTTCAGTGTTTTACAAATTTTCTATCCAGTTTGGGTAGTACAAAAGACATAATATGACACAAAACTGTAGGAGGCAGGGTTTCTCTGTGCACCATATATTTTCTCCTCATTTTGTCCAACAAAAATGTCCTGGCAGCATACTTTATATACAAATAGGCGGAAATAGGTAGAGTCATGTACAAATAAAAAGAAATCTACTCTATAACATTTGTTTTAACCATTTATTTTCAATTATAGTGCTTTTTCTCATTAATGATGAAATCTCTACCAGAGTCTCTGGAATAAAGATGGGCACATATTTAACCACAAAGTAAAACTTGTGCCATGTGTAGTTCAGGAACCAAAGTTCGTGATGAAGTCAAAGACAATTCATAGAGGCAGAGCAGCTGGGGAAGAGGCATGGAGCACATGGACAGTTGCTGGTAAGGTGAGGTTGTTGTTGTTTTTACTCTTCTAACGGAGGCAGCTGTGTGTGTGAGTGAGGACACTATTTGTGGGTGACTGGGTGTTTTGTAGTCTGCTAGTGAGTGGTTTCTGTTAAGTGCTTTTGTTTGTGGTTGATTGAGAAAGTGTGTGGTGGTGGTGCTGCAGAGGGATTACAAGCTCCAATGTGTGCTGGGCTGTGAGCTTAAAGGCCTTTTCACCAGAGGTCTGAACATTTGGCATGAGATAAAAAAGTCTTGTCCTGACGCTCTTTGCCTGGGGATTTGTCTGAGGATCACCCTACAACTTTAGCCTAAAGATAAAAGATTCAAGAGTGAAGAAAGACATTAATGGATACACAAGGCCCATATCCAGTCACCTGCAAGGAGTGTGTCAGTTTCCCTCCCTGAAGACAAGATGGATTACATCAATCATGTGTGTAAATTGATAGAGCTTTTAGAGGAGAAGTTTAGGGGCATGGGATTCAGAGGAAATAGCATTTGAGGGAAAAGGAAAGTGTTGGTCATCAGTGACTCTTTGTGAGAGGCCTGGAACATTACATTGCTAGACTTGAAACACCCCCACCCCAGTCTGAAACAAGTGTTGCTTGCCAGGGGCAAAGATTAAAGATATCATGAACCAATGCTGAAACTGCTCAAACCTATGGATCATTACTTGTTTGTGATAGTCTACACCTGAAAAAGCAGGAGGAGGCATTTAAAGGGTGCACCCAACAGCTGATTTGTTATGATCAGCTGCTTGTCAGGCTCTTCAAATGACTCCCCCTCAGCCTTTTCTGGCATCGTCCCTGCTGGGGAAGAGAGAACATGCCCAACAGCTGATCTCTCACGATCAGCTGACTGGTGCACTCTTTAAATGCCTCCCATCCAACCTTTCAGGCCATTGCTTATTCACCACTGTTTATATAGTGAGGATGTTAGCAACATTGCATCTGTAGATTTCTCACTTTTTCCATGTGCTATTTTTATCACAACACTTAATAATGCCATCCTGTTTTTCATATTACCTTCTGCTTGACACTTCATATTTTAAGACTTCTGAAGAAGCACAGTACTTATAAGTCAATGCACGTAAACAAATATGATTTGTGTGAATGACTGACAGCCAGTTATCGACAGGAACATGTAGCAAAATAATACGCTGCCATCTGCTACTTATAGATAATTCATCAAAATAATTTTAAAAGGCATTATAGGTTGTATACAAAATTAACCATTGAAGCATGGAGCAAAGGCAGGATGGTATAGCTTGAACTTGTCAGATCTCAGGAAGCAAAGCAAGGTCAGAACTAGGACTCTGCTTCACACTTGCTTTGAAAGCCCCTTACTGGGGTCACCAAAATTCAGTTGTGACTTGACAGCAAACATGTAGGTAGTTGAAATGCAAAGTGTTTAAAATGATTCACTCATAAGAATATAAGAGCAGTCACACTGGATCAAACTAATGATCCATTTAATCCAGAAACTTACTTTAAATATTTGCCAACCACAGAAGTCTTCAAAAAAGTGCTCAGATGCCTATACCTCCCTGTGTTGTTGCCCTTCAGATTTTCATTCAAAAGGAAATACTTGTAAATTTGGAGTTACTATTTAATCATCACAGCAAAGGACGTATCCTGCATGATACTAATATCACTTTACAGGTGTTAAATCTAACGGCCATCAGTGTGGTGGTTAAGAGTGGTGGCATCTAATATTGAAGGCTGGATTTGATTCCCCTGTCTTCCACATCCAGCCAGCTGGGCGAACTTGGGCTAGTCACCATCCTTTTAACTTCTTACAGGCCACTTCCACACAGGGGGAAAAGGCCAAAATGGTGGTCATGGGGCCCACTTCCACGTGATGCAGCCACTGGGCAGGCCCCCCTGGGCTTGCTGCGGATCAGGAGCTCAGCTGTCCAGGGCTAAGGGAACATGGGAGAATCCGCGTTCCCTTAGCCGCTGTGGGGGCCAACAAGTACACAAGGAACAGCCAGGTCTTCCCTGCCCTACAGTGGCAATATCAATTGCAATATCTGAACATTATTCAAAGCCATATAGGCAAAAAATCATACAGTGTGTATACCACAGATTATGAAATGTACAGGTAGAACAGTGTATTTATTGAACAAAATCAAAAAACTATAAAACCCTCTTTGAAAATGCAAAGTAGTAAAGGTATAGAAGTTAATATCATGCAATCCCCCATAACAACCCCAACCCACCCCCCAAAGAACCATCACCAACCCCTCAAAAAACAATTTCTGAACAATATGTTAGTAAAAAGAACACTATATAAAATATATTTTAATATATGAAAACTCAAGACCCTCCAGGAAGTCTGTGGGTATTAATAACCAGTTTCAAAAGGCTTGCTGTGGATTAATTTGGAGACATGTTTGGATCACATTTGGAATGAATTTTTACCTGACTTTTCCAGGCTCCCCCACCATGGTTCGCATTTGGTGATTTGGGGGGGGGGATAAAGAAAGCTTTACTGAGGAAGAGCAGGATGGCAGAGAAGCCAAATGTTTTCTGTATGTCCATCTTCACTATGGAAGACATGGAACAGAATTCACTTTAGCGAGTAGGGTGCCTTAAGAATTAAGCCAAAGTAGAGATAACAAGGCATAAAGTTCAAGAGCTAATTGGCAAATTAAAAATTAACAAGTTTCTAGGTCCAGATGGCATATTCTCAAGAGTTCTTAAAATAATTCAAATGTGAAACTGCTGATCTTCAAACAAAAAATACGCACTGTGACACTAAAATTGGCCTCCTTACCATCACATTAGAAATCTGACTACATAAAACATTTTTGTTAATAAAGGATCCAGAGAGGAAACTGGAAAATGATGATCCCATTAGTATCTATCTAACCTAACATCTGTTCTAGATCAAACTGTTGAACTATTTGAGACAAGAAAAACAAAAAAAAGATTCTTTTCATATACCTCATGAATAGCCCACCTTTCTTGCTGAGACTTGAGGTAGATTTAAAAATATAGAAAATAACAGCATAATCCTTTTTGAGTCCAGTGAGAAAGATGGACCATAAACAAAGTAAAATAAATAATAAATATAAAAGAGTAAATAAATTGCAAGATGGCTAGAATTACAGGACTAGAAGACCAACCCCTCCCACCCCCTAAAACTGTCCAAGGCATGACAGCATAATGCAAATTGTAACATCTGTAATTAGGACTGAACAAAATGACACAAAACAGAACTCTTCATGACATTGTGCGCTATCACATCCAAAAAAAACAAAGCGGCGGAAACAGATTTTTTCAGGCTACAGTGTTATCACCTGGTTTTACAAGCATTCTCTAAGAAATGCATGCAGGCACAAATCTTAAATTTATTGCTTCTTTTAGAGTATAGTACATTCTCTGGGAAGAGGCATTTTGATGACATCCACTCTGGAAATAAGGACAACAGCAATATACGAACCAACATTAGAAGTAAAGAAATCAGCAACTTTCCAACCATGTCCCTCTCGAATGAGAAATATGATGTAATGATGTATGGTTCCCTTGTTTGGCATGTGACAGGAATGCAATTTTACGATGACTGGTTTCTGCATTGTCAGTCTGTAGACAAAGAACTAATGCCATTAAGATGCCTACTGAGTATAAAGCTCATTATCCATAAAGTCCCATGCAATGTATACAGCAGACATGAAGCTGCCTTGCACTGATCATTTTTAGAATTATTACTGTCTGTTCAGATTGGTAGCAGCTTCCCGGGGTCTTAGGTAATGGTCCTTCATATCACTGACTACTTGATCCCTTTAACTGGAGATGCCAGGGATTGAATCTGGAACCTTTTGTATGCCAAGCAGGTGTTCTACCACTGAGCCACACTCCCAGTAAAAATGGTAACAATAATCCTAACCACAAACACACATTGATGAGAACTGAAAAAAAGCGTTCTTCCACCATCACCGACACTGAAAATACCACTGGACTTCCTCATCAAGACAAGCATGGTATAAATTGTATTCATGTATTTCATAAGAGAAAAAGAAGAAGAAATCTTGTACATTTGTGGCATTTTTATGGCATTGCAAAACTCATTAATGACATTCTAGATTTGGTCATAAGAATCGTTTGGTTAAAGAGAAAATGAGCTGCACACGTCAATGTGCTAACAGAACACAAAGGGGGGAAGTGCCAGGTGATCGATCCATCGTTCATTGATTTATTGTTGTACAAAGTCCCTATGCATTTTGTCCTGTAATTTTCATCAGGGGGAATCAGAGCATTCAGATAGTATTTGAACTGTCCACAGAACTTAATTGCTGAGTAAAGACAGCAAAATGTGTAGGGACTTTGTCTAGTAATCAACCAATTTATCATTACCTGCCCCTCCCTTTGTGTTCTGTTGGTGAATCCTTTGGCACCAGTCATCAGGAATTCAGGATAAGTCAGAAGCAAATATTTATATTACAGAAGGGAACTGGAATACTCCTTTGCCAATGTTTCCGTGAAGCTGATATCCATGAGAAAATCTGTTTTTCCCCTAACCTAGTGGGGGGGGGGACCTTCCTTGTGCCACAAGTGCAGCTTCCTTTTCCAGCCTCCTAGATGTATTACTTTACAAATAACCAAAAATGTTGGTAAGCACTGAAATTGTCAATACAACATGTGGGTATTTACAAAACACCAAATGAAAATGGAAGGTCATTCTACTTTAAACATTCCTTAAGAGTTTGAACCCATACATTATAATAACAATATAATACATTATAATAACAAAAAACACAGACCATTTTCGCCTTAGAGGGATATGTGCACAAAGATCAACTGAAGAGTTCTGGATTTATGGACATTATGACTATATCACAGGTGAGCCAATAAAAATATATGCTCACCAGGACTACATACAAAGCTAACCTCTAGTGTTCAAGAAAACAGATGATTTCATCTTTGCGATTTAATGCCTAAATGGAAAACATTATTTGAAGGATCCAAATAATTTTTATTTATATTCTAAGACAAACAGCAGCAGTGCAAATAATCAATAATTTATTTCTGTATTTTTTCCTCTTGTACTTGTATCAAAGTAGACCACAACAGTTAGGGTCATGAGCCATAACAGCAGAACTTCCTCAACCAAGAAGATGATGCACTAAGCATTACTAGACATATTCCTTCATTTTTTGTGGTTTGTTTTCAGTTGCAAAGAGGAAAGTTTCAGCCTCTTGCTCTCCTTCCCTCCTCTACTGGGTACAAAATAATGTTAGATGCCCAGCAACTAAACACTAACTGATGGTAGGGATAAAAAAGGCAGTTTCTGTCTCAAAATTTAATGGTCTGTTCAAAAACTTGAGCAAAAAAAAATATAGAAGAAGGCATAGCTTTTCCTAAAAGATGAACAGTAAATGCTGAAGGCTTATCGAATATTCGCTTAAGGACAGCTAGCCCTATTACAGGCTAGTTGCCTCGCATTGACTGTTTATGCACTGGGAACTTCACTGCCCCAGCTCCTGTGCAGGAGCAAATATTGGGGACAGATGAGGAGCACGGGGCCAAGTGCTCCCCTGTGTGGGTGCAGGAAGAGATGGAGCTACCTGCCAAGACTAAAACTCCAGCCTGGAGCCCTGCAGTGGATAAACAGTCATTAAGAGTATCAGGAATTAGCATGGCCAGAGCCATTTCAAACAACAAACAATCTGATACTCAGAGCTTAACATCATCACCACAGGGAGGGAAAAACACAGAGAGTAGAACAAAAGGAAGCTTATCAATATGTTTTTGTTATGGGCTGCATTTTTCACTAGGGGATTTAAATAATCCACAATGAAAACAATAGTCTTGTGGTCTGCTTGGCTAATGTTAAAAATCAATGTCCAAGTAAGAGTATATACAATAAAAGAAAATATGTATTCTTAGCCCAAGGCAAGTCTACAGATTGCTGAATATTGAGTTTTGAGAACCACATAACTGAAGTGTTGCAACTCATGAAGTTATTTTATGGGTCAATTGACCATAATAAATATTGTCAAATATCTTCTAAAGGTAGCTGGGGCAGCTATGCTGTGTCCCCACCTACCAAGTTGTGTCAGAAATGCAAATGTGCCTCCAGGATCATGTTATCATGCAAATGTGCCTCCAGGAGACCCATGTTATCAGCTGACATTAGTGTTCCAAGATAAGTAGTTAGTTCACTTAATAATTCTGATTTAGGGAGGATGCCTTACCCAAGATTCTTAGAAACAATGGAAATTTTCTACATCTAAAAAGTTAATATTTTTTTCATAGAAAGTAGCTAATTTATTTTTGTAATTAGCATTAGCCTCAACACTAAAAATGATTTCAATTATCTTGTTCTAACATTTAATGCTTTAAAGACAGTTGAAATAATTGTGTCCATAATAGCAGACACAGTATTTGTCAATTAACTTGTTAAACAACCTGCCTTGATTATAATTTTTTTTCCAAAATGGATAAATATTTTTGAAGTAAATTCCCTACTTCCATTCTCAAAAGTGGGATGCCACATACACCCCACACAATCATTTCAGATCAAGGGTTCAATGTCTTTATTTTAAAGGAAAAAGGTTTCTGAAATCTAAATTATGGTTGTTTCATTTTCCTGCCTGGTATAGTGTTTAGGATCAACTGTAGAGATTTATTTATTTATTGTATTTTTGGCTGCCCCTCTCTAGCAACAGTCTTGATGTAGCTGACAATTTTAAACAGTGATATATAAAATATAAATCATTTACATTTAAAAAAATCAGGTAAAAGAAAAACATGCTATGTTGCTAAAACCTTGGGATAGATTGATCCCAAGGTTTACAACCCTGGCCTGGATGGGGGAGGGAAACAGTGTGTGGGGGGGCATTATGATGCCAATAAGTATTGGCCTTAGCCCCAACCATATGCTTGGTGGAAGAGTGCCATTTTACAGGCTTTTCGCAACTCTGAGAGCCCTCAGAGGGCCTGTATATCTGCTGGCAAATCAGTCCACCAGGCCCTGGCTCTGGACCATGAATACTTTATTGATTGATTTATTAATATTCTAACCATCCAAAATAAGGATAAGATCTCACTGAGTTGAAAGTAGCTCCATACCTCATTATAATGATAACAGAATAGATTACTGATATTCCCAGATTTCTTACCTCCAGAATGTGTTGGTGGTCCACACAGCAGAACAACCCCTTGTCCTTCTCGTACTGACACAGTGCTTCTCATTTTTGTCTTTAAGGTTTCGAGATCTATTTCCCCCCAAGAGATATTAAAACAAGTATGTTAGTAGAAGACCAACAAGCATTTCCATTATAATACTGTCAATCATAAATACAGCAGTTAACTACAATCATGATATCCATCAATTTCAAATGTGAAGTTATACATATGATAGGAAACCAATTCTTTATGCATTTTTGCAACAGAACTCAGAGCAAACTCCCCCACAATATTTCTCCAAGAACATATTTACTACCATACTTAAATGACACAGAAATAGATCATCAGACTATACAAACAAAAGGCTACAGGAAGTATTTAAATCAAACATTTTCAAATTGTTTAGAGACTTATTCTGCAAAAAGCAGCATAGAATTGAATTTACAAAAGAGAAAAGTCAGCAGTGACATTCAGATATATATGTTTATTTATTTAAAACATTTAGATGCCTGCCTTTTCCCTACACATTTTATAATCCAAGGTAACAAGAGTATAAAAATAGTTTGATAAAAAAACATTAAAACAACAGATATAACTAGATTAAAAACTCCTTATGTTAGCAAACTCCTTCCATTAGCAAGGTAATTCACTATTTGCCCAAGCTTAAGATACATCAAAAGTTACCCAGAGTAAGTCTGTTTTGCAGGCCTACCAGAAGTCCAGCAGTTTTGGACTTCTTCTGGGACACTGTTCCAGAGTCACTGTAAAGGCACACTATTGCCCCATTCACAACACATGACCGTAATCTTAACCATAGGTCATTACGGCCAGATAATGCTCTAAAATTAGGAACATGTTTCCTAAATAGATATTAATTAATGGGGGTTTTAATGGGTTTTTAACACACACTGTAACCCACCACAACCCGGCTTTGGAAGTGGCGGGAAATAAATCGAATAATAATAATAATAATATAGCTGGAGGAAAATTAAACTATTTTTTGCTGTGATGGATACTTGTTTCTCTAAGACCCATTATGCACGGGGGTTTTAGCGCACATTCGGGGTGGAATGGCGGCGACTAAAATCACGGATAACGCACGGAGCCGGCTGCAACCGGCCGCAGCTTCGGTGCATGCCGCCGAAAAAGCCGCGTCAGTGAAACGCGGAAGAAAGCGCAGCTTCCGGGTGACCGGGGCGCAACCAGAAGCGGCGCCCGGATCGCCGCATGCATAATTGGTTACTCTGGGTTTTGCCGCCATTGCGCCCCGCCCCGTGCATAACCGGTGTGCATCGCGTCTTCCCCCTCCGCATTTTCCATGTGACCCGAAATCGCTGTTTTGGCGGCCGTGCATAATGGGCCTAACAGGAGACCAGCATCCAGCAAGCTTTTAACAGAATATTTCAACAGAAACTGCCCACAATCAGTAAGCAGACTCCTATTTAAAGCAGTATCCCTTCTAGCCAATATCTTATCTGGAATCAGCTCCAATTTGTTCTCACTCAGCCACTTGACCACTGCATTCACACCATGCGCCAAGACAGAGACAGCAATAGCTACTGGCTTATTCATGGTACTATATAGTTGAGTGTCATCAGCATACTGATGACTATCTATGTATGCCATAACGAAAAGGATGAAGGGAATGTGTTTCAATCATGTATTTCTGGAGTTGCTCTGCTACTACCCACTCAATAATGTCTTCCAAAATGGGAACATTTAGGACAGGTCTATTAATGGCCAAGATCTGCTTATCTGAAGATACCATGAATTATGGTCTGATATCTATATTTTTCAGGGGCTTTGGAAAAACCCCTATCAAAGATATATTCATAATCCTCTGAATCAAAGGATACAAAGTTCCTTTGAAGGATTTTACAAACTAAGAAGGACATGGATTTAGATTATAAGTAGTGGCCTTCACTCTTTCCAGCACTCTGTCAACTTTTGGATCAGATTAAGTTGATCCAAGCAACAGTGACTAGCCAATATTACAGATGTCTCTGCTTCCTGTGTACCGATTAACTCAAGATGTACACTGGAATAGATCTGAGATATCTTAATAGCTAAGGAACTATTAGGAGAATGTTATAAACTGCTTTGGATCCCCATTGTTTAAATTAAACAATGTTAAAGGTAGTTTGGTTGGTGGGTAGAAGGAAGCAGAGAAGGACATGGGAAAGGTAAGGAAATGGAGGCTTCCAAGATGAGGGGAATATATGGTAATATGAAGTAACCCCTGTAAGTCCTTGTAGGTTTTCTACCTTGTATCTGGACTTGATTCTCCCAGGTAGAGGCTTCTGGGAATAGAATGAAAGCTGAAAACAAGGGTAGATAAAGGCAGGTTGGCAGGCAGGAAGTAGTGGGAAGAGGCTATGGGAGATTTCAGGGATGGGAACAAGCAAATAGTGAATGTGGGGGAAATGAGATGTCCCGACAAATCCTTGTTAGATCCCCACATGTTATTAATCATATGATAGACTGTTTTACATACAGAGTTCTGTACTATGCATTTAGAATAAAATCTTATCAGTCATTTCACTCATTCTGAAGGGAAAATAATAAAATCCAACATTTTCCAGTGTTCTCTTAAATTTCTCAATTTTATCCATCAAAATTTTTTGAGTACGAAGCAGAGTCGGTTCTTATATACCACTTTTCTTTACCTGAAGGAGTCTCCTTCCCTTTCCTCTCCCCACAACAGACACTCTGTGAGGCTGAGAGAGCCCTGATATTACTGCTTAGTCAGAACAGCTTGATCAGTGCTGTGGTGAGCCCAAGGTTACCCAGTTGGCTGCACATGGGGGAGACTGAAATCAAACCTGGCTCACCAGAGTAGAAGTCCGCACTCTTAACCACTACACCAAACTGTGGTAAGAAAACCACAGCTTAGAAAACATTCCACCCACTTTAAAACAAGTCATTTTTCACTTCTCCTAATTTCCCAATGTTTCCATTGGAAAAATTGAGAAAGTCCCCAGAATTTAATGCTCTATATTTGAAATGTTTTAAAACAAGCTTTCTAACTTTCAAGAAGAGAACATTTCATAAGGCCTTACAAATTTTCAGGTATCTCCACTTTAAAAATTGAAAAGTCTGAAGACTTCTTTGTGCTATGTATTTTGAGTGTGGAAAACATTGCCTTAAGATGCATTTCACACATTCTAAAGCGGGGGGCAACAATCTATTTGTTAAGTGCTGCCCAAAATTTCTCAATGGTTTGGATGCAGGGGACACACACAAAATCACCCCCATTTTCTATTGTTCTTTTCCCCTCAGCATTCACATCTTAAGAAGCCCATATTGTCAAAAACTCTTTCCCAGCATCCTTTTAGAGAATATAGTAGAAAATCTCATGTAAGTCATTCTCTCATTCTATTGAGACTTGAGTGATATCTTCTTATATTATTCCATTTCAACTAATACTTGATCCTTTCTTTTTCACCTGAATATATCTGCAATTGTTGATAGGTGAATGTAATATTTTATATGGCCCCACCTTTTATGTATGGCCCTTTACAGAATAAAGGGGAAAAAAGTTCCCCATGTGTGTAACCTACATTTTGTAATAAAAGAGACAGGAAAGGGAAGGGAGAGAATGAAAGTGAGGATAAATAAGGGAAGAACATGTACTTTTATTCGGTTTAGTTTCAGAAGGTGCTTCTCAAACACAGATCGTGTAATTCCTGCCTTAACTGAGTCACCCTTCTCACTGCAATTTGGACCATGGAAAGGTCAGCCCACCCTCACTAAAAAGTCAGTTTAGATAACTGTAAAATGATACATTTTGTTTTAAAATTTATAAAAATGTATCCACTCAGGTACGGATATTTTATCACACACTCAAAGGACATTTTAAAGTAAACAAACTTTACAGCAAAGCATAATGAAAAGGGGGGAGCAATAATTATTGTCTGAAGTGCAATTTTATTTCCAGCATTAAACAGCATCAACAGATGTTCATCCAAACCACTTAACAGCAGCAATTTGGCATTTCGATATTGTTGTCTTTTTTTAAAGTAGAAATTATTGAACAAACCACCACCATTGCTGGTTTACTGTAGCTTCACTCAGGCTATTTTAAAGTTTTTAGAACATTTAAATAAGGCACCTGTGAGCTCTCGATAATATGATAGTAAAATGCAAAAGACTTCCACTGACGTTCAGAGGTTTGTCATTGCTTTTGTCTGCACAACAACTCTGGACTTCTTCGGTGATCTCCTATCCAAATGCCAATCATGATCAACCATGTTTTACTATGAAGCAAACCACCTCAAGCTTTTTGAAAGGGTGGTCTAAAAATGCAATAGTGGATGGATGGATGGATGGATGGATGGATGGATGGATGGATGGATGGATGGATGGATAAGATAGATAAGATAGATAACGCTAGCCTGGGCCATCCAGGTCAGGGCAAAACCTTCCTTATCCTCTTTCAAACAAATATGGGGAATCAAGATGGAATTTGAACCTGAAACCAAATGGAAACATGTCTTGGACAGATATGCTGAAAAGAAAGCTAGGCAAGCTACACAGGGAAGTATTAGATCACTGCCCAGTATATTCTAATAGATATTCACCAATGTCTTTAATCCCAAACATATCCTGTTAACCTTTGAAAGCAAATAGGCTATATGGTGAGCAATGAAATGGGTTTAAAAGGGTATAATTATGTTCATGATTTTATTAAAAGGGAAGGAACTCTGCAAAATTTCAGTCTTTCAGAACATAGATGTGGAGTAACCTAAAGAGGAGTGGGTATGTGACAGACAACAATGTTAACCAGTACTGTGAAAGATGGAGCTTCACTGTTATTATTTACAAGTATGCAAACTTGTGGGAAGGGAGAAGGAGGTGGTCAAATTGTCTTCACACAAGGAAAACTTTGTGGACACTATTAACGATCCTTACCGGTGACATGAAGAGGCTTTGATGTTTATATCAAGATGGAAAACTGGGTTAAATTATTTTTTTAAAGACCTCTAGAGCCAGAGATTTTCAAATCCATCTTGGGATTTTGGGTTTAAAATTCTGAAGCAGCCATCCTTTGGGTTGGATGAAGGGGGCTATTTGCACAGTGTACAAGTCAACATATCATGATCTCCTCGTTCTGCCGAACTCACATACCAGTTTGCTTGTATGCATCATTTACTGAGCCCTCTCCTTGCCCCCTTCAAGACAATGCCTTCAGCTTGAAGTAAACCCTTTCTCCTGTGAAAAAATGCTGCTGATTTCATTTTAATTGGGCATGCTTAGGACGGAAAGCCCTGCCATCATTCACAAATGATGAAAAGCAAGAGTTATTGTAAGGGCTACTCTTTGTTACTGTATCTTCCAGAAGGAAGTAAAGCAAGGATAATTTAAAAATGTACTTTTTTACACATGGAAGATGGGCTGATCCATGAACATTGCTCTGTTCAGAAACCAAATCAGTTAAGTTGTCCATGTCATTTTCCCATTAAATGGTGTTTCAGGCCAACAGTCACAACTTGTATAGGATTGCATTGATACAACAGAGAGAAATGAAGCCTTAATCTGACATCCATTGTTAGCTTTTCCCGGGAACAAAGCAGAAAATTCTGTGCAAATCATTGGTGAAAAAAATACAGGAGAATTCATCATCATTCGCCCCAAATACCCAGGGGTATAGTACAAAGCAGTCAAGAAAGGCAGGTAGTCATTATGCCACAGGAAGCCAGCTGTGTCCCATCCCATCTTTCCACCTTAGCTGGCTTGTTTGTATAGGGAGAAAAGGGAACTCCACCAATTGCGTAAACATTTGTATAAACAATCAGAGTAATTAGAGCCACACGTCATGAGGAATTTGCTCTACAAGTTTATATACTTTGAGGAAACATAACAATACTTGTTTGTACTCAAAACTGTTGCCTAGGCCAGATAAAAAGCAATCCATTGATAAATCAGAATTACAGCTATTTTCCCTTTTCCAGGCGACATTGAAACAGAAGCCTGTTCACAATTTACAATGAATGTGCATAATCTGCAAGAAAGAACCTATGCATGTTTACTTGCAAATGAAACTGGGGACCAATGCCTGGATTAATGTGCATTCTCAATCACACACTCAGCTGAGTATGCATCAAATGTAACATGAGAATTATTCAGCATACAAATAAAGAAAAATCAAGTGTATACTGCACACAGATTGGTGTGTTCACTTAACATGGGCTAGACCAGTATCCTAAGAGAAGGAATTAGGTCCATCATGCTGCACACATTGTACTACTAGTAAGACTAAAAAAAGAAATGTGATGGACCGAATCACATGTCACTGTAAACTGTTATTTGCTATAGCTGTTTGAACATGCAAGATCTATAGCGTCCATGATTCAACTGCATATATCAAGAATATACAATAGGGGGCAATGGAGGAGATGTGTGCTCAGCATATTTCGATCAGGAATGTCCTGATAATTTTTTTTCAAATAATCTCCTCCTGACTGGCTCAACTGGAGATTTCCAGCTCCTTTTGAGCACACTTCCTTCTTGTTTGCCTTCAGATGAAGAACACATTCAGACTGATAGGACTTATTTTACCCTCTTGCTTAAGGTGACCAGATTGTCCCACTTTTGGAGGGACATCTGGGGGTAACTGGCAAATTGTACTTATGTTGAAATTTTAAAATATATATTACAATACTATTTTTGCGTTCTATGCATTCTATGAAACTTTTTGTTGCTCCATATAGACCAAATTTTTAATCAAGAACCCCCCCCCCCCCAGTCAAAGGTGTCCCGCTTTACCAATGTTAAAATCTGGAGTCTCGCTCTGTACAAATTGGTTTCTCTATTTTCAATAAAGCTATTTACTTGTTAAGCAGTCGATGTCCCACCCCTTTGCATATTTAAACTCTGCCAACAATAGCAAGGACCACTGTTAGCAATGGGATCTTTTTAAATATTAAAATGAAAAAAGTTGCTGAAGGAATTAAATAATGCAGCCAACATCTGCATGATGACTGCTCCTTTGCAAAGCCCTTATGTATACAATAGCACAGCTTACAGTATCACATACTCAGTAGGAGCCAGTTAATGGTTATTTATTCAGGCAACAGGTTATAATGGAATCATATTTAAGCAATCAATCAAACTACAGAACATATAGAAGAGACACAAAACAATATACAGGTAAAAATCAATCATCAGAGAAGCATCTACCAGATGCAGAGTTGCAGCCGCAAAGGCTAAAATAGCAACCTTTCCCCAAATTTACTGCTTTTACTGGATTAGAAGAAGAGGAAGACACTAACACCACTTTCCAGAAACAAAACTTTGTGCAGTTAGCTTTTACTTCTTTAATATGAAGCTCTCAAAAATATAGTATGGCAGAGCTGCCCTTACACTGCCTTTACCTCAAATGCAGCTTATCAGATTCTGCCTGCCTTTAACCCATTATGCACAGGGGGAATAACGCACATTCAGGGTGGAATGGTGGCGACTAAAACCACCGATAACGCATGGTGCCAGCTGCAACAGGCCGCAGCTGCGGTGCATGCCGCCCAAAAAGCCGTGTTAGCGAAACGCGGAAGAAAGTGCAGCTTCCGGGTGACCGGGGCGCAACCAGAAGCGGCGCCGGGATCGCCACATGCATAATCGGTTACTCTGGGTTTTGCCGCCGTTGCGCCCCGTTCCGTGAATAACCGGTGTGCTTCGCGTCTTTCCCCTCTGCGTTTTCCATGTGACCCGAAATCGCTGTTTCGGTGGCCGTGCATAATGGGCCATTGTGAAGCAGCTATCCCAAACCACAGCAGACACTGCTGAGACCCCAGAAGACTCAGAACTCTCTGGAATGGAACATTAGAGGTACCCAGAATATGCAGGAAACTCTGATAATCAAGGTTTATGGGATAAGCTAGGCCTTGACCAATTTTCTTTGGACAAAGAGGCTAGCTCAAACATTCAGGAGCCAGACTCATTGGCAACAAATGCAATATTTTCATCATCATTTGAATCGCCTTCAGCAGGTCACTGAAGAAATGGTATATCTGTTTACTGGAAATTGATTTAAAGTGTAATATTGACTCATTCTGAATAACAAACTCGATGTCTCTTATTTATTTATCTTTTTTTAAAACTATTATACTACCCCAATATGTTAGACTGCACAGAAAACAATAAGAAATACTGATTATTATGCTTCATCCCTCCACCTTAGACTTACATTTCAACCAGTATGGCACAGCAGACAGAATGTGTGACTTGGACTGGGGATTCAAATTCTCCCAGGCACAAGGTCCTGGTTGACCTTGTATTAGTCACAAGGTTATTACAAGAATGCAAAAGATATAGTCAATTTCTTACTTGTGGATAAGGACACTACTATCTCATATATTGTGGCCAAGTTTTGTTATATAGCCAAGAGGGTGTGGAGAGCTCTAACTGGTTTTAATGGGGAACTTGGATTACTTATAAGACTGCTTCCATGATATCAGTATTTCTACTATCTGTTTCTTTTTGGTTTTATTCCTGGTCAATGACTGAAAACAAAAAAATCTGAATCTAGAAGGTGGATTCTAGAACTATATCATAAAACGCCAAAAAGAGAGAGAAAAAGAGCAAGCGAGTATATTCTCTAAATGTATTTACTTGGCAGAAGGAATTTTTGGCCATTTCCATACAGAGGGTCAAATCACAAGACGTCTCCTACTCACAATAGCGGGATAGTATATCACACTATTTCTCCCCTCCACACTTTAAAGCCTTCCTGCCACCGCATCTCGCCTTTTCTGCTCCTCACATGCTGCACAAAAAGCAAAAGACAGAGCAATGCGCTCTTTCACTCACCACTCCTCGGCCAGTCAATCAATGGAGGCAACCAATCGGAGCTTTGTTGGTCTAGCTTTAAAAAAAAAATGAAGCTTACATGTGGCAATGCGTATTCATTGCTATGCATATGCATTGCCACGTAAGGTAAAGCCCCCCGCCCCAAAAAAAACAAACACAGTGGCCAGTGGTACGTCTGCCTGCCGCTCAGTCATTCCCTTCCACAATCGCCTAGGATTCTTGCCCTCCCTCTCCTTCCCTGAGCACTTAAGCGGAGCACTGCACCCACACTGCCCGTGCCACCTCCGTGCCTCCACAATGCCGTGAACGCGGCACAGGCAGCTTGGAGGCACAATCAAAAGAAGGCACTGATTGTCTCAGATCTTTCCAGCATTTTTGTCTCCTCCAGCAGTTCTTCCCTACCCTACGGAAATGTATTTTGGGGTTTGTAGGACCCACATGGTATAACAGTCAAGCAGGTCAGGAAGCTGCAGCAAGGAGAGAAAAACGGGCAAAATTATTCTTTGATGTATTCTGTCAGGGCAGTACTTGGGGGAAAGGGAAGAAAATGCAAGGAATATCTGTGATTCTTGTATTCAAGGAACCCAACTTCAACAACGGCAGCAAAAACAAAAGCACACTGAATCACAGCTTTATCGGTGTTACCCAATGCTTTCCAAATGCAATTGTATATTTGAAGCTAGAGTTTCTAGAATTGCTAAGTGTACGTGCAGAGACATATGAATATGGCTAATTGAGATAAAAAGGACAGCAGGGGTACTCAGAGGCCCCTTCTGAGAACAAGAACTATATCAGCAACCAGAAATATTGGAAGTAGCTTGCTTATGGAGGAATTGATCTTTGCACCTAGGCTGAGATGTTACTCTGACTCATATTAGAAAACGAACGTACGTATTTTCAGATGGTAACTGGTTGAAGATATACCTAAACAAATATAATGAATAAAGCATAAGTTTTTGTAGTTGTAAAAATAACATTTCCTTCTATACTATCAGCAGCCTCAGGAAAAAAAGATAAATAGAAAGAAAAAGGTTTTTTTTTTTACTGCTTGCAAAATTGAAGAACATTTAAAACGAGAGCCAAGGAAACAAGCTGTGTATGTTCCAAACTTCTGAAATGGTAATTTCCTTTTCTTTGCCATCGTAACTTATTCACTTTCCATTCGTTTTAGCACAGAATTTAGTATTGATTATTTGGAATACATATGCCAGTGTTATAAAATAGTGCAGGAAAGTGGAATTCCATTCCTTGAAAACAGTTTCTTATTTTGCATGAAAAAGCAAGCATAAATGTGTTTATCTTTCAGACTGCAGCATAAATGTCAAAAACAGAAGCTGCATTTTATTATGGTTTTCACATTCCTATTTAGTAAATTGGTTGTTTAAACTGTGAGCACACCACAAAGAAAGGAATACAAAATATGGAGAACAGCTGAAAACATGGCTTTGGTTATAATGTCAATATTAGCAGCCTACCTACGCCTCTGCATGAAGCATTAAGATGTTTACAATATGCACAAAACAGTAAGTAACAGAAAGAGCAGAGGGAAATTATGCATATCTATAGATGGCACAGAATAAAAATGGAAGATACTTTACAGCTCAGGACTTACTCCTCCAAATCACTTTTGCATGCCCTGTCCTTTAAAGCAGTGGTCCCCAACCTTTTTATCAGCGGGGACCACTCAATGCTTGACAATTTTGCTGAGGCCTGGTGTGGGGGGGTAGTTTACTCCTCTATTCTCAACCACTGCCCTAATGCTCTCTGATCGCTATGGTAATGTTTAAACATCCCTTCAAAATAAGATACAGACACGCCACAACAATGAACATAAGGAACATTTTATTTTCATGGAAATTTTAACTCATGACAATGACAAATCAATGGCAACCCTGAGCTTGTTTCTCTGCAACGAGATAGTCCCATCTGGGAGTGATGGGAGACAATGACACCCAAAGTGTGTTGTAAAGGGCCGGGGGGGATGAGGTAAAGGGCCGGGGGGGGGGAGAAGGCTTCCTTCGCAGCCCACCTCTAATTAGTCGACGCACCATATGTGGTCCGCAGCCCACAGGTTGGGGATTGCTACTTTAAAGGACAGTTACCACAGCATCATTAGGATAATTTATCTTGTGTCTTCCACTCTGTGGATAAACAGACACTATTAAGTACATAAAAACAGCCCAGCTGGATCAGACCAGTGGCCTATCTAGCCCAGCATCCAGTCTCACACAGTAGCCAACCACTTCCTTTGGACAGCCAACAACAGGACAAAGAGGCCAAAGCCTTCCTTTATTGTTGCTTCCTGCCTCTGGGAGTCAGAGACTTAATGCCTCGGAATGCGGATGTTTCCCTCAGTCACTATGGCTGGTAGCCATTGATAGACTTAATCCTCATGAATCTGTTTATTCCTGTGGCTGTCACTAAAACCTCTGGCAGCAAATTCCACATTTTAATCATTCTCTACGTAAAGTAGTATTTCTTTTTGTTCATCCTGAACCTACTACCCATCAGTTTCATTGGGTGCCCTCAAATTCTAGTATTTGGGGAGAGGAAGAAAGAATTTTCTTGGTCAGCTCCACCCCATGAATGCCTCTCTATCATGCCCCACCCAGTCATATATTTTCTAAACTGAAAAATCCCAGACTCTTCAGCCTTTCCTCCTATGGAAGGTGTTCCAACTACCTAATCATTTTGGTTGCTTTCCTCAGTACTTTTTCCAGATTTGCAATATCCTTTAGATACAGTGACCAGAGATATACACAATATACAAAATGAGGCTGTGCCATAGATCTACATAGGGATAGAGGTTTGTTGTGGTTCGCGGGTCAGATGCTGTCTCAAACCCCAAACTCTGAACTTCCACAAACTCCTTGATGTTCGAGATCTGATTTAGTTCATTGGATTTGTTATGCAGCAGTGGTCCCCAACCTTTGGTGCTCTCCAGCGGCTGCCATGGCTGGGGCTCCCCCCGGTGTAGCACTGCACAGCTGCTGCTGGCAGCGAGCCCCAGTGGGCAACAGGGTCTCAGGTGGCGGCGACGTCCCTTGGCAAAAGACTACCCCCCCCGGGCCTCAGTAATATTGTCAAGCGTTGACCAGTCCCTTGTGATGAAAAGGTTGGGGACTGCGGTAGGCTGTTTCTTGGTCTGCTAGAGATGTGAAATTCACCATGGATAAGGATCACCCACACAGATGGAGGGAGCATGACATTCTTCGGTTGAGGGCTGGGTAGACATGTGGGTGGGTATACTAGGGGATAGATGAACTTGGTAGATTTCTTCTTACACTTTGGGGTCAGAAAGCACTGGAAGAAAGATGTGTCATTGTCTTGAGGGCTTTGTGTGGGGTTTTGGGGTGAGAGGTCGGTGCCAATGTACTGTGGGCATGATGGTTAGGTGGTAGTGGACCTCCAAGGACTGATTTCTGAGGAGTTGGCCAATTATGATATTCAACATAGAAGAGATGGAATGATGTTGTGGGGCAATGATGTCACAAACTATAGAGGTGAGTATGTGGCGGTGTCTGCCCCAGGGAAGCATGCTGGAAGTTGATAGCCAGTGAGAGGAAGGAAAACACCAACACTGGTGGTAGAGGTTTTGGGAGCCCAATCCAAAACCAACATTCAGAAATGCTGGCTCCACTTTGGGCAATATGAGTATCAGTCAGCAGGAGATCCTTAAAGGTGTTGCAGGTGATGGACCATCCAATGTAGGATGAATGGAAGGGAGGGCACTCAACCCCACCTCCCATCCCAAAATGTGGAAACTTGCTTGTCCACCATGAGAAGGCAACAAGACATGGATGCTTGGAGAAAGATAGAAATTATAGACTTATGTTTGGGGATCCTTGGAGAAAAATTTGAATCCTCTTCTCCAGGCCTTATTCTCTCCTCTAAAAACTATCAATTTACACTTACGATAAGTATAGTTCACCTTGGAAAAGAAACATTGCACACTCCTTGCAGGTCACTGGTTATTGGCCTTGAGCACTACTATTTTCCAAAGAGATTCCTTCACTCTAGAATCTTTGTCTTTGGTGTGATCCCCAGACAAAACTCTAAGCAAAGAGTCACAGGCCAAGAGGATTTTGGTCTCTGGTGAGGAGGAGCCTTTGAACCCCCTGGGTCACAGCCCAACATGGGGGGCGGGGCTTGCAATCCCCTGCTGCACTCCACCCCCAGCACACACTTCCTCAATCAACCACACAAAAAAACACTTAACATAATTAGCAGAAACCACTCTTTAGCAGGCTTTAAAACACCCACAAATACTAATAGCAAGAGACTAATGCAGCACTCAGGTAGGAATTTCAAATAGCACACTCCTTTCTTGCATGCAGCACATTGTGCATGGACATGTGGAGAAGGAACAGGTGAGGTGAATGGGAAAGAATGCTTGTGTTGTTTCCAAACCGGAGTGAAGGTATGGACATGTGTACTTTACTTTCCTTTACACACATACACTCGAAAGCTCAAGCCTTGAATAAATCTTTGTTGGTCTTAAAGGTGCTACTGGACTCTGATTTTATTGTGCTACTTCAGACCAACATGGCTACTCGTTTGAATCCACAAAAGAACCTGTTGCAGTAGCTTTAAAATAAAGGATTGAAAAGTAATTACAGCAGCAGTGGAGAAAGAACAGAGGGATACCTTTTATTCTTTCAGAGTGGTTGGTTATTTGTGAATGATCCATGCCCACCTATGCCACTACCATATTTTATTCTCCATTTGAACCAGGTGTATGTATGAAACGCCATTATTCCAGCTCAAATAACTCATCCATATAGCTCAGTATCTTTTTTACTCTGAGTAACCCCAATACCCTTTAGCTGGAGATGCCAGCAACTGAGCACAGGAGCTTTTGTATTAAAAACATGTGAGCTACCACTGTTCCATGACCCTTTTGAATAATTTAGTCTAGACTGTAGGCCCAATATCCCCCCTGTGACACAGTGGCTAAAATACTGGATGAGAGTATGGGAGATCCAAGTTCAAATGTTCATTTCACTCTCTCAGCCTAGACTACTTCACAAGACTCTGAGCATAACCAGGCAAGCTGCCCTAGCTTCCTTGGATGAAGGGTGAGATAAAAATTCACTCAATATCTTGGGGAGGTTATCTGTCAACTACAAATTTTCCTCCTACCTCCCAAAAATCTCATCTGATGCCTGCAGGGAGGTTGATCTGTATGCACAACTTCCTTTAGGAAGCTAGATGAAAGCAACATACATAACCCCCTCCCCAAACAAATACCTTCAAATGCTAATGAACTGTGGCACAGAGGTTTTCCTGGAAAGCATTCTGAATAAATAAATATTATGGGCTCAATGCTATTGGCAGCAGAACTCTTTTGCATCTTTCTGATGTCAGAGCTCAAGAGACAAAATGCAATATATTGCCAGAGTTAAAAGTTAGGAGTGTATCTGGGGAGGAGTAATAACAATATTTATTAAGACTCAACATAATATAAATAAATAAAATGAAGACAGGTCCTGCCCACAGGCTTATACTGTGAAAGAGAGAAATGAGGGAGGGGGAGAGACACACAGGAGAAATAACAAAAATAAATGCATAAATAACTGAGCAAAATATTGTTATTTGGATCCCAACTTCTCTTTCTGTTTGTGCTAGTTATTTCTAATTGCAGAAGAACACAAGTACAATCTTCATTTATACTCTCCACTTTGAGCTATATGGTACTGCCCAATGCCCCATGAGGATATAAGTTCAAGAGCCAAAGAAAATGGCAACAGGTTGAAAAGTTCACTGGACTCAGAGAAGCATGTAGGGGAAAGGTTTGCTCCAAATACCAACTGTCCCTATCCTATCTAGTTTTACTTGAAGCAAAACTAGAAATAGAAAACAAAACACAAAAGACAAGAAAATATTTCAGAAGATTCTATGGGTGGTTAAGAGTGGTTTAATTTGGTTCCCTGAGGCCAGATACGTTCATGCTCTATCAGCCTGGAAAGCTGTACCCAAAATCCATCATCATCATCACCACCACCACCATCAATAATAATAATAATAATAATAATAATAATAATAATAATAATAATAATAATAATATATTTTGTTTTTAAAAAAAACAAGATACTGTAAGACTGTGGGAGTAAACCTATAAAACTGAAACTTGTTCTCAACAGCTCTCATCCATCCTGAATAGTAATTATCTGTAAGAATTAGTGAAATTAATCCAAGAGGATTGTAGTTTAGCTTAAACCGAAAATTTATCACTTGGTCCCAGCTACATACCTCAAGCAGCACCATCCCTAACTCTACTTTGAGAAGAGCAGTCGATCTGTCATCTGTGCTTAACATTTATGAAGACCAGAATTTTGGCATTGTGAAAAATTATTATTAGCTCCTCCACCATGCAATATGCAGTGAGAGCTGAAGGACTTTTTTTTCCTAAGGCCTAATTTAAAGTGGGATAAAATGAATGAGTCATCTGCATACAGTAATGTTGGAACTGGACTATCTGCTTGTTTAGGCAGATGAAAGTCCAGATTAGAAAAGGCTTGTACCATTGAATTTATATGGAATCTGAATAAATAACAAAGGACTAAGATACATTCCTATTTCACAACCCTCCCAACAGGGACACTGCGACATATGGCCCATTGGGTTACAAATTACCATAAAGAAATTACCTTCATGCTATGTACAACTAACATGAAAAACCTATGATCTACTGAGGATGCTTATAATTTTACCCATAGACTATCCTGGAAAATGCTACCAAACAACATTTTATAGGCTACTAAGCTGTATAAACTGTCCCATGAGACCTAGCACAATACTTCCCTGTGAAATGCTGTAAAATCCAGTATTGATCTATTGCTGAGTTAACAGTTCTAAAGCCTGCTTGTTCTTCAGACATAATGTTCTCCTTTTCATGCCAATCCCAAAATCTGTAGCATAAATACCTAGCATAAAACTTGATCACTATGCTCAATAGGCTAATTGAGCAGTAGTTAGAAGGGTTAGCTTTGTCCCCTTTCTTGTATATTAGAATAATGACAACCATATTCCAGTTGCTAACTTTCCATGCTGTCTGGTCAACAAATGTAAAAAAGCATGGTCATCACAAGCATCCACCATTTAATGTTGGCTTTAATGTCAGCTTTGGTGAAATTATATCACTCCTTGGGGCTTTTCTTAGCTTTAAATTGGTTATTAGTATCTTAATTTCTTTGTTACCATGACTAGAGGTCACGGGAGAATATTCCCTGAATCAACACCTTGTGAAACATCTTGATTTGGCTGAGCATAGAAATGAGTCTCCTGAAAGTTGGAAAGCACAAGGAAACCTAAGAGAGTTCCCCAAAAGAATGCAGAGTCAATGGATCTAGCAGCATGGATAAGTTGGGACCACAGTGTTTTTAACACTTTTCTCTCTCTCTTTAACGTATTTGTTGTTTTTGAATTTTTTATTTGGATGAAATAGATCACAGCCAATTCAGACCCCTCCCACACACCCAATTCCCCCCCCCCACCTCAGCACTACATAGAATGTAGGAAAAGTACACCATTGTTCAATAAGAAGGATGGGCAGCACAGGATCTCAGAGATCTAGACAAGACTACAGTAATATGCTCACCTTTGGACTACACTTAAAGAACGTTCAGAAGCTGCAACTAGTGCAGAATGCTACAGCTAGAAAGCGGGTTGGGAGCAGTTATTGAGACCATGTGATCTGAAACAGTGACTTCCAATCTGGGGAGCCAGGTTTGATTTGTAGCCAGCTGGGTGACCATGTTCTCACAACAGCACTGATAAAGCTGTTCTTACAGAGAAGTCCTGTCAGAGCTCTCTCAGCCTCACTTACCTCATAGGGAATCTGTTATGGGGAAAGGGCAGTGAAAAGTGGGGTATAAAAAACTACTGCTCTTCTTCTTCTGAAACATCAATTACACTGGATACCAATCCACTCCCAATTCCAGGTGCTGGTTCTGTCCTTCATTGTTGGAATATGCAAGATCTGCAATGTGCATAACTGAGCAGAATATAAAGGATGCCCTACAGGGGGCATCAGAGGAGACGTCTATTTAGCACAGACAGGATAGGAGCTTCAAGGCAGGTGCTTCCTCAGACAAAATGGAACAAGAATCATGAGAGTACAGATACACAGAAAAGGTAAATCGATGGCAAATTAGTAAACTGTGTCATAGTATCCAAATGATGCCATATTAGGCCATATAAGTCTTTACTAAAACAGCTAATCAGTCCTTTTGAGTTCAGTTGTAGTTCACAAAAACATTGGGAGAAATAAAACTGTCCATGTTAGTAATTAATGGCAGACACTTTCCCAGTTGCGAAAATAAATAATTAAAAGAGACTAGTTGTTTGCTCTATTCATCTCCACCCAAGTTTATGAAGATGACCCAAGCATCATGTTCTATGTCATGCAATTAGGCATACTTGCAGGGAAGTGTTCCAAGTGGGTTGCCACTGTTTGCCAGGGGTTTTTAGGGGTGGGGGTTGAACAACAAGTATTTGGGGGGGGGGGTTGGGGGCTTCCTATTTTACCTTGAGTTTAACTGCAGATGCTTTAATAAATAAATAAGCACAAGGAATTATGTGGAATTGGCCTGAATTATACAAAACATGACTGAATTTTTATGTACATACACACACACAGGCATACATATATTTATAGAATCATAGAATCATAGAGTTGGAAGGGGCCATACAGGCCATCTAGTCCAACCCCCTACTCAACGCAGGATTAGCCCTAAGCATCCTAAAGCATCCAAGAAAAATGTGTATCCAACCTTTGCTTGAAGACTGCCAGTGAGGGGGAGCTCACCACCTCCTTAGGCAGCCTATTCCACTGCTGAACTACTCTGACTGTGAAAAACCTTTTCCTGATATCTAGCCTATATCGTTGTACTTGAAGTTTAAACCCATTACTGCGTGTCCTCTCCTCTGCAGCCAACAGAACCAGCATCCTGCCCTCCTCCAAGTGACAACCTTTCAAATACTTAAGGAGGGCTATCATGTCCCCTCTCAACCTTCTTTTCTCCAGGCTGAACATTCCCAAGTCCCTCAACCTATCTTCATAGGGCTTGGTCCCTTGGCCCCAGATCATCTTCGTCACTCTCCTCTGTACCCTTTCAATTTTATCTACGTCCTTCTTGAAGTGAGGCCTCCAGAACTGCACACAGTACTACAGGTGTGGTCTGACCAGTGCCGTATACAAGGGGACTATGACATCTTGTGATTTTGATGCGATGCCCCTGTTGATACAGCCCAAAATGGCATTCGCCTTTTTTACTGCTGCATCACACTGCCTGCTCATGTTTAGTTTACAATCCACAAGTACCCAAGGTCTCGTTCACACACAGTGTTACCTAGAAGTGTATCCCCCATCCAGTAGGCATGCTTTTCATTTTTTTGACCCAGATGCACAACTTTACATTTATCTTTATTAAATTGCATCTTGTTCTCATTTGCCCATTTTTCCATTGTGTTCAGATCTCGTTGAACTCTGTCTCTATCTTCCGGAGTATTTGCCAGTCCTCCCAATTTGGTGTCATCTGCAAACTTGATGAGTAGTCCCTCCACCCCCTTATCTAGATCATTAATAAATATGTTAAAAAGTACCGGGCCGAGCACCAAGCCCTGAGGTACCCCGCTACTTACCTCTCTCCAGTCTGATGAAACATCATTGACAACAACTCTTTGAGTGCGGTTCTCTAACCAATTCCCTATCCACTTAACTATCTGAAAATCCAGATTGCAGTCCTTTAACTTATCCATCAGAACATCATGCGGAACCTTGTCAAAAGCTTTACTAAAATCCAAGTAAACGACATCAACCGAATTTCCCCGATCCAGCAAACCTGTTACTTGGTCAAAAAAGGAAACCAGGTTGGTCTGGCAGGACCTGTTGGAGACAAATCCATGCTGACTTCCTTGGATCACCAAATTGTCCTCCAGATGTTTGCAGATTGCTCCCTTTAATATCTGCTCCATTATCTTCCCCACAACAGAGGTCAGACTCACTGGTTTCCCAGGTCATCCTTCCTCCCTTTTTTGAAGATCGGAATAACGTTTGCTCTCTTCCAGTCCTCCGGGACATCTCCAGTCCTTAAAGAGGTCCCGAAGATGATGGACAAGGGCTGTGCAAGTTCTCTGGAAAGTTCTTTGAGCACTCTCGGGTGCATTTCATCCGGACCAGGGGATTTGAACTCATCCAGTGCAGCTAAATGCCTCTCGACAACCTCTCTATCCATGTTAACCTGCCACCCAGACACTATCCTTTGGCTACGGCCATCTCTAGATGTGCCTAAACACTTTGACCTGTGGGAAAAAACAGATGTAAAATAGGCACTAAGCCTTTCTGCTTTCTCTGCATCCTCCGTTAGAGTTTGTCCATCCGCACCCAACAGTGGGCCTATTGCCTCCTTTACTTTACGTTTGCTCCTCACATAACTGAAAAATCTTTTCTTGTTACAATGGGCTTCCCTGGCCAATCTTAGCTCACTCTCAGTTTTGGCCTTTCTTATGATTGATCTACAGTGCCTAGTAACCTGTAGGTACTCTTCTTTAGAGCTCTGTCCTTCCCTCCATTTCCTGAACATTTTCCTTTTCTCTCTTAGTTCCTCTTGAAGTTCTCTGTTCATCCAAATAGGCTTCTTAGAGCTACTGCAGTGTTTTCGTCTTTCTGGGATAGTCATTGATTGAGCATGCAATAGCTCTTGTTTGAGTAGCGCCCACCCTTCACATGCTCCCTTCCCTTCCAGCATTCTCGTCCATGCTATGACACTCATCATGTCTCTGAGTTTATTAAAGTTTGCCCTACAAAAATCCAACATCCGCATCTGGCTACAAGCTTCCTTGGTTCCCCATCTCAAAAGGAATTCTATGAGGACATGGTCACTTCCCCCTAGGGTCCCCACCTCCTTCACCTCATCCACCAACTCTTGCCTGTTGGTCAGTATGGCTGAACCTCTTGTGGGTTCATCTACCATTTGATAAATGAAATTGTCAGCCAGGCAGGTCAGAAACTTGCATGACTGAGGACGCTTCGCAGAGTTTGTTTCCCAGCACACATCTGGGAAATTGAAGTCACCCATGATGACAAGGTCCTGCCGCTTGGATATTTTCTCAAGCTGCTCACAAAGTGCAGCATCCACATCCTCTCGTTGGTCAGGCGGTCGGTAGCAGACACCAACCACCACATTGTTTGTTTTCCCCTCGCTTATTTTCACCCAGATGCTTTCCACTATAGATATGCTCTCCTTCACTAGAATTTCCTGACAGGTAAGCCCTTTCCTCACATACAGTGCCACTCCTCCACCTCTTCGATCTATTCTGTTTTTTCTGAACAGTTCATATCCATCCACCATTACATTCCAGTCATGAGAATCATTCCACCAAGTTTCTGTGATACCTACTAGATCATACCTATCCATCAGCATGAGCAGTTCCAGCTCTTCCTTTTTATTGCCCATGCTTCAGGCGTTAGTATAAAGACATCTGAATCCTTTTACTTTTGGTTCCCTATGAGCTGGCCTTGCCGGTTGGGCTGCCTCCGATCGTTTTCCTTCCATACACTCCCTATGTTGATCGTCTCCTTCCCCTTGTGGCTTTAGTTTAAAGCTCTCCTGATGAATCTCCCCAGGTTCCTGCCAAACACATTCTTCCCCAGTTTCGATAAGTGCAGTCCATCAGGTGCTAGTAGGCCTTCCTCAAGAAAGCCTATCCCATGGTCCCAGAAACCAAATCTCTCCTGCCGGCACCAACTACGCAGCCAGTGATTCACCTCCTTTATCTTCCTCTCCCGACGCATTCATCTTCCCTTGACAGGCAAGATTGAAGAGAATACCACTTGTGCCCCCATTTGCTTGAGCTTCCTCCCCAGATCTTGATAGTCTTTTTTAATAGGAGCGATGGTATTCAGGGACATGTCATTCGTTCCCACATGGACCATCACAAATGGGTAGCGATCCGTAGATTTGAGGAGTTTGTGCAGCCGTTCTGAAGCATCTCTGTGTGTATATACTAGCAATTTAAAATACAACAGGCACTAGCCTTCTCTCCCCCCCAACACAGGCAGGCCTGCCGTGACCTAGAGAGGTCATGGTGGGGGGAATCGCTGGTAGGGACTCACTTCTTCACTCCCCCCACGCCGGCCCGCCAAGGCCGTGGCAGGCCTTCTCATGTGTGGGAGAGCACTGGTGGGGATTTACCTCTTCCCTCCCCCCGGGCAGGCCCACTATGGACTAGAGAGGCTGCAGCAGGCCTTCTTGGGGTGAGGGGGAAGGAAAACAATAACAAGCCCACTGAGGCCTGAAGAGGCCACAGTGCGCCTTTTGGGGGCAGAGGCGAGTGCTGGTGGGGGTCTCAACTTTCCCCACCCCGCCATACGTTTGTGAGGCCACGGCTCGCCTCCCTTTCCTCCCAGTTCTCGATCCTGGCTGTGGTCTCAGGCCCTCCCCGGTTCCCCCAGCTCATACTCACTGGCTGCCTTACCTTTCACAGGCACTTGAGTTGAGTGGAATGGAGGGGGATGTATCCAGGGGTGGGACAGCCTACCTGACTGGCCATTGGTAGAACAGACAGCCAATCAGGTCTGCAATAAGTCCCAACTCCTCCCACCATCAGTGTCTGGCTCTATTTATTGTACAGATATTTCATATATATATTTGACAGCTCATTATATATATGAAATGTAACATATTTGACAGCTTGTTCCATACCTTAAACTAACTAAATTAGACAACATGTTTGGATATGAAATGATAGAATATCTCTTATAGCCCAAATTATTCTGCTGCTGGAATTTAGCTGTAATGTTTATGTTTTCTCCTGTCTAGCTGGGTACAGCTAATTGGTTTGGAAGAATGAAAATATGAAATCCATTGTATCTAACGCAGATGTATAATCCAGTAGGGACTGATATCGCAGTATGCCACCCTTTTGCACAGCTCTATTTTCTTCTGGCTGGCTCTTAATAGCAACTTGGTAACTGGGAGGAGGGGTGAAAGCACAGCATTATCTTTAAACAAACACAGCAAGCCTAAATCAAGCAGCTTAACTGCTTTGCCCACATCAGCTACAACAGAAGCACACTCTAAACAAACATTTCTCTGGCTCTTGTTCATCCATACAATCATAACAGTCAAGAACAGGTGCCTTTGATTAGGCACTTCATGGCATAAGCACTGAGTAGAAGTAAAGTAGTTTGAAAAAGTTATTCCCATTCTTCTTCACTTCAGTGGTGGAACTGCAAGAAGATTATGCATGATCCAATACAAACATGGTTTTAGTTCTTTGTTGTTGGTTATGATGAATTTAAGAAACAGTCAGAAACAGGATTGTCAATTCTCAGCTCCAACTTGATTTCCTTGAACTATGAAAGTCCGTCTGACAAATTAATAATAAACTGTTACACTTGTAGGAGTCACTTCAAGTTGGAAGGCAGCTCCTTGGTTAAAGGAAAGCTTCAATCTTTGTCAAGTGGCGGCATGGGGATAGGATTTGCCTTAATAATTGCAGTGGTATCAGCAATTGTACCAGCTAACGGAGGCATAGAATCACATAATCATAGAATAATAGAGTTGGAAGGAACCTCATGGGTTATCTAGTCCAACCCTCTGCACTATGCAGGACACTCACAACCCTATCATTCATCCACTGTAACCTGTCATCCCCTTGAGCCTTCACAGAATCAGTCTCTCCATCAGATGGCTATCCAGCCTCTGTTTAAAAATTTCCAAAGATGGAGAACCCACCACCTCCCAAGGAAGCCTGTTCCACTGAGAAACTGATCTAACTGTCAGGAATTTCTTACAGATGTTGAGACAGAATTTTGAATTAATTTCATTCCATTGGTTCTGGTCCACCCCTCCGGTGCAAGAGAGAACAACTCTGCTCCATCCACTATATGGCAGCCTTTTAAATACTCGAAAATGGTTATCAGATCCCCTCTCAGTCATCTCCTCTCCAGGCTAAACAGACCAAGTTCCCCCAACCTTTCTTCATACGTCTTGGTCTCCAAACCCTCATCATCTTTGTTGCCCTCCTCTGGACGCATTCCAGTTTGCCTACATCCCTCTTCAACTGGAGTGCCAAAAACTCAACACAATACTCCAAGTGAGGCTGAACCAGAGCAGAGTCATATCAATTATCTTGGAGGAGAATATATTCCAGACAATTAAGTATTTTCGAAGTATCTTATGAATGAACATAAAATCTTCCTTATATGCCTATAGTTCTGAAGGGAGATGATCCCACCTCTCTCCATTCTTCCACCTGTGACAATGCCTAAAATGAATCAAGTTGGAAAGATTTCATAACCTTGCTCCTTAGTTGGGGGTTTGTTTAGGGCTTTCTGAACCTGTGGGCACCTTTGGTAGGCCCAGCCACTAAAATGGCTACCATAGGAGGTATCATAGAATGGCTACTACGTTACCTTTAGTCACACAGTGAAGATCATTGTGCTGTTGTGGCAGCTGCTGTCAAAGCAATGTTTTTTTTAAAAATCTGCACAGTCAAGCATTCAAGAGCCATTGAGAATCCTTGCTGGGCTAAAACTCCAACTGGTCCAACCCACTTTCTAAAAATTCTTGCTGGGTGCCTGGAATGGTATTGTTTGTTGCCATGGTACCCACAGGCACCATGCTGGGGACCTCGGTTTAGGATGCCGAGGGCTGCTCTATAATCACTTAGCATAGCTAGCAGTCTGCCTTCAGATAGCAATCATGGGAGTCAAATGCTAGACATATTGTTTAACTAAATCCAAATGGCATAAATTTAATTGTGTGTGGGTTTGGGGGGAGGAGTCTGTACCTGTGACTGGCAGAGTTGCCTCCCTCTCCCTGATTTGTTAGAGGGAGCTCCAATTGTCGAACTAAAAGAAAAAAAATATACCATGAGACTTCTAATGTGTTTCTCTGTGCCTCATCAGTAATGACTCTACATCAATGTGGGCATGCATTTCTCACACTGCATGGGAATTGTTGCTTATTCTCCTTCCATAGCCATAGAAACCTTGTTTCCTCAACTTCTTACATGACTAAACGAGATATTATCATGTTACTTGTTTCACATAGTGCCCATATTGAAAACTAATAGGGAAGATAGCTGAAATAATAATTATTAGTATTTTTTTCCCCTGGAGCACGCATATTGTTCCTAGGCAAAATCTTGTGTCTTGACAAAGAGCTGTTCTGAATTACTTCCTTTGTGTGACATAACATTTCTGTTTTTAAAAAATGCAGTGAATGGCTACACATTTCTTCTATTGGGATCTCTGTATAGAAAATATGGTGTATAATGATTGAGAACTTCTGCATATTATGGTTTTCTGTCTGTTACTGGAACTGTTTCCTTCTGTCACAGAGAGTTGTAGTTTACCTCACTTGTCTCAGACAGCTATGCAGCAACTTCTGCTATGTAGCTCCATATCTCTCAGAAGAAATATCTCTGCTTCTATTGCAGTATAATGGCCAAGGCCTGATATAGCTACTACAAGGTGAAGAAGTAACCACAATAACAATGTAACATGAATACTCCCGTAGTTTATCTTGTGAAATGAAAACTTCATCGCCACCGTGTTAGGTAATATAACAGTGTACAATGTTACAGTACAGAACCCAGACAAACGGAAGCTTGCAGCTACACAATCTTCACACAGTAAAACTGGTGAAGCAATATCTATAAAATGGCAAGACAGCATTAAAAATAAGAAGAGCAGCTTGTGTTCTATGGCGATTATGAATACCAATTTAAATAAGTTTGCTGAAACACAATCAAATGGTTTAAAGAATACTTGAATCAGAAGTTTGTCCAATTTAAAGTAACTAATTTGAATTGATTAAATAGCTAAAGGAACCATAAGAAGTAATGAGAAAATAATCCAACAGCATCCCAGACCATGAAGCAAGAGAGTTTCCAAGCAATATTAACTAAAAAAACAGAAACCACATAAAAGACATTTAAGTTACATTAAAGGGACAGAAATAAACTAAAGTTACGTGATTAAGGGAAGTTTAAAAGCCAATATTAACTTCTTAACACAGAAGGAAAACTTTCACTCACAGAAAACAAAACAGTGCAGGAAAGCAGAAAATAAGGATAGTGAAAGCATAAGAACTGAAAGGTGCTGAATTTCATAATGGTTGTTTTATTGGGAAGGGGGGAAAACTCCCCTCTGTAAAGAACAAAGTTTTCAAATACAACAAAAGCAATGAATGGAAGGAAGAGGGACAAGTGGCAGCGGGAGGGGGGGGGGAGTAGCATTATACACTGGGAAATCAAATGGTGGTACTTTTTATGAGATACCTAAATACTTCCTTGGTGGAAAGAGGAAAGCCACCATTATCTGATGTAATGGAATCATGTAGACATCTGCTTGTTTATAGACTGACAATAATACAACCGACCTGAAAGGAGCAGTTGTTTTCTTCATACTGTGTTTGTGAGGGCGGGGGGGGGGGGGGAGAGAGAGAATGATCCAAGAGGCCTGTTTGGATTCATCAGCCACAGTCCAAAAGATCTTTTTGCAAAACATTTCAACATTAGGAAACTGATAGATCAAATAAAATTAACATCTTTCTTTGGATAAATAATATTCTTTGAAATGGACCTTTGTAATTCAAACAGACACAAATAGTGTTGTCAAAATGTTAATTTTAATAGTATCCTTGGGGGTGGGGGAAGCTATTTTATGCTAACATGGGAAACTAACTCCAGCAAAATAAAATAAGAGATTTGTAGAATCATAGAGTTGGAAGGGGCCATACAGGCCATCTAGTCCAACCCCCTGCTCAACGCAGGGGGTAAATTTGTAAATGATTTTCACTTTCTTGGACAAAAGAAACTGAAAATGTGTTTGTGTTCACAGTGACGCTACTTAACTTCCTTCCTGCTCATTATTAGGCATTGTTTCTAAGGACAATTTTTGCTGTTCCACCTTAGGGTTGCCAGCTCTGCTTTGGGAAATACCTGGGGACTTTGGGAGTGGAACCAAGAGAGGGTGGGATTTGGGGCAGTGGAGTATAATGCTATGGAATCCACCCTCCAAAACAGCCATTTTCTTTAGTCTGGAGGTAAGCTACAATTCCAGGGCATCCCTGAGTTCCACCTGGGGCTAGTTCCACCTTGCAAAGTGGGAGATAAATAATTTAATAAACGTCCCTTCCAGTGCTTCACTTCAGTCTGCCAATTAAGAACTTATCACTTAAAGCATAGCAATATTAAAGTATATGAGCGCAATTCTTTCCTTTGCCTTTTTTTTTAAAGCCTGTTTTCGGCAGCAGCAATTAAAGAAAAGCAAATAGTTACAAAGACTTAAGAGCATGAACCTCTCTGCATCAAAAGGCAGCAAGGCAAATCTAAAGAAAATTAAATCATCAGATTCTGACATAGTGGCACCACACAAGAAAGGAAGGGAAATTAAAGGCCAGAATGTCAAGGATTTAGAAGGGTCCAAGAGATGACAACTGAGGTTGTCTTTGGCAAGCCTTTAATTATGCACTCAACATGCATGGCTTTCTGTAGATGAGTAAATGAGTTTAGAGAATGAGGTTACATTTGACCTCAACAACTATTTCTCCAAGGAATGCACATTTGGATATTTCCTGTTTGAATCTGGAAAAATAAACCTTATTTGGGATTCTCAAGAATATAGGATATCAATTTTTTAAAGGGAAATTCCGCCAAAGTTGAAAATATTGGAGTGGTTAGGGGATCCTGATTGGAAAGAGAGTGAAGAAGGAAGAAACAGGTCAAAGACTGAGGCCAACTCCAGAGCTTCTTGGGTCCTGTACACAAGGGTAGTAGTGAGGAAGCTCAGGAGAATGGCTGATACTTAGGGCCTTTTCGCACAGGGATCTTTGTTGCAAATTGTTTGCGGAATGAAAAATCGCCATTTAAAATAGTGGAATTCGTCGTTATGCATACCTGCCTTTGTAGTGGAATCAGTTGCGTTTTTTAGCGTTTCCCACAGGCTTCCGGTCTCGGCAGAAATCGCTAGAAAGGAAGCGCTATTGCCAAGCTCGTCCCGCCCCTGGCCGTCAAGCAGCCAATGGGCAGCCGTTAGCATGCTCCCAAACAGCCCCTTTCCCTTTAAGAAAGGTTTAAAAAAAAAAAAAAACGACCCATAGCAACGAATCTAGGTAGATTCGTTGCTACGGAGAGACCCATCCAGCTGCCTAATGTGAGCTGTCGTTTGATTGTATGATCGTTTGCACGCTGCCTCGAGTGATAAACCCCCCCCCTCTCACGGGCCCGATTTTCGGCTGAATTTATTTGTAAAAAATAAAGGGACTTTATTTCAGCAAACGGGCTTTTCAATGCTTTGTGCTTAGTGACTAAAGGTGAAGGACTGAAGCCAGGGAAGCCTCTAAACAGAAAGAGGCTCGCCGGTGCGTTTATCCCCGCTCGCTCGGAGAAAAAAAAATGGCGATCGCTTCGCCGGAAGTTTGGAGGAGAGAGCCAGGGGGAGGGACTTTGAAGAACCAGCAACAATGGTAACGCACAGGTCTTTAGCGCTACTGTTGCAGATTGGTTGCAGGAGTGTATCGCTATCCGGAGGGTGAATCCACTTTTCTGGATTCCCCTGAAAGCGCCACAACGAAGCGCTTTTTGCTGATTGGTTTCAGGATTGTTGCAGATTGTCTACGACGTCGTGGGTTATGGCAAATTAGTAGCGTTTCCAAATAGCAACCATTGTGCTACTTTGAAGCCGTGCGAAATGGCCCTTAGTTCTAAGGTTTTGGAGGCTTATATTTATATTGTAAAATATTGGGAAGTGAGCAGCAAGTGTACTTCAAAGCCAAGATTGGTTTGGAGACAAAACAGTTTGCATCTTACTGGTCAATCTCCCTACCAGGCAGGGAAATGATAGGTGCAAAAGTGAGTGCTCTGGTCATATTCTTGTGAAACAACAGGTTTAGGTTTAAGACAGTGGTGCTTCACAACTCAGTCCCTCCATGCATTAAGGGTGTGTTATCATAGCTAACCATTCATCACCTGCATTTTGAGTGGGGAAGGGACTCATGCACTTAACTCCCATTCAGGCTGTTTCCCCATTATTCGAGTAGGAAATGCTTTAAACAGAAAGAAATTTGGATTTATCCCAGGTGCTTCTCTATTGTCCAGCTACGAAATGCCATGATGGAACTCCATATGATTATGGGGTTTCCCTTAGGTCCTATTGGAATTACCTGGGTTGACATTACAGAGTATGGGCTTGCAACACTGGCTTGTGAATCTGCTGCATTTCTTCAGTTTGAATAATAATAATAATAATAATAATAATAATAATAATAATAATAATAATAATAATAATAATAATAATAATAATAATAATAATATAATGTTTTTATGGATCCTCCACTAACAGAGCAGTGAGCCAAGGTATCAGCAGCAGCAGCATTACATAAAATCGGGTCTATACACCCTGACAAAATGCTGAAATGGGATGGAGGGGACAGGAGGGAGCTGGGCAGGAGTGTTGGGATCTTTCTGTTGCCCTTGAAGGATAGAGGCAAGCCCTGGAACACCGGCAGGTAGCTGGACAGGAGCCTGGGGATCCCAGACAGAAAAGACCAGGAGCACTCCCCTCCCACAAACTTCCCAGCCCACACTTTGCATTTGAAGGTGGGGTGGGTAGTTAAAGTGAGAGACCCAGCCTATTACACCAGAACAGGAGAGCCAGGGCTGTCATGAGCCCGCTCTCTTTAACTGGTGGCAATCCCTGCTAGTCCCCTTGGTTCCTCAAAGCCCAGCCAAGGTATGAACTGCATGAGGCAGGGAGGGGCTGGCAGGGAACCAGGCAGTCATTTGGGGCTCTGTTTGCTGTTAACCAGGAAAGAGAAAGGGAAGCCATGAAGCATTGCCCCTCCCACTGAACTGAACTGAACCTTCCCACTGATATTTGCACAACTTTTCCTGCTCTCCTGAGGTACAGCTTCTTAATACGCATGCTCAACACTTGTGCCTTGTGTTGCTGCTGAAGGAGAAGCGCTTGGTTCCTGTCCTGTTTGGCTCAAATGGTTTTGCCTCCTCAACTTGAGTGCTTTCAGAGGTGGCACAGGCAGCCTGTCCCAGCATAGACTGTGCATCTCTTCAAAGGCTTCCCTGCAAATTGATTCCTCCCCCCCCCCCTCTTTTTCCCTTATCTTTGTGAGAATTTTGAATCCAATTCTGTGAATTCTGTACAACTTACCCAGGCAACTGTGTAAAGACAGCTCCTGTCTGTTTTAAATGATGGATTATTCTCCCCCCCCCCACCCCCATTCTTTCCTTGATCTTTGCAGGAATTGTGCCTCCAGTTGTGTGACAGGTGTGTTATTCCACCCTACTTTCTGTGATTCTTTCCCTGAACATTGTGGGAATTCTGACTCCAGTTGTGTCAGTCCTATCAAGCTTGCCTTAGCAAATTCTCCTCTTAGCTTCTCTCAGCGAGTTATCCCCCCCCCCTTTTCTCTCTCTCTGATTCTTTCCTTTATCTTTGCAGGTATTGTGCATCCAGTTGTTTGAATCCTGTCAAGGTTGCTTGGTGATTTCTCCCCTCAGCTCCTCTCAGTTTACAATGCTGAATTCTCCCTCCCCCGCCAAATTCGCTGATTCTTTCCTTTCTCTTTGCAGGAATTGTGCCTCCAGTTTTGTGACTCCTGTCAAGCAAGCGTGGCTTGGTGAATTCTCCCCTCTCAGTTTACAACAGTGCGTTATTCCACCCCACTTTCTGTTACTGTTTCCCTGAACTTTGTGGGAATTCTGACTCCAGTTGTGTCAGTCCTGTAAAGCTTGTCTGGGTGAATTCTCTTAAGGCCACTCTTCTCAGTTCAACACGGTGAGTTATTTCTCCCCCCCCCCTCCGTCTTGGATTCTTTCCGTTATCTTTGCCAGAATTGTGAATCCAGCTGTGTGAGTCCTGTCAAGCTTGCCTTCGTAATTTCTCCTCTCAGCTCCTCTGTTTAAATTGGTGAGTTCTTCCTGCCCCCCTTCTCTGCTCCTTTCCCTTATCTCTGCAGGAAAGAGGGGTGGGCCATTTCTGCCCCAGCATTGGCAAAGTGGCACCAGCAAATAGAAAGAGGCTATTTCAGCTTTTCAAGCATTATTTCCAGCGCCTGATTCCACTGAAAAACAGATCAGGTTTACCTTCACATGCCAGCAGCATTCCTGAAAGCACCTATGAGATAATAAGTTGTCATTCACTGCCATGAAAAAGCAGATCATAGGAAAACAATGCGCTGGTACATCAACTGGAAACTCTCTTCACCTTTTATAACATGGCATGGTCTAAAAATAGATCATGAAGAAATTTGGCTTCCCCCTCATATGGGTGGGTAATTTCTGCCCCAACCCTGGAAAGGATGATCTTGGACTATTATGGGCTGCCCTTTACCTATGTATACGTCATTTCTATCTCAAATGTAGACACAAAGCAGCTTGCAACATCATTTCCCCCTACACCAGCCCAATAACAATAACCCTGTAAGGTTGGTTACACTGGGACTGTGGATGCCTCAGTGGCACCCAGCAAGCAGTAGGATACTAAGGTTGCAAAACTGGATGATTAACTTCTGATGACAAATGTGAATACTATCTTTCGATACTTTGCTTTCTTTGAGAACCCACAGATTAAAGGGTGACTGCAACCTCTGTCTCTGCTAGGTCAGTTTTTATCTGCATGGAAGTTTAATGTGCAAATACCCACCAAATTCAACTAACGCCCCCTCACTCTATACAGGGTATGACTCTGAGCAGGACCATTGACTGACAGACCAGAGAGCAGCCTACCATCCCAACAAATAGACAGAATAATAATAAAAAAATAAAACTTCATAAATTACAACACATGCCAAGAGGAGCCTTCCTCACAAGGGGACATCAATACATCAGCATAACACACATGCACGAAAAAGGTAGGTGAAAGAGTTCAAGCTCATTCCCCCTCTAAAAACCTGATAATGCTGGAGATGGGAGGGATGAGTGGAAACATGAAGCCATTTCAGAAGACCACTACATCAAAACACTCATTCTAAGCAATGATGGCAGCCCCCCTCCCAACAACCCCTTCCCACTCACAAAATGCTCATTTGCATACACAGTTTCAAAGAATCCCATTTGGCAACAGCAATGGAATGGGAGGAGGAAGGATGCTACATCCATCTTCCATCTTCACAAACCAAGAAAGATTCTACCCACATGCATGGAAAACACAACAACCTCACTGCACTCCTATGCTACAAAGTCCACTGTTAAAACTGTATCCACTTACTCACTTTCTGTCCTCATCAATGAAATCCAACTACAAGCAGACCCCAAGTCTTACATGGACACTGGCATTGGTAGCCATCAGCCAGCAATGAAAGACAAACTCACAAACAGTCCCAGTGTAACCAACCTTACAGGGTTGTTGTTATTGGGCTGGTGTAGGGGGAAATGATGTTGCAAGCTGCTTTGTGATTACATTTGAGATTTGAGAGGCTTTCCCTTTCCTAAAATCCAAATCCAAAAAATAACATTTTAGGAGCATCCTTACTTTCTGCTAAAGGTAGGGGTAGTAGTAATACATTCTAACATTTAGGATTGTTGTTCAAATAAGTAGATAAGACAGATATGCTTTGCCGATACATGTAATCTCTTACTGTTCATTTTTTTACTATAAGAAAAGAAAAAAGAACAGGGTGCCAAGGGTGAGGGACAAATACTTTTTTTTTTTAAAGCCACTACAGGGATCAAAAATCATTCCATTTCCACTAAAAACAGATTTCATCAGTGATTAATCTACTGTACGCTGACTGATCTCTTGTGTAAGCTAAGTTGCTCCACACTGTGTAGCATAATCCTCAAAAGCATACTGTTAACAGCTACTTAATAAAAAGCCCTGCGCTAGAAAAAGCAAAAATACTGTTACATAAAAAAGAATGAAGATGGCTCAATGCACAGTGCTGAGCAAGTCAACACAGAAACAGGGAGAAACACAGCAGGCACTTATCTTGTCAAAGCCATGGGAAAACAACACTATTGACAATTCAGACGATGTCTATGATATGTGGAGATTATTCATTTCCCTGCATTAGCCCTACTGGAAATACACACACCTAGACAACGCTAATGGGTACCAACACCATTTCATATTCAATTTATTAAAGACTAGGGGCAAAGCCTGTTGTATCCAAGAATACAACGGGCACTGGAGCTTGGCAGTGGGAAGAGGAAGGGGAGGAGTTGTCTAGTCTCTAAGGGCATGGGGTTGAATGTTGAGGCCTACTGCACAGGGTTGTTGTGCAGTTGAAACAGGAGACAAAAAAAAACAGTTTCATCTGCAGAATAACACCGTGCAGTGGCCTCAAACCTGCAGAGAGTTGCAAAGAAGAAAGACACATGGCTTGGCTATGTCTAACCTCCGGGCAGAGCAGTATTTTAAGTGAAAAGAGGCTTTTCTGTGGCCTCCCTGTCAGCCAACTGTTTGGTAGAAGGGGATAGTCCCCCCCCTCAAAAGGAAGGCCCTCAGACTCCCCTTGGTTGCTCTTGGAAAGGCCTCCTTCCCTCAGTCAGGGCCTGTCAGAGGCTCCTTCGGAGCAGGCCTGAAGGGGGGGGAGCACTCTGCAGCTTCCTGCCAGCTTTGTCAGGGTTCTGAGGCAATTTGCAGTTGGACATGACAGTTAGGACAGCCTTGGGGCGAAAAGGGCTGGTACAGCCTGTCCAAGCCTCTGTTCTCATCCCCCTTGGCAGCCCTTCTGACCTCCTCTCTCTTTGGTGGTCAGGAGCAGACTGGCAGCCATTTCTCCAGATTGCCCCTGGCTGGATGGAATTTTGGTCTGTCCGGGTGAGGGGCCAATCGGAAGGTGCTTCACGCCTTCCGATTGGCCCCTCCGCTTGTCAGTCCAGGGCCATGAGACCAATTGTTGCCCTTCCTCATCACGGACTGAGCCCACCCCAACACCCCTTACTGTTTTATTAAGAGGGAAAAGATGGTATGATATATAGAAACAGCAAGACCTTTGGAAGCAACTGAAGAACAAATTAACTGTTTGAGTATGGGTAGGAACAGTGGTTCATTGGCATGGCATGTAGTTACACTAGGTTCAATCTCTTATACATTCACAGTTAAATAACTTCAGCTTTAAGTGCTGGGCAAGATACGTCTATTCCCGAGGCCTTTGGCAGCTGTGTCAGGCACTACAGACAATACTGAATTAGATGAATATGTTACCCGAACTGGTGAAAAACAGATAACTTGAAGAATCCTTCTCTTCAGTGGGGCAAAGTCCTCCAGGAATGGTTAGGTCACGCCTCCACTCGCTCCAGGCAGGGCAATGCAAATTAATATGCCTTTACTGGACAGCAGGGGGCTGACCCTCTCCAAGCGTACAATAGCCGAAAAGCTCCACAATAAACGTAGGCAGATGCAAATCTTAACCTTGTTTTAAGTTCACAACAATAATAGAAACTTTGGTCCCTTCATACAACTCTGCAACGTAACATAGAAATATACGAACTATAACAGTGGAGGGAAAATATGCTGGACGACTTCACCCCACTGAAGAGAAAGTAAGCAAGTTATCCCTTCTCCTTCAGTGGGGGAAGTCTTCCAAGAATGGTAATGTAGAACAGCTTAACTTTGAGCGGGTAACCTATACTGATAATTCTTATTCAATATTGCATCTTTTTGTTTGCACTTGATTCAAATAACATCCCTTCTGATACCTCTGTATCAATTTTGTAAGTATCAATGTTCTGCATACCTCTTCAAGAGATGCTGCTGTCTGAAAGGCTGCAGATGTAGCTGCTGACCTGATAAAAAGTGCAGTAATACCTGTGGGCTTTATCAGCCCTAAAGAGTCATAGGCCTGTTTTATGCACCGCCTAATCCAATTTGCAATGGTACACTTAAATGCCTTATTTCCCGGATTTGTACTGCCATGATCAACAAATAAAGCATCTGACAAATGAAACCCTTTGGTTCTGTCCAGATATACTTTTAATGCCCCCCTCACATCCAGCCTGTGCCATTCCCGTTCCCTCAGCGCCGAAGCCTTAGGAAAGAAGGAGGGAAGTATAGTCAGTTGATCAATATGAATCTTTGAGTTGACCTTGGTATGAACGAGGGATCTATTCTGAGTACCACTGAATTCTTCTGAAACATGCACAGCTCTTTCTAATTTGATAGAGCTTCCCATTCTGACCCCTTTCTAGCTGTAGTAATTGCAATCAGAATGCCGTTTTTCATTATAGATATTTTAATTCCACTCTTTTAAGTGGCTCGAAGGGATGTTTTAACAGTGCCAATAGCACTTTGGATAGACTCCACATAGGAAATCTGAGTTGGATCAGAAGTGCTAACTGCATGGCACCTTTCAAATATTTACAAATCAATTTATTATTTGTAATGTCTGTTGAGCCCATCACTTCTAAGATTGCCTCTAGGGCAGATACCTGGTGTTTTAGGTTATTTGGTCTAAGACCTTTACCTCTTCCATAAAATAGAAACCCAAAATGCCCTTAGAAGAAGGATTGTTGGGATAGACTCTGTGATTTCTAGACAATTTCTTCAATGACAACCAAGTATGATTATAAATACATCTGGCTGTTGGTCTTCTGGCCTGAAAAATGATCTCCACGATATCATTAGGAATTCCAGCATTCATTAGCATTTTCCTCTCAGTCTCCAGACTGTCAGCCTCAGCCACTGAGGGTCTGAATGCCACAGGGAACCTTGATTGTGTAGGTCTGACTCTGCTGATAGCAGCCATGGTTGCCCCACCTTTTTGTTGTACTAGATCTGAGAGCCGACACCTTCTTGGACAACAAGGTGCTACCAGTAACAGAACTGCTGACATCTTCCTGACATTGCTGAGCACCCTACTCAATCTTTATGTTGGGGAAAAGCATACAGAAGGCCCTGAGGCCACACCTGAGTCAATGTCTCCATTGCCACTGCTTTGTTGTCCTTGCATTTGGAAATAAACCTGGCCATCTGACAATTCTGTGCTGTGTCGAACAAGTTCATCACTGTGATTCCAAAGCACTCTGTTATCTGCTGGAAAATCTGCTGGCTGAATTTCCACTCTGAGTGATCTAGGTCCCTTCGATTTAGCCAGTCTGCTGTCACATTTGCTGTTCCTTTTACACACTGTGCCTTTAATCCCAGGATTTGATGCACTGCCCACTGAAGTATTAGAACTGCTTTCTTGTGTAGAGTCATAGCCTTGGTACCACTCCGGCAATTTGGATATGCTTTTGCCATCATGTTGTCTGTCCTTGTCAGAACATACCTGTTATGTCTTGGAATGCTAACAATGCCAGTCTGATTGTGTGCAGCCCAAGCAGATTGATGCTGGCTTTCCTTTCGGAGTCTGACCATCATCCCTGAGTCACTTTGTTGAGACAGTGAGACTTGCATCTGTAGTTGTCATTACCTGGGGAGGCTGGATAAACAGCAGACTTTTTCTGATGTTGCTCTCATTAAACACCCGTATACCTATAGAGTCCGTACTATTATTTTCACAGTTCTCCATCATCTAAAAAACCCTCCCCCTCACTAAAAGTTGTTGGTGTAAGGGTAAGCATGCGTTCCTTCTATTTGAGTGCCGTCTTTAACGTCCTCATTACCTCCACACATATCCCTGGAGATGGTGACTGACCAAGGTGTAATGCCTTGTGCTAATGTGTGCCCTAGTAGGCAACCTCAGGTGTTGTCTTGAAACCATATGAATTGGAAATTCTGGGGGACTATAAACAGGGTAAGATACACTTTAAGAGCCTTTGGATCCTAGGAACCATCTCCATGGGTCCTATCTAGCAAGTGCTGCATTGTCTGTTCTACAGTGATATCCTTCCCATATACTGGGTACTGGTGATGAAACAAATTTATGTGGGGCAAATTTAAAAAAAAATTATAACTATGTCCTGACAGGACAGATACCAGTGACTTGTAGTGGAAGCTTCTATGTTTAATAGACTGTAATAATAATAAGTTGGTTTGCCATTTCCTGGCTTCTGTATATGATCCCTAGACTATTCAAGTACTAACCAGGGCCAAACCAGCTATATTTCTGAGATCTGACAAGATTGGGCTAACCTGAGCCCTCCAGGGTAGGGCCTGTAGTATTTGAATTTAGCTTGGTAAGCAAAAGGGTGCTCTCCCTTACACTTGTCAATCTGACTTCCTTGCAATAAATAGGCCCCCAAAATGATGTCTTTAATTTAAAAATCTCTGTCTTTCTATGTAGAAATGTTTTTTTTTATAATGATTTTTTTTATTTTCATAAAGATAGAAATATAATCATCATTTGAGAATATACGACCCCACATTGACTCCACAGTGATATAAACTTTTGCCCAAAACTCTAAGAGCCATGAGTCTAAGAGCCATCCACATTTCCACTACATTAAAAAAAAGGCCTGTTTAGATATACAAAAGAAAAGTTATTATTAATCAACTTACTTGAGAGATCGTAGACCTCACATTAACTGCTTGATACAATCTAAGAGCTATCCTAGCAGATATTTCTAGGTTTGAGTTAGATGCTTAACATTAAACATTTCTTATAGCACAGTATGAGTTTTGGCCCTGTATCAATACCCTGATGAAGGGAGAGGAAAGTAGGGCTTTGCCTTAAAGATGTACAAAGAAAAAAAATTACAAAAGGATTTCATAATTTCTCCTTATCCTTAATATAGATACATCTACAAACCATTTATACTTGACCCATTCTAAGAGCCATCCTGACAGGTATAAGTTGAGAGCTTTACATTTTCTACAGATCAATATGAGCTTTGGCCCTATAACAATACACCAATAAAAAAATAATAATAATAAGGGGGGAAAGCCCCATTTTATATTTCCAACGCTAACGATTATATTACCTATATGCCTACTAAGAAAAAGAAACAAGAGAGAAAAAAGGCACTGCTTCCCCTTTTTCATAAAAATAGCAATGTAGGATACAGTATATGTTGTTAATACAGAGAATAATAAGATTTCCAGGTTTAGATTAAATGCTTAACATTAAACATAGAACAATATAAGCTTTCAGTCTTCTATAGCTTCTCCTTATCCTTGGTTCTGATACATCTACAAAACAATTTGTGCTTGACCCATTCTAAGAACCATCCTGACAGATATATTTTCAGATTTAAGTTGAAAGCTTAACATTAAACATTTTCTACAAGTCAGTGTAGGCTTTAGTCCTAGGACAATACCCTAATAGAAGAAAGAAAAAATAAGGGGGGGGGGAACCCCATTTTACATTTTCAGCACTAATGATTATATTACCTATATGCCTACAAAAGAAAAGAGACAAAAAAAACAAGAGAGAAAGAGACACTGCTTCCCCTTTTTCATAAAAATGGAAATATAGAATACAGTATAACATTAAACATAAAACAATATGAGCTTTCAGTCTTCTTAAGGGGGTCTCATCTCGAGGCTTGCAACATCTTGTCGTTCCCGTAAAATTATATTCTGTCCCATTGGCCTTTGGTGTAGAAAGTGCAGTTGTACTCTTTCCCGCAGAATATGCATCGATAAATCTTGAGGCCGTTGCACCTCCTGGACTCCAGTATCAATACAATTTTTTCCCCAGAGAGATCCTTTAAATCGGTTACTTTCACTGCAGATCCATATTTCTTTTGATTGATTTTTGTACACTGTTGCTTTGAGATGGCTGTATGTCTTTTTAAAAAGGGTGTCCTTATCTGGGCTGCAGAACTCCGGCATCCCATTTTCCGTCTCCAGAATTTCAGATTTCTCTTCTACTGTTGGTTTTCCACCTTGTTTAGAGCTGTCATCAGCCACTGTTATTGATCCATTATTCCTGTTAAAGACGTCTTCCTTGGCATCTTGGATCTCCTTGAAGATATGAATTTCAGATTTCTCTTCTGCTGTTGGTTTTCCACCTTGTTTAAAGCTGTCATCAGTCACTGTTATTGATCCATCATTCCTATTGAAGACTTCTTCCTTGCCATCTTGGATCTCCTTGGAGATATTTTTGATCAATCCATCTAAAAATACTTTGTAATCTTGGGTTTGTATCTCTATTAGATGAGCCAATCTTTTTAACATAGACATGATTTTGACTTTAAAAAAACCCGGCCCCAAACAGTTTTACGAGTGGCCAGTAGAGGTCCTCTGTTTTATCCTCTAATGTTCCGGCACAGGCATGTGACGTATTGAAGGCAGAGATTCTCGTGCTGGCACAGAGTTCTCATGAGATTTTCCCATTCACAGCTTATCTTATCTTCGAAAACCAAAACAATTACAATAAGAGCTTTTGCCAATTAATTCGAGTTGATTTGAGTCCTTCTTCTGCTTAGTTAGGAGAATTAGCCTGCCTCTTAACGAGGTGGCTTCAGGCAGAGCAGAGTAAGAGGAGGGGGGAAACAAAGGGCTTTGATGCAGGAAGAGAGACGGAGAAAAAAAAAAAGCGAGAGATACTTGCAGTAAACGATGTTTTGGAACTCAGCCGATGTCCTCCCCTCAGTTCAAAGCGTTCATTTGTGGTAAATCATCATGTAGGGTTGAAGCAGATACTTTAAGATTAAAGAAAGAAAAGAAAGTCCGAGGTAGAAAATGGCAGTCGTCCTCTGGACCTGGAATGCTGACAGCCTATAATCCAGGGAGATATACTCCCTAAAGGATTGGAGACGGCCCCAAGAACTTCCTGGGTAGAAAGGTGAGGTGGGGTTTGCGTACCCCTCCTCTTTTCTGCCAATTGCTTGCACAATTGACCCCTGTCAGGCTTCAGAGATAGCAGAGCAGATGCCCTGCCACCCTCTCAGGACGACATCTTTAGCCACACCCTCCCTATGTAGAAATGTTTGGCTCTTTTTCTTCATTATGTTTCTATAAGAATCTTGTTTGAAGATGAAACTCAACTACTTTGGCCACCTCATGAGAAGGAAGGACTCCCTGGAGAAGAGCCTAATGCTGGGAGCGATCGAGGGCAAAAGAAGAAGGGGATGACAGAGAATGAGGTGGCTGGATGGAGTCACTGAAGCAGTAGGTGCAAACTTAAATGGACTCCGGGGAATGGTAGAGGACAGGAAGGCCTGGAGGATCATTGTCCATGGGGTCGCGATGGGTCGGACACGACTTTGCACATAACAACAACAAGAATCTTGTTAAATGCTTCTTCTTCATAAGTATCCTTGAAGTTTAGTTGTTGCCAGCCTGGATTTAAAAATGGTATCTACCTTTCAAGGCTTCCAGCTGAGGTTCCTCATTGTCCCAATCTAGCTAACCTGTCCCTAGCTAGCAAAATATTGTCATGCAACTTATTTCTCTGTAACAATAGACAAAAGTTCTTTATTTTAATAGAGACCATCTTTCCAAAGCAGGTCCAGTTCCGGTCCTATAACAAATCATCAGACCAATCTACAGTAGCTCTGACAATATAAACCATTGAACTAGCCTCATGTGCTTTCTGTAATACTATTCTCATAAGACCTTTCAAAACCTTGACTTTAACCTTTGATCTCCAAATGTCAATGGGAATCACATTTCTTTGTTTTTGTCATAAAGCTACAGCTGAATTTTTAGCAACCTTGTAAGGTTTTCAAGGCATTAGATTTTCAGAGATGGTTAGCTTTTGCAATTTGATGAGACCGGGTTAGCCTGGCCTATCCAAGTCAGGGTTCCTTATGGCCTCCTCAAGCTGTTCAGCAAGGGCAACCAGAAACCTTGGATGGTCTCTAAAAACCCTCCAACATGCTGATTTCTTTAGCCTTGTCTATAATGAATCTAGCCACAGAATGAGGCTACAGATTCAGGCTGGATGTGACATCCATTAACAGCCTCAGGAATTGTTCTGTCTGAAGTCTGGTAGAGAATTCCTTGTTGATTATGCCGAGTTCTGCCTGGGAGTATCATGCCTCTCACTGACCCTTTATGCACAGTGGCAGCTACTCCGCGCTGCTGCCATGCCTGGCAGCAGGGCATGATGCCCAGCCATTCCCAGTGAACGCACAGGGGTGGGGCGTATGGGGCTGCCCCAGCTTAGCGTGCACACATGCGCTTTGCGCCGGGGCCAGCAGGGTAAGCGACAGCAGCTAGGGGGGAAATGGAGAGGGGCCAAGAGGGAGTGGGGGGGCCCTCCACACGCTTGGCGGGGGCAGGGGATGCTCCTGCCAGCTCCGTGGCTCCACGGAGAACTGCAGCCATAGTTCTAAAATCAATGTCTATAAATGTTACATCTAGTTCTGAACCTATGTCCATGGCTGACATGCCACCAACTGTAATCTCTCAACCTGTTAACCCCTTATTCTATATCAAATCCCAATTATTAAAAATGATAAAACTTATTATCAAGTTAAGGAACTAATTCTCATTAAAAATAAGTTTATTAGTACCTCTAAAAACTTGTACAAGGGCATCTGAAAGAAATTATTTAGATTAAAAGGTAAAGGTATCCCCTGTGCAAGCACTGAGTCCTGTCTGACCCTTGGGGTGACACCCTGTAGCGTTTTCATGGCAGACTCAATACGAGGTGGATTGCCATTCCCTTCCCCAGTCACTACCGTTTACCCCCAGCAAGCTGGGTACTCATTTTACCGACCTCGGAAGGATAGAAGGCTGAGTCAACCTACAGCCGGCTGCTGGGATTGAACTCCCAGCCTCATGGGCAGAGCTTTCAGACTGCATGTCTGCTGCCTTACAACTCTCCGCCACATACTGAACTCAAAAACCCGTATTGTCAATCCCTGTTTTTCTTCAAAGCAAAGCCTCGGGGGGGGGGGGGGATAAGGAGTATATAGAAAGACCATAAAACCATGATGAAAGTCCCATTCCCCTTCCACTTTCCCCTCCAAGGATTCATCAGTTACAGGGGAGAGCTGTGGCTCAGCAGAAGAGCCCATTTTGCATGCAGAATGTCTCAGGTTCACTCTCCAGCATCTCCAATTTAAAGGACCAGACAGTAGGTGAGGTAAAAGACCTCTGTCTAACATTATGGAGTACCACTGCCAGGAGACAATACTGATCTTGATGGACCAATGGTCTGACTCAGGATAGGGCAGCTTCATGTATGTGACAGGCCCAGGGACAACTATTGGATACTCAGTTCCCACCACAGTTCATGGTGGCTATGGCCACAACAAAAGTCAGCCAATGGCTGCCATGCAGCCCAAGCTTTTCCTGGGAAGAGGCTACCAGAAGTTGGGAAGGAAGAAGAACTGAAGAAGGGGTGAAGGGAGATAAAGATCTGTTTGCTGGTGGATTGAAAGGAAATAAGACAGCTGGAGGGAAAAGAGAAGCTATGATAGCAAACCAGGGAAGGAAACAGGACATAATGGGGAAGAGGATGCATGGGGAAGAGGATGCATGGGGAAATTAGGCATTCCCCTCAAGTCCTTACATGTCCCCCACTTATTTGTATGTAATTATGAACCTGCCCATACATTAAATCCACATGTTCAACCAGGGTGATCTTTTTCCAGCCGGGGGGGGGGGGGGACAGGTTTGTCCAGAATTCTTTAAAAAAATTAAAAAGGAGAAAAGGATGTAAAATTCTTAAACAATTAAAGAAAGGTGAGACCTCAATCATTGCCAGAGGTTCTCTTGCTACTTTCTCCATTCTTCCTCATTTCCACACTGGCCCAGAAGATGAGTAAGAACAGCAAACAGCATGCACTGGATGATTTCTATTATAAGTTAATGACATTGTTCACACCACAAAACCGGAACAGACGAGTAATCTTGGATCCTTAAAAATCTCTTTGGAGTTATCTACTGCCAAAACTGTTTCTGACAGTATGACCTCCGTTTAGACAGTCCCTTCCCACATACCTACCTAGAAGCTCAGTGAAGGTCACAATATGCATCTTAGCTTTGATTAAAAAACAAAAAGAACAGAAAAAAAACATCCCAAAGATGCAGGAGAACAACTGTTTTCTTGCAAAGTGCACCAGAAAAATTGTTATCTGCACAAAATGCATTCTCTCATTCTATTTTAAAGTTTCAATTTTTTTTAAATTGCCATTGTGTTGTATTAACAAAAGCCTTCTCCACATGTCCAAAAGCTGAATGGGGAAGCCCCTGGAAAAACTATTGCTGTACAGAGACAACATTATTCCTTTTTTTTTTTAATCTGTAGCATTATCTAAATAGCTATTTTTCCCCACAGAATCAGCAGCTCACATTAAAGGGCGACACTGTGCTGATTCAATGAAAATAAAAGCAGAATTTATAAAAGGATCAAAGAAATTAAGCTTCTAGACACATCAAAGCCAAAATAGAAAGATAAAACTTATATTTTTAGCTGCTCTATTAAGTTGAGAAAAGCACCACTGCCTGTAGCCTCACAGCAGGCCATGTTCTCAGTGTTTATAGCCTCTGGATTGGTGATAATTAGTCAGTTTTATTTTCATTTCACACAGAATCTATGGGTACTGCTCTTATTTAGCTGCAGCTAGCACTGTGGCAACTGCTCTTCAATGAAAGCTCAGCTTATCGATTTCAAGCCTCTTAAAAGAAAAACAAAAATATGGACAAAAGTCTCCAGGACTTGCCCTTAGCAGGAGTTTTGTGGCAGATGCTATACATAGTAAATTTACTTCCTTGAATCCATTAAAAAAATAATCTTACAAATGTATATACTGTACTGGAGAAATCAGCTTTGCCTCTCCATCAGTGTCTAGGTCTCAGTTTTCATTTGCTCTTCTTTTTTAATGGTTAACTAATGACTAGATGATCTCCTTTAATCATATTTAAATGTGGATACTTTTCATATGAACAATCAAGTTTCCTCATTCTCTTATCTAAATGAGTAATAACCACTTTTCCTAAACATGTGTCTATTTCATTCACAAAAGCTTATTTACAGTTTGTGATGTTATAATAATCCTGAAGTTTTACTTACTGCAACAGGGCAGCCTTCTTCAGGCTATACATTTGACTGCAGAGATAGAACAATATGCATAACCATCATTTTTCTCAAAAGGACAACACGTATTGACAGAAAAGGGCTATTTTGTAGCTACAATGCACTATTCAAGTTTTTTTTTTAATCTTTCTTGCATCCCTTTCCAATGCATTCATCTCTTCCAGACACTAATCCTGCCAATCCTCCTAACATGGACTTTACTAAAACCTGACATAAACAAACTTGACACCTTCCAAATGTGATGCCTGCGGCAGATTCTGGGTCTCTCTCTCTATGACTGACTATGCACAGAAGTGGTTGTGCCTGGCCGCTGCTGGTTTCTTGTGGTGGAATAGCATGCCCTGCCACTTCCCGAGAATGTGTGGGGGAAGGAATCCCCCGGAGTACACAGACTGCCCCGACGTTGTATGTGCGCATGCATAATGCCGGGGCATGAACAGCCTGTTGTGCTGTGTGTCAGTGGCAGCGGGAGGAGGGAGCACATGGCACGGGAGCCCCACCACACAATGGCAGGAGTGCAGTGTGATGATACCCACCATCGTGGGGGTGGGACAATGCCCCATCAATTCCATGGTGCTGCGAAGCTGACTGGGGCATTTGATGTCCCTGCAGGGATGCCGTAGATGGGGGAGAAGCGCAGGGCCTTCCATTATGCAGGGAGCTGGCCGAGCAGGGCCACGAATGGCGACCACGGGGAACGCGGAAGTATCCACATTCCCTTACCGTGGGCCATCCAAGGCCCTGATTTGGGCCAGGCCTGGGAGGCAGCTGGGATGTCGGCGATGTCATGCATAATCAGGGATTGGCCCTGCTGTCCCATCACCGCCAGCCCAGCCTTTCTGCCCCAGACATAATCAGTCTACGTGATTATAATTGAAATGAGACAATTCAGAAAAATGTGACAACCAGCCACAAATTAAAGAACAAATCCAAAAGCACAGACTGCAATGGTTGGGTCATGTCTGCAGAATGAACACCAGCAGACTGCCTCATAGACTCCAGTGGTGAGAACAACCAACAAATGGAAATCCAACAACTGGCGCCAAAGAAATCATGGCTGTAAGTGTAACAGATCTAGGAAGACCTTAGCGACTGATTATCCATATGGCCAAAACTAACGTCGTCATCATCAAACTTTAAAAGGAGCCTTTGAAGATGGACAAACTGAAAACCACTGGCAAACTGTTGCCTTGATTTTTAAGTCCCTTTAACACCAGTGTTAGGGTAATTCCAGTACGTTGTTGTTCGCTGGATGTTTTTACCTGTTTATGAGTGAATTTTATTGAGATGTTGAATGAAGTTAAGCAATACTTAATAACACAATGAGTTTTGATATCATCTGTTTCTATGACATACTTATGAGCATCTCTTCTTTCATTTTCAGAAAGCAGAGCCTGTTCAAATCTTATGTTATCTGCAAGATTTAATTATGTGTTAAAAGTGCACTTTTATTTATTGTCTCGGTACTCTAATAAATCTAGTCATTCAGCAGTAATAGCTGACTTGCATTCATTGTAAACCGAACCATTTGCATTATTTTCCCTCTCAAGCACATACTGAACAAATGTGCACATCCAAAGTGACAAGGCCAAACTGACTTGGTGTAAGTCATGCTGCATGTTATACTACTTGAATATCAAGTATTTTGTGGCACATGAATAGCTGATTGTTCAGAGCTGTCATTACTGTTTGCAGAGGGAACTTTTATTCTTAAAGAAGCCATGTATTGAGACACAGCCAGTAAAAAAAAAATAAAGTATGTATTTAGGAAAATTAAATTAGTAAACCGAGCAAGAGTTAAGTGTTCTACCTACATGGCTGACAGGAAGAGATAGAGAATACTGACACAAGATTTAGAGTTGCATCTTGTGATAAACAAGGAAACATTTGTGTTTATGTTTATTGTACTTTTCATGAGCCTCTTGTGGCGCAGAGTGGTAATGCAGCAGGCATGGAGTCTGAAAGCTCTGCCCAGGAGGCTGGGAGTTCAATCCCAGCAGCCGGCTCAAGGTTGACTCAGCCTTTCAGCCTTCCATCTTTCTGAGGTCGGTAAAATGAATACCCAGCTTGCTGGGGGGTAAAGGGTAATGACTGGGGAAGGCACTGACAAACCACCCCGTATTGAGTCTGCCATGAAAACGCTGGAGGGCATCACCCCAAGGGTCAGACAGGACTCAGTGCTTGCACAGGGGATACCTTTACCTTTACCTTTTTATTGTATTTTTAGACCACCTTCCCAGCAAGCTGGCTCAGGACATTGTACAAAGATATAAAATATACACTATCCAGTAAATAAAATTAGATAAAAATTGATTTAAATAAACAGCAACAAGTTAAAAGGTTAAAATAACAACAATACTCTATTGAATTCTCCCAGAGATTCAGGATGATTTGGGAGGGTCATTTGTATCTACCACCAACAGATGTTAGAAAGCCCCACCACCACCACCACCACCAATATTGAGCTAAAAACTACTTCCTTGTAATTTGTACCCATTTGTTCTAGTTCTTTCATCTGGAGGAAGAGAAAACAAGTCAACATAAATAAGCTTATAGCAGAAACGTACTATAAAAGGTCACATTTTTTAAGCCTCTTCACTTTTGAACTTGAAATAATTAATGATCAAGGGACAGTTCCACTTGTTTCCCTAGCTTGCATCTTTCATTCATGGATTTCATATGAAGTATAAAGTACATAGGTATAGCAATACACAGCCCTTTCATAGGAAAACCCTAAGTAGCAGGCATACAAGATATTTATTTGTTTGTTAGTTTATTTATTTATATGCCACCCTCCCCTGAGGCTCAGGGCGGTTTACATAAAACGTAGAAAACAGTACATGGAACTCAGCTTTTCACAATAACAATAACATCAACATTAAACTATAACAGAGGCAACAGCGTATAACAAAGCAAACAGGTCCAGAGCAGAACGCATGGGTAGATTTCTGGGAGGAAGAGAGAAGGGACCCTGTAGATGTTGCTGGGTACTTGGTCTCAACCAAATATCTGATAGAAGAGCTCACTTTTGAAGGCCCTGTGGAACTGTTTTAGCTCCAACAGGGCCCTGATCTCCCCCAGGAGCTCATTCTACCAGGTGGGAGCCAGGACTGGAAGTGTGCAATCAAAAGGGGGGAAGATGGAAGCCACATGCAGATTCAGGGTTTGAAAAGAAACATAATTAGAAATCCAGAAATGAGCCATTTCTTGCTTGTTTTGCAAAGGAAAGTGGTTCTTTCCCATCTTCTTGCTCTCTCCTTACGGTTGCCAACTAGCCTGGAGAAAAAATGCCCTATCCCCAGTCTTCCCCAACCCCCAGACTGCAGACTGGTATCAGCCCATGGAGCCCTCGGTACCAGGCCGCGGCGGGGGGGAGGGAGGTGCCAGCGCTGGCACGGGCACGCCAGTCGGCGCACCTCCCTCCCCCCGTGGCACGGCGCTGGCTGCGCCAGGAGTGATTGGCCACTTCGGTGGGCAATTGCTCCCGTGCCCTGGTGCAGCGAGCGCTGTGCTGCAGGGGGAGGCGTGGGTGCAAACGCACCTGCGCGCACCTGCCGCACCTGCGCGTTTGTGCCCGCCAACAGACCAGCGCCTGCACCTCCCTCCTCCCCGGTCCCCAGGCCTCCGACACCCCCTCCCGGTTCCCGGCCCGAAAAAGGTTGGGGACCACTGCATACAGACTTGATAGGACATTACTTAACAGGTGATGTCATTTAGCTTGAGCTTCAGCTGGTCATTTCTAAGCCCAAAATCGATGTTGCTTAGTCTTGTGTGAATGTCTAAACAAAATTACAGAAGACAAAAACAAAATTACAGAAGAGTAGATTTTATACTCTACTTTTCTCTATCTTATGAAGTCTCAAAGTGGCTTACAATCACATTCCCCCCCCCACACACACACACACACAACAGACACCTCATGAGGTGGGTGTGGCTGAGAGAGTTCTGAGAGATCAGTGACTGGCTGAAGGTCACCCATCAGGCTTAATGTGGAAGAGTGGGAAATCAAACCCGGTTCTCTAGATTAGAGTGCACTGCTCTTGATCACTACATCACGCTTGCTTTCAATACAATTATAGAACTACAAAAATGTTGAACCCAAGTCACAGTTTCTGGAAATGCCCGGAAATTGAAATGCCTGGCATTGAACTTGGAACCTTCTGCAGCCAACCCGATATTCTACCACTGAGCTTCTTCTTTCTCGGGCTGCAACAGATAATGGGTGCAATCCTACATCATCCTCCTGGGAGTAAACTCCACTGAGGAAGAGTAACAATAATAATAATTTCTAATGGAATTGATCTGCAACCAAAGGAAGAACTATTTCACACATACTGTACGGATCTTACAGCTTGTGATGACAGCCACTAGACAAAGATGAATTCAAAATGACAGAAATGCATAGAGGATACAGGTATTACCAACTATTTGCCATGACAGCTATTTCCCAAAATAGCTAAACAGAACCTCCCTGTTCAGATGAAATGCACCTCTGCATACCATATGCTCCCATAAAGCATTGTTTTCAGGACTGTTGTAAAGATCATGTCATCAAAATCACAAGATGTCATAGTCCCATTGTATACGGCACTGGTCAGACCACACCTGGAGTACTATGTGCAGTTCTGGAGGCCTCACTTCAAGGACATAGATAAAATTGAAAGGGTACAGAGGAGAACGGGGATGATCTGGGGCCAAGGGACCAAGCCCTATGAAGATAGGTTGAGGGACTTGGGAATGTTCAGCCTGGAGAAAAGGAGGTTGAGAGGGAACATGATAGCCCTCTTTAAGTATTTGAAAGGTTGTCACTTGGAGGAGGGCAGGATGCTGTTCCCATTGGCTGCAGAGGAAAGGACGTGCAGTAATAGGTTTAAACTACAAGTACGATATAGGCTAGATATCAGGAAAAAAAATTTTCAGTCAGAGTAGTTCAGCAGTGGAATAGGCTGCCTAAGGAGGTGGTGAGCTCCCCCTCACTGGCAGTCCTCAAGCAAAGGTTGGATACACACTTTTCTTGGAAGCTTTAGGATGCTTTGGGCTGATCCTGCGTTGAGCAGGGGGTTGGACTAGATGGCCTGTATGGCACCTTCCAACTCTATGATTCTATGATTCTATGATGTTATGATTCTATTGTGATTGCCAACTTTTGTCGACAACTTCATCAACAAGAAAAGTAGGCAAGGAAACCAAATGAAAAAGTTGAGTCTGCATCAGCTCCTAAAATCCCTGAATTCAAAATGGTCCCAGTGAGCAAACCAAGCAGTTGCACAGTATAAATAAAGAAACAGTGGTAGAATACCTCATTATCATGATTTTGACATGGGTATTACATGAATCAGATTGCTCTTTAGTATAAGTCAAGTAGTGGCCTATAGAGCCTATATAATAGGCTATGAATCAATGTCATCAATCTCACTTTGACTATTGTTTACACACACCACAGTTCTAAAATCTGTACTAAACTAATTCTCAGATTGGATTTGACTTGTAAAATCAAATGTGTGAAAGAAAATTAAATATTGAATTTGAAAACCAAACAGAATTGAGCAGATACCAAACCTAGTGTCCTTCTATCTGAAGAGTATGTCCAGATGTCAAAACCAAGAAGGGGATGCAGCGGTCTCACTTGAAATCCTTCGAAGATTGTTTTCTAGATAAATCACCCCTCTCTTCCAAGTTATTCTGCAAACCAAGCCCTTTACACCTCTCAGTGAAAGAATCCCAATACCAGAAAAACCATATTACCTGACTAGGAACTGTTACTTATGATACGTAGATTTTTCAAATTATAATAAACAACTTGCTAACTCAAGAATTAAATTTTAGTATTGAATTGTCAATGAACTTAAACTTGAAAATCATCAGGATGATTTGGAATAGAGGAGAAGGAGGGGAAATTAAATGCCACCTTTCTTTGAAATAAGCACTAAAGAAAAAAGTGGAAAGTATCATGTAGGTTCTCTTTTTCCCCCTCTCCAAATGAGGCATGCTTTTAAGCTTTGTCCAGATTTCCATTCAGTATGCTGTCCTTTCAATATCATATTTGGCCCTGCTGAGACTATGTCCTAATTAACCTATTAAAGAAAACTTCTGGGCACAAGTGTAGGGTGGCATGATAGAGATCCAATGACATATCTAATTAAAACACTCAAAGGGCAGATTTCTCTCGAGACTCTCTGAATTTTATCCTCAGAACTAATGCAGCCAATTAAGACTCTTTTCATTCAAGAAGACACCAAGCATAAACTGGAAGTACCATGTTATTAATGATTATTAAGATTTTGGCATTGTTGGGGTTTTGGCCTTCTAACTAAATCAAACAGGTAAAAATACACTTGAACAGGTAAAATATTCAACTCCCAAAATCATCTGACATGAGCCACCACAGGCTAGCGTCTAGGAGTGGCAGCATAGATATCAAATTAATAATAACAATAACAACTATTACTACTACAACTACTACGAATACTACTACATGGCCAATTTTAAAGGTATGTTATACACTTCCAATATTCTACCATTTAATCTAGAGTATTATTGAATAGGCCTTGATAAATAACCAAAAAGAGCAGGAATTATATTTAAAAAAAAGACATGATAACAAATTAATTTATGTGATTTTTTTAAAAAATTGAAAAAAACTGAAGACAGCACAGAACTAAAGCTACAGTTCTCAACCATAGATTACTGCAAATAAAACTATATTCTCTATTTAGTTTCTTCTTTAAGTTGAATTTGAATGCAAGACCTTTCAAAAATCCGATGCTGCAATTATCTGAGTCTGATGAAGTGATGGAATGTTTCTGTTGATTGTATGCTGATATTTCCTCCTGATGGATGACTGCCCTGACTCTCCCCCCAGAAGCATTAGCCAGCTGCCTGGAAGCAGTGATGAAGTGGCTCAAGCAGAGTCATCTGAAGCTCGATCCTTCAAAGATAGAGGTCCTATGGCTTGGAAAGAAGGGACCATATTAGAAAGTTTGCTTGCCCAACCTGCATGGTATGCAGCTATCAGTCACTCACTCTGCCAGAAAGCTGGGTGTGATACTGGATGCTTCCCTCTCAATGGAGGCTGAGGTCATGAGAGTAGCGTGGCTGGCATTCTACCACGTTTGCCAAGCCAAACCACTAGTGCCCTACTACGTTCCAGAACATATAAGTCACAGTGATCCATGCGACGATCACTTCTAGACTAGACTTCTGCAACTCGCTCTACACAGGCCTGCCCTTAGCCTAGATCTGGAAACTACAGCTGATCCAAAACGCAGCAGCCAGGGTCCTTACAGTAACACCATGGAGGTCCCACATCCGGCCCATCCTCCACCAACTGCAGAGGCTACCAGTTGAATTCCAGATCAGACTAAAAATTCTGCTAATCACCTTCAAGGCCATAAACAACATTAATGATGTTAATGTTCCATGTAAGTTATATAAAGTTCAGTGTAAACCGCCCAGAGCTGCAAAGAAATGGGTGGTATAGAAATCTAAATATATATATATATATATATATATATATATATATATGCAGTCAGGTCCCAGTGTACCTGAGGGACCGCATTTCAGCCTATACCCCTAAAAGAATGTTGTGCTCTGCCACCTCAAACTGGTAGTGATCTCTGGACCCAAAGAAGCCTACATGACCTCAACAAGAGCCAGAGCCTTCTCTTTCCTGGCCCCCACCTTGCAGAATGAGCTCCCAGAAGAGATCAAGGTTTCTAACAGGACTGTGACTTGCCCAAGGTTTCCCAGTGGGCTGCGTGAGGAAGAACGGGGCATCGAACCTGGTTTGCCAGACTAGAAGCTGCCACTCTTAAACATTGCACCAAGCTGGCTCTACATGTGCAATGTATTCTAGATGGGAAGGAAAGACAAGAACCTAAAGAACTAGACTAAAACAGAAAGTAAGGCAGCTACAGCTATCTGTCAGACCATGTCCAGCAACAACTGTATTCTCAATGCATTCATCTAGTCATCCCAACAGCCCCTTATTCAAAAAGTAGGCCAAGAGGAAATACAGCAGAGAAATGAAACACAAGTCAAGTCAGATGCTTTACAACTCAGAAAATGGTTTAGTTCTTGACAGGCACAGGCATACTTATGTCAGATTCTGGCGCCAATTATCTGTCAAGAGGCTTGAGTAGAAAACTCAAGGTTCTCTTCTTTCTAGTCTTGGAGGAGAGGGATGCTGTAAGATTACATACATACTGCCTAAATTACCAAAAGTTGAGGAGAGTAAGTCCAAAGTCCTCGTAATACTTCTAATGATGGAATAGTATCCAAATGAGGAGAAAGGTATTTGAAGGTCATCTTGGTAAACTTGGCTTTCTGTTCAGATGGACTACATAAAACAGCCCAAATTGGAACAATCTGAACTTTTAATGAGAAATGTGAATGTGGATGTAGCTCTATCTATGGCAGGAGTGCTACAATGGCAGGATTCTTCCGTTTGCTGAGCCTAATTCATGACAGGCTTTGATTAATGATCCATGTACTGTCCAAGGTCTGATGAATCTCTGAAAGCAGAAGTGCGATCTTGAACATGCTCAAGTCCTGCTCTCTCTGCAAGCTTTCAGTATTTTGATCAGAAACTTGGTTTCATTACCCTGTGTCTCTAGCATAAAAGAATGAAGTGCTACATTTCTTAGGGATGTATCCTTCCAACCTTCTAATTTCTTCATTGTATATTATCTTTCTAAGAATTTTACTTTTGCTAATTTTGCTGCTAGTGTGCCAAAATTATTTGCTTCTTTTACGGCTTTTTATGTCTTTTATATGTATTTGTCACAAAAGAAAGATTCAGTTACAGTGTATAGTTACTACAGTGATGAAAAAGGCAACCACTCTTCCATACAGATCAGGGAGAACCCACAGAAAGACAGAAAGCATTTTTTAAAATCAAATAAGTGTGCTCAAACAATTCTATATGCATGCCTAATAGGAAACCATTTCAAAAGTGTAATCAATATCTACCATAACAATAGGAGAAATGTTATTTTATATTGTTTTCATGGGTGTTACTCCATGTTTCAATCTTGCCCTTCCAATGCCATACCGTTCATCTACTTTACACCCAGAGACAAAGTTCAGAAACAGCATTTGCACAGCATGATGTGTATCAGCTTATTCATTTTGATCTGTGTATATCATGATGTGGGGCATCAAGGCATTTGATAATGTCACCTTAGAGCCCACAATCAATTTTAGATGCTCTTTAAAATATTTTCCTTTTAAAGAAATTTATATGCACTGTCCAATTTTGTTTGTTTTTTGTAGCAACATCAGTACTAGGATATTGGTCTATGCGGTTCAGTCCTCCTCTTTGTTCTCTGGAAAGAATCTCACACTAAATGCAGTGGGAAAAGAGAGATCAATACTGCTATTTACTCATGAAGAGAAAAATCATCCAACTGTCTTTCTATTATCATGTAATGTTTTTTATGATTATTTTCAGAAGGTGAAAACCAATAAGGACATTGTGCACTTTACTGAAAAGGCTGCATTAATCATCAATATAAAACATCTTTTCATCTACACTCAGAAATCTCTAATGTGATTTTTCTTTTAATGGATCATGCTCTTCTTGTGACTGCATATTATAGAGGGAACCAACTAATAATCAATACAAATGCAACTACTCAAAAGTTCTGTTACAGCGGAAAAAAATTAATCTAATTCTTGCACAAAAACAAAGTGTATTTAAGAGGAGGAAAAGATTAAAATCTTTTCTAAAAATGCATCTGACAAAAGGTCCCTAGAACAATGTCCAATAATGTTGTATCTGTCGTTACAATATGAATATGACAATATGAATTCCTATACTAATTTGAGGGTAAATGGAAAGATCATTCACTTACTGAGAAGTTCCCTTCTCAGTGGTAGGGCAATCATGACTCATATAAATCTCGTAGATAAAAGTTCCCTAAAGACAGGCATGGTCATCAGTCTTTACTACCATCTCCAAATCAGTCCAGAAGACATGCTATTCCCACACTATTAATGTCACAAACCTGGGATACTCTTCTGCTGAAAGAGTAACTTATAAACTCCCAACACTCAAGCTTAAACTGAAAACAGGCACCAGTCAAGAGCAATACAGAAAGGCTGTCTTTCAAAGTTCTTCCACTGGGACTCTAACAGCAGGGATGGACTGACTGCCCCACCCTAGGAACACTGAGAAGGTGATATCACAGAAAGGGGAGAAGACTTCTATGCTTCAGTGGTTGAGGATGGGGCAGTCACAACTCATGAGTTGTGTAAAAGCAATAAACCCCAGGGAAGGCTGTCTGTCTGTCTGTCTAATTTATATACCACCCTCCCCTAATGCTCAGAGTGGTTCATATGACATGTAAACGAGAACAATACATCAAACTCCATGATTCTCTCAGATAATCACTCAGAGCCTGTTGAAGGTTCCTAATTTTGAAATAGCCATCTGCTGAAGCTTCCCTATCAATACAGCAGTAGCAACTAAACGTGTGAGTCAACTTCCTAGTGGCTGCCTAGTGCACTATTTTATAGAATCACCAAGTCAAAGAGTTGGAAAAAGTCATACAGGTCATCTAGTCCAACCATCTGATCAATGCAGGTTCACTCTAAAGCATTCCTGACAAGTCTTCGTCCATCTGATCCTTGAAGATGAGAAGTTCACCACCTCCCTGGGCAGCCAATTTCACTGCCAAACTATCTGATTGGGCTAAAATGAATCTCAATAGTGATAAATGTAAAGTTCTACATTAGGTAGGTAAAATCAAATGCATCATTATAGGATAGGGAAGACCTGCCTTGGCAATAGTATGCAATAGACCATATACTGAACATGAGTCAGCAGTGTGACTTGGTGGCTAAAAAGGCAAATGGGATTTGGGGCTGTATCAAAAGAAGTAAAGCGTCCATATTGCGTGACGTGATGGTACCACTTTACTGTGCTCTGGTTAGACATCACTTAGAATACTGTGTTCAGTTTTGGGCACCACAATTGAAGAAGGATGTAGAGAAACTGAAGTGCATCCAGAGGAGGGCAACAAAAATGGTGAGGGATTTGGAGACTTAAGACGTACGAGAAAAGGTTGAGAGAACTTGGTCTGTTTAGCCGGGAGAGGAGACGACTAAGAGGCGATATGAACAAGTTCTTGAAGGGTTGTCACATACAGGATGGAGCAGAGTGGTTTTCTGTTACCCCATAGGGCAGGACCACAATCAATGGAATGAAATTAATTCAAAAGAATTTTCGGCTAAATATCCGGAAGTTCCTGAAAGTTAGAGCGGTTTCTCAGTGTAACAGGCTTCCTCAGGAGGTGGTGGGTTGTCCTTCCTTGGAAGATTTAAAGCAGGGGCTAGATAGCCATCTGTCAGAAACGCTGATTCTGTGAATTTAGGCAAAGTGTAAGGGCATGGACAGAAGGGACTGTATCAGTGCTTGGCTCTTGTGGCCCTTTCTTGCATGCCCAGGGAAACGTTGATTGCCACTTTGGGACTGGGAGGCAAATTTCCTCCTGGCCAAATGGGCCAGGGATTTTTTTTGGGAGGGGGGGGGGTTGGGGGGCATAATCTGGGCATGGAATTGGGGTCACTGTTGGTGGGCAGGTAGTTGTGAATTTCCTGCATTATGCAGGGGGCTGGACTAGATGCCTCCAGAGGTCCCTTCCAACTCCATGATTCTATTATTAGCCAGGTTTTTTGCCACGACATCACACTGACTACTCATATTTAGCTTACAGTCTACCTGTATCCAGTATACAAAGGTCTTGTTCACACCTACCACTACCCAGATTCAGTATGCGTGCTTCTCATTTTTGGTTACTCAGATGAAGAACTCTGCCCTTATCCTTGTTGGACTGAATTTTATTCATATCCATGCCACTCACTTTTCCAGTGTGTTTGGATATCACTGAATTCTCTTTCTGCAAGTTCACTATTCTTCCTGGTTCCTAGTGAAGGGAAGCACCTATATTCTGCTGAAATAACAGCTATTTTAATGTCACAAGGTTACTGTTTTGGCTTCAGACTAGTGTAGCACTTGCTGCGGCTTTTGTATGAAACATTGATCAACATTCACATCTGATTAAGTCTAAGTGACAGTAAATTACTCTTAGGCCACACTCATTTACATTGACTTGTTTTGCAAGTGGATTCAAATAATACTGGAGAGGATGACAGAATTCTATTAACTGATATTGAAATATTTGCAATGGAAATCAATTGCAATTATCAAGCAAGTTTGCATAATTCATTAAGACTGAATTATCTAGCAAAAGATCCCCCACCACAATTGTCAAATCCTTTATTAATTCACTCTGTTTCACTATTAAAATACATGGTTAGTCATATGAAACTGCCTTTAGCCACTGAGTCAGAGTTGTTTCACTTAGATTAATGCTAGCTACTCAAGGTCACAGCACAGAATCTTGGGCCTTCTGCACACAAAACATGAGCCCTGATACCTCCCATGTGTTAAACACACAATGGGAAGCCATGGCCAAATTCATAACTAGGGGTGTATGAGTAAAATCAATTATGTGCGTGTGCCGCTACACAACTACCACACGTAATCTAATTTAACATACATTTTGAAGGTCTGCCTTACAAAGGAGAAAGCCAGTCATCCACATCCTTTACATGAGACATCATTAAGTCAGAAGCCCTAGAAGCATGTTGCAATCGTGATATTGTTCTGTCATATGACAGCATTTAATGGCCAGCCTGTATGCTTCATCTTTATCTTTCTCTACTTTTGCTTCTACTGGATTTTTTGCCCCTTGCTCATTATTCCCCAGGAATTCTATACTTTACGACTTGGTCTTGAGTCTCACTTGATGAGGCCAGTTAGGTATGTGCATTTTTTGAAACAAATCTACGTTATGTTGTAATTAACAAAAGTAGCAACAAAACTGGGAAAGCTGAACAAATTAATGCCACATGATAGAAGAGGGGATGATTTTTTTTTTTAAGGCTGCAAATGCATCCTACAAGATTCTGGCTGACACTGCTTTTTTTAAAAAAAAATGCAAGCAGAATGTTATCCAAACTATAGGCTATTTCTAAGCCGTCAAATGAAACGTTTCATTAAATCACTGCAGAATTAATGGTCATTTACAGTATTAGTGGGTTTTAAGCAGCTGGGATTAGAGAATGAAATGTTCCATTTCATTTATCGCTCTCACAGCAATTCTCCTGTGCGAAAGGAGTGCTCTTGGCCAGATTCTCACATATTTATTTTTGACATAGTTAAGTCAACACAACACAACTGTTATTGTTGTCGAGTAAATCTATCTCTAAAAGTTGCACCATGTCCAAAAAGGACCTTCAAGCTGTGTAAACCCCACCAGATGAAAGTACATCCTGAAAAATTATCGGGATTACCATATCTCCCCAAGTTCTGTGACGCTTTAAATTATTCTCCAGGAAAATGTTGATACTGCTTTTGTACAAAATGCTTTCATACGTTGCTGCACTTTCCTCCCCTTTTTATTTAGTTTGTTTTGTCCTTTTGTGAGAATGCCCTACACACCAGAGAGAACTAAAAAGAGGCTTAAAAATTATAAACCAGTTGTCGCAGGGGGCATTTTATTTCTGTGTACAAACTGATGTCTGTCTTCTGTCCCAAGGCTTCGGGGGGGGGGGGGGAATCCCTAATTTTTACTTCTGCATAAATTCAAAATTTATGCAAAATCTGGTGGCCCCTGGAATGTGGGCCTGTGGGGGGGGAAGGGGAGGGAACCCCTGCCAATGCTCCTGCTGCACCGAGCAGCTCCAGCCGTGGCGTTGCCAGGCCTTGGTAGAGCTGCCGGGGCAGTGGGAGGAGGAGCAGACTGCCCACCAGCACACACCCCTCCACCCTGAAAAGGCCGGCCGAGGCCTCCATGGCCATTTTGGGTGCAGTGTGTGTGGGAGAAACAGACTGCCCTCCAATGCATCTCCCCACCCTGAAAAGGCCTTGGCTGGCCTGCCTGGGGGGGAGGGGTGGCCTAGCACCTGTTGCATTCAGGGATACAATGGGCTTTTCTGCTAGTTCAATGATAATGCCTCTGGGCTACAATCAACATAATTTTTGCCACCTGTTTCCCAAAGGTGGGGGCACATATGCAAACCCACCACATATGAAAAATCTACTTTATCTTCTTTTCAGAACCAACAATAAGTTACATCAATCTTTGCCAATATTAAAGGAGTAAAATGCCAGATATGAATCATTTTATCAAGTTTTCTCACAGTGCAAGGTATATTGTAAAAGGTAATGCCTTGAGCAAAGATCAATTTCCATTTTGCGTCATTTAGTTTACTATCTATGTTTTGCTGCCATCTAACAAGGAAAACTCTATCCAGCTTAAGCATTCTTTCCAAAAAAATAGAATAGATTCTACATATACATTTTTATTGTCTGTTATTAATAACTCCTCAAATCCTGTTAATGTTCTTAAGTCAGGTTTTCCTTTAACTGAATATATCAGATCACCCAAGTAACTTCTAATCTGGAAATATTCAAATTATGAAGTACTAGATTTTAAACTGTCTTCAGTGTTTTTATATGGAATAACTTGATAATTCACTATTCAGTTTCTGTAATCACTAAACCCTAGGGTATCTCAAACTCTCAGCGGAGTAAATTCTAAATTTATGTTATCAATCCTTATTTTAATATTTTCTTCTTACAATTATGGATTCCTATGAGTTTTACTATTTCATTGTACATGTTGTCACCTTTCAACCCAGAGTTCTTCCGCAGATATCTCTCACATTTTATGCTGCCTACAAACCAATCACGTAATGTAGACAAAGCACAACATACTCAACACTGCATGCAATACCTTGCATCAAGCTGTAGTTGGGTGTTAGGAAAAGATTCATTACTCACATTGGCAACACCAGTAGCTTGGATTAACCAATTATTTCTGATGAATGAACAGATTTCTGTCAGCAGAAAGCTACTTCCTCCCTTCCCACTGCCTGCCCAAAATGCCCCTTCCCTGAAATTTCCCAGACATCTAAAACAGCATGGGGAGTGTCAGGAGTTGGTTGAGGCAGATGAAAGTCAACAGAAAATCTCTACCTCTGTCCACAAAAATCCTCTGCTGAATCCCATCCGACATCTCACATAAAGTCTTGAATCTTCAGATGATTTTAAGATAGCATAAAGTATGCAAGACACTCAAATTTGTACAACAAAACAAAACCAGAGTCCAGTGGCACTGTTAAGACCAACAAAGATATGTACTTGAATCTACTCAAATCTGTGTAAAGGTTTGTGTAATGATTGTGTAAGTAATTTCAGAGAACTGATGGCTGCCAGCTTGACATATCCAGGCTGAATGTTTGTCTTGCTCTATTGCAGGCACATAAGGCTGGGGCATAGCTGATCACCCAAACTGAACACAGCTTTTTGGTTTTCAGAAAGGTCTTTTTGGCAAACAGAGACAGGAAGATATACTCTGCATATAAAACTCTTCTTCCCTCCTTTCCTTTCCTTTTTTCTTTACTGTAATTTTTTTTGTGACCTGCTTAGGCCCCCACCATTGAGGGGAAATGGCAGACTATAAATGAATAAGTGGCATAAAGTGAAATTTAACTTCCTAAGTCGCCCAGTACTTAGTTAACAAAAGCTGCTAACCTGCACTGTTAAACTTATTTGGCAGAAACAAGTTTTTCATCAGACTTCAGGCTTGCATTGCTGTGAAGCTTCAGATTCTGTAAAAACAACAGGCAGAGTGGCAGCCATTCTTGCAGAGCCTGAACACAGCTCTCAGGGATATATTAAAGGCTGGCAGTGTCACCAACCAACGTCAACAATGCGGGGTCCAGAATGTTCTCAAAATATGTAGAGCAGAAACGGAAAGCAGGGACATTCTGGAGTCTGCCAGAACCATCACCATATTCCGATTAAAAAGGAAAGAACAACATTCTTAAGATAATCCATTGAAACATATTAGCAGTTTTATAGGAAAATGCCATTCATTTCATAATTCAATAACAGCCTTCATTTTTGTTATTGTTTTCAAACAGTAAAAGGAAAATTCTGGGAATTGTTTATTAGGCTCAGGGAGGTTTACAGAGGACATAGATTGTGTAATACAGTACAACATGGATCAATCATTGTGACATTAACAATGTGTCAATGCAAACAGTAATCATAACATAACACAGGTAACAAACGTTTATTTACAGACCTTACAGCCTGTAGAGAGAGTGTATCTGAATGAAAGGGGGTCCTAGGAGCCCAATAGGTGTTCCCATTGGCCTCAAACAATTGCCTGGTGGAAGAGCTCCATTTTGCAGGCCCTGTAGGGCTGTGGTAGCTTTGACAGGGCCTGGAGGCTCCCTTCTGGGAGCTCATTCCACCAGCTGTGGGCCAGGATAGAAAATGACCTGGCTTTGGAGGAGGCCAAACATGCTTTGGGGCCAGGAATCATTAGCTGGTTGGTGTTGGCCAAGTGTAGTGCTCTTTGGGGGGGGGCATGGGCAGAGAGGCAGTCTCTCAGGTACACTGAACCCAAACTGCATATGGCCTTAAAGATAATAACCAGGACCTTAAGCTTAATCCAGTATTCCACTGGTAACCATTACAGCTGTTGGAGTACCGGCTGGATGTGGGCCCTCAAAGATGCTCTTATGAGCACCCATGCGGCTGCATTCTGGATCAGTTGTGGTTTCTAGATCAAGGATAAGGGTAGGCCCACATAAAGCAAGTTACAGAAGTCCAGTCTTGGGGTGACAGCTACATGGAAAACTGTGGCTAGGTTTTCCTGGGGCCAAGTAGGGCGCTAGTAGTCTGGCTTAGTGCAGGTAGAAGAATACTGCCTGCTCTTGTGAACTGTGCCTCCGTGGAAAGGGAGGCATATAGGAACACGCCCAGATTTCTGGTGGAGTGACTCACTGACATTTGCACTCCATCCAGATCGCACTCCTTGCTTGGACCCTTTCTACCTAGCCATAAGACCTCTGTTTTTGAAGGGTTGAGCTTTATACAGCTCTGCTTGAGCCATCCCATCACAGCTTCCAGACATCTGGTTAAAGCTTCTGGGAGTGAATCAGGTGGCCACCCATCAGGAGGAAGAGTTGGGTGTCATCTGCATACTGATGGCACCCAAGACTGAATCATTGAACTAACTGAGAAGGCACATAAAGATGATAAATAAAATTTGAGAGAGGACTGCAGCCTGTGGAAATCGGCATGTGAGTTAGTAGCAGTTTGACTGTCAATCTCCAATTGCCACCCTCTGTTTGTGACCCTGGAGAAAGGAGATCAGCCACTGGAAAACTGTCCCCAGTATTCTGGCGTCAGCAAGGCAGTGAGCCAGGAGCTCATGACTGACCAGGTCGAACGCTGCTGTGAGGTCAAATAGTACAAGTGGCGCTGACCTGCCTCGGTCCAGCTGACGATGGAGGTCATCCATCAGGGTGACCAGCGCTGTTTTTACCTTACATAAAGTAGTATTTTACCTTGAGTGGTACAAACAACTTGCTATCACTTGCTGTTAGAAGGCTTTGCAAATGGGCAGAAAAGACTGCCTAAAATCCTGGGCCTGCATTCTGCCACCAAAGATTCTGAATATGCCCTGTTGAGAATCCATGATATTAAAACATAGATGTCTAACAAAATAAGAGGCAAACATAATAACTTCTGTCAATTAATGTCAATGGCTTCAAAGGGTGCAACTGTGCTAAAGGTGGCAGTTTATCTTTCTCGGGATACATACATATTCAAATTCCCAGTGATAGATGGAGCAAAACCCTTCCATGATGCAGTCATGATGCTGTTGTAGGGAAATAAAGCTCACTTCTTCCTTCAGCATAGCTCCCCAATTCTATATGGAAGCTGTAAGGCTTATATGCTGCTTCTGCATGTAAACACCGCCTATCCACATTTTCTTGCCTGTATAATAAGCTCCAAAGTCATCCCACCCACAAGCAGCTTGTAGCTATTCCAGCAGGTGGGCACCAATCAGGGAGCCTGCTTGATCTTTTGGAACCAGTATCCCATCAGGAAAGTGAGATCAGCAAGGCAGCTCTGTCTACTTTCCAGTTGCTGTTGTTTTCAAATCATAAATTGTGTTAGCTCTCCTGTATCTTGTTAACTGCACCAGCAATGTCAATAGCGCCATCAAAACTGTGAAATTGGCAAGCATCGTGAGATGCCCTGCTTATGTCTTTTTTTAACACGTGTAATTGCCCTTTCTCCACTTTACTTTAAAAATGAAATACAAACAGATAACTTCCTCCGTATTGTTCATCATCATAGCGGCTGTGGTTGCAGCAATTTCAAGCTTATACAACGAGACAGCAGCAGCCGCTGTCAGCAGCACTCTTCTTCCGTCAACTTTGGCCCGTTACTGTAATGAAAATATGACCAGCTTGGGGGAGCTTTTTACCTGCGGAGGGGAAAATATATGGCGGTGTTGGGTTGTTATGTGTAATAGATTTCACTTTGTTTGGAGAAAACAACAAGGACTGATTGAACAGTCTCTGCTGTGCTGATATTATTCTGTCTCTTCCACTAATTACACAACAAACCTCCAGAGAACAGACCTGCTTTTTCTTCCTCCAGGAGAAATATCTACTTCCTATGACCTTCAGCCACATTTGAACAACATGCCAAGCCTTATTCATTCTGATAGTATTCAGATTTCAAACAGACCGACTATGTCACAGATGTCATGCCCTGAAAAAGCAAGGTCTTTGGAAGCACACCAGGGAGTTCCTGGGATCCTGACTGCCGCTTGTTTGCCCAGAAAAGAGAACTATAAAATGCACCACAAGGCCAATGTGCAAAGATGGATTTCTGCAGAGAGTTAATAATTTGCTCTACTTGCTAAGGAGGGCAGGATGGCTAGCTATTGAGATGGACCTGTACCCTAGGTTGACTGAGAGATTCACCTTCCCATTGTGTATCATTATTGTGTACCACATTTTGTAAGACATTTTGAGTTCCCAAAATGGGAGAAAAGCAAGGTAAAATATTTAAACGTAAATAAATCTCATATGAACCAACCCACCAGTTAAGATTATCATTAGAGGTCTGATCTGTGTAGTGCCACTTTAACAATCTACATAAGTGTGCATCATGGGCCAGCCAGCTGCCACCTCCTCCTTCTGGGAGGAATCAAAAAAGTCAGGTAGCTGAAAGGCGGGAAGCATCAGAAAGTGGAAACATTTCCCATAATGGCCAGGCTGCTCGTTCTGTCAGGAGAAGAAAGAGACACCACAGAGGCCAGGGCCTCAGTCTTTGCCAGTTTCTTTTGAACAAGCAGAGCATAGAAGGAGGAGAGCGTGTCGGACAGCTCTAGAGAGAAGACAAAGTACTCGCCTGATTGCTCAGCAGAGATCACTGTCAATTCCTGGACTGCAGTCCTTGCAGGACCAGGACTGACAGGCTTTTAGAGAAATAGTATAGACCTGCACCCGTAAGAAGATGAATGCGACTGGGCCTTGATGGATGTCAGCAAAAGGAGGCAGAGAAAAGGAATACACTGAGCAAAACCCGGTGTGGGAGCAACTTTGTTTGTTCCCCCTGGTGAGCTGGCTGGTTTAGCAAACAGATCTACCCTCAGCTGTTACCTTGTCCCTAGTAACCTGTGTTTGATCCTACAGCATGGGACCCTGATTCTGTATCTTGCACCTGTTTCCAAGCCCTGGAACAGGACCCCTGAACCCTTGATCCTCTGTGTCCTTACCTCTGGACTGGACCTTTGATTTCTGACTCGACTGGTGTGTAGTCCTTGACTCTGTATCTATTGTTACTGTGTATATCCTAGAAACACCATGTAGAGTAACAGCACCAAGCTTACCCCCGAACGTAACAGTGTGCATCAGAAAAATGGACTTCTCAGTAGCAGGGCCCAAGCTTTTCACCTTAGGGGTCCACTTTGCACAACATAACAGGGTCTTCAGGCATGCTCGGTGGGTGGGATTTATGAACTTACTTCCATTTCACCAAGCGCACTAGAAGATGTGTTCCACATCAATAATATTGGGGTTTCAACTTGGTGAAATTAAGGATGGGGAGGTTTAGTAGACTCCACATGCATATTTGTTTGCAAACAGTAGTAGTGTTTTGGAAGATTGAGATAATGTCATATTTAAAATAATTGCTCTTACATAAAGGTCAAGCAACATGTGATCACCACAAACCTAAATCAAATAATTATTAGCCATATGTTCCTTAATTTTGAATAGCTTATAATCCAGCCCTAAACAGAATTACACACTAATAAATCCACTGACTTCTGCAGTTTTGCCAGGTCAGCTCATATACAGTTGCAAAAAGGAAAGATGTGGGGGCAGTGGGGAGACGGAAATAGAGTGGGCATTTGTCTAGAACAGGAAATTGTGTTCTATACGTTATAGAACTGACTTGATAAAGAGTCTGTTTCTCTGAATCTCGGTTTGATTGCTTCTTACTTGGCCTCTAATGGATCAGCAAACTGGCTAGTGCAAATAAATTGTTAATCTCCAATGTTTTCTCATTCGCAAGCCTGTCCTTTAACTTTCTTGTAGTCAGGGAAATGGAGACTAGAAAACAATAAGGTTTGTTAAGAGAAAAATCTTTCGAAATAAATAAATAAAAAATGAACATTCAGCATACAGACGAGTTCCCTTGAAGTGGTTTCACAGGGTAAATTATGTGTTATGCTGGCAGCAGCACTGAGCCCATAGTCCAAAGATGCATGGCTATATAAAGCTCTGTCTGGTTGGCTACTTGTATGAATAGATGCCCAGAAGGCTTTGTCCAATTACAGCAACACTAGAGAAAGACTTTATTTTGATGGCATGGTTATAATTACCCGAACCACATGGGTACCTATTCACACAAGCAGCTAGCAATTTAGCAAGCCATACAAATGGTTCAATATTGTGGCAGCAGAAGTGCCAGAAACCTACTGCCTAAACAAAACAGACCCTAGAATTAATTGCCAAGTGAAATACCTTACAAAGAATCTCTTACAAGAAATTTAAGGAAGAGTCTCTTATTACAGAGTGTGTATATATCTATACACCTTACACAAATCAAGATATCATTTGCAGCCTCAGAGATGAATGGGTGGGTTGGAGCAGGCAGGAGGGACACAACAGAGATACAAACTCTTACTGGGATGCAACATAGCCACAACTTTTATTAATAACAGCTAGAAAGGTTTGGCTTGGCACGTGGTGCTGGATCCACATGGGACAGCTCACCTGCTGACCAATGGAAAACGTATTCCCTCAGATCACCTTGAGACTGTTTCCACATTGGAGGCTCTGCGCCGGGCTGCAGGTTGGAGTTTGAGTTGGGGCATGTTGCCCCACCTCTTCCTGCTCCCTCATGGCGGAGCATTTGTCCCGGTGTACCTTGTCTGCCTCAGATTTGTGCTCCTGCATGGGAGCTAGGGCAGCAAAGTTCCCAGTGCAGAAATGGGTGAGAATGGCAGATTGGACAGGAATTATATGGACACTTGCCACTACATAGCAACACCTAGGAACACAGCAAGTTTGGCAGTCTCTGTGCTGAGCACGCCTACTGGAAGCTTATGCTCCCAAGATCCCTTAAGGGGATCCCAGTTCAGGAGGGTTGAAAAAAAATGGATCTAGGCCAATGCCAAACTGCTAAAGTTGTGCTGGGCTACAAAGGCAAAGATAAATATAACAGAATAATACACAATGTAAGCCCTCAACACAAAACCTCAGATACCTGTGGTGAGATGGAAAGACCAAAACATGCATGTATGTTACTTGGAGAAGAGTTGAGAAGGAGAAAGAATTAAGAGGTTGAAAGAACAGCAGAACTTTCTAGCCAACCACACTCCCTGAAATGCAGGAGGAAAACTGAAGGAAGGCCAGTTCTGGCTAAGGAAACAGAAAGTAGAAGAATAATTTTTTGTTCCTGCCTCCCTAGCAAGAACAACGAGAACCACCTGATACAGATATCCTCCTGGACTCAAGAGGGAGAACAGCAGCATCTCCAGTTCTCCAAATCTGAGTAAATAACATCACAAAATTACAGACAGATCTTGAAATGCATGTCTACTGCTTCCGGTTGAATAAGTGAAGAATGCTTTACAATTATTCATCCATCTCAAAGCACAACTAACATCCCATCTATACTGATGTTAACACTGTGGATTCAGTGGTAAGACTAAACTGCAAAGTGAGAAGACTATTCACCAGTTACCACTGACTTTCTTTAACTGCCTCTTATGGATATTTGCAATCTAAGTACTTTTCACATGACTTCTGGTAGCGGCTGATTAGATTATTAAGAATATAGGAAAAGGGGCCTCCAACAGGCATTTTGACCGCATGGTGACTTATTTAATGATTTAATGATTATTTAATGATTAGGAGGTTGGAACTTCACTATGAAGAAATATTGAAGTTTAGAAAAGAGATGACTAAGGGGGACATGATGGAGATTTATAAAATTATGCATAGAGTAGAGAGAGCTGACAAGGAGAAATTTCTCTCTCTCTCAATGTACTAAAATTTGAAGGTGTCCGATGAAGCTTACAGGCAGTAGATTCAGGACTGAAAAAAAGAAATACTTTATGCGAGTGATTAAAATATAAAATCTACTGCTAGATAATGTAGTGATGACCACAAGTATAGAGGGCTTTAAAAGGGGATTAGAAAGATTCACGAGAGACTGTTCCCAAATATTCCATCACTAGTCCTTCAGTGTACCTCCTCCTGCAGATCTGTGAGGTACACATGACAATATTGGCTGCTTTACACCCATGACATCAGGGTATTTAAAGGAGAGCGTCCAATATATAGCCTGTACAGTGATAATGCCAGTGGATAAGCTTTTTCCAGTGAAGCCCTGACTCTGTCATTAATGCTATGCTCATCTTTAAATAGTGAAGCCAGCCACTATTTTTTTTCTAATTCATATTTGCTGTATTTTAAATCAGAGCTCTGAAGGAACTGTACACTTCAGTGCATGAGTCTGCCAACTCCATTGGTTTTATCTGTGACAGCAAACTTTATGTCTCTTCCCCCCCCCCCCCAGTTGTTGCTCCAGCAGTTCAGAACAGGTTACCAATGAAGGTGGTATGCCAGATCGTATTATTCCAGTGAGCTTCTATGGTGTTTGGATTTTAAAAAGAGCTGGTTATTTGTACCATGCTTTTTACTATCCAAAGAAGTGTTAAGGTGTTAAGGTGGCTTACAATCACCTATCCTTCCTCTCTCTACAACAGACAACCTGTAAGGTAGGTGAGGTTGAGAGACCTCTGAAAGAACTGAGACTGGCCCAAGGTCACCCAGTTGGTTGCATGTGGAGGAGTGGGGGAACCAAACCTGGTTCTCCAGATGAAGGGCTGCTGCTCTTAACTAGTGCAATAAGCTGGCTTTTGTCAAGATGGTGTCAAAGTGAATGCATAGAGTGTGGGTGATCTCATTGCCATGTCTGGAATTACGAAGTATGTACTGGGCAACTGAACTGAAATTCCCAGCAGGCAGGTTTAGCACCATCAGCACTCAAGTAGTCATACTGTGAGCTGGGAGAGAAATGTTTGGAGAACACATAGCCCTTTATCAAATGTTCATCCAGAAAAGCTACTATCAGGCTACTTCTGACCTTAGCCTTGGAGAATTCATCAATCAGTATTTTCAAATATATCCATAGTTTTATCAGGGAGAGTCCAGATACAAAGAAGCTCTATAAAGTCAATTGATTTCGATGAGACACTTAAACAGGTATTTGACTGTAACAGAACTCAACAGTATCCGACAAAGGGAGCTTTGACTCTCAAAAGCTGATACCCTAGAAATCTTGTTGGTCTTGAAGGTGTTACTAAGCTAGAAACTTGCTCATATACTTCAGACCAGCAGAGCAACCCACCTGAAACGATTGAAATCAATGGGGTTTAAAAGTACTAATTAGGCAAGCCTCATATGTTCAGTATATTATACCCAGAAAAAAACTAAAATCGGTGGGCAGTTTCATCGATATTGTATAATGTGAGTATATTCTGCACTGCATTAATGCATCACAGAGTTGAAGCATTTTGTAGTTAACCATGTACAAAACCATCCGGGAATGCATTTTAGTAGTCTGTGATCAATTCCTGTTCACAATTCTAGCCTGGATCGTAGACTCCCTGCTGCACAGACAGTCTGCAAAGCGAACACAGTTTGCCTCATCACTGAAACAGAAGAAACGTGTATTCTAAAATTATAACGTCTCCATTAACCCAAACATCATGTCAGGACATAGCAGGTGATATTTTCTTCACTATAAGAAACAAAAATCAAAAGTTAATTTAATTAAAAGCCAGGTTGTGGCTGGGGCATGGGAGATCGTGTGGGCCCGCCGGAAGACACTGCAACCTTATCTGCAGATCATTGCGCTGGTTACTATTGGCATAGGGAAGCTTTCTGATGCACCGCAGTGCACCCGTTCTGTTGGGGAGAGGGATGAGAATTTTTGTACCGCCAATTTGTGTTTGTGTTAATATAAGGGAGGTTTAATGGGATATATTGATCGACTGATTGATTGATTGACTGATTGATTGAATTTTTTGTCCGCCACTCCCACAAGGGCTCGTGGCGGGTTACAATATACATAAATACAATATACATAAAAACCCCAATAAAATTCCCCTAAAAAATTTAATTATACTATCTAGTAAAAATCCTGTGGCGGAAAATCACAAAAATCCCATACACTATAGCCTCCAGGGTGGGGCACAGGAGAGGGCCTAAGAGGAGGGTCAGAATCTTCCTTAGTGTGCCAGCTTCAACCATAGTCCTGGCAGAAGAGCTCCGTCTTGCAGGCCCTGCGGAATGTCGAAAGCTCCTGCAGGGCCCATAGCTCTTATGGGAGCTCGTTTCACCAGGCAGGGTCCAGGACCAAAAAGGCCCTGGCTGAGACCAGGTGCACTTCCCTGGGGCCGGGTATGACCAAGAGATTTGCTCCCGGCACAGTGAAGAGCTCTTCGGGGGGCATAGGGCAAAAGGCGGCCCCCTCAAGTATGTGGGACCCAGACCGCGTAGGGCCTTAAAGGTAAGAAACAAAACCTTGAACCTGATCCTGGCAGCAACCGGTAGCTAACGCAGCTGCCTCAGTACAGGCTGGATGTGGGCCCTCCAAGATGTTTCTGTGAGGATCCTAGAAGTCACATTCTGCACCAGCTGTAACTTCTGGGTCAAACTCAAGGGCAGGTCCGTGGAGAGAGAGTTACAGAAATCTATTCTGGAGGTGACCGTTGCATGGATCACTGTGACCAGGTTTTCAGGGGACAGGTAGGGCGCTAATAACCTGGTCTGGCGAAGGTGGAAAAATGCCTGGCCGGCTACCTTTTTGACCTGAGCCTCCAACTTTAACAAGGCATCAAAGGTCACACCCAAGTTCCTGGCTTGGGTGACCAGTTGCGTTCTTGCCAAGGTAGGTAAACACGCTTCCTGATTTGCCCCCCTACAACCCAGCCAGAGGACCTCCGTCTTGGAAGGGTTGAGTTTCAGGCGACTCTGCTCAAGCCACCCAGCAACTCCAGCCACCTAGCAACTCCAGCCACCCAGCCGCAGCAGCAGCAGCAGAAGAAGCAGCAGAAGAAGCAGCAGAAGAAGAAGCAGAAGAAGAAGCAGCAGCAGAAGAAGAAGAAGCAGAAGAAGCAGAAGAAGCAGGAGGAGGAGGAGGAGGAGGAGGTGGTGGTGGTGGTGGTGGTGGTGGTGGTGATAGGCTTAATTTAATTCAGTTCCTATTTGCATTCAATTTTCAAACCATTTAGTTCCTTTGTAGCATTATTTCCCAGCAATACTGTATGTATTTCTCAGCATAGTATATGTATAAACTGCATAAAAATGGCATTTTAAGATGTTTACATACGAATGACCTACATGTAGTCCTAAGCAGAATTACACCCTTCAAAGTCCACTTGACTAAATGGGCTCAGAAAGGTGTAACTATATTTAGGATTCCACTGAATGGATGTAATGGATGTCAGAAAAATAAAAACAAAAGAAATATCAATGACAGCAATTAAAATTAGGCAGACTGAAAGTCAAGACAAATTATAGCCTAGGAAATGGAGACCATTTGGCCATATTGGCTTCTTACTGGTAGCTTACAACAAACTAAGAGTTTGATGCTTGCTCCACCAGTTGTTGCTTAAAAGTTTTCAGACACAAGAGTTAAGATACACACAATGGACTGAATGCATTTATCCAAAGAACCATTCCCTGCAAGTCATATGTTATTATTAAAGCTGGCAGCAAATTAATAACCTAAAATGTTTTTCTTCGATGAATAATTTGTAAAAAGTATTAACTAAAATTGCAGTCTGCAAGAGACATAATATTCTTCAAATTAAATCTCTTGTTCCTCAAATGCTGGTGGCTCATTCTTTTGACATTATATTAGTCACTGTAAATTGTTCATTTCACACCAAAGCTAATCAGATTAAGAGGAAGTATTACTGACTATGACCAGAATAGTTTTATATGAATATCAGATGATAGCCATTGCTCTCCATACATAATAAAACTTTATTCATCATGACCTCATAAATCTCTTTAAAGCATTCGCATTCTAGCTTCCACTACTAATTTATATGGCCTAGTTTGAAATGCATCTCGAAAGCCTGGGGTCACAAAGGAGAAAGGGGGAAAATAACCTTGAACATTTCTTTGCTGAGGAAATCAGAAGAGCGAGATTAGAAATAATAAATAAGGCTTAGATTCAGGGCAAAAATTTCCACGTGATACAGTTCTTGTATAACTGTATAACTTTGGCCACCACATGAGAAAGAAGGACTCCCTGGATAAAAGCCTAATGCTGAGAGCGATTGAGGGCAAAAGAAGAAGGGGACGACAGAGAGTGAGGTGGCTGGATGGAGTCACTGAAGCAGTCAGTGCAAACTTAAATGGACTCCGGGGAATGGTAGAGGACAGGAAGGCCTGGAGGATCATTGTCCATGGGGTCGTGATGGGTCGGATGCGACTTCGCAACTAACAACAACAATACGTGAAGACACAAGGAAAAGGCCACAGTAGCCAATTGTGCTAAAATCAAACATAATGTATCCCGTTTGCACAAAATCTTTTGCAACCAATTTCTGTGAACTATGATATATGAGGAAATTGCTGCTTGTTGCACAAGATCTTGTGGACACAGAACTACATTAACTCCATTAACATTTCCATCTGCACATTGCTGGATCCAAGCCATAGTCACCTTGAATTGTGGCAAACACTGTTTCATTACTCAACTATAAAGTTGAGTCGATTGGTCATTACTATGCACTTTCTTCTGCCACACTCTCTCTGGAGTTCAGTTAAAGTATTGTAAGAATAACAGTTCTGGCAAAACTGCCTCCATTCAGATGGATTTAGAGTCCTGAGTACAGCAGCTAGAATAAATTACTTAACAGCTTACTCCAAACCCTAGGAATTACAATTCACCAGAGACGGCAAACACAGAGATTTTACTTAGCTACTGTTAAATAACTTTAGGTATTATTATGATATATATATATATATATATATATATATATATATATATATATATATATATATATATATATATATATATATATATATATATATATATATATATATATATATATATATATATATTATTTTGAGGCATCAATATCTCTTACAGATGGATGAAACCTCTTTCCCCCCCCCCCCAAACTATCATATATTTCTATATACAATGTTATGGTAGCATAGAAGAAGAATGTAGTGCACAATTCTAGGAATGAAAAATCTTTGATTACAGACTATCATTATTTGAATCTATTGCAAGGAACAGGACTTCAGCATTGCTGTTCCATGTCTGTAGAACAATCTTCCCAATCGTTCTCTCAGGGACACTACACATTTTTCTGCAAACACATTCAGCAATCACACTTACCTTATTTAAAGGTGGTCTGTTTGGTTCACATCAAGCCATTTTAAATGTCTACCAATCTGGTTTTCATTCCCCTCCCCGTTCCCGTTCCCACACACAAACCCCCACTGTATATGTAGCGGTGGTGTTGATTCAAACTGATCATAGCCATTAGCATCACTAAGGTCTACTTTGCTGACTGCAGAAGGGTAGGACTTTATTGAAACACAAAATCTATTGATTGATTTACATGGTTTGTGAGTGATCTAATTGTATATTTAAAGTACTGCCCACTGAATGTAGCAGTTAAGCAGCAACAAAGGGGGATAAATAGAACTCAACTGGGTTGTATGAGAACAGGCAGACATGACAAGCCAGTTACATTGTGTTGTATGTTAGAAAAGGAATACTGTAAAACAACCTGTCTAATAACCATTAATAGACATTGCATCAAAGTATCAAATAGGCGGCCATGTCTCAACAAAGCATTTTGTTAAGAGCACCATACTTGGTGGACCATAACTCGGGCACTGTAAATCCAAGCCTGACCAAATTTGGAAATCAGGAAGAGGAGGAGGGTCAGCTGGAGATCTTTTGCAAGTTTAGTATCTCTAGATTGTACAGAATCTGTTTGGTAAATTCCTGACCTTGTGAATGTCAAAATAACAAGCACAGGCTCAAGAGTGAAAATAATGGATCCTGTGCAAGGTAGAGACACTACCCTTGGAAGGCAGGTAGAAGAACACCTGATGGAGGGTCATAGTGAGACTGGTGTATCTTGCTCCCACAGGATCCAGTCTATACATCATGAACGTCCTGAACTTACATCTATCAAAATGACTACAGCAGTCATTTTAACAGGTGCAGGTTCAGGAAGGTACAGAACAGAGATACTGAACTTGGTGGACATGTCTCTACATCACGGGTCATATAGAAGAGCATTTGGGGGCGGTCTTCTCCAAGTTTGGGGTCTCTAGCTTGTTCAGGATCTGTTCCATACACTTCTGAACCCGTACCTGTCAAATGATTGCTCTGGTTATTTTGACAGGTGCAGGTTCAGAAAGCTCAGGAGTGTACACAATGGACCTTATGCAAGCTAGAGACACCAAAGTCACAAAGGACCCCAGGATGCTCTTCTACATGTCCTCCAAGTTGTTGCTCTGAAGTTATGCACACATTTTGTGAAGACCGTCTGCCTGGAAATGGCTCTGCTTTCAAACTTCCTCCTCAAACAACAGGAGCACATAAACAAGGTAACAGCAAAAAAACAACAAGACCGTTTGTGTGAGAGAAGCAGTTGGAGGTGCTGGAGTCCCCAAATGCAACTGCTAAACATTAGCCTTCCCTTCATTGCTGCTTTCAATGAAGACTGAGCAAGTGAAGGCAGAGTTACTAAAGGCAAACTAAAAAGGTACAGGAAAGTTAGTCATAGCAGGGGAACAGTCCTGAAAGACACTGACAGTTTCAATACCATAAAGATTCATCAACCATCTGTCAAACTAAATGAAAAGCAAAGGAACAATGATTATATCTTTGTGATCCAGTTTGCATGGCACAGTGGTGTTAGAAAAAGTATTTCCTCTTAATACACTGTACTATCCAGGTAAGTTGCAACACCTCAACATATAGTGGTGCTCCCATTACTAACATCTTGAGAGTGTAGATATGTTAACAAAATGTTTAAACAAACTCCTTAAAAATTATGCGTAACATTTGAACAACTGTTTCACACTATTCATCATAAGTAGGGGTAGCTTGAATTATGATTTCTGCAAATAGGAAGATCAATAAAAATTCTATGCCTGTGGGTTACTAGGTGTTGAAGAGGTAAATGCTGCACTCAGACGTTTATAAAGTTAAGTTCTGCTAATCCTGAGGCCATTCCTCCAATTGCAATACAAACAAGATATGGTTTATACTTTATATGATAATATATTCTATGAGCTACAGTTATTATGTGTGTATAAAACAGAAGAGACCTTAGATTTAGGCAATAGAATGAAAATTGGTAAACAAATGATGAAGCCAAGTTCAGCATTTCTTAGACTGCCAACCCTGAACATGTGGTTTCTAAGTGACCATTTAACACAAGAAAAAATAGTTGGATGTATATACAGTTCTTGGAGAATAAAATGAGCACACAGGTAAAAGACAGCCCACCTTAATGGCTCAGACATTTATATGTTCTTACTGTTTGGAACTGGCACTTTAACTAGCTATAGGACAGCTATTCTTACCAAGACAAAGATGGTCCCTTTCACTTCATCTCCTTATAGGAGGTAAAGAATGGGCATCTAAGATCCTGTTCTGTATTTGTAATGATAACATATTAATAAAGCCAGATTATGTGGCACTTTTAATATTTACTCAAATTAAGAACTTACTGTCTGAGAGTAAACTGTGAACAGCCATTTGTGCATCAAACTTTAGGTGATCTTTATGACAACAATACACTCGCGTGGCAAACCAAAGTTTACTGTTACATCTAAACAAAGTATAGTTTACTTCATTCACCTCAGGCAGGGATTCCAGACCAGACCCAGACTCATCTATGTTTGTTTTGCTGGTGCCATATTATTGTTATTACTAGCCCGAAAGCCCGTTGCATCCAGGAATGCAATGGGTGCTAGCAGTGGGCCCCCCTGATTGCGCCGCCACCACCCTACCTGCGTGTTCCAATGGCGGCTTCATCGATGTTGCAGCAGCTGGGCTGCCTGCCACGTGCACTGGCGGGCGGGTCCCCACCCCACAAGCCCCAGAACAGCCCAAATGCCTGTCTGGCCTCTCACACCATCTTCCACCAACCACCCTCGTTAAAAAAACAGAAATAGACATGCACACATACACACTCTTAACTCTCAGCACACAAAGGTGCAGTGAGTTCCTGGGCAGCAAAATAAGTGGGCTTCAGAGTGCAGCTGCAAAACAGGAAGAAACTAAAAAATTGAATCCCACTGGAATCGTCCAGACCAGTTTCAAAGCTTAGACTGGAAATTCCATTTATGCTTCCTTGGGAATAACTCCGAATTGGAACAACTGGAAAGCCTGTCCCTTCCCAACCTACCTCATGTCACCTCAGTGTCAGAAATGGCCTAGTGACGTGCTCAGCTGGGCTAGGAATGGGGCCAGGGTGAGGGCAGCCTCCTCCACTCCCCCCACTGCGACTGCAGCAATCAGAAATGACGAGCCTCATCCAGCAAGGATTTACATAACTGGGACCCCTCCCCTTTCACCCCCTCCAGACCAATCACTGGCCATCTTGGGAAGGGGAGCTGGGTTGCCATGACCATATATGGTCATGTTGCCGATAATTTTTTAATAAATAAAAAATATTTTAAAAAATTGTCCCATTCAATCCACAAAATCTTTCCAGGGCCCTCACAAAACACCAGAGTTTCACAAAACCCCGGTTGAGCAACCCTGGGTTAGAGGCATAAATTGAAGGGCAGAAGTCAAAGTGTCATTGCTTGGCTGTCTGTAGTCAATGATAGCCAGCACTGAATAAAAACCCTCCCAGGATGCTTGATTTCTTAACTTTGCCTCTTTTGGTTGTTTTAGAAATTTCTGTAAACTGCTTTGGGCAAGGGGTGGGGAGTAGAATAGAAAGAAATTATTCAGGCTCTGCTCATGATTAAGCATTATTCAAGATTAATCGATAAGACACCTGATTATAAACAGAGCCATATTGACAGTAAGGAAATAATCTTGTAGTGATCTAATTCTCCTTTAGTTATGAACAGTTTGCTTACTTGCACAGCTTGTTTTCTTACTGAGATTGGGATGCCATTTCTTAAATACATTCGCTACATCAAGTCCATCAGTATTCCAAATACCCACCTTCCTGTTTGTGCCTGTTTGCAAATGTGCCATCTTTTCCCCCTAGAAAGTGCAGCTGCATGTAATAACTAACACAGGGAAAATGAAACTGTTTTAGTACACTAATAATGTTTAAACTGTATAATACATGTACTTACTTTTAATGGACTGAAGAGTTAGCTTCGCGATTTCAGCATTTTCTTTTGAAAGAAATAACTCTGTTGCTAGTTTAATTTAGAAATTATAAATTAACATATATCCTTACCTCCAAGGCAGCCAACAAAGGAAAGCAGGAACATCTGTTTCCATAGTAACACCATCTTCAGCTGCCAAAAGTTAGAAGTTCTTGTCCGGACTCAGATGAACAGTACACTTAGTGTTCCACACAGAATCTTTAATCTGTTAAAACAACATGAATGTACAAATTCTTTAATCACTGGATTCACATTACAAAAAGCAAGTCACATGAACTTTTAGTAGAGTTAAAGTTTCTGAAAGAGCCTTAAAGTGACAGAAATTACCTCCGCCCCCTCCTCTGAAATCTAGGCTCAATAAAACCCTGTCACTGGAAAATGAGTCTCATACACCAAGCAACCTTATCACTTAGCATAGCTTCAGTGTTTAAGAACACTGTCCACAATCCACTTCATTCTGGTGCCAAATGACTCGTCAGTTTCAATATGGGGATTCCTATGGTAAATATGGAAGACTAGCGGCCAAGCCCATAGCATTCAGGAATACAATGGGTACTAGATTGAGGGGGTGGAATGGAAGAACTCTGTGGACGGCTTCCCCCTCCTCCCAGGACCTGGAAAGGCTGCAGGTAGCTGTTATGGAACTCACAGGCAGGCGCAGCTTTCATGCAACTAGGATCTGCAGCCTCCAAGCCTCATAGGGAAGTGAAAGGAGGAGGGGGTGGTCAGAGGTGGGGGATGGAAGGCGATTGGCTGGCTGCTGGACAGATAGGCAAGCTGACTGGAGGAGGAGGCACTCAGGGGCAGGACAGCCGCCCTGAGTGGGTTTTTAGGTATCTTAAGCCATAAGATATGCCCTCCTCCAAGGCCTTACCAGAAATATATAGTGGAATAGATGTTGGCAACTTTTTCATTCAATTGAACCTAGAACATATTCCAAAAGTAGTGGAAGAAAAAAAGTTGGGTTTTATACTCCGTTTTTCGTCACCCCAAGACTGGACAAATTGGAGCATGTCCAGAGGAGGGCAACAACGATGTTGAGGGGTTTGGAGTTGTACAAGGAAAGATTGAGGGATTTCTGCCTGTTTAAGCCTGGAGAGGAGATGACTAAGAGGTGATATGCTAACCATCTTCAAATACTTGAAGGGTTGTCATATAGAACAGTGGTCCTCAACCTTTTTATCACCAGGGACTACTCAACGCTTGACAATTTTACTGAGGTCCGGGGGGGGGGGGAGTTTACTCCTCTACTCTCAACCACTGCCCTAACGTTCTCTGATCGCTATGGTAATGTTTAAACATCCCTTCAAAATAAGATACAGACACACCACAACAATGAACATAAGGAACATTTTATTTTCATGGAAATTTTAACTCATGACAATGACAAATCAATGGGAACCCTGAGCTTGCTTCTCTGCAACAACATAGTCCCATCTGGGAATGATGGGAGACAATAACACCCGAGGTGTGTTGTAAAGGACCGGGGGGGGGATGAAGTAAAGGGCCAGGGGGGGGAGAAGGCGTCCTTCACGGCCCACCTCCAATTAGTTGACAGACCACATGTGGTCCGCTGCCCACAGGTTGGGGATCACTAATATAGAAGATGGAGCAGAATTGTTTTTGTCATCCCAGAGGGCTGGACCAGAACCAACAGGTTGAAATTAATTCAAAAGAATTTTCATCTTAACATCTGAAAGAAGTTCCTGACACTCAATGAAATTAATGTGCAATAGGTTTAGAACAGATAAAAAGAAGTATTTCTTCAACCAAAGAGTAATTAACACATGGACTTCAATGCCACCAAATGTGATGGAGGCTACAACTATACACAGCCTCAAGAGTGGATTGGATAAACATATATATCTGTGGCTATTAGCCACAAGGTATAGAGGGAACACTATTTCTAGGGTAGTAAAGCTCTGCACTCTTGGTGTTTTGGGACAAGGACGGCTTTTGGAGTTCTTGTCCTACTAATAGACTTCCTGATTGCACCTCGGTTTTGGCTACTGTGTAACAGAGTGTTGAACTAAAAAGGGCATTAGCCTGATCCAACATGGCTCTCTTATATTCTCATTTAATTTAAAGTAGTTTAAAAAATTATACCAGCTTCCCATATGTCCTATTCAAAACTACCAGTGCCATGTGCTCATATGGCCAGAATAAAAAAAGCAAACAGGTTTTATAATAGGGTGATACATCAGATTACTGAAAATACTGCAAAGCGAAAACTATGCATGCATAATCATTTTCAGTGATGGATGAACCTTTCGAGGCTCAAACTGGAAATTACATTGGAGAACTCTCAGAAGGCAGGGTGGCAGAGCCTAATTCTTTTAGTTCCTTATCATTCTGGCCACTCTCCATGAGATCAACTGCCCCCCAATAGCAAACCACGTTTCTCAGATATTGCATTTGCATGTCATGCATTTGGAACTTCATCTCCAAAACTGCACCTTGGTGCATCAGACCAAATAATCCATATGGTGCTTGGAGGGGGGGCGGAAGAAAAGGTAGATGAGGAGGAAGCTGGGAGAGCCAGCCACCCGACAGTCTTCACCTACACTCCAGCTGACCAACACGGCCAGCCAACTTGCAGAAGCCACGGTCATAAGGTAAGTGAGACGAGAAAGGAGTTCATTTCTCAAACTGTTTTGTCATGTCATAGAAGAAATTGGGCTGCACTACTCACCTCTAAATCGAAGGTGAACAAGAGATATGAGTGTCAATGGCATCTCAACACTGTTTGCACAAAAAGTGCCCAATAATAGGGAAGCTATGGCTTAGTTAATATGGCAAACTTTACTGGCCATCCATTTTATAGTTCCTGATATGACACACTGAAAGTGGCACTTCATAGGGCATCCTGGAGACTAGAGCTATTTGAATTCTCATTTCACTCGTATTAAAGACAAATGGAAATGTTTATTCTTAGACTCCAGATAAAGGGACACTAATCTGAATTGCACGACTCAAGTGACAGTTTCATCACTTTCTTCCACTGACAGCTGCTGTTTGCATGGCTTTCTCAGGAAGAGGAAATAATTGAAAGTTTCATAAAACCATGCTACTGAATTACAATCATCATACAAAATACATACTGGTGTGAATCCCCCTGGAACAAATGAGCATCCAAGCCCTGCTCTTTAGAACATTTGCTTTTATCTTAGAACTGCAGCCCCAGGAATGACTCGAGTTTTGAGTATTAATAATTTTGCTGTTCAAACTCACTCAGGCATGGTACCATTCTATTTTTAAAACTGCAAAGCTCGTAGCGCTGTTCCCATTGTACAACGAGGACTGCGCTATAATTCCTTGCAAGTGAACAAAAATTTCATCATTATTCAATTACTTGTTGAGGGAATAGGAGTATTATCACCGTGACATGGAGGTCACGGGAACAGCAAGAGATGATATTACAAAGGTAAGGGTAAAAATTACTTTTCCAATTACATTTGGCATGATTATTCAGCTCATGCAAATCTTTTTCTTTTTCTTTTTCTTTTTTTTTTTGGGGGGGGGGGAGGGTTCGCACCAGATTATTCATTGACACAATTCAAGAACTCCAAACTTTGCTAAACTTCTTTCGTTTTTAGCCAGAAAGGAAACATATTTTATATTTTCCATTCAGCAGCAGATTTCCAAAAGGTAACTGCAGGAAATTAACTGGTCTCAAAAACAGAGCTTTCACCAAGTATTTGGTCTAAAGTTAAATTGTACAGCAATGGCATAGAATATACTAAGTGATCGATCCCCAGTGTTGTGTATGTGGCTCAGAGAAACCACAGAGCGGGACCTGCAATTCAAATACTGGGGACTGGTAATTGTATTAATACACAGGACCATCCCAGAGAGCTGTGATTAGAACAATTCCCTGTATTTCCAACCAGTTTTAAATTATATTTTAGCAGATCTATGGTCTAAGCTGTTTTATATATTGTTATTTTATGAGTAAATCCATGTTTTTGGCTATTTTATATTTTGTAACTGCGAAATTGCTAATTGTGACTTTGCTGGCCTTTGACTGTAATAAAGATAAGTACGTACGTATGCACAGGACCATCCTGCTACTGGATTGTTTAAACGGCCCAATCAGTTTGAACCAGGGGAATTTGCATGGGGCCAATTAGAGGCTTTGGCAGGAACTCAGGACTGTATATAAGTTAGTATGGTGGGCTGTTGAGTTCAATTCTCTGGTGTGATCTTAATAAAGAACTGATGTTTCGCTCCACGTGTGATTCTGCACCTTATTGAACCCACTATTCAGTACCAAGAACATACACTAAAATTCCAAATAGGTCACAAGCTTGAACTAACAAGTCAAGGTCCTTCAACAGCTGTGTGTTGTATTAGCGTTCACGCTCCCTGTCAGCAATTCAATTCATTTTATCATTGTGCTCTCTAGTCAAGTAAAATCTCATTACAAAACCATTTAAAATGTCCATACTGTAAAACAGATTCAAGTAAAACAGTTTAGGAAACCACAGTCTATATTACCTCCTGTGGTAAGGAAGGATTTGAACATTAAAGGTAAAGGTATCCCCTGTGCAAGCAATGGGTCATGTCTGACCCTTGGGGTGACGCCCTCCAGCGTTTTCATGGCAGACTCAATAAGGGGTGGTTTGCCAGTGCCTTCCCCAGTCATTACCATTTACCCCCAGCAAGCTGGGTACTCATTTTACCGACCTTGAAAGGATGGAAGGCTGAGTCAACCTTGAGCCGGCTGCTGGGATTGAACTCCCAACCTCATGGGCAGACAGCTTCAGACAGCATTTCTGCCGCTTACCACTCTGCGCCACAAGAGGCTCCTTATAATCTGAACATTATGAGTAACAAAATTCTCACCGTAAAAACAGAGATTCCTCCCTTTGAATCACATTTTATTCAGAACAGCTCACTAGATGGGGCAACACACGGGGGGAGGGGGAACCTGAGTTACACAAAGGGATTGTGTTGCATGACAGAAAATTTTAGATACAGCCATGTTTTCTACTCAGTCCCCATCTCACATGACTGTCCATGCAGGTCCCATAATCCCCAGCATCACTCATCTTGGTGGTCAGAAGGGACTGACCTCATTTCGTTTTTTCACTGAACTGGTTCAACTCAATGAGTCCAAGTTTTTGTCAAGCCATTTTGAAGACAATTCTAGCATTTTGCCAAAGTACATCAAAATAGCAAAGAAAAAGGCATACGTAGCAGTGCACAATCAAACCTTTTTTTTTGGGGGGGGGGGGAGGCAAGTCCTAGCATAGACAAGTTTTTTACGGGTTTCACTGCTGTAGAGCTGTGCCATGTGGCAACTGCATCATTAGTAACATCATCAGTTCTGAGCAACTCAGCTCTGATACACACAATCAGCATTTTGTGACCTTTTAACTTTTTGAGACAGCCCCTTCTATTCCACTCAAGAACATGAGCACCTATTAAGAAAAACAAATAAAACCCACGATAAATACACACAAGGTTAACCCTTTCTAGCAAAGGCCCATTTCCACAGCCCTTCTATTTCAAGCTTCTCCAGTATGGATGCTTAAACCACTTGTTAAAAAGAAAAGAAAAAGCCTAGCAGGAATAAGGCACCAAATGCACATAAGAATGCAGTTCAGCTACCATTTCCATTCATTCCTTGGTGAGCGGTTATCATGCTACTTAGAACTGTAATACTAAACCTAACAGCCATTTTAATCAATTGGAAAGGCCTGGAACAACTAGACTTCATATTAGTTCAATCTTATTTCATGCTCAGTTTTCATGGGTGCTCTTCATTGTCAAAGCTTTCTGCTGTGTCCAGATATATTATTACAGAACTGTCAAGACAAAACTTCTCATCCTTTATGGGACTTACATGTTCCTTCGAGGTCCTTTTGTTCACTGAGTGATCCAGTGCAATATGTTTGGACAAATCTCTCTAGCAATGACATGTTTCCTAATCAATCTTTCTTTCTAACTTCTACTCTAACAGAAAGCATTGTGATTTCATTTGTAATGGGGTGTTTTAAATGTATCTAGAGAGCTACACTCTACCATGTAGCATGTGTATTATCTATATTACAACTGTCTAAATAATTATTATAAAAGCAGTCTGAAGCTTTGACAGAAACAGAGAAATTACCCATTATGCAAACGACAACCATTCAGCTGGGTGTTCCAGTATTTGTTACATTTCAAAATTACGTATTTATGTAAAACGAAAAATATTTTTATGTCTTCCTCAGCCAGATCAATATACTCAAGGGACTCTCACCTCAAGATGGACCATGCATGAAACCTGATGGGAGAGTGGTTTACAAAATGGACAGACAGACCAACCAACCAAAGGCCAGGAAGGTAGCAACTGAACAGGAAGGCTGTATTTTCCTGTCTACTAAGGTCATAGACATTTCAGCACAGAGAGTAGAATAGGATTTCTTCGGCTATTGTAAAGTCCTACCAGACTAGTATCAGATACTTCCTCTTTTTTTGTAAGGTTATTCACATTATTAGATTTACAAAGAAAGACCTCTGCATTAAAAATCAAATTACATAGTTCACAACACAACTGTGACAATGCAATTAAGTTCTTAGTAATTTTCTATCATAAGACTTCTTTTATTTGCAACAACACTGCATCAATGCACTAACTAGCTAATCTCACAAGGGAAAGCTTTTTTCGCATATATGAGGATCCCAGGCACCTGAGACTTTAAAGTTTAACTAACTGTTTCTACTAAATTAATTTCTACTCCTCCCTTAACTGCTAGCTTTGGATCATCTATACTATTTTCTGTTTATAGAGACATTTATGACTTGTTTTATGTTTATCGCTAAATCCATCCACCCACCCTCTCATTTCTACATAAAATTACAAGCTTATCTGCAGCATAGTTTTATATTTTATTAATCTTTCATTTCACCCACCAAATGAACCCTTCCTTAAACTTACTAAGTGGGTTTTTTGGAAGTTCAATAAACTTGCCTTTGCTTTACAACTAAGTTTACAGAAACATAATATAAATTACAGTCTGTATGCAGCAATAATTTCAATGAAATTCTTGAGGTTTCTAGTCACTCTGGAAATCCATTTGATAACCTCAATTTTTTATACTTCTGACAAAATGAACTGAAAAGCAATGATTTCCTCATGACATTTTTTTTACACATTTGTATGCAACTCACACAAAAGCAGATTAAATTTAGCAACATTTTAATCTAATTTATTAATATAATCAGGAAGATGTAATTTCATTTTGAGGAACCAGACACCATACAAGAGATATGAACTTTCAAATCAAAGAAGGGAGGTCACAAAATAGCATTCCTATTCTGAAACCTTTGGCCTTGCACCATTTGTTCACCGGAAATTTTTCACCCATGTTGTTTTTGTCCCGTGTGTGTGTGGGGGGGGGGGGGGGGACTAGTATGTCTCCAAGAGTACATTAGGCAAAACGTGGGATATAATCAATTACATTAAACCAATAAATAAAGGGGCCAATCTTGGGTGAGTGAGCACATTTTAATCAAACAAACAGCACAATGCAAAAGATTTAATAAGCCCTTCTTTCATATAGTGTTCCTATGGTTTAAAATTCTGCCTCAGTAGCTATGTCTAAAAATATGCAATTACATATGCTATGCAGGATCTCCTCTGCAAAATAATAAAACAAGGCATTTCTCTTAATAGAGGAGTCTTGTGCCTATTTAGGAAACAGCATGACTCCTACATGAATCTTGTTAATTCAGTAGTATCTTGTAGTAAGCAAAAGTTAGTAGTTTGAGTGCAAGATATACTGTGTAATGTTGGGGGTTGGAGGCTGATTGGAGGGTTGACTGATTTTATCGTCACACACAACGAATTTTTTTCAGGTTTGACAATAAATAAATGCAGACAGGAACCAACAACTTGATTCATTGTGAATCTGAAACTGTCATGAGAGTAAAAGGAAAAGAAAGATGAGATTGTAGTGTAATTACTTGTTTTGCCTATCTACCCACTCAAAACAAACAAACAAGCAAACAGAAACAAAAACCTAATCCATTCCCAAACCTTTCCAGAGTAAATCTTGAATTCAAAGAGAGGCTCCAAAGCAACCATTCAGTCGATACGTATAGCACAATGAGATACTTCTGGTCTGCAGCCCAGAAATCTGTATACCTAATGCTGTCTGATTTCTCAGACACGTTGAGAACCCAGGAAAAGTAAACTTATCAGCTTCAGACTGATCCTGCATTAAGCAGGGCATTGGACTAGATGGCCTGCATGGCCCCTTCCAACTCTTATGATTCTAAAAAGAAAATGATCTATTCTGATCAAAAGATACAAAGTAGAAAAACTTGAGCTGGTGACACAAGAAATCAAAACATGTTTCCAAATGGAAGAATCTTCTCAGAACCTCTGCTCTTTAACTTATGAAACAAATATAGACCTAATGATAAAATGAGATCTGAACCAGCCAAAATGGTGGTATTATTTAGAAAGGAAATGCATCTAAGATATGGCTGGATTCAATCCAGATTATTTATTTGAAGTATGCTAATTCTACATTTTTTAAAGGTGGCTCAGTGGAAGAGCCTCAGTTTTGCAGGCAGGAGGCCTCATGTTTGCATGCAGAAGGCCTGACTCTCCCCCAGAAACACCGCTGCCTGGAAGCGGTGACGGGGTGGCTCAAGCAGAGTCGTCTGAAGCTCAACCCTTCAAAGACGAAGGTCCTGTGGCTGGGCAGGAAAGGTCCAAACGAGGAAGCGGCCTACTCAATCTGGATGGAGTGCAGCTAACAGTGGCCCACTCTGCCAGAAACCTGGGAGTGATCCTTGATGCCTCTCTCTCTATGGAGGCTCAGATCACAATGGTAGCACGGCTGGCATTTTACCACCTTCGCCAAGCCAAACTACTAGCACCAAACTACTTCGCCAAGCCAAACGTGGCCCCGGAACACCTAGACCCATTATGCACGGGGGAAATAACGCACATTCGGGGTGGAATGGCGGCGACTAAAATCACCGATAACGCACGGAGCCGACTGCAACCGGCCACAGCTTCGGTGCATGCCGCCGAAAAAGCCGCGTCTGAATATTTACTGAATCTGAATACCATACTTGTATTGGGATTCATGAATATCAGGAAATATCAATATTTATTAGATTTAATATACCTGAACCCCCAAAATAACTTTTTTTGCATCGTCTTACTACAGATCTAATCCAGATCATTAGCAGAGACACTATCCTAATAAAATACCACCACTGCCAAAAAGGAACCCAGCCCACCACCATGTCAAAATAGTTATTTGTGGCTTGGCTGATTGTGATGTGAAGTACACAATCAATGCCACTGCTAACTGAAAGCTAAGCAAAATAATATTTATTCTTTAAAAACAGCAAAAAAAGGGAGGAGAAAGGAAAGAGAATATCAGCCAGTCTGTTTCCTTAGGGGTCTCATTAGATCTTTGCTCCTCACCAAGACAGCAGTTGCTTATTAGAAATCAGCCTCAGCAGGTAGCAGTTGTGGGGCTGCCTGTGGCTGATCCAGCTTACCTATCTCAGCAGGGATCTCTGCAGTACACAGACTGCTGTTCGACTTCCCTGGAACTAATACAAAAGAAGAAGAGAAAGGTGAAAAAAAGCTATGTTTGCTATTTTAGTATCAAGAAATATATTCTAATAGGGTTACTTGGGTCTCATTTCAATAACTCTTCTGGTTCCTTTTTTTCCAAACAGAACATATCTAATAAACTTTGCAAAGGTAATGGCTTCACAGTTCCATCAAGGATTTCCTTTCCAATTCGAGGACTGAGCTATTATAGGCTACTAACCCATTCCTGATGAACAAATGTTCCCCAGATGTCTCCATCCCACAACAATGTATTGTTTCTAGATACAGTAATATTACAAACAACCATATATTTCTGCTGTTACAGTAGATTTGATTGCATATTGATTAAGGCTGACAAGTATGTTCCAATGCTCTTGGGAAAAGGTAGTTTCACATTTTTTTGGAATGGTTAATGTGGGTAGTACCACTGCTTCTTTTTTCTTACTGTTCTTTAATTTTGGGCAGGTTTATGCCAGTAAGTCAACCTAGTTTAAAATAAATGAACGTTATTTTCATAACAGAAGTTGTTGTTCATTGACAATTATAGCTCTGCAATATGAAACTAATTTCATCTGTGTTTTACATCAGACAAAAATGTATGTATGATTCTAAAGACAAAAGGAAGGCTGTTCCAAACCCTATAGGTCAGGGGTAGTCAATGCTGGCAGGGGCTCATGGGAAATGTAGTCCATGGACATCTGGAGGACCACAGGTTGTCTACCCCTGCTATAGGTTATAACAAAAACCAAGGACAGAATACTGTAGAAATGATAAGAATGAGCCTAAATCCTACATTAAATCCCTCACAGTAATGTCCTTGTACGTATTATACACCAAGGCATTTTTTAAAATAGTGAAGGCAACATTCTCTCCCAATTGCTTCTGTTTTTTTTCCATTTCCTCTAAAAGGAAATGGAGAGCTTTCAATTATATTTCTCAAGCTATTTTGATGTGATAGATTTGTCCTCCATAACAATGCTAGACATGAATATATCCTACTTATGTCATTAAAAATAAATGCTTTCATCCAGTCAAAGGTTATCATGGATATGCTATGCCTGAATACTGCTGGTTTCTCGTTTCATGGAGAAAAACTTTTTAAAGGGGTTTATAACATACTGCTCACATTATACATATAGCTATATTGATATCCTTTATCCATTTGTGTCTGTCCCCATGACCTTTCCTCCTTTTTCTGTCCCAACTAGTATTGCCATCCTACTCCCTCAGAGTAGCTCTTTCTCATCCTGGCCAAAGAATCCTTTGAATTATAATTAGGTTTTTTAAAAAAGGACCTGGCTCACAGAGTCACCTAAAGCAATTTGTCAAGAGCTCACTCTTCATCACAATTTTTAAAAAGACTATATTCTCCATATTTTCACAGCCTGTAATATCTTATATTTCTAATTATGATTTCCCAATAGAACTTAATCCTGACTCGCCAATCTGCCTACCAACAAGCTTAGAATCTCATTGTTCTAAAGAGTTTATGAAGCCAGCAGTGAGAGGTAGCAATAGTCAAGGCTCTATGCCCCCACCCCGATTAATTTCAGAGTCTGAAAATCAGGGCTAACTTTATTAGAGCTCCATAGCAAAATATTAAGCATATTGACTCATAAGCAAGTTTCACAGCGATGCAATCATGTCTTGGACTGTAGTCTTAAAAAATCAAAGGAGTGTGTGTGTGTGTTTAACAGTCCTGTTAAGAGAAGCCCCTCCTTTCTTGTGTTCTTGCCCTACAGTGTTAAAGCTCATATTACAAATTCTGATTAACAGGAACTTTCTTTTTAACCTGTGCCATCAAGTAATACATACATACACCACCCCATTAACTATATGTGTTTTTGCCACATTCCATTATACACGTAAGGGTAATACTCCCTGATATGTGAAGTTTTGTTTCTCATTTCTTCAACAGGAGAATGTTCTGGTTTGTTAACATTAGATTTATGTATGCTAAGTGTACCAAGGATTCAGGACCAAATTATATGATACATACTAGTAATAATGCCTGTTGCGAGAACAGGACCTAGAAATCTGGGGCAATGTTCCCCTCGGGGACGCCAGTGGGCAAAAGGGGAGGCAGTTGGTGGACGTACTGAGGCAACTGGCCCAGGGGCTGTGCCTGTGATGGCTGAGCCTTGGTTGGAGGGGGAGCCTTGTCTCTAGATCTTTGGACCCTCGTTTTGGCTGCTTGATGTAGATGTGCTATCTAGGTCCAAAGTCTGTCTTTGAAGAGTTCGACTTCAATCAACTACCTTTGAGACATCCCACCATGGTCTCAAAACATCTTTCCAATGAGTCTGGAGCGAAATCAGGTCAGTTATCCATCAGGAGATAGAGTTGTGTGTCATCTGCATAATGGTGACAGCCAACCATAACTCCAGATCTGCTGGGCAAGAGAGCACTTGAAGATATTAAAGAAAATTGGCGAGAGAACTACTTTGTGTGGAACTTCACATTGAAGTTGGCAGAGATGCCATAACATCTAGTAGTATCAGGAGTGCTGACCTGCCACAGTCCAACAAGAGTGACCACAGGATACTCACCATGAAGGGTCCTTCTCCCCAGAAGTTACAGAGGACATCTTGTTGAATGTGGGGAAGATAATGGAGCAGATATTAAAGGGAGTGATCTGCACACATCTGGAGGACAATTTGGGGATCCAATTTTGGGGAAATATTTGCAACTACAAAACACCAAAAAAGAGGGCAAATCTGCAACCAACAAAGTACATACAAAGTTAAGATATATGTGTGTATGTAATCATTTGATCAAAATTCCAGTGAATTCTAAACTAAATACATAAATATATCCCCTACTATATAAAAGGCAAGCTATATTGGCAATACCTCTTAAAGCAGTAGATGACAGGAGTGGGCACGAGGTGGTGTCCTCTGACATGCTGACATCTTTTCTGTGTGTCATCAGCATGCGAGAGGATGCCATGCCTTGTACATCCCCCCAAAAAGGGAAAATATAAGAGGTCCCCCCAGCCATACAGTTTTTGTTTCCCGTCCCTGGCCTTCTACTAATGAATAGGACCTAAATATGACGTTATGAGATGTTAAGTAAGATACTCCAAAACAAAAGTTTATCTAACATAAATTATTTGTTAGGAGAGACACTTTGTATTATCCTGTTCAAAACTCAGTTGCTCTAACTGAAGACAAGCTATTTCTAAAAATGGTCAATTGTACTTGGTACTCACACTGTAAGAGCCTCTTGTGGCGCAGAGTGGTAAGGCAGCAGACATGCAGTCTGAAAGCTCTGCCTGGGAGTTCAATCCCAGCAGCCGGCTCAAGGTTGACTCAGCCTTCCATCCTTCCGAGGTCGGTAAAATGAGTACCCAGCTTGCTGGGGGGTAAACGGTAATGACTGGGGAAGGCACTGGCAAACCACCCCGTATTGAGTCTGCCATGAAAACGCTAGAGGGCGTCACCCCAAGGGTCACACATGGCCCAGTGCTTGCACAAGGGATACCTTTACCTTTACCTACACCATACTGTGTGTCCCAGGCTGCTTTTAACAGTTTATTGGTTCAGTGAATCTTATCTTGCATTGCAGTGTCCTCGTGCCTTCTTGAGTTGCCATTGTAATACTTGTTGGGGTCTCTGTTTCTGCTCTTGTTGGGCACCTTCTGTTTCAAGTTCTCCAAGTATGCATAGTTTACAGTTACCTTTTGTGTATTACAGGCTGCGAGGGCTTGAAAAAGTCTCTCTCATTACTTGGTTGGGTAGGTACTGATGTTAAATCACTACTCTCCCCTCTGACTTTAATTCTTGGCCCCCATCTTCTCTTTTTAATTGATCCCAATTTTGGTCATTACTTTTGGTTTTCCCACCTAATTTAACTCATGGGATTGTTGCAAGCATACAATGAGAGAAGACAACACTATATTAACCACTCTTAGCTCTCTGAAAGAAAACCAGGGTGGAATATTTAAAACTCAGTTCGTTTGTAAATCCAGCAGTCAAAATCAAGCAGGAAATAAAATAATTATTGTTTGTGGTGACTCCACACCTCTCAGAAGTGCAGCTTTCCTGTTTAGAACTCAGCCATGCAACTGAGCAGCTTGCCTTAAGAACATGGACTGACTGGATCCACACAAACTGCGGCATATGCTGAAGCAGTAAATTGGCTGGTTCGGTGTGCATCTTGCAGATTACACCACTCACTTTCATAAGATCTGCCGTACAATGATAGCTGAACTGCAAGCAGGCAAATCAACCCATTTATTACACAAAGACGTTATTACTATCACTCCGACAACTATGAGCTTATTCAACTGTAAAAGCAGCAAAATTAAAGGACAACGAGAACATTTTTAAACCATTATTATATGATAACCAATACCATTCAAATTACCTCCACTGCATTAAAACTCCACTAGAATTACAACAAAAATTAGGAAAAGGTTACTACCAATAAATATGCCTTTTAAAATGCCGACACATAAACCAAGTATTTAAGTACTGACAGAGTATGCTCTTTAATGGGTTGCAGTTTATATTTTAAACACTGTGTTTCTAGTATCTTTCTTTAAAGTAGCTAACACCATAATGTAAGACAGAATAGTCAATGGACTAATAAAACAAAATAGTTCCAATGAACCCTGACAGTACGAAAGGTATGATTACAGACAGAATTTGCTGGTGCAGAAGTGTGATAGGTGATCCCCTGGGGGAGATTATAAACCTCTCCCTTATATCGGGAGAATTCCCTCAGCAGCTCAAGGTGGCAGTGGTTGGCCCTCTTCTGAAAAAAAAAAAAACATTGCTGGATCCGCCAGACCCTGCCACTTACCGCCTGGTATCGCATCTTGCATTCCTGGGTAAGGTAGCTGAGAGGGCTACCGTGCACCATCTCCTAGCATATCTGGAGGAAACTTCGGCCTTTGATCCATATCAGTCTGGCTTCTGTCCTGGCCATGGGGTGGAGACCATTTCGGTCACCCTGACAGATGATCTCTGGCGTCAGCTGGACCAGAGCAGATCAGCCATTCTCATGTTATTAGACTTGTCAGCCGCATTTGATGTAGTTGACAATGAGCTTTTGGTGCACCGCCTAGCTGATACTGGGATTGGAGGGGTGGCTCTTAAGTGGCTAACCTCCTTTCTAGAGAACAGGTCACAGAGGATTGCTGTGGGGAAAGAGCTATCCAACTCCTTTGCACTCCCATGTGGGGTGCCAAAGGGAACGGAGATCTCCCCTACATTATTTAACATCTATATGTTCCCTCTGGCCCAGCTGGTATGGAGCTATGGGCTTGGGTGTCATCAGTATGCTGAAGATACACAGCTCTATCTCTTGATGGATGGCCGACCGTATCACCTCCAGAAAGATTTTCCAGCTGTTTGGAAGCAGTAGCTAGATGGATCAGGAGGAGCTGCCTGAAACTCAACCCCTCCAAGACAAAGGTTCTTTGGCTGGGCCAAAGGGAGCAGGAAGAGGAAGTGCGTATTCCCTCCCTGCCTGGATGGGGTGAAACTGTCATCTGAGCTCCAAGCCAGGAATTTGGGAGTGATTCTGGATGCCTCACTTTCCATGGAGGCCCAGGTCACCAAAGTAGCCTGGACGGCATTTTTCCATATATGCCAAGTATGGCTACTAGTGCCCTACCTGCCCCCAGAACACCTAGCCACTGTGATTCATGAAACAGTCACTTCTAGGTTAGACTTCTGCAACTCGCTCTACATGGGCCTACCCCGTCCCTGACCCAGAAGTTACAGCTGGTACAGAACGCAGCTGTATGGGTCCTCACTAAATCATCTTGGAGGACCCATGTTCAGCCTTTACTATTAGAAATAGAAAACATGAAGGGATACCACAGTGATTCACTCCACTCCTTGGCTGAGCCAGATGAGTTCCAAAGCTGAATTATTTCTGCTTCTATTAACTGTTTGATGCTTTGTTTTTTTGGAATTAAAAGCTGGGTGATGAATGTTTCCCTGGAAACCAATCTGACATTCAGCAGCAACAGCACTTTTAGGCTTATGGATGATCAGCAGTATTGCCAAGGTCCCCTCAACTGATGGAAGGACGGAAAGAAGAGATGGGTATAAACCTCTTTGGTTTCTAAAATACAACATCGTAGATTATTGGATCTCATCACAAGGTAATTTTTTTAATACCAGTCCAGGGAGAAATCTGGAAATTGAGATAAACATGAAAATAACTCATCCCAATACACATTAATACCATATTGTCATTAATTCAGCAAATTTAACATACTACTGGAAGGCAGCAAAGTGTTATCAGCAAAAGAATAGGTCAACATGGGGAAAAGAGGACCACCTGAAGAAGCTGACTTTACAAGTCAGGCATTCTTACACCATCACTTGCATTTCAGGACACATGCTTCCATCTAAACATCTGCATATACCAAGAACTTTTCTGCACAGTTCAAAACATGCTGTATCAACTTTAAACTATATTGTGAACTTACAATAACAGCAAACACAAGCTTCCCTTCAAAACAAGGTGTCTATTTATTTATTTATTATTTAGATTTGTATGAACTGGCTCTCAGTGAACTGGCTCACAGTGGTTTAAAGGTAAAGGTATCCCCTGTGCAAGCACCAGGTCATGTCTGACCCTTGGGGTGACGCCCTCTAGCGTTTTCATGGCAGACTCAATACGGGGTGGTTTGCCAGTGCCTTTTACAAGCATGTAAAATACAGAATCCAGTCCACAAGAATAAAACAGCAATATCAATAGTATAAATCAATATCCCCATAAAATATCTAAAACAGTATTCCAATGGTGGAATAATTAGCAACTAATCTCATTTCCCACACAGGGAACCACTGGGTTGGTCTAGAATCAGGTAGATCCCAAGAATGGAAATGTATCAGAAGGGGGTTGATCACATGATGGCTTGGGCACAGCCATTTAATACCAGCCCAACCCTTAAGGGGAGGGGGGAACCTGAGCTTAGCCACCATCTAAAAGGAATCTAAAAGGTTGAGCAGAAGAAGTTTATATATTAAAATGCAAATATTTATTATCATTCATGTCCACATATAAAATATTAAAATGTCAACATTAGTCCCGACCTATTGCACAAATCCAAAACATATTAACACATGGATAAATGACAAAAAAATGTGTTTCAGCCCCTCTAGTCTAATATTTAAATACTAGTAAAAAAGCCCATTGTATCCAGAAGACAATGGGCGCTAGCAGGCAGGGACCAGAGGGAGGGGCAGGCGAGGGACAGAGCAAGGGACAGGGTACCTGAAAGAGGAGGCGGGTGGCGGCTCCTCGGCGTCTCCTGGTTTTTGGTGGGGAGTCCCAGGCGTGGTGTGCTGGGCTGCGGCGGGTCCTGTGCGTTTATTTGATCTTCTGCGGCTGGGGGGGGGGTTGGTTCTTTCCGCTGCTTCCAGGAGGCCACGGCCGCGCCCGCGGGGCCGCGCCCGGCCGCGCCCGCGGGGCCGCGCCCGGCCGCGCCCGCGGGGCCGCGCCCGGCCGCGCCCGCGGGGCCGCGCCCGGCCGCGCCCGCGGGGCCGCGCCCGGCCGCGCCCGCGGGGCCGCGCCCGGCCGCGCCCGCGGGGCCGCGCCCGGCCGCGCCCGCGGGGCCGCGCCCGGCCGCGCCCGCGGGGCCGCGCCCGGCCGCGCCCGCGGATCGGGCCGCACCCGCGAGCCGCGCCCGCGGATCGGGCCGCGTGGGCGCGGCCCGGCCGTGGTTCCCTCTCGGCGGCTGGAGTCTCGGCGGCTGGAGTCTTGCCGGGGGCTCCCTCAGGGGCCGGCCTGACTCGTCAGGCCGGGAGCAACTGCGAGCCGCGCTGCGCGCGGCTCGCAGTTACTGAGGCTGGGAATCAGAGGGACCAATCGGCAGGCGCTTCGCGCCTGCCGATTGGTCCCTCTGATTGTCTGTCATGAGGAAGGGTCCAATCCGGACCCTTCCTCATCCCGGACACATCCCGCCCCAGAACCCCTTACTATTTTATTTAGTCCGTGGCGCCCGCGGCGCCACGGGCGGTGTACAGATACTCATGTGATGTAATAATGGGGACTAAAAGGTGGTATAAAACAGAAATGAAGAGGCTCCCACACTTATAAAATATGTCAGAAATATCACTCTTGGGGCTTCCCAACTGAAATATTTATTCCTCAAAGTTCAACCCTTATTGAAGCCCTCTCTCAGCCTGAGTGTATTCTCATGTGTCTCATAGAATGTGTCACAATGGTTATATGAAATGTAGATGAAAAAAATCAAGAGCCTTTCTTTCATTTATACCTTGTTCATTTTCAAAGCTTTTGGCGCTGTTCCATCTTATAGTCACCAATCTGAATTTCTATTGAATCTGTAACAGCAACAATTAGTTCAAGGCAAAGCCAATGTACTTAGAGACCAAGTGTTTAGCTCTGCAGTTCTCAGATAATAGAAATTTTAGATCATCACCAGCTGAATAAGATAATATTGAAAGGTCAAGAAGTATAATAGCTCTGGACTAAAGCACAGTGAGACTTTCAAGAGCATCAAGCTGTTAACCTCCCAATAAGACATGTTTGATACCTTTGCTAATGCCAGCATAGAAGATGAAATAAGTAGCTCATGCTACATCAGTACAACCTCCATATTTCATCCTCTTTGACTTCTAAATTGTAAACCAGATATCAAAGAACAGGAAGAAGCAGAGCTGGAATGTATGGATGCTCTTAAAAAAATCTTTTTATCAGAAAAAAACAAAAAATAATAATTATAACTCTAGTTTACAATCATAGATGGAAAGAAATAAGATTAACAGATGCAGCTGACCATTCTTTTTGACTCCACTAAGAATATTTATAGGGCAATATTTCAAGTATTTTCTGCATACAAAACAGTTAACAAGCAAGTCTACTTTAACTGATAACCTATTTTACAAAATGAGCCAAGAAGTTTTTGATAGGTCATGAATAATAATTGACATACTCCTTTTGAACAACCCCCGCTGCGGAGCTCAGCAGCTGGCAGCCAGCAGTTTATTTCACTTTCCTCGTTTTGAGGTGGGGAGTGAAAAGTGAGGTTTTAAGTGGTTGCCAGACATTTAAACAGCGAACTGACAGGCCAGCCATTTAAACCCTCCCTTTCACTTCCCCTGTTTTCGAAACAGAGGGAAGTGAAAAGGAACACTGGAATGGGGGAGTATTGATTCAGGCAATAGAATCACCTGAATCAATAGAAGAATTGATTCAGGGTTTAACAATCTGACTCTGAATTGTGATTCAGTTTAGGAGATGCCAAAAAAAAAAGGGGGGGGGGAGGTTGGCATCTTCTAAACCAAATCACATACCCATATTTACCACAAACTCTAACTGTAGTTGTCATAAAATCCCTTAAGCAAATGCATATTAAACAACAGAATATAAAAGCAAATTATACTGAAAACATAAAATGCAATTATATAAAAGCAACTGTCATTTTAGTATTCATCCTAAAAGTCTCCATCTGATCTGTATGATTTCATTCATTAACGTCTTTCATTACAATTGCCACATTAGAAGACATTTTACAGATAGTAAAATGGCAGGCAAGAAGCAAAAACTAAACACTCAATGTCCTGAAAGCAAACTTCGATCATTATTTTAAAAGCTTTCCATTAGCAACAGTAAATTCATAAGAAGAGAACCAACACAATGAAATCTGTTAGCAACTTTATACAAACAAGCACACTTGGTCTTTAAAAAATGGCTGCTTTCACTCCAAGGATTTCTCACATTTCAGCCACACACACTGGGGGGGGGGGTGTATATTTTATCACATAATATACATATGTCTGCAAAGACCAACATTTTCTTTAGTAATTTCTCTCATGTTTCCCAAGTGTCTTGTGTATGTATGTACATTCCCAAGCCTCTTAAGTTTGCTGATAATTCCAGCCACACATGTGCATCAGTGTGCAGACAAGCTGCTTATTGCTTACAAAGGCAAAAATATGGACAAGATTCTGTAGCCATGTTATCATGCCGACATGCACAACTAAGCCCTTTGCCACTACTTCCTGTAGACTGGCTTCTTGTCATTGGCAAACTTACCAAGGCAAGCTTAGGCTGATGCCAAACCTGTACCTTTATGCCCACTCCTACTATATGCAAGCAGAGCCTTTTCTTAGGGAAGCCACATCTGCTTAAGTAGGAGTCTGCCTGCCCTGTGCCAACTTTGCCCACTACTGTTAACCTGGATGGCAGAAGTAAAATGTGAGGACAGGAAACACTGCGTGGATAAAAATGAACATTCAGAGAATCAGAAAGCCCTCTCAAAGTCAATAAAGCAGTACAATTATTGATTAAAAGTAAAAATGCTGTACACAGAAATGCCAATCAGCATGGCCACGTTTGGCAGCAAAAATGGCCTTCTTGTTGGCTGGTACGAGGCCAGATTTGGTGGAAGGAAGACGCGACTCAGCATTGGCTTAAAAATGGCCACAGCTTTTAATCAAACAACCTCCCACGGAAGGTTGGCGCTACACCAGGTGAATGAGCCTTACCTAGGCAGTCTGCTGACTGCCCCACCCACACAACCTGATAAGAAGTCCATCAATGTTCCCCGCCGGGAATACGGACTTCCAATCAGATTTCTAATCATGGGAGATAACTCATATGGAGGGCCAAAGGGCGCAAACCTCCTTGACTACCTCCAGAGTCATCTGGTCAATTAATGAGCCACTCTTGCCGCCCCGCCGGGTCAGCTGGTCACTCATTAGAACCACCTCGTTAAGGAGGTCCCAACCCCTGAGGGGAGTCCGATCGCATACCGCCTCCCCCAATAGGCTCATTCTCCTGTGTTCCAAATGCTGTGACTAAAACACTGCAATCAAAACATAAACAATTAAACCATACAACATAATGGGTGGGAGGGTGGAATTGTTCGCCCGCACTCCAGACAGAGGCAGGGAAGCAACGGCCAACGTCCTCCCGGGGCGTTTAAACCCCCGCCCGAGGCTCGCGCGCCTGCCGCCGCCGCGCCCCGTGCCCGAGCCCCGCACGAGGAATGCCGAGCCGGCGCTTCCCCACTCACCCTCCCCCAGCCAACCAGCGGCACCGGTAAGTCCCTGCCGCTTCATTCTGTTTGGGGGGATATCTCTGTTGAGATATCTGTTGAGACATGATCTCTTCTTCTTGTTCCTCACTCCTCCTGGAAACATGAAATGACAAACATGATAGCAAAATGCATTTCAGACTATGAGATTTCTTGGTTTACTCTCAAATACTGAATACGCTTGACAAAGCCGATTAAGGTAAGTTAGGTATACTGCTCATTGACTGGCTGCCTAGTTCCCAGTGGTTGCCTGAGAGTTGACAGAGATGCTCACACACATAATCCTGGACTGATTACTCTGGGGGACTTCAACATCTAAGCAGGGGATACCTCCCTGTAGATGGCCAAGGACATCATAGCTTCTTTGACAACTTTGGGGCTGTCTAATCATGACAGGCCCAAGATGAAAGAGGCCACACCATGGGACTTAATTTTTTGCTTTGAAGCAAGGTTTGGTTTCAGGACTGGATATTCAACAAACCACATACTGACTCTATTAGGGGTGCACATCCAGATCTACCCAAGCCAAAAATATATCTGAAAATACTTTATTGGTATTTTTCGAGTATATTTCAGCATCCCAAAGGTGCCTGGGAGTTTTGGGGGGAAACCAGGGGGAAATCCTAATAAGATCACAGATATATTCAGGAATTACCAGGTAGACCCAAAAAATAGTGCGGGGCTGGAGCAGCTTGTCCTTGCCTCTCAGTAGTTTGTTGGGCTCCTACTACAGTCCCTTTAAAGTTTAAAGCATAAACACTTTAAGATTTCAAACATGTACTCCCTTGAAGGTGTGGTAGGAGTTTGGAATGTTGTTCAAAGCCTGGAATATTTTGATGAAAATAGGAACCATAGAGGGTACAAATATGTACTCTACCATGAGGTCCTTAGAGTTAGGGTAGGGTAACTTTTTTATTACTTTCTTTAACATATACCAAAAAATATAAAGGTACATAGGTAATACAGAATAAATAATCAGTACCGATCCAACCAAGCTAAAATTTAAGGAGAAAAGATCCTGTGTTTTCTTTATTGAAATTTAATAACTATGGAGCTCTTTCTTTCAAAAATACCTTTTTTCAGCCATATCAAAACACTAAAGAGCATAAGGCTTTACAAAAAAGCAAGAACGCCCACAGAATAAAGGATTTGTCTGTGGCCCTCACCATTACACAATATAAAGTGGGGGGAGGAATCTCACGTTGATTATATTGCAGTGATTTTAAAAGTATGACAAGAGCTGAGGTTTTGTATCCTGCTTTTAACTATCTAAAAGCCTCTTTGAGACTCTTTCCACACCGGTAGCCACGTTGGTCTGAAGCAGCAGAACAAACTTTGAGTCCAGTGATACCTTTAAGATCAACCAAGTTTCGTTCAGGATATAAGATTTTGTGTTCATGCACCACTTCTTCATTGGTATCAAGGGTGACTTTGTACAGGGACAAAGTTAAAGCAAGCACCACAAAGGGATCATGAAGCAGGATTAATAGGAAATTTAAAAAAATATAGGACATAGAGATTTCTATGACGAGGTAAAGGAAAGCTGAATGGGCTACCAAAGCTAGACACAATTTTAAAGAAACTGGTTTTGAGGCACAGAAGATAACTTTACAGTTACTTAACACTTAAAAAAACCACAACATATTTCTTATTCCCTCCAACCCGTGGACAACTGGTCAGTTGGCAATATCAAGAATACTTGAAATTCTGTACACTGAGAAGATATTTTCTATCTCTAGTAACAAAGCCAGAAACAGTAGAATTCAATAATTTCGCTTCCCTAGCAGTTTGGCCAGAGTATGTGTTTTGTTTGTTATAAAAATAACGCAGGGCAGTGAAATTATCTCTCCAATGGGATCACAACAAAGAACATAACAATTGTATTTCTGTGATTTCAGAAGGTGCCCAACAAATTGAAGAATCGTTTAAAAGCAACAGGCCTCGTGTCGAGCTCAACCCAACTCTACTTAAACTAAGAATACTGGGATCATCAACAGCCATAACAACACTAAGGCCTCCCTGATCTCAGGTTTAGTGTCCATGGAATAACCACCATTTCATCATTTATGAAGAAAAGTTAATAAGGAACTCTGAAACCTAAACACAGAGCTCCACAAGCTGTATGCTGTGTATGTACGCATAGAATTTCTTGCCTAAACCATTCGTCCACAATGCGCTCTATTTAAGAATTTATTTTTCTTCAGCTGATGTAGAACTAAATTGAGTGCTAAATTTATCCTTCGGTACAAATAAATGTTAGAAAATACATCGGCTTCAACCCAAATCTGGGTGGGCTCCCATTCATGTAGCTTCACAATGCCTCATTCTTACCATATTTAGTCAACAGAGGCAGAAAATGGGACAGATGGTAAGAAAATGAAACTGGAGCCAGAGAAAAATAAAAGAAAGTCACTTCACATACAAAAAATACCAGAATACTTCCTAGAGTGCAAGAATACGGCACTGAAGGATGATTGGTAGCTGACACTATGCCACAGTGATTGACAAGCCCAAATGGGGCGGGAAATGGATTGTCCTGACTTTCGCTCAGGCACCTGTCTTGTCAGGAAGAAAAAACCCGGGACAAGGCAGTAGGCAAACGTAGGAGAAGACTCCCGTTCAGAAACGAGCAACTGTGCATTAGCGCAGCGCTGATTTCAAAAGACGAACCAGCATGCCTTAGATGCCTCTAAGTGGAAAAGGTCCAAAGTACCAGCTTCTTCAGTATCATGATGCATCTGAACTGAAAAGGTAAGGTGATGGGAAACGTGAAGTACTACTACATTTGCATAGGCTCATTGTTACCAAGTAATCATCATCTATTGATAGTGCTTTGGTTAACAGAAATGTACAAGCTATGTACAATTCAAGAATGCTCCCTATATGTTCAACACAGACACAATGAACCCCAGGACTGAACTTTAATACAGACATCTTGCAAGAGGCTTCATACATGCTTCATACACAAGAAAATGTGTTAAAACTACAAAAGAATAAGCAAACGAGACAGTTTCAAGAAATATAAAGAAAATCACTTGCTGAGATAAGGGGTTTTGAATTCTGAGAAAGGGTACTTGGCGGCTGTTGGTACCTTGCAAACTATTCCAACAAGCTTTGTACGAGGTGCACACTAGAAATGAAAACAGGGCTTTGGAAGGTCAGGAGAGCAGATTCTAAGAAAGCATCCTGCAAGGAGACATTTATAATCCCAGTCTCTAAACCAACAGGAAGACGGAGTGAAGAGGTAACAACTAAGTTCAGCTGTCACTGGAATAGTTTCCCTCCTGCCTGTGTGCCCTTTCCTTGTCCCTTTGCCAAGTATAGCTGGCATAAGTAAAGAGCACCAGCTGATCCAATGCATTATGCTTTTTTGGTCACTTTTCATCTCTATTCAACGCCACACACTGATGTTTTAAGACAGATGAGACCAAAGACTAAATAAGATAACATTTGAAGAGTTACAGAAAAAAAGTTCCGTCCAAGAAAAATAAATTCTAGCAGAAAGGTACTTGAAATTTGTGTTTTGCTCAATAATTGAAAAACTTTAATGTTTTCGAGGAGGCATGTGGCTTGTAAAATTAAACTGCTTTTTTAACAGCGTACAGCAATCACTGTAGCAATCATGAAGAGTGCCAGATAACCTATGAAGTGTTTCTGGGAACATGGGCCAATTCAGAGCAGGTCAAAAAATGAAGATGCTTAAATCTAAAAGCACTCTTACTTATTTGCTAACCTGCCTTACTCCAGAGATTGAAGGCAGCTAACAAATAGCAAAAAGCAACCATAAACCATGGATCGTCCACATCCATATAAACTCAACCAGATAGCCAAGAAAAAGCCATTCCAATATACAGTACCACCAAAGTCTTCTAAGAGGATAGTCTTGCAAGCCTTCTTTGGAAAATTGGCAATAAAAACACTCTCTGGACCACTTTCAGAATGCTTTTACAAATAATTGCTTCTGTAATTGAAAAAAAGGCCTAGCCTGAGTACTGTGCAAAAAGGTCCAATGAGTTGGTGTCTAGAGGAGCCCACTCCACAAAAAGGTTCATACCAGGAGAGAGGGCCCTGGCCATGAAAGGCTTTCAGGGTAAGAATCAATACCTTAAAACAAAGCCAGAGAGAAACAGGCAGTCAATGCAGCCATTTCAAAATATAGTTCACGTGTTCAAACTCCCAGTTAACAAAGGGGCCGTAACACCTCTAAAACAGTTTATATAATCTGCCAAAGATGAACTTGTAACATCTTTCATACAACCTGAATAACACACCATCAGCCCACTTCCAATGTACTATGGATCTGGGTTTTACTATGTGAAATGGCAAAATCCACTTGCAAACTATCACTGATGTACACTGAAAATGGATTCGAAAGTGCATTACTCATCATGTGTGAAGGCACCCTTATTGGTAGATCAGACTTTCCAGATTAGTCTTTCCATTCAGCATTACCTTTATCTCATCTGCATTTATTTTCTACTTGTTTCCCCTCACTACTTGTCCACAGCTTACATCAAGAAACATAGAGCTCAGTGTGATTCACACTCCGATAACAGCCAATCCCTAAGCTACGATCTTCCTCAAAAGCTTCACACAAATATTGAAGAGCATCCGTGAAAAACCCAGCCCTTGAGGGACCCTACAGGAGATATTCCATACCATTAACTGAGACTCAGCTTCTTCAGTAGAAACTATGCATTGTATAGGTTTAAAAATGAATGAAATTACCGAAGAATTGCTCGCCTAATTCTAAATCTACTGCAATGTACCATTATTTATGAAGCTGGAGGCCACTGACAGATTTACAAGGCACAGTAAAGGAAAACTGCCCCAGCCATCTTTAAACTAAGACACGCAGCAAAACTACTAAGGTTGTTTCAGTCCCATATCTAGGTCAGCTTAAAATGGTCAAGAGCAGAAAGTCATCCACGTAAACCAGAGGTGCTCTGATACAATATTATCTCTCTCTTTTTCCAAGAAGCCATGTTAGAAACCAGCCTATAATTGGCCAAAAGTTATTTTTTTCTCATCCAAGTGGATTTTAAAAGGTTTGATCGCTGCCTCCTTTAAAGGCTGTGGGAGTACTCTCTCAACCAAAGAAATCTGAAGGATCAGGACTGGAGACACACTCATCTTCTCTTGGCATGATTTAATTAACTAGAAGGGGCAGGAACTCAATTTGCAGAAAGATGCGCCCAGCAGTCTGTCTATCTCAGTCAAAGAATTCAACCTGGAACTCTCACAGATTCTTATGCTTTTGCCTTCCCCCAACAACTAAATTGTATTGAGGTCTCAGTTCAGCACACTGAGCTGACCAGGCATGAAGTGGCCTGTTTCAAAATAAATCAGAATGTTTTGCTGGGGGGGGGGTTATTCCCATCAAAGCGATTTTGGTGATCCCAGGATGAGTATCTGTTCGAAACTGCCTTCCTTTTGTCCTCTGGCTGCTTCTGGCCTGCCCATAAAGTGTGTGGGGAAGAGAACACAAACAGGATTACAGCGAAGCCTGGCCTGGTAACAGCACTGCCTTCTCTCTGTAGGAACTGTCCTTTCAGCACTAACTCTCTGATAAGCCTGCCCAAAAAGCCAAGACACATAAGGGAGATGTTTCTAAGGAGCCCAACTCCAGGAAACTCAGATATTAAGAATTTTGAAAGCTTTATTAGCTACACATATAAAAAAAAATATTTGGGGACAACTTATAAATAGTTGGCCAGCTTGGTGTAGTGGTTAGGAGTGCGGACTTCTAATCTGGCATGCTGGGTTGGATTCTGCACTCCCCCACATGCAGCCAGCTGGGTGACCTTGGGCTCACCACAGCACTGATAAAGCTGTTCTGACCGGGCAGTGATATCAGGGCTCTCTCAGCCTCACCCACCTCACAGCGTGTCTGTTGTGGGGAGAGGAAAGGGAAGGCGACTGTAAGCTGCTTTGAGCCTCCTTCGAGTAGAGAAAAGCAGCATATAAGAACCAACTCTTCTTCTTTTTATTCTTCAGTTATAATTAAAGGAAATTACTAGCAAAATGGGGAAGGGAATGGCAAATCACCCTGTATTGAGTCTGCCAAGAAAACACTAGAGGGCGTCATCCCAAGGGTCAGATATGACTCGGTGCTTGCACAGGAGATACCTTTACTAGCTAAATATCATAAAATACAATATTTACTTAAACCTTTGTCTTTCTAGGGATGGGTTCCAGGACAGAATTATTATAAACTAGATACCTAACACCTCCCATACATTCCCTGACACACAGCTGAGGACCTCCAACTCAAAAATCTTGCAGTGCAGCTCCATTCCATAAACCTTCCCCATAATTCTAGTGTTCCCTTTCTGGGCCAATCAAACAATTGGTCCAACATTTTCTTCCATGGTGAATTTTGACTGATCAGTTCAAATGAAGGAGTTCTGCATGCTGCACCAAAAGCCAAGGAATGAGAGGGCCAGGAATACTTTTCTTGGGGCAACTGACAGCTTGGCCCAAATGGATTCTGCAGTTTCCTAGAGCAAATATCTCCATAAACAATGTAGGCCTTCTTCCTGGAATTCAGCCAAATAAGTCTGAGATCTCCCAGACAGATTGTTTCCCTTTACACAACTGTAATAATCTACAGTTTTTACCAGTGGATGCTTCTGACACCCAGCCCTAGGATCTACCCTTAAACTGGCTTCTAGCTGGGTATGGATAAGAAAAATAAGCAGCAAAACATCTAACAAATCTTTAAAGCTCATTCCCAAATTCAACTCCTCAAATGGCCTGGATCTTCAAGTCTACAGATCACAAACCACCTTAAAGAGCTGAGCTAGATGGGATTCAGACAATATTATAATGACAAAAATAGGGAAAAGATTTTTTGTTGCCATTTCTACCAGTTCAGAGGTCACTAAATGGAATCTATGGTATGTTTTGTTTGATTCAGCACAAATCTATTATGAATCTCCCTTTCTGGTCCTCGAACTCTTCTGTAATCCATGGACCAGGGGATGGGAAGAACATGTCAGGAGGAAACCCTGCCTATGGCTCCAACTTCCACACTTGTAAGAAGAGCTTTAGCAGAATTGCAAATGAGTCTCTTAAAATGACTGATAGATCTGCACACTATGTCTCCCAGTTCTGTGTATCACCCAAGTGCTTGAACGTTCTCCAAATGCTGGAGGCAACACATAACAGCCTACCAGCAATCTCTGTTAAATGCAGCAACCAGCATGTTCTGTCAGAGCCTACATCCACACATAAGGGACACAGCCCTCTACGATGATGAAGAAAACAGTGCACTAAGAAAAGTGTCCCAACCCAGACATCTCAACCAAACACCAAATACCAAGCTGGTGATCATCCCATTTTCAATTTGGGAGATGTCTCTTTCCAGAGAGATTCACCTGTCCCTTTCTGTTGCTAACTTTCTCCAGTTTTTGTTTAATTAGACATTCCTTAAGAAATCCCTCTTTCCTGACCTATGATTTAATTGTTGCTTTTATGTATGTGTACTTCATTGGGTTGTACATGGTTTTAATCTGTGGTTTTGGTTCCTTTTATGGTTTTTAAGATTTATTTTGCTACCTGGTGGCCCTGATTAAGGCAGAAATTTCTGCATAAATGGTGCATAAATTTCCTAAATGAATAATAAAGTCAAACCTCTCTCCTTATTGGTAACTCAAACCACCTAGAACTAGGCAACGGGACCCAAAACTAAGGACAACAAAATTCAAAACACAGAAGCAAGCAAGGTATAAAAGTACATCACAATCCTTTATCAACATACAGATGAACTTTTAACAGATACTCTGTTTTCTGTTTTGACATGTACAAAATCAGGACAATGGGTATAGCAAATCAACAAAAGGAACTCTGAAGATGGGGAGAAAGAGGACTTACAAATGCCATGACCTGTCAGGAAACACAACAGCAAATTCCAATATTGCAGTTTTATTAATTCTGCTCAAAATTCCTGGTGACCATAAGGAAATCTACCACCATTTTCATCTACACTGTGTACTTCATGCAGGAATTTAAAAAATTAATAGATTTATCTCATTTACATCACAGATCACCATGTATTCATTGATATTGGCATTTTGTTAATACTACCAAATAGGCTGCCTAAGGAGGTGGTGAGCTCCCCCTCACTGGCAATCTTCAAGCAAAGGTTGGATACACACTTTTCTTGGATGCTTTAGGATGCTTAGGGCTGATCCTGCGTTGAGCAGGGGGTTGGACTAGATGGCCTGTATGGCCCATTCCAACTCTATGATTCTATGATTCTACCGTATATAACTTTTTTTCGCCAAGCAATTTTCTTCAACTTCACTAAATCCAACTGCACAGTAAAACACCCATGATTATAAAAGCTATAATAATGTGTGGCCATTAGCAACCTGGTTGCATGAGAACATTGTAAAACCAAAGAAAAAATACGCTTAAATGAATACATTAAAAGTGTATCATTGTCAAAATTTTCAGGGATGGGAAGCATGAAATAAATGGAATGTTATTGTAACAAAATGTATTCCCGGAAAGCAGATGAAGAAAAGGAAAATATTAATCAGGGGGAAATGTGAAATTACAAGTTCTTGATTTTTATATGAACAGTCCTTCCAAAATCTCCAAGGTGTCATGAACCCCGATTCGTGCCCCCTTGATTGCCTTACATTCCAGCATTCCTGATTCCCCCATGATGCCCCCTGAACCTAATGTCATAAACCTCGATTCATGCCCCCGGATGGCCTGGCATTCCGGCATTCCTGATGTCCTTTGAACCCAGGATGCAAAGTATTTCACATGCCCACTGAACCTGTCACCATAAAGCCTTCATGCCTCTCCTGTTTCCTATCTAGTATTCAGCCTCCCTTGGTCTCCCCCCTGATGTTCTCAGCAGGGCGCTCTTAACTCTTCCACCCTAAAACGTCCTTGTAGAATAGAGACGCAACAGAGTTGTTACACTCAAGATCAAAGGGGGGGGTCATCTGGCTTAGCCTGAGAATCTTCGCACACTTTCCTGATCCTGGCTCTCCTGCCATAATTCCATTCCCCCCCTCCCTCATTGGGTGGATCCTATATATGCAACCAATGTACCTGTGCTAATTGTATCTGCCAAGAAGTTTGCTCTATGCTTCTTGTCTGCTTTGTATTATGTATTGCCTATTCAATAAAGCTTTTCTTTGGATTTCACCTGGAAATCTCGGATGCTTGCTTTGAGAGGACTTTACTAGTTGAACTCTGTCTAGTTCATGACAAAGGCCTGTTTTGGGCTTTGTGATATGGCATAAACTGAAAGAACAAAAATCACTATATCCTACCTTTAGTAAGGGACATTTATTTAACTTCAGGATCCTTCCCCTAGCTTAAATAGCTCTGGAGGAAGCCTTCAAACCATGCTGAATAAAATGGGAGGCTACATGCCGGTAATGAGAAACCAAGTTTGCCATAATGGCTTAAATCATGTAGTAAGTGACTCCTTTCACCTTTTTATACTTAAACTATGCAAACCTGCTTTACTGTAGATCTCTTGTGCTGTAAATCAGTGAAGACAACTATAAAAACTTGCAATCGATTATATTTTAACATCGCAGAACAGATAAATATACATAGCCATAAAACATCTTTTGAATGTCAAGCTCTGTTGGGCTGAAACATGGTTCCAAAATTACTTAGCATGGCAATGCAATTCCAGAAGAGCTGCAGAAGCAAAAGTGTGCCTTCCTGAAATAGCTTATCAACATAAATTTCAGGCACTGTTCTTAGAAGGACACATATTGACCTTAATTAAGGAACTTAAATGTAGGATACCTCTATCCTGCTTAATCATTTTTAACATAACGTATTAAAATGCTGCTATATAACATTCCCAAGTCCTATTCAGAGGTAGCCTGAATAGCTATTAAAGTTTCCAACTGGCCAGGTGAAAAAAAAGTCCCTTAAGAGAAATTGAATATACTGACCAACAGAAGAGAGCAATCTTAATGAATGTACTGGAACATCTAAATAAGCATACACAGTGTTGCAGCCCTAGTCACAATGTCCCTGTTAACTAGTTTTACAGGAAATCATTTAGTATCTAAATATAATCATATGAATTTGAGATTTATCGAATAAATTTTGTAGAGCTTTTAAAAATTAGCTCATATAGTACCAAGTAGTCAATTTGAATGCACATTGCTGCAGCTGTAGTTTTCTTTTTGAAATTACAGTATCCACTAATCTGCTATGATAAAATTACCTTTACCAACCAACACTGGAACTTGGATGCCAGAAAAATATTATGAATGTAGAAAGCATAGCCAGTTTAACAACATAGCACGTACTACAGGCACCATGTTTTCAGGGGCCCTGCATGGTGCCTCTCCTGCCAGGGTCATTTAGTTCACTTTGCTAAAGGTGAGGAAGATAAAAGAATCCAGCCGAGCTGCAGCCCTCTACAAACTAATTTCTACGGTAGCTGATAGGGGCCAATACAGGGATTCTTGGCTTCCTTGTAGCTGTGCATGTGAGATTTCAGATTGGCTCCAGCCTCACTCTCCAATGCAAATCTTTGCCTCCCCAGGCTCCTGCCTGCTTGAAGACAGCACAGCATGCACACACAGAGATTTATGATTTGCACTGTCCTGGGGAACAATAGCAAAAGTCAAAAGTTGGCCACCACATGCCAAATGCCTTCATTGCTGCTAGAAGGCTCAGTTTTGAAGAAGAAAAAGAAGAAGAGTTGGTTCTTATATGCCGCTTTTCCCTACCCGAAGGAGGCTCAAAGCGGCTTACAGTCGCCTTCCCATTCCTCTCCCCACAACAGACACCCTGTGAGGTGGGTGAGGCTGAGAGAGCCCTGATATCACTGCCCAGTCAGAACAGCTTTATCAGTGCCGTAGCGAGCCCAAGGTCACCCAGCTGGTTGCATGTGGGGGAGCGCAGAATCGAACCCGGCATGCCAGATTAGAAGTCTGCACTCCTAACCACTACACCAAACTGTCTTGGGAAGCAAGCATTCCACATGTCTTCTTGTGAGCGAGCATCTTCTTTTAGGTGCTACTAACTCATCTTGCTTCCTTCAGTGCTCTGCACTCTATTCCAGCAGTATGTAATGGCTACATTGCATCTAGGGAGTAAGGAACTGAACAAAAATAGGATGCTCAAGTGCTCAGGGTTGGGGAGGCAATACAATGCCCCCCCCCCAAGGCAACTGTTTGGAGGATCACTGTTTGTGTTGGAGGAGTTCCTTCAAGGGTGTTTTTGTCCATTTTTTCCCATCAAAATCAAAGAATTTTATTCAAGGTAGAAGCTTTTGTGTCCATGCACACTATCAAAAACAAAATAAAATGATTTATTTTGAAATTTGCCATTGAAGGGCATTTCTCTCAAAGCCAAATATCTAAAGCCCTTTTAAGCACAAGAGAGGGATTTTGGAATGAAGCTACATCCTTCCACTTTGTTGGTCTTAAAGGTGTGACTGGACTCAATGTTTCTTTGATCCGGCTTGTTCTGCCACATGGTTCTGTGTTGAAAGTTGCAGTGTGATCCTACACATGTTCAGTGGTGCCTATGATCAAGTAAGTGTGGGTACAGTTGCAGGTCTTAAAGACATAAGTGGATTGACCTTACAAAAGCTTAAACCAGGGGTAGTCAAACTGCGGCCCTCCAGATGTCCATGGACTACAACTCCCAGGAGCCCCCTGCCAGCGTTCGCTGGCAGGGGGCTCCTGGGAATTGTAGTCCATGGACATCTGGAGGGCCACAGTTTGACTACCCCTGGCTTAAACAATGATTGCACACAGAGCTGGATGGCGGACCTCTGCTCATAAAGTCATCATGTCAGAAATGACTTGATGGAATATAACAGCAGCAACTTATAAAGGCCCCATTCTGTCTTTAGTGCTACGGCCCCCACAAATCCTTAAACCAGGCCTGGTAGAAAGAGAAGAAAAATGACACTTGTGTTACATTCTGAAATAAAATGTATTTAAAATCTTAATTTTCCAAAGTGCAGATAACCTTATTAGCTCAGAGGGGATTGTACTTTCATGAATATATAAAATAGCTACTGTTATACTATTCAATTAATTTATCTGCTTTTTTTTCCTACTGCATATTCATCACACACACACAAACTGTCCCTATAACTATAAACAGCCAAAACAATTACACAAAGATGGGAAAGAATGAATTCAGTCACTTCATATTAAATTCATATAGTACAACTCATCGTAATAAATACCCACGCCGAAGATTAGCAGCTAACAATCTGCAGTCACTGTTTGGATATTTAGGCAGTTTTGAGTATCAATACAACTAAAAGCAAAAACTTTAATCAGACAGACTGGAATTCCATGAGGGTAGAGGACGGATTTTCATACTACAGCTTCCTCACCTTTAGCAAGGTAAGCTAAATCAGGGGTCGTCAACCCCCGGTCTGCGGGCCGGTACCAGGCCGCGAAGGCCTCAGTACCAGGCCGCCAGCCTGCCTCACCCCCCCTGCAGCAAGAAGCTCGCCAGGCCCCATGCGAAACTCGCCAGGCCCCAAGCGAAGCAGCTGCCAAAGCAGCCACTTCGCTCGCGGCCCGGCTAGCTTCTGGCTATGAGAGGGGGGGGGGGGAAGAGGCAGGTGCAGCCTCCGGCACGCCAGCAGACACAAGCGCGCATATGTGGAGCTGCTGCACATGTGTGTTAGTGCCCCCTGCTGGTGAAAATGTGAGTGTGCGGCGCCCGGGCCAGCAGCTCTCCCCCACCCCCGGAGGCGGTCCTCAACCGGAAAAAGGCTGGGGTCTGCTAAGCTAAATGACCCTGGCAGAAGAGGCACCATGCAGGGCCCCTGAAAACGTGCTGCCTGTAGTACATGCTATGTTGTTAAACTGGCTATGCTTTCTACATTTGTAATATTTTGCTGGCATCCACATCAATATTGTATTGCCACAGAGTAATTTGCTAAATTAAACAACAGGTTTGTTTTTCCTGTCATCTTAGAAAATGTTCATTACTTACTAGGAAATATTAAAAAAGCCACACAAAAATATGAAATCTGTAACAGATTTTTAACACCAGCAGATAAAATGCTGATACAAGGCTCAAACCCAATAATCTATGAGTGCAATGGCACCCAACGATGCCCTGTATGTCCTGTACGCTCTACACACTTTTGAACATATTCACAACCTTGTAGCCAAAACTCTAACCAGAATCAATTATCCCAATGCCTCAAAAATCCAAGGATTTAACTGCAGACTCTTCCTTTTACCCTATTTTTCCGAAGTACCTCAACTCATAAAAGTAAATAAAAATACTTTACTATTGATATTCTAAGGGAAAAAATTTCTACAAGCAGCATTTTACTTTTAGTAAACAGAGAGAGATTAAACGCAAAAGTATTCCAGTACCCCAAACCTCCTAATTCACCAATCAAACCAAAGTTTTCTGACAAAACCGGAATGGCTGAGGTGTTCTCCCATTGCTGAGCAGCAAAATTTTACTTTTGCAAAACAGAAGTTGTATCCAGCAATGGAAGAATTTTAGACACAGAAAAGGTTTTCTGGGACCTCCAGTTAGCTGACAATGAGAAACTCTACACTTACTGTTGGGCATCTGTAGCTTCCTCTGCCTCTGAATTCATTTGAAACCACAACATCCGTAAATTATGACCTGGGATAACAGGATTGATAGTTGCCAATTAATAAAACATCACCAAGAGCCTCCCCTGTCTTATGTACAGCAAGCCTACCAGTAACCCCTCCCAGCTGTGTTGCCTGAGACCGTTTATGCACTGGAGGTTTCATGCTCGGTTGCAGGCTGGAGTTTTAGTTGTGGCAGGTTGCCCCACCTCTTCCTGCATCCACACAAGGGAGCATTTGGTCTGGTGCACCTCATCCACCCCCAATCTGTGCTCCTGCACGGGAGTTGGGGCAGTGAAGTTCCCAGTGCGTAAACGGTCTGAAAATGGCAAAACCTGTGTTTCTGTCTTTAACTCATTACCAAGGCAGCTCCCAACTGTGAGCTTCAGGTACAGATGTCGCAAATGTTGAGTAGTACTGTGCACCTTCCTCCTGTGTGTTGTAATGTTCTCATTGCACACATCCCCAACTCAAAGCCCTTTTTTGTGCCCTGTAGTGATAGATTGGGATAGCATCAGCAAGGAAACCAGCAAAAGGATCTCCTCCTTTTACCTTTTTCAGAAATGCCCATTCAGATCACCTCTGATTGGCTCACTGGTCTGAACACTTACCAGACAGCACCAGCTTGACCAAGTACTAACTGCCCAAATAGCGTCCCGGCCCTGACACATGACTGGAAAACACTCCTTGAAAAAGTATTAAAATTAATAAAATTTACCTCCTTAGGGAAAATTAGTGAAATACACAGCATCAAAAATCTGAAGGCCTTTTCTTTCATTTTTCTTTCCACTAGAAAAAAATGGAAAATTTGGGGAAGCACTGAAAAATACCTATGAAATATTTTAATGCTAAGATACACAACGTATTGCAGTTCCCGGATTTCTCTCACTTCATCTTTGAGTATATTTGAAGTTTTGCTTGTAAAATACAAAGACATTTATATTGTTTAATCCCATAAATATATCGATCTATAACTTTATATGTTAAGCCATAAATTATGTATTGAATGTTGTTAAACAACAAAATAGGTTTAGGTTTGTTAGGAAAGTTAGCACTAAATATATTTCAGACCCCCCCCCCAAAAAAACTCTATTATTTTCCAGAAAAACAAGAGTTTCTATCTTTATATAGCTTTGAAAATTCTGAAAATTTTACATCTCTACCTCAGATACAGTGATTAATTCATGGCATACCTGTCATATGTGCTTGGCAAATTATAACCTTGTAAGAGGCAGTGCATCCTCTGACACACTAAAATAAGAAAAACTAAACTAACATTAATATGGAAAGATCTAAACCAGATGCTATAGAAGATGCAAAAGAAAACTACTGGAGTCAGCAATTAAGTAGTAGTATTAGTAGTAGTTTCTCTTCGGACTTGGTGTGGGGGACATCATATTAAAAACATATGAAGCAATATATAAATACATACAATAAATAATAAGTCACAGGGGGTACTAGTCTTATCAGCCCCAAATGATGTGCAGTTGGGGCTTTGAATGAGAGGTCAGCTCCACGCAGCAACTATATGCCTGGTGGAACAGCTGTGTTTTACAAGCCCCATGGAACCATTAAAGGTCCCACAGGTTCTGAGCGCAATCTCCCAAACTTTGGGAGAGCAATCTACCAGGACAAAGCTAAGAAGGTCTTGGGGCCAGAGATTCTCATCAAATTTTGCTGAGTTGATCTTAATGCCTTTTAAGGGGTGTACAGGGAGACATCGTCCTTCATCAAACAGTTCTGGCCCATTTCTGGTTGAATATAAAACATGAAAGGAGGTATTCCAGTGATCCCAAATGTATCTTTCAAGAAAATAGATAAAGACAAAAATGCAAATTTTGGCCACTTTTCTCACAAAATCCATATTAGATTGTTGCTCCGATCAAGTGCAACCCATGATGTAGCAATCAGGATTCACAATGCTCTTTGGAAATAGAAAAATACTGAACAATTGGTTTCAGTGCAGTTTGTTTTCCTCCTATGCTTAAAGCTTACCCTTCCCATTCATTCTGTAACCTCAAACAGATGGGAAAATCTAACCTTAGCTTTTATACATTCCTGTTCTATAAGCCTATTTACATAGTTCTGAAAATAAAGCTAACATTTTAATCTTGTACGGCGAATTCCTATTGAGGTGAGAGACCTGTAAGGAAGCAAAAAGAGTAACAAACCCAATTCTAGAATTGATAAAAAAAACACAACTCAGTTCTAGAATTATATTCGTACCCAAGTTTAAATTCATCACAGTAGTAACAATATAATGCCTTACTTAAAGGATGTGTTTTAACATAATCAGAGTGGCGGATGCTGCTAAAGTATATAAATTAAAGAATGAACAGTACTCTCATATCAGAGTATAATCTAGATATGAGAGTACTGTTCATTCTTTAATTTATATAGTTTAGCAGCATCCACTACAGCTGCCACATGTTGTCAAAAGAAGGTTCCAAGAAGCATGATGGCAAAACAGAGGAATAAAATACGGGACTTCCAAATTTATTTAATTTGTATCCCACCCTTCACAAAGTCTCAGAGTGGCTAACAAACTAGGAGTTTGGAATTGTAAATTGGAATAATATTATAAAATCAGAGTAAAAATACACATACAAATCCTCCATGCAATTAACAATCGACAAATGTTGGGAGACTTGAGAAAACAAGGCACAAAGCTTAGTTTGGTGTGTTTTTTTTCTGCCCAAATTTAGCTTTTTTTGTTGTGCTTTAAAAAAAAAATCTTTGACCTAGGTGTTAGGGATTATACTGTTTACATAAGAGGATATAGCATCTGAAGCCTTTAACGTCTTGCAATTTTGCTCTTAGTCATGTAGTAGTTTAATGTATGATGGCTACAGTAAAATGGAATTATTTAAAAGCAGGATATACAGGCTGTCAAAAAAGGGGAGGGGGGAATCAGGTGTTATGTTCTCCTCAAGACTGCTCTATGCAATTGGCTAGACGCAGCAAAGATATTCTTGCTGAGAGTGCCATCAAGTGTTATTGTTAGGAAGGGTTCTCTCAAGGCTAATATTACTCTGACTCATCACAAAACTGACATTGTAACTGATTATCACTTAACTCCAAAACACGCTTCAGGGTTTGTTTAGATAGGCTTGATATTCATGTGCCAAATATTTAGGACAACCGTGTTTCAAGAACCTGAACTGTCATTAAGAGATCCTTAACTCTGTACTTAACGACAAGACTGTCTAAAGGCAGAGTAAAGTTGGAGCCCAGGGCCACTTGTCAGACCAACAAAATTTTATTCAAGGTATAAACTTATGTGAAAGCTTATAGCAGGGGTAGTCAAACTGTGGCCCTCCAGATGTCCATGGACTACAATTCCAGGGACTGGCAGGGACTCATGGGAATTGTAGTCCATGGACATCTGGAGGGCCGCAGTTTGACTACCCCTGGCTTATACCTTCAACAAAACTTGACTTCAACTGTTTCAGACCAACACAGGTGAATCTAAGGGCAGAGTAGTTCAACAGTGGATCTATTCATGGGGGGTGGGAGAGTTTGGTCCTTTAGGAATGGTCTATCAGAGGATTTCCTGCAATGTACAAGGAGTTCACAAGTGCCTTCAAACTCTTTCATTTTAATCATCAACCAATAATCAAGGACCTTCAAAATATACCTCTATTGAAAAACAACTTAGCATTAGCTCTAGCAATCATATTTTTGTATTTAAATTGTTTCTATCCCATTCAGGATCTCCAAGGCAGTGAATATTAAAACAAGACTTTAAAAAGTGTGTGTGCATATACACATACACACACACATACAAAATAGACACATAAAAACATGAACACATCAAAACATACAAAGGAAGGGCTAAGAGAGCTTAGTGAGGGAAAGCCAAAAATATTTTTGTCTTCACCTGTGAGGAGAACAAAACAATAGAGACAGACAGATCTCTCCAGGGAAGGGGTTCCAAAGTTTTGGCATGACGACCAAGGAGGTCTTTTCTCAGAACCTGAAGCAAGGACTCTGAAGATGACCAGGTTGGTCAGGAAGGCAGTCCTTCAAGTATGGTGGCTCCAGGCTGTGCTGGGCTTTAAAGTCCAACACCAGCATGTGTGCCTCTGAATAGTCTACAAGTCTTAGATCATATCGAAGTCTTGCACTTAGAACTGTCTCCATTTCACCATATTGCGTAAGCTTCAGATACCCGCTATATTTATGTGCTTCAGTACAGAACCCAATTTGTTTTGCTAGGCCATGATGATCAGAATACCATCGGTTCCAAAGATCTCTGGACAGGCTTAGTGGGGCTAAGTAGACCCTCTTCAAATGTCATGATTAATGATGCCTAGCACGGACCCTCAAATATGCACCATTTTGGGGAGGACAGGAGCAACCCTACTGTCAGCTCAGTGGAGGTTCCTTGAGAAGCAAGCCACCATTTCTCAGTGTATCATCAATGCACAAAGGGTATCTAGTTGGGGGCTTCTGCTATAGCACCCCAAGCCCATTATGGGACAGAGACAGTATAAAAAATCCAATAAACAACAACAACTACAACAACATCTTCTAGTTTCACATGCCCATATAGGGCTCTATAAGGAAAAAGCAGTGTGAGAATGTTTGTACGTATAAAATAAACAAGCATATGGACTAGAAACTTACATCCACAGTTAAGACACCTAAAGGTAAAGGTATCCCCTGTGCAAGCACTGGGTCATGTCTGACCCTTGGGGTGACGCCCTCTAGTGTTTTCATGGCAGACTCAATACAGGGTGGTTTGCCATTCCCTTCCCCAGTCATTACCTCTTTACCCCCCAACAAGCTGGGTACTAATTTTACCGACATCAGAAGGATGGAAGGCTGAATCAACCTTGAGCCGACTGCTGGGATCGAACTCCCAGCCTCACGGTCAGAGCTTCAGACAGAATGTCGGCTGCCTTAACACCCTGCGCCAACAAGAAGCTCATTTAAGACACCTGGAATGTCAAATTCTGAAAACTAACAATGTTACAATACTCAGGTCCAACAGGAATGTCTATGCATAGGACCAACAACAAAAAGCCTGCTTCTAGGCTATATAAACGTTAACCCCCTATGAAAACAGTGCCTACAAACATTAAGTATATCTGAACAGCTAGGCTTCATAAATAAAATAACTGCAGACCTGAAAATATCAAAGCATAAAGGTATATACTGACTTTAAGATGCAAATCCTACTTTTATCCAAGACCATCAGGAAGTATGCTCTTTTCAAGTCAAAGAATTCATCAGCATTTCTTGAGTGAATGTTACAAGCCTCTATCAAGCGGCGCTGTCAAACACTCCTGTTTAAACCATCCGTTTCAAATGCCTTTGCAACCAAATGTATAATGAATGTATTTCCAAACCTGTCGGCATGCATCCCCAAAATGTTATTTGCAGTGCCATAAAAGTCATTCAGAGCCTCTATTATAAATCTTTATTTCTTGTTTATAGCTCTGTCCATTAAGAAGTCACTCCTGTCTGAAACTCTGCATGCAACAGACTCAGTCAGAAATCAAATTTATTTCATAACAAGTTTCCAAAGTGCCTATAAAACTTCAGCCACAACCCTCAGAATTGGACAATGCAGCATGTGCTGCATTTAGCAGCATTATCGCAGACGGCTGAAAGGAATTATACTTCGATGAATGCAGAGCAAGGTGTCCACTGCTCTTTCTGACTCTGTCCTTTGTCAGGCAGCAAGACGGTCTACTATATGTAGGCAAGTAAATGTACAGGGGGGAAAAAAACCCTCTTTCAATGTGACAGAAAGCCACCAGTGGGTCAGTTTGAAGACTGTAGAGCAGGGGTAGTCAAACTGCGGCCCTCCAGATGTCCATGGACTACAATTCCCATGAGCCCCTGCCATCACTGGCAGGGTCTCATGGGAATTGTAGTCCATGGACATCTGGATGGTTGCAGTTTGACTACCCCTGCTGTAGAGAGTGGTGCACAAACACCCTGTCAGCAGATCCAGGGAAGTAATCCACCAGCGCATATTACAAAAACTCCAATTTGTGAGAGGAAAATGGACAGACAAATGTAAAGTAAACATCAGCAAACTTAGTTTGTCACATAAAGAATGCACTGTGAGGGCAAAACGGGATGACCTAAATTATAATAGCAATGTTTAATCTGTGACTATTTACTGAGAGCGAAAACAAATGGCATGAGGTATTACAGGATTTCCAAAAGGGGGGGACCTATTATTTGTGCTTGTTCTCAAACGAAGCACAAGAAGTTGAACAAGTTTGCCCCTAAGTAGCCCTTTCTTAAGGGGGGGGGGGGGAGTCATTGTCTTCCTTCTAATTGGACTGTATATCAGTCAGACACAACAAACTCTTCAGTTTACAACTAAAGTGATCTTCAAAGAAAGGTTTTAAAAAAACAAACAAACATTAAATCCCTAGCAAAAAGCATCTCTGACCCCTAGTGCTCACAGAAGTTACGAATAAAAAGGGAAAAGCCCAGTGAACCTGACCTTATAGATCAGTCTAAACAGAACAGCATTAGCATCCTTCATTTCTTGCGCTGTTCTAAACGTCAAGATTAAGAAATTAAATTCCATACTGCAAGAGGCAATGCAACACCAAGTAATCACACATGTAACACAACTGCCTTACAAGAAGTTTAATATTTTAAAAAAACAAAACCAAAACACTGAACTATGCAGATGCTGCAAGTTATCAGCTCTAGTCTATAATAACAATCTAATAAAAACAGAGTCCAGTAGCACCTTGAAGACCAGCAAAGATTTATTCAGGGTGTGAGCTTTCGAGTGCAAGAGCTTTCGAGTCTTCATTATTCAGGCGTCAGAACAGACCCCTCTTCCCGCAGCAGGATATTAAGCTTAATGGGAGTATTGCAAGCCCAGATGAAGTTCACATGCAGATGCCAACCATCTCTTTCCCTGCCACATGAAATCCAACACAATCTGCCCTGCTCGACTCCCCCTTCACCCTTTTTGGCTTCACATACCCTACCAACTTCACCAGTTCCTTACCACAGCTAAGCACGAGACACCTGATTCAGCATACATCCTCTCACTCTCCAAAGGTGCACCTCCTCTGCTTTATTTCCCCAGCTTTTCAAGGGCTATGCATTTATGCCGAGAACATGAAACAGGCGTGAAAAGGAGGCAGGTGCATGGAAAGTGGTCTTAGGTACAGCCTTACAGAACACACACAAACACACACACACCCCATCACCACCGCTGTCAGGGATTTGTGGACTTCACTTCTCAGCAAATCCCAAAGAAGAAAGGCAGCGTTTAAAATCCAAAAAACGACGGGCAACCAGATCTTCTGCATTATATAGGGGCAAGAAAACTTACATAGATGGCACTGCCCCCCGCCCCCCGGGGGTTCTTCCTGAGCAATTATCCCGGGGATGAGAAGGCAAACCGCCTCCCAGCTCGGCTGTCCCCATCCACACTCACCCCCCTGTGCGCACATCCCGGACAGACATTGCTCTTTGCGACCAGCCCCCGCGCTCAGCTCCCAAAGTTTGCCCCAAATCAACACGACCGAACGGGCTCCCACCCAGACGCCGTCGCCGCCCAATCCCCACCCCGAGGGGCTGGTGAATCAAGCCCCTCTCCTTCCCCCCGCCCCCGCAGGCACTTTCGCCCCGAAAGTTTCCTTCGTCGTCCCCCCCACCCTCCCCTGAGGCCGCGCTCCCCTGGACGCCTCTGCCCGCCACCCACCTGGCATCCAGGCGGGCGCGCGCGTAGGTCTGCCCGGGTGCGGCGACGGGGCGGTTCGGCTTGTTCCCCCCTCTTCTCAAAGAGCAGCCTCGAGCCTATAATCCTGCGGCTTCTCCTGCAGCGCCCGACGCCTCTTCTGGAGCCGACAGCGCTGCGCTCGCAGACAGCCGAGCTGCGAAGGAGGGGGAGGGAGGGAGGCGGGAGGACAGAGGCGGAGTCAAGGGAGACCCGAGCGGGCTCGTCAAAGGCGAGGGCGCTCTAGCGGCGCCGGCGCCTTCCCGCCTTTTTAGCGGCGCCCCTCGGCGCATGCCCCCCGCCCCCGCCAGCCTTGCAAGGCAGCCTGCAGCCCTGGGGGGAAGCCGGCGCTGGGGAGGCGCTCTAGGGAGGCTGCGGGCGGGTCGGTTCGGGACGAGGAGCTCCAGGCAGGATTGAGTTTGAGCTCGTTATGTGGGAGACTCTATAAAGGCAACGTAGCGGGAGCAGTCTCCCCCCCCCCCCAAAAGGAAGGTTAAAATGGTTAATGACGGTAAGTTACCCGGAAAATTCAAGCCTATTATGCAGTTGGATGACTTCGGGCTGCGAGGTTTTATGGGGAGTTGAGTGGCTGTCAGAAATAAAGGGTTTGAGTGTGGAAATGGGCAGTTGGATTGATTGTTTGATTGATTTTTTTTATGCTGCCATTCCAGCAAGCCAACTCAAGGCGGTGTACAGCACTATAGTGACATGTATAATGTATTAAAACAGCAATGAAGAATTAAAATGGTAAGATTTTAAAATCCAGTTAAACTGGATTAAATGGCAACCAAGGCAGAGTATGCACTTGTTTATTCCATTGTCAATCCTGTTAAATTCAGATTGATTTGAACTCGGGTCTTCTTCTCCTCCTCCCCCCCCCCCATTGAAACAGAAAAGTGTTCTACACTTGGTTAGGGTAGTGCAGAAGGGGGGGCAAGCACAGCCTCTTTTTTTATTTTCTTGAAGGGTGGGGGAGAGGATCGAAGAAGGCAGAGGAGGGAGAAAAAAAATTCAAGACCGACAGAAGTTGAAAGAAATTAGGGGCTTCTCCTTTAAGGCCAGCTTGTTACATGAGTAGCTTTGGCCAATCAGGGGTTCTGTACCATGGAGCAAAGCCCAGATTCAAAACAGCCTGCTTTCTCTCAATCCAATTCTTAAAATATTGAGGGGTAAAAGCACTCTAAGACATCACATAATAAAGGTAGGGTTGTTCTGGATCAATCCTATTTGTTGCAGAAGGAAAATTTAAATCGCCCCAAATCCAAACAGAACTCACATTCTGTGTAGATGACAGGGACTGAATCAACTTGGGATTGGATAAAAGCTCTGTGCAGTTTATGCCCTAGATGAGCATCAGCATCAACACCCCTCATTGAATAGTGTTCAATCTTCCTGGGCCAATAGGTGTTCATCATGGCACTGTCATGGATGCCATCTTTTGGTATAGAAGTAAGTGACCTCCCCAGGCATTTTCGGCTGATCTGAAGGGACTGTTATAAAAGAGAACATTCTGATGGGCAAGGGGGTTGTTTTAGACTAGGTACACTACAACCCTGGAATGTACACAACACTCTATGTACACCACAAACCAGGAGCTGGGGGTGAACTTTGTAGAAGCTTGAATTAGCTCATTCCACTCTATGTAGATAAACACTTAGGGTTGCTCACTTCTGTCATAGAACTTTCTGGAGATTTAGAAGTGGAGCCTGGGGGAGAACATGGTTTGGGGAGGGGAGACACCATAAGTAGAGTTACCACCTCTGGATTGGAAAATACCTGGAAGACTTTGGGGTAGAGCTGGGAGTGAGTAGGATTTGGGACAGGGTGGAACCTCAGTGGCATATAATGCTATGGTCCTCCCTCCAAAGCTGCCATTTTCTCCAGGGGAACTATTCTCAATTCTGGAAATGACCTGTCCCATATGGATACTGGCATCACTCCTATAATGTTGCAGAGTCCACCCTTGAAACTGCATATTTTCTCCAGGGAAATGTTTCTCTCATTTGGAGATCAGCTGTAATTCCAGGAGACCTCCAGACACCACTTGGAGGTTAACAAATTTACCTTAACATGACCCTAGGTATACTGATTCTGAATTAAGTAATCCATTGTGTTCAGCAGAGTTTGTTTGCCTTGGGTGCTCTCCTGCTCCACTTGTAAGCTAGGACGTGCTCTAAAGTCCAGCTCTGATGGCACACCGCTGAGCAAGTATTTGAGCCATATGTCTGTCCACTCTGTTTGGTTAGCGATTTTTTTTATTAGCAACTGGGAATTGGTATTGCCATAGGAAATGTTTCATGGCTGTGCAACAGAGGAGCTGTTTTGCATGCAGAAGTTCCCAAGTTTAATCTCCTGCATCTCTAGTCTCTAGGTAAAAATAATCTAAGAGGAGATGACAAAGACCTCCACTTGTGACCCTAATGAGCCGCTGCTAACACAAATAGGCGAGACTGACCTTGATGGACCAATTATTTGATTAAGTATAAGGGAACGTCATGTGTTGAAGAGTTCTGGAAAACTCAAAAGCATACATAGCACTGGATGTATGTATTGATGTAGCTTAACGCCCTAGGATTTTCTTGGCAAAAGTTTTACAAGTTAGGTTGCCAGGTCTTTCCTTAACCCCCCCCCCCCATGCTTTTGACCAGCATTGCCCGGGTGAGCATGGCTGTGTTAAGAAATAGATATAGAACTTGAACTGACCAGTACTGAGGATGAAGTTGAACAGGCTTTAAGTCAACTGCCCAACAAGTCCACAGACATTGATATCATACCTCTAGAACTGCTGAGATGTGTACCAATCAAGGTCATCACAGCTTTGTCCCAGAAAATCTGGGAGACTAAGAACTGGCTGGAGGAGTGGAAACGATCTGTATTTATCCCACTACTGAAAAAGGGTGACTCAAAAAACTGCTCAAATTACTGCACAATAGCCCTGATTTCTCATGCTAGTAAAATCTACTACTACAATACTACAATACTACAATACATAATACCAACCATTGAAAGGGAATTACCAGATGTTCAAGACGGCTTTCAAAAGAGGCATGGCACTAATGACCACTTTATATATTTGTTTGTTTGTTTGTTTATTTATTATATATGCCACCAGCCCATATGGCTCAAAATGTACAATTTATAATACATGAATAAAACATAAATATTTAAACCTTAAACCAGAATCAGAATCAGAAAATTAAAATCTCAAATCCAGCAAACCTGTGCTCAATTTTGGAAAAGGCACAGGAATATCAGAAGGATGTCTATCTGTTTTATTGATTATACGAAAGCTTTTGATTGTGTGGATCACAACAACTTATGGGAAGCCCTGCAAAATTTGGGGGTACCAAAGCATTTGATCATACTGATACAATTGCTCTACGCAAACCAAAGAGCCATTTTACACACACCATTTGGTGACATTGGCTGGTTGAAAATAAAGAAGGGAGAGCACCAAGGTTGTATTAGTTCCCCTTTCCTGTTTAACTTGTATGCTGAGATCATTATATGAGAGAGAGAGTAAACTCAAAGAATCAAACACTGGAATTAAGCTTGGAGGAAGGAATATAAATAATCGTTGATATAGTGATGGCACTACCCTCCTATCAGAAAGCCCTAGAACAGCTGATTACAAAATCAGTGAAGAAAGCAAGAAGTTTGGCCTTTTCTTAAACATTAAAAAGATAAAAATAATGACCTGCAAAAAGCAAACATATTACAATAACAGTTGATGGTGAAGAGATCAAATGCATTCAAGAATTCATCTTTCTTGGATCAAAAATTGATCAGAGTGGTAGTTGCAGTATGGAAATAAAACATTGAATTGCTTAGAGTTGCTCAGTAGTGATAAGCTCGAATTGAGCATGGAAAAGCAAGGACATAAGCCTGATTTCCAAATGTAGATTAGTTTGATCTATCATATTTCCAGTACCCACTTATGATTGTGAAAGGTGGACCATGAAGAAACTGGACAGGAGGAGAGTTGATTCATTTGAACTCTGGTGCTAGATAAGGCTTCTGCGGATTCCCCCGATGGCAAAAGTCATAAGGAAATATTAGAGCACATAAAGCCTGATATATCCCTGGAAGGCAAAATCACCAAACCGGCTGACTTACTTTAGCCATATCATGCGACCCAACTCATTTGAGAGACTAATTATGCCAGGACTGGTCAGTGGTAAAAGGAAACAAGGTCGACAAAGAACACGGTGGTTAGATACAATCAAAATGGATACTGGCCAGAGGATTATAAAACTGAAATAAGTGCTGCAAGATTGAAAAATGTGGCAACAGTTGATGCCTAGGATCACCAAGAGCCAGACACTATTGAATGGCTAACATCATTTAACACCCTATTTAGTACATGTTTACCTTGCTGTGCTTGTGAGAAGCTCAGAGCAATATACATGGTTAGCCTCATTTTAGCCACATGAAACTGAGCTCGGTAGGTAAACCCAAGACAGTGAGCCACCAAATTCCATAAAAATGTGGGAACTGGCCCCCAGATCGCCCAAATCTGCCAATCTAACCACTATGTCATGCTGGATCTTATTATTCAGTGCTCCTGTAAGTGGTTTTCATTTCCAGTGGGGGAGGGAGAGGGACTTGGAAAATGATGCCTCGTTGAAGCCAAGGGGGTTTTATGGGTTTTTTAATGAGGGGGTTATGTATGTAAACTGCCGTGAGTCTTTGGAAAGCAGGATACAAATCAAATAATAAATAATAATTTCTGAAAATGATGTTTAATTTCTGGAAATCTCCAGTGTCGGGGGGGGGGCTATTAAAATGATGCTTAATTTCTGGAAATGAGATTGGCTGCTAGAGTCCAGCCTGCTCAAATATATATGCTTTGACCCAGAAACATTTCCCCTAAGTCTCCAGAGGCTCAAATAGCTGTGGTTAACCAAGGAGTGAAGAGGAACCTGGAACTCCAGCTCCCCCCCCCCCCCACGTCACAACAATGGTAATTCTAGTATTTCCCACATTGTTAAACCTCAGTGCCCACTTTCTTCCCCCAGAATACTTGTCAGCCCATTTTATGCCAAAGGAAATTGTCTCAGCCTTTGCCCCCTTCATCTCCCCTCTTCACATCCTTGCAGGGTATACTAGAGATCACTTGCATTCCCAAAGATGCTGTGGCCAGTGGAAGAAAAGGTTTTCTCTTTATCTTCCGCAATCTCTCCAGACTGATGTGGGAGGAAGAATTTCAAAAGGTACGCAACCTGTCCTGCTCCTTCCTCTCACCTTTCAATAACATCCTCTTAGCCAGTTATTTATTGTCATTCACAGGCTGGGATGAGCTGCAGGGCATTTCTCTGCTCCTTGGCTTGCGTTTCAATTTGAAGATGCTGAGCTTTGCCATCCTTCCCTTTAGCACTGATTGCTCTCTGAGTGCTAGGTGAGGGAAGAAGAGGTGCTGCTTTAAATAAATAATCTTCCATTTCAGCAATCACACAACAGCTTGCCTGCTTGAAGAAGCCTTTGGCTTGGGCTAAAGCCAGGGAGTTGAAAAGAACCCATGCATCCTTTGCAGCATGTCGTTAGGGAAATCTGTGTGCAGTAGATTCACTACTGGCTTTGTTGCATATTTCTAAAAGGGACTCTTAGCTATGCAAGATTTGCCTGTCCAGTTATTAAAGCCATTCTCTTCTCCTTAATGGTTTCAGTCTCTATGGTCTCACAGATGCTGCATGAGACATCATAGTGGCTGGTTGGATGGTCTGTATACAGTGAAGCAGCGGAGTCAGCTCACAACCCAGCCTCTCATACCATGTGACTATTACAACACCAGTCTGTCCATTCAGGGCACTAGTGATGTGGAACTCTGTGAGGCTGAGATGCAAGCTGGGTACATAGGCAAGTATTCATACTTTACTGCATGCAGCTGAAATTCAATCCACAACCATTTAACCCACTACAAACTGACCCTTGGCTGGAACCAACAGCAAAGAGAGATCCCTATGAACAGAGCCATGCAAAATCTACTCCGAATTTTTTTTTTTTTGCTAATCTTATGGAAATTGCTTTTCCTACAAATTGCTACTGATGTTTCACCTGAGTAAATTTCTGCCAAATGCATGCTGAAATATTACTTCAGGCAACATTTAATGGTACCTTTACCTCTGATGTGTTTGTTTTGTAACTCTCCATTATTTTTGCAATGAAAACAGTTTGACTAAACAAGATTATCACCTTAGTAGCAACAAAGAGTTTCACCGCTTCATTGCAACTGTTTGCTGTGAAGCTGTGGTTTACGGCTAGATGTTCTTTTTAGACTGTGGACCAACATTAATTTAGAAAATTTCAAAATCACGTTCCCTGAAGTCATATTGACCTTCAAAATGACCTTGCAATGGCAATAACATGCACTCGGTTGAGAATAAATCTTATTTAATTCAGTGGAATTCAAGTAAACATACAAAGGATTTCAGTTATGTGCTTATGAATCTTAATGTCTTCCAATTTAAACTTTAAAATAATAAAAACACAATTTAATTGTTCTATCGTTTCACAAAGCGCCCATGAACCTTTATGCCACAGTGTTTTAATAGTTACAAAGGACCCAGGGTCATGTTTTCTGACACTCTGAAAGTAAATCCTCAAGTGTCCAATGGTAGCCCTTGCCATGTACTGAACAATATGTCAAAAAAGGAGAATTTTGGTTCTTTGGGTGCTAGAGCTCATGTTTGTCTCTTGCATGTAGTCCTTCAAGATGCTATCTCAAAGCAAACACCTTTTATATGTGTGATGAAAGCCTGACGTCATTTTTGATTTACGGCAACCTTACAAATTAGGTAGGGCCAATTTCCAGTCTCTTTAATTAATAGGCTTTTCCCTTGAATCCTCTGGATATTTATTTGGAGGCAGTTTAAAGGATATGGAGCAGAGGAATTTTTTTTTAAGAAGTGGGAGAGAAATTGGTCCTCCTGGGAATACAAAGTAAAAGTCAAACTGTATGGAAAATAAGGTGCTGCAACTACATTTTGCTTGCATGTTCTCAGGAAAGCTGATTAGTCTTGGGAGAGATTTAATGTAGCCATCCTAGCTTTGTTAGAATTTACCAGTGTAATAAATAAACCTCCTGCCTTAGCCAATGCAATAAACAGAGGTTACACACCAAGACAGAAAATATTTGTTCATGCAGTAAGAAAAAGAGTGGTTTCCTGGAGTCTCCTTCCACTTACTAGTTCTTAGATTCAGAGTAAGCTGAAAAGTTGAACACCACTCACAAATGTGTGTGTGTATGTGTGCGCGCACACACATTTTTCACACTTTGGGGATTAAGTAAAAGCTCCAACCAATTTCTGGGCTGCAAGCCCAGGAGAAAAAGTGCCAAGTTCATGAGTGTCTCTTTGGTGTGGGAGCTGAATGATTTTTTTATACAGTCTGGCTTCTTATGATCACAGAACAGCATTATAATAAATGCTATGGTAATTAAGGAGCACCAGAATATTCCATTATACCGAACTGCTTCTTAAGAGAGTTTGGTGTTTTAAGACACAGTATATACTCTTCTTCGTTTTTAATTTTCTATAATTCCACAAGGAAGCTGTCAATCTCTATTCGGAACCAACCAATGAGCAATCTAAAGAATAAATGTCTTGCATGTTGAACAGAAGCTTAGCGTGTAGAAATGGGCAGGTAAAGTTTTTCACAGCACAGGAGTAAATAACATCATCTGGTAAATAACATTTCCTCCAGTCTCTTTTAAGGGGACAAGATCTTTTCCCCCATGTGACTGTTTGAAGCCCTAAGGGTCATTCTGCACAGTGGCAGTTACGTCAGGCTACCGCCAGTGGAGTGCTGTGGGGCTTTATGCTCTGCAGTTTTATGTGTGTTCCTCCCTCCCAGGAAACACAGCAGCTGTGGATAGATTCCAATGTGTGGGGGGACATGGGTGGTGCTATTTTGTAGGAAGGAACACAGTCACCTTCTGGTAAAATTAAAATGCCCGAGTTCACACCGTGGCACGAAGCCGACCAGGCCTTTCTTTGCCCCCTCTGGGCCACAGCAGGACAGGCCCTGGAAGAACTGGCTCTTCCCTATCCAAATGTTGGCCCCCTCAGCGGACTAAGGGAACATGATTTCTCCTGCATTCCCTGAGAGTCCAATCCACGGCAGGCCCAGGTGTCATGTGGAAGCAGGGATTAGCATGCGGAATCGGCCTATGTGAGCTATTTCTAATTGCCACTTACTGTTAGTTTTTAACATTACTTCTTAGATCATGTTATATTTTGCAAATACACGATGGCATCCTCTGTGTTCACACAACAAACTGAAAACAAAATTCCAATGAAAATATTATATATTGATGTGGAGGAATCTGCAATGATTCTTGGGTGAAGGAAACATCACTGTCCCTTACTGACTTCCTCCCCATTCTTATCACATTGCCCCTGCTCCCCTCTGTTTTTTGGGCTCTTCCCTCCCCTATCCTTGATCTTCTTTGATCATTTTTCTTCTGTCTTCTCTGCCATTCCTGTCCTTGCACCCTCTCCCGAATTCTACCCCCTTAGCTCTTGGTGGGGGCAAGGCACCAGTTTGAAACAAGCACCAGAACCAACAATGACAGTCAAATGTTATGGATATTGTTTTGTTTGTAAACAATGTATACACATGGCAGACCATTTTTCACTAATGGTGTTACTCATGAAGAACACTTCAGATTTGTGGTAAGGTATATCTTAGACTTGAGTATTATTTTCCAGACACTTCTCCGAAAGAATACTGGTAAACATCCTGGTACAATATGCTGGCATTTACATATGCAGTTCCCATTACCATAGCCTTTTTTGTTGATCAAAGAAGACTGCTTCTTCCTTTTCCCCTAGTAGAAAAGCTGGCTGGATCCAACCTGCCGCGGCCACGCTGGATACCACGCGATACTGGATAGTATGTAGAATGAGGTGGGCGGGCATCGGGAGGCCACTATGGGCAGCTATGTCTATCCCAACTGAAGTGCACCCGGCATATAAGATGCCCCCCCCCCACTTGGAGGCATGTTTTTTCAGAGGGAAAAAGTAGTCTTATACGCCAGCAAATACAGTATATATATATTGCCACTGTGCCTGATGCCATCACTTATTTATTTGCATTTTTATAGTTTGCCTTTCTCATTGGGACTCAAGGCAGATTACACAGAATAAGTCAATACTATCAACAAGATAGGACTTTCAATAAACAATGAATTAGGATTTGGGTTGTAGTCTAAAAAGTCTAAAAAACAGAATTGAAGCAAAGCATAATTGTTGACATGATGTTGAAGTCTTCAGAAAGATGAATCTGGTTGTCTCCAGCCTTACATTTGAGACTGCCTATGTCAATTGAGGCAAGGTGTCCTTTGGAGAATCAGATGGCCAGTAAACAAGCAAAATACCTAATCCATTCTCAGTCCCTAATGTGAGGAGCATGCAGTCCATGCCTGTGATGGTTTGTACTGGAAGCTGAAGTATTCACAGGAAAAAATGACCACACCTCCACCCCAGCAAACAATGTTGTTGGTGGAGGACTGCATAATGAAGGGATGTTAGCTGGGATAGGCACACCACATTGTTTTCTTCCAGCCATGTTTCTATAATGCAAACCAGGCCAATTTCCTCATCCTGAAACACCTCATACAGTTGTGTCTTACTGATCCAGCATTACATAGTGTTAATGTATAGGTGGAGGAAATTGGGTCCCATGTCTGAAAACACATTACAGAGGTTAGATAGGCAGTAAGCTTCCTTACCACATATTGGACTTTTTTGATACATCCCACTCCTATATCTACAAGTTCCCAACTGCACATTGATCAGACATCTTGCTAAATTACACCAGTTTCTGAAGCCTGCACCAAATTCAGAGAAGTTTTTTGAGTTTACATTTGACCAGATAAGTCCAGGCTATCTCCCTCCTGCTTCCATGTCTACTGTTCATTCTTTTTTGCTCTTATATTCTTAAGATTCTTCCGGTTATCACTGGGGAGAGTCTGTATCTGCCATATAATACCTGCCTTTAAGAAACTTTCTGATGATTTCACCAGTACCGAAAAACCTTACATCATCAACATCTGGGAAGTCAGTAGCTATAAGCAAACAAAAAGTAGATCTTTTAGTTTAAAACCGCATTTAGTGTTTTGTAGTCATTTATTTATTTACTTACTTATTTGTAATGTGATCTCCCTGAAAGATTAAATTGGCATAATGTAACTTGGTAAGCAGATGTAGCTGTGTATTGGAAGTCAAATAGGAAAACAATCCACAAATCTGTGGATATTGAAACTTTGCTACGTACCTTGAAATTAGACAGCCCCTGAGCATCAAGACAGAACTATGAAACTTGATCAGCACAGCTATGATATAATCAGGTTTCAAGTTCAAGAAGTAATCTTGCCTTAATGTATCTACCCACTTTTGAAGGTGGCAGGAAACTGTCTGCAGATGGTTTCCTGGGATCTGCAGATTTCCAGACAATGACTTCAGAGAGGTCCTAGAACAACAAGAAAGTAACTTTCAGGTCCTTGGAGGAAAACCTGAAGATCAATATGACCAAATAAAATACTAGCATCTCTAGAGTTGTAGAGAACTATTGAGAGAGGCTAAGCAAATGGGGTATTGTTACCCAGGGGGAAGTACACATGTATGACCATTTCCATATGAACCCCAACTCTGGGTCTTTCTGGGGGTTGAGACTGTATATTGGACTAATGTGATATTTTCCTTAAAAAGAATGAAGCCATTGTTAACTTTTATTAACCACAAGTGGATAAATTGAAGACAAGACAGAAAGGACATTTAAAAGGCAGTTGGCAATCAACATGTGACATGTCAAAATAAAATATCTACTTTTGAAAGTCTTAATTCAACATTTAATTAAATCTTTGACAATTAAAATGCCCAGCTATGTTTTACTCATGGCCAGTCCATGAAAGCATTACATGAACGTATTGCCTCTGAAGAACACAAGAGAATGATGCCTGAGAGAGGAAAAGAACATGAAATATAACACAAGAACCCTTTTGTAATGTTATTTTATAATTAATAATGCTGATATATTTTTTAATATTGATTGCATTTCTATATTTAGTAACTCACCCTGAGTCCTTGGGGACGAGTGGCCTAAAGCAGTGGTCCCCAACCCCCGGTCTGGGTACTGTGATCGGTCTGTGGATCAGTCGGTACTGGGCCGCGGCTCCTCCTCATCCTCCTCCCCTGCCTTCCTTATGGTCCAACTTTCACAGCCATACATTGCAACTAGGAAGACCACAGCCTTGACTAGACGCACTTTCCTTGGCAGGGTAATGTCTCTGCTTTTTAGGATGCTGTCTAGATTTGCCATAGCTTTCCTTCCCTAGGAGCAAGCGTCTTTAAATTTCTTTGCTGCAGTCCCCATCTGCAGTGATCTTGGAGCCCAAGAAAATAAAATCTGTCACTACCTCCATTTTTCCCCCATCTATTTGCCAGGAATTGAGAGGGCCAGAAATAAATAATAAATGTGGAGCATCTAAGAGAGATGCTCCTCCTCCACTCGCACAGAGTGTCTACCACCCTCTACAACCCTCTTATTCAGGTTGTGGCTTATTAGTAGATCAGGACATCACATTTACCATCCTTCTTGTTGCTTGCCAAATCTACAGAGAACCATGACCATTCAGTGAGTCTGGGTTCCTTCGGGCCGTCCAAGGGAATCATCAGAAGGTGTGTCCACAGGTTGTGTCTACAACCCAGGCCTCCCAGCCTCAATATAGGCTGTCAGTAGCCTCCCAGTCCTCAGTCTGTGATGACTCAGTCTTCTGCACTCAGCAGCTGTCTTGCTAACATGGTGTGGTGCCTTTTAGACTGGGGCACTCTTCCAGCACATAACTGGCATTGCTTAATTGTCTCAAGTGAGCCCATATGCTTTAATTGATAATCTTGTGACCTGCCCTGAGCCCACTGTCAGGGCTTCATAAATCAATAAATAATATGTATGTAAATCAAGACACTAAATTTATGTGTTTGTGAAGAGAGAGATTCTTTCTCTTCAACAAGCAGCCCACTGGGTTATGCAACAAAAAAGCTTTTATTTATATTATATATGAACAAAATGCTAAGTAAATAATAAGAAATGTGTCTTTTCACTTTCATTGAATGTTTGAACTCACATCCTATTGAATGTATGTGTGGATCTGCTGAATATCAAGATTGAAATTTACTGCAGGATCCAAACAGGCATGAAACTGACCAATGTGCGGCTAGATCCCATCTGCCTGATCCAGTCAGTTTAAACCAGAAACTGACCTATAGTGGGAAGAGCCATGATCTGTTCTGTGTATGTATGTTGGAGATTTTCAGGGGATCTTTGGTTCAATCTTCACTACTCTTGTACCATGCTAAGGACTTATTAAAGAGCTGATTGAACTCCGAATGTCCCGGCTTCCTTTGAACTCATGGATTCAAGATTTACTATTCTCAGCCTGTTCCAAGCAGCTCTTCTACACAGTTCTACTCAGTCAATAATTTTTTTCACCACAGCTCCTAAAGTGTCTCTTTTCTGCTGTTCCCTCCTAGCAGTTGGTTTCCCACTGCTGTTTTCCAAGTCTCCTTCTCTCAGCATTCTGTCTGCTCTCTTTGATTGCTCTTAGAGAGAGGCAGAACCCAGCTTGTCTGTCCCAGAGAGCTATGCTGGAAACATAGACAAATTGGGGGGAGGGGGGCTTGCAAGAGCAGCCATGGAATCGAGGTCTAGAGAGACCTTTGAGAGAGAGAAAAGGAGACTTAACGTGATGTTTGTCTTTGGCACTACAAACACGGACTATTCCTATGTGGCCAGAGACTGAAATGATCTCGGACAATCAAGGTGTTTGCTTATAGCACGCTTTCTCAACCAAGGGACCTTAAAACCTGGAGTTTTCTTCATGGACCCTGAAGGATATCCTGAATTGGTGGGAGTTAATTAACTTTAAATATATATTTAATAGGTGATATCATTGTCCATGGGGTCGCAATGGGTCGGACACGACTTCGCACCTAACAACAGCAACAATGACCATATATGGTCATGATGACTTCTCCTTCCCAAAATGGATAATATTGGGCCTGGAGAGGCTGGGAAGGGGAGGGGCCCCAGTGGTATGTACTTAGCTATGCTGCTCAATGTTATTCTGGACAGTCACACCACTTATGGGGTTTCTTGAAGCCTAAAGAGTATTTCAGGGGTTTCTCAACAATTAAAAAGTTGAGAATGGCTGGCTTATAGGATGAATATCTGAATTTTAACTAATTTTAGTTGGGGACTTTTTTACTCTGCCTGATCAAGCTGCTTCTTCCCCTGGCCTTGATGTTTAGGTCTGAAGAGTATAGGAGATACCTTTGCAAGGCTCTTTCCCCTATGTGCTAGTGCAGGGGTAGTCAAACTGCGGTCCTCCAGGTGTCCGAATGCTGGCAGGGGCTCATAGGAATTGTAGTCCATGGGCATCTGGAGGGCCGCAGTTTGACTACCCCTGTTCTAGTGCACCATGGGATACCAGACAATTATAATGTAGCAGTGTCAATAGAAAAGGAAGCTTAGGGATAGGATTTCTAAAGACGTATTGCAGGATAAGAACGGGTTGGAAAAACCTCACGAGGTTTTTAAAGATATGATGGGCTATAAACTGTTGGCATGATTGGGAAGGAAAGCTGGCTGTGAATCAGGTTGCTAAAGGAAATAGGATACAACAGATGGCAGTCCAAATGGCAGAGACCTGAGGAAATAATACTTGGAAAAAATAAATTGAAGGTCAGACTGGGGTAAAGTGAGGGCCTAAAACCACAAGGGATTGCATGCTGTTGGGAGAAAGAAAATATATAAGCAAATGAGATTAAGAGAGTCGTGGCCACAATAAGAAGCAGGACGGGCTCCATTATGAGTAGGGATGTTTAAACATCTGGTTCTGCTCACATCCTGTCCAGTAGTTGCAAACAGACCTGATTGTTCAATTATCAGTTTGATAGTTCATTGATCTGTTCATCAGTATTTAAGGTTTCAGTGTGTTCCTTATTAATCATGTAGTACAGCATAATTGGCTTTTTGCATAGACATGTTCTTACACAGCCCAGTTGAGTTCTACTAACTCCCATTTTTGCTGAACATCCATTTGAACAGAAATTTAACTCATGAGGTCACAAATCATATAAATCAATTAACAATGAATGCTGGAATTCCATGAATACTACTCTTTAATGTTCATCCATGTAGAAGAAGAGTGGGTTTTCATACCCCACTTTTCACTACGTGAAGGAGTATCACAGCAGCTTACAATAACTTTCCCTTCCTCTCCCTACTAGAGACACCCTGTGAGGTAAGTGGGGCTGAAAAAGCTGACAGAACTGTTGTGTGAGAACAGATCTAACAGGACTGTGACTAGACCAAGGTCACCCAGCTGGCTGTATGTGGAACCAAACCCAATTATCCAGATAAGAGTCCGCTACTCTTAACCACCACACCACGCTGGCTTTCTTAGTGGAGCTAATAACTGCCAATCATTTTGAATAAGCCGTTTCTGTTCACATGCACCGTTTTGGGAAAACCCAATGAAAACCATTTGGGCAGGAATCCCCAACTGCTCAGCGTCAGCCACAGAGCCCTGATCTCCTTCAGCAGAGCATTCCACCAGGCCGGGGCCAAGGCCAGTCTCACCTCATTTGGGTAGGGGATCCTAAGCATGTTTTGGTCAGATGACCTCAGTGCTCTTTGTGAAGGGGGCTGGCACAGAGTATACAGATGAGTGGGGCAGATGGCCTTGGCAGCCATCTAGGAGAACCTTCTCCTTTATTGCTTCAAGGGGGCAGGTTACAGAAGGCAAGGGAACCTCCTTAATGCTGTCCACTGACCCCCCGGACGAATCCTCGGAGCTACTTTCTTCGTCCTCCTTTAGCTAGCTGTCTTGCCACTCCTTCCCCTCATGTTACTTGGGCGGTTCCCTCTCACCTACTGCAGTATCTTCCCTTTCCCCCCCGCATTGCTTTGTCTTTCCTCCTCATTTCACCCCTTCCCTTCTCCAAGTCCCCCTCTCCATCTCTCCCATTCTCATCACCTCCACCAAACCTGTTTATCTTCACTTTCCCCTTCCCTGCAACTTGGGCAAGGTTATTTCAACCCTGCCCCTCTTCCCCCATGTCATCCTCCAGCCAGTTACGGTTGCCCTACCCACCCGATGCCCTCTGGCTCCATGCCTGTAGCCATGGCACATATGCGGGACCTGGCCCTTGCCCACTTCTGGCCCTGTCTCTATGTTAGGGGCGTTCTGCAGCCTCACACCAGCATCCTGCCCCCTCGGTGGCTGCCCGAGCAGGTTGTGGCAGTGGTTTGGGGTTGTGGGGCCTTCTATCCTGTGGCCAGGTAGTCGAAGGATGGCACACAGGGTGTCTGTTGTGGGGAGAGGAATGGGAAGGCGACTGTAAGCCGCTTTGAGCCTCCTTCAGGTAGGGAAAAGCGGCATAGAAGAGCCAACTCTTCTTCACAAGAGGTCAGTTGGGCTCTGCTGGTGGCAACAGCAGCAGCAGCAGCAGCACTATCACGGGCAATGATTGGGTTGGTGTATGGGTCTCCAGTAGTGTCAGCGCTTTGGGTGGGGCAGGGCTCGTGGGAGTCAAAGTAACAGGTGAGAGTGGGGCCACGATTCCCAGGAAGCGGAGGTCTGATCTCTTGGGATGAAGGCTCAGGAAAGCTGCCAATGCTGGATGATCTGCGTAGCCAAATGTTCGTGAGTTAATGTCAGAGAGGCCCTCAAGTAGTTGCTTATGGTAAATCTTTTATAGACTTTAAATATGTTGATAATGGAAGGCGTGTTCTCAGCTGTGTTTGGAAAGCAGTATTAGAATCTAGGTCTTGATCCCACTTTGGGAATTTTGGATATTTTTATAATACCAATAAATAATTATTTTAAATTTAACTGGAAGTTCCTGAAGCACCTTTCTGTATATTGAATTTTTTTAACCTACTTGTCATTCAACTGTCACTGTGGCTATGCCTCAAAAATAATCCAAGAGGAGATGCTGCTGCCATCTTTTAATTAATGATTCTGAGATTAAAGTAAACATACAGCGAATAAACAGCATCTTTGATTTACAACAACCGCCGGGTGGCTGGGAGCTGGAAGTTGATGAGTTTGGCTGTACTGAAACACAGGGACTATGAAGTTCACACATTTTACAATTTGGGGAGGCCAAGGTTAATCACATGCACGTGTCATATCTAACCTTGTGCACTGAGCTGAATCTAAACTACCTGATGTTTCTGGTCTCGAGTGATTTTCCTTTTATCACGTTCTAAAAGGTTTTAACATTGCACAGGCTTCAGTAGAGGAGCATCCAAGCCAGTGTGGTTCAGAGGGGATTCTCCCTGTCAAGTCCAATTTCCATGTTTTTTTTAATCTATTTTAAACACTGTTAGGCTGCCTCTCTCCAATTAAGGACACAAAGTTACTTTTGTAAGCTCACAATTTTCATATTTCTCCCAATGCAGAAGGCTCTTCAACAAGAGCAGATACGGTTTTGTGAAATTTAAGAGGAAATTAGAATATTTTCTGAGCTCCAAGATGGGGCTGGGCAATGAGCCTGGACCAAGTACTTTCCCCCTTGAATCAGAGTCAGATGCCATGGTGAGGGCCTGAGGTCGGGACAAACCAGGACTAATAGGCATGGAGCTGCTGTGTCCTAGCCGGGAACCAGTCAGCCTCCTGTGGTACATGCTTCAGGACTTGCCCTGCCACTCTTGTCTAGTCCTGAGAGTGTGGTGGCGAAGTGTACAGCTGGCAGCTTGTTATCAAGCAAAATGAGGTACATCTGAAGGCCCTGTCTCTGATGAGGATAGAGCCCAGCTGTAAGTATTTTGGGTTGGTTTGACCTTATGTAAAGGAGAACACAGACTGGGTGCAACGTCAGTGCTTCCTGCTCATTTGTCCAGACTTCTACTTCCTGCTTCACATCAATGAAACTGTCAGTTTGTTCTTCAATCTTGACATTGGTATGCCTTCTGAATTTGAGAACTCTATGCTCCAGTAACCTTACTCCAGCACCCACCCCAATGCAACCATGTGCCCTGTCATGACACCCACTTGTCTTCCGCTGGGCCCTAGGTCCTATCTTTGCTCCAACCTGACCTAGTGGGTGGACCCCAGGCTGCCTACGACTTGCCCACCTCCTTGCCCCTGTCCCAGTCTGTCTTTCACTGACTTTTAACTCATGGCTTAGGTTCTGGACTCCACCCTTAGACTGTGTTTGGTGATGGCTCTCCAGGCAAGTACGTGGCATCCCAGTGTACAGCCCAGTAGGGTAGTACAGTGTGCTTGGAATTAATGCATTCAAGAAATGAACAAACATGTTTCTCTTGGTGGAGTGTTCTAAAAATCTCACATATATAAGAGACAAGGTACATTGAGCACATTCTTAGCATAGGCCTTTTTTAGCCTGGCTCATTGCACAAGTGGTCAGCCTACTGCAGGGTGCTGTGGAACCTGAGAAGACTCCTAAAATGGCTGTGGCAAAAAAAAAAGGTTGAGAATGGCTAGTCTGGAAGAAGACATTTAACTGTTGGAAAACGTTTAATAGTAAAAGAGATAAATAAAAGGTCAGATCTTGATTTTTCTACCCAGTGGGAAAACATTCCATGTGGGAATTACAAATACTTCCTCTTGCTAGGTGCATTAGCATATTGGATGGGTCTGTCAAGGGAAATGGCCTTCTGTGCAGTTTTTTCCTGTTAGTGACTGGACATTCCACTTACGATAAAATTATTTTTTCCCATGATCATTAAGGTATTTAAAAAACTAACAGTGCCATTTTAATCCAGATCTATCTGCCTTCCATCCTGAAGGTGAAACTCAAATGCTTTTGGCACCTCATGAGAAGGAAGGACTCCCTGGAGAAGAGCCTAATGCTGGGAGCGATTGAGGGCAAAAGAAGAAAGGGATGACAGAGAATGAGGTGGCTGGATGGAGTCACTGAATCAGTCAGTGCAAACTTAAATGGACTCCAGGGAATGGTAGAGGACAGGAAGGCCTGGAGGATCATTGTCCATGGGGTCGTGATGGGTCGGACATGACTTTGCACCTAACAACAACAATCTGCCTTCCTAAACTTCTGGCAGATTTTGCTGTGGCTGCTTCTAAAATTAAAGCATAGATTGTGATTGCTTTATTTGGCTGAGCTGTATTTTGAATTGGTATTTCTTTGTGTGTGTTTAACAATTATTTCTTTTTCTTGTGCTGGAATTCGTTGCATACAAATTATTTGTATCTATGTGAATATAAGAGTTATTCTGTTATATATACTAGGTTCTTGGGTTAGAACGCGTAAATACACTTGATTTATTTTGCAAAACAGATGAAATTTTACAAGAGGACATGGCATTCACTACATTATTGGTAAACCAATATGAGAATTCTGAATAATACCGCAAGTTCTTCCTGGCAATCAAGCAGACTTACATGTATAAGCTGGATTTGAACCTGCAAACTGAAGGTGGCAAACATCTGAAGAACAGAGCATGCTGATGACTGAAACAAGCTGCCCTGCTTCTGATTGGTCACTAAAAGTCTGATTAGTTCTGCAAATTAAAAAAAATGCTTTGTCACCAGCTGCCACCACAGCATAAGGATCTTAACTATGTGACTGAAGGTGTCTACAAGAAAATATTTTAAGCATTCTGTTATTTTAAAAAGTCATCCCGAGCTTCTGCCTGAAATGCTGAAGAGATACTGTTAGAGTCATGCGTGATCTCAGCCTGGCATTTTGTAGTTATTTCTGCCTCTTAAGGCAGCCATTTTGTTGCTGGCTCTGTGACAGCCTTTATTTATTTTATTTTGGGGGGGCTGCACCAAAAACGCTGGGGACCCCCTGAGCTAGTGAAAACAAAAGGGCAGAAGCTGGTGGAAGGATACAAATGGATGGAAGCAGATAAGTTGGTTCTCTTAGGCCGACTCCACACAGGTGGAAAAGTCTGAGAGGGTAGCCATATGGAAGCAGGCAAATCCCTGCTTCCATATGACATTGCCACCAGGCCACCACCCTCCTGGGCCTGGTGCGGATCAGGCCCCAGAAGTCGTGGGCTAAAGGAATACATGTTCTTCCGAGTTTCCTTACTGTGACAGCCAACAGGGCCTGTCCTGTGGCAGGCCTATATGAACAGAGAAGAGCTGGCCTTCCAAGCCCAGCCCCTCCCTGTCCTACGGTAGCCCAGAGGGGGCAAAAAATGCCCTGGTCAGTTTCATGGCACTTTGCCGTGCTGCAGGGCAGACTAAGTCATTTATTTTTATTTTACAGGAAAGTGGGATTATGTTCCACGCAATCCCAACTTCCTGTAAAATGAACCCCCCTCCCTACACGGTGGAACTAATCCGCTGCTACTTTATATCCCAAGGGAACACATTTCAGTGGGACACCAATGTCCCGCTGAAATGTGTCCCCCTTGGGGAAATGAAAAGAAGTGGAGCTTTATGCTCCACAGCACTGCACCGCCACCAGGATAACACAGCCGCCGTATGGAATTGGCCTTATAGACTCCCATCCTTCAAGGATGTTTTGTTCAGAAAGCTCAACAAGCAATCAAGAAAACTACTCAAATTACAGTTTCCTGGATCCTCTGCCTGCTTCTATCCTCTGCACATACCCATTTTGTTATTCCAGTGGGTAAAGGAGCATGGAACAACTATGAAACTCTCTAATTCTATTTCATGGGAGCTAAGAATGTCTCAGAAAGATATGGAATCTCTTCATATAGGGCAACATCAATTAACTGAGGTAGAACTGCCTTTGATTTTTCTGACAAGCCAATTACAGGCAATCATTAAGTTATACTTCCCCATTTTTCTTGCTAGGACCATCTTGCATCCCTCGAATTCCATGTGTGAAGTTTATGATACTTTCTATATTACCATATAACAAACATGAGATTTGTGCTGTTCTGTTTTTATTTGCTATTTTTCTCGCAATGACACTATACTCAGAAATTCCACTTCCATGTTTTGTTTGCTCTGTTATTCTTATATCAGCACTATGGTGATTTAAAACAGGGTTTTTTCCCCTTTTAAATCTGTAGTATCACTTAAATCAATAGTTAAGGGCAGCAAAGGGCAGGCGTGTTGTGCAGGTGAGCTTTGGTGTCAGCAGAACTTTTACTGTTTCTAATATTTTTTTTTAAAAAACAGCTTTTTGCATTACAATGCAGCAAGCAGCATTGTAATCTGATAACCTTGGTTTAAAAGGGGGGGGCGGGAGGCAGGAGTTTGTCCAGGGCACAGAATGGTGAAATGAAGGTGCATAATTAAAAGAAAGGTGCAAGCAGGCACTGTTTTGCAAAACAAAAACAAAAAACAACCCACATTTTGATAAATGAGGAGAGAGCAAAGCATTGTGGGAGGCTGCCTCCTTCTGACAATGTAGAAAACATATGGAAATTACAGCCTGGAAAATGAGGGAAGGAAAGCCCAAATGCAGAAAGCAAATTTAGACTTGCAGCATCCAATCGAAATCCAAAACAAGGCAAAAACAATGTCTCCTAATGCGGAAACAGCCCTTTGGAAAACTAGCATTCTCTACTGCTTCGTGTCCTGGGCAAAACCAGTGTGGTGGTTAGATGGATGGGCAACAGTATTAGCAGATTACCAGTATATTAACCTTAGAAGAAGAAGATGAAATCAGCTTCCTACACAGAAACTGGGTTGAATGCAGCCAGTTTCGTAGATTACGCCTAACACATTTTCCTCCTTACTCCAGCTCCCGTCCCAAATGATTTTGGCCATGCAAGTCCCACGATAATATTTTGGATGGTCAAAAAGAACCCGTTGTTCCCTTTATACCAGCTGAAAATTTGTTTTCAATTCTTAGACCACAGCTAATGTTTCAGTAGAACCTTTTGTGAACTGCATGTCATTCCTTTGAAACATACTTGCAATACTGGCCCCAAACAGATGTGATATTTTGGCAGCCTTCTTTCTGAGACTATTACTGGTGTTTGATGAATGAAGGGTCATTTCTATCACCAAGCCACACAGGCAACTTCTTGGGGCTCTGTGGGTAGTCTTTCTGTATGAAATCACAGCTCATCTTTGAATCAGCTAAAAAGAAGCATTTAAAAATGCAAGGTCTTGTTAGAGTAACCTCACAATATTTTAACAGCATGCGTGCCATATTGACTATCCCTTCTCCAGTGAAATGACTGGTACCATGTTCTAGTGTTTACTCAGAGATTGGGGTGCATGGGTGGGTGGATGTAGATTCTAGCCAAAGACTATAGTGTTGGTATCAGAATAAGAAGGCAGCATGGTTTTGAATAGGAACACAGTTTAATAAACCCAGTTCTCTCTTTGGCTAGAGCAGGGATTCCCAAACAGGGGTCCATGGACCCTCAGGGGTCTGCAGAAACTCCAAAGGGCATCTGCAGCCCTTCACCTCTTGCTTTAATGTACTTGGCCACAAGCTAGGAAACCGGCTACTTCCATTCTCTCCCCCCTGAGTGTGAGTTCTTTTGTGCCTTCTGTTGCTGGGAGGGGGCTGAGCCTGCATGCTACCTTAAACTGCATCCTGTCTCTCCTCCCACCCCAGTCTTCCTCAAGCCTGCCTGTTAACACAGACGGTGATTTCACTTCCAGTGATGTGGCACTTTTTTGGGGGGGGGGCGGGAGGTGTGGCCAGCTGACATCCCTTCCGGAGCTCCTTGAAGCCTGAAAAAATTATTTCAGAATCTCCTTCACGGTCAAAAGTTGAAAAGGGCTGGACTAGAACTTCAGAGAATGCAACTTCCTTTCTCCCTGTTCCTGCCCACACCGACTCCTGGAATGGATTTAGGCAGTCTAAAACATTGGCCTGGATTACAGGAACAAAGTTACTACAACACAACACAGAGGTAATGAATAGGCTTTCCGCTTAGCTCAAGATACCAAGCAATAAAGTTTTTAGTGCCCATCACACTGTAAAGGGTCAGTGTGAAACCATCCCAAGGTGGCAAAACTAAGAGAAATATCCTTTCCGGAGATATCCAATATATCTGGCCAGGGTGACTACCGTGAAAATAAATGACCAGGTCAGGATAATGCGCAGCAGAATTTGTTATAGAAAGAAGGTGCTAGGAAGGCTGTGTGCTGAAAACTGATATATGACACCATGAAATCACACATGAAAAAAATAAATGAAAATGGTAGAATGATTTCATGGGCTGTTAGATGAAAATTTAAAAGCAATCAAGGAACTATGAGAGGAGAGGGGATGATAGCACTATCTTTTGAGAGGTTTTTTTTTTCTCCCTTGTCCATTTGGATATCAGAGATAAGTGACTGATGGGAGAACCACCGCTGAGGAGGGTTTTTTAATGGCTTTGACTACTGCTATTTCAACATTTCTTTATTAACAAAGTGTGTAATTTTAACCCTGGCCATGAATGTTTAATCTGGACATCAGCAGGTATTAGGCATTTATCAAACATTTACCCCATGCTCCTGGCTGTGGTCTTCCTTATCTATGGAACTGCAAGGGCTATCTATTCCTTGCTTGAGCTATCAATCGAAATTTAAAATAAACAAATTGTATGGCGGAGGAGGAAAAATCCACGCACAAATTATGAATCCCCTAAAGACAGGTTGGATTTGTGCCATGTGATTTCTATTTTCTAATCGAACTCGGTCATTTTTGTTCCCTACTTCTACAGAGGCTTTATTTAATTATGTTTGTGTGTTTAATTTGTTGCTTGTTGGGGATACTTTGCTATCTCTGGATCTTGTGTGTTTTCTGGATTAATAGCTTTTTTTTGCAAATTATTAGGGCACCTGGTATTGACGTTGGCTAAAAGGAAGTGAAAACTATCTGTGGGGATGACAAACTGCTGCTTTCTGCCTTGTTTCTCTGCCCTTGCAATTACTTTTAAAATAGGCTAGCACTGAGAGGATAAATAACTGTAAAAAAGAAGTATTTTAGAGTGCTTTCCAGCACAGAGCGGGAAAACAGGAAGCAAAAGCTACCGACAAGCTGTTTTTGAGGTAATTAAGGACAGGTGGAAACCACTTGACACTAGAATGGGGCATATAAATAACTGGGTTTATTATACATAAATAAACACAGAAATTCTACCTCATAAATTTCATCTTTTTTTTCTGGAATCTGATAACTGATACAGTGAAGATTTATGATATATGCACTGCCTGTTCTGGAATGAAAATTGCTATCGTGCATACAACTATGCTCAGAGTAATGAGTGGAATAGTGATGAGCAAGCCACCCCTCCCCCCATTTCTGTTGTCTCTTCCCCTCAGTCCTACTATTGCTCCTTTATTTTAAAAGTAAGGCAATTTGTATTTATGGCAGCGCAGTAAATATTCTACGTAGTGATGCACATTTTAGGACTGAAGTTTCTCATGAGTGAAAAATACAGTTGAACAGTAGTTAGAGTCGCGGACTAGGATCTGGGAGACGCAGGTCTGAATCCCTAGTCAGCCAGGGAAGCTTGGAACAGTCACACATATGGTTACAGCATCCTCCGGACCACCAACAGGGCTTGGAGGTATTGGGTGGCCAGCTCTAGGTTGGGAAACTCCTGGAGATTTGGGCATGGAGGCTGTGGCCGATTCCACACAGGTGGGCGCTCATATGCCTGTGGGGTTAATCCCACCTTCCACATGACACTACTGCTGAACCAGCCCCCTCTGGGGGCCATTGCCCCAAGTGAAAAATATATGTGTTCCCTTAGCCATCCCAGGAGCCAACTCGTTCCCATCTATGGCCCGCTGGCAGGTCCAAAATGTGCCCTAGTTGGCTCTGCAGCGCTTCATGTTTCCACAGGGCAGAATGGGGCATATTTTTATATGCAGGAATATGCAAGATCTACAGTGTGCACAATTCAAAACCATACAAAGACTATCTTATAGGAGGCATCGGAGATGAGTTTTTAGCATAGTTAGTAAAGGAATGTGCTGGTATTTTTCAAATAATCTCATGCAGCATTCTGACTGGTTTACTGGGAGACTTCCTGTTTCTTTGAGCATATCTCCTTCTGCTTGTCGGCAGAACAGACTGAGTGAAGACAACAGAACAGTTAGACAGTGAGTTCTTCCTCTCCTCTTTCTATACAAAGTTTGTTTCTCTTCTTAATAAAACTGTTTTATTCTTTGCATAGATAAACTCTGCCAACAGGGAAGACATTAATATTTTAGTTGTGTTAATCTTTTCATCTGACCTTAGCATCAAGGTTGCCTCTGTCCAAAGATCTCAGATTTTCACATGGTTCAATAATTCCTTTAGGCATTTTTCCAAAGACCTCCTGTCCAAGAAATAGCATCTCCATTGGTGGAATAAATCTCTTCTTAAGATCTCTATTTCCTGACCAAACAATCTTTGAAAGTTTAGAGACATTGTCCTACAAATGGGAAAACATACTTTGGAAAACCTGTTGCTTTCCTTGTGTTGTATTTGATGAAAGCCCTGTTTCACATTCTGCTCTTCGTGTTAATTACTTGGTTATTTTACATTGGTAATTAAGCTCTTAATCAATTGCATTCTGAGTCCTTAAAACCTTAGCGAGGGTAGACAGCATAACATGCTAATAAAACAGAGCAGTGGTGTTATTTCTCTCAATTTTGGTCCAGTGAGGCTAATTTACCCTTTGTAGCTCCAGTCTCCAGCCAGTGGTACATCATCAAAACCAATTGAATTACATTTGCTTAGACAATAATCATGCAATGAGGAGAGAGGTTTACAGCTGGTTCTTTTTTAGAAAGGGATATCAGGAGAGTCATGTACCATTATTCCCATGACAGTAGTGCTCATTATTTTACTGTGAATTACAGTTTTGAAGAGTGATCCTTAGCATCGTTAAAGTTCTTGGATTTAAGCTATTTAGACCTGTTGACACTGATTGGCTTAAATCTAGTTAAGAAGTTCATTTTGATTGGGCTAGGAATGGGCTGCTTGAAATTAATATGCTGGGTTTAAAATTCACATTTTTGTTAAGAAAACAGATCCCCAGATCTCAGGACCATGGGCAAATGTATGGACTCAAAAAATGAATGGGAAAGATGTCCTGAAAGATCCGAAATTAGGTAACTTTTAAATAACTAAACTTTCCAATAGATCACTGTTTTATGTCTTCATTCATGTATGCACCTAGTTACAGTGGTTTTATAGGTTTGCGAGCATGTTTTATTTTTATATTATTTATAGTCCGCGTTTCTCACTGAGACGAAAAACACTACACAAGACTACAAAATGTACGTAATTGCAATCAGTACAGTGAGATATCTGACAGGCCAGCGATTCTCAACCCTATTTTTTGGCTCTTCTAAGGTTCCAGGGCCCCTTGCACAGTGAGCTAGGTTAAAAAAGGCCTAAGAAGTTAAAAGTGAACTCAACAAACCTTGTTGTAATATATCTGTGAGACAGATTTCTAGAACATTTGGCCAAAAGAAGCATGGGCATTCTTTTTTTTTTTTTTTGTAGAAGCATTAATTCTTTCTCAGGCCCAAGTCAGGGAGTGAACTGAGCAGCAGCAGCAAGTCAGCTCCTGAAGGAGGAGATGAGAAGCAGCAGCCCTGCACTTCTATAAGTTCAAGTTCGGACTTTCTTCTTCCAGTGTTCATTAGGACTAGTTCTGTTCTGAGTGCCCTTTAGGAAGGACATTGAAGATTTTGTTTCATTAATGTTGCTGTGCTCATAGCCATTGTGAATTTGTTCTAGATCTAGTTTTGGAGTTCTGGGGATGATAAATATTGTTATAGTTAAAACTATGTCAGAAATGGTTTATTTTCTTTTGAAACAATTTCCCATCTTGTCAAGCCCATAAAGGTGTGTCATTTATTGATTTGTACCCTCCCCATTATAAAGGGTTACATAAACATACACAAAAGAAGGGATTACATTATTTCTTTTTCTTTCCCTTGGTAAAGACTAAACTTTCTAGCAATTAATGACATCATATGAAAGAATATTCCATCAGTTCAGTTACCAGGTCCCCCTATAACCCATCTGGGCTTCCCTTCTCACTTTTATTCAGTCTGTGACCCTTGCCCCTTCAGATGTGCCAGAGCCCTTCAGGGGGCCATGTGGCCCATTATTGAGAACGACTGTAGTAGACATTGTGATAGACTAGTGCATATTTTATTATTATTTTCAAAAGGGAATATATTACTATTGGATTATTTTTCCCATTATTATTTATTTTGATATAATTGTCAAATTTTCATAATTTTATATGATTCTTATTTCTCACTGGTTTCAGTGGAAGACCACCCCATTCTTGGGTCGGTACCTTCATGGTTTTGCATCCAAATGTGACATACTTAAAGAGGTTGTCATGTTTATTGAGCACACCCATCCTGCTAAATTTCAGAAAGACCAAATTACAAGGCTCCCTTTTTGAGGCAGTTTGAAGTACCCATGTTTACTATTAAAGTAAGTCAATGGGGAAAGTAATAGGGGATTCCAAACAGTACCATGAGCAATACTGCAGCCACTAAGCTTTTAGAACAGTGGCATGAGACAAAGGCAGAGTGACAAGGCAAGGGTATTTGGTGACACAAGAAGGGTTAGGTAACTTGGAAGGCAGGCAGCAGGAGGAAAACCTTGAGATTGATTTGCATAGTATTTGGAAAGCAGCAAGGATGTGCTGACTATAAGAGAAAATTTGGTACAGCAGGGCAGACATTGGGAGGAGAGAAGAAGGCCTCCATCCCACAGTAGGATATCTCACACATAAAAACATAAGAGAGGCCATGTTGGATCAGGCTAGTGGTCCATCCTGTCCAACACTCTGGATCACATAGTGACCAAATCCCAGGTGCCATCAGGAGGCCCACCATGAGAACTAGAACTCTAGAAGCCCTGTCACAGTAGTCCCTTGAGCACTAAGAGTACAGAGCATCACTGCCCCAGACATCATGATCCATCCATGTGTTGCAATTAACAGCTACTCATGGACTTCTGCTCTGTATGTTTCTCCAATCTCCTGCTGAAGCTGTATATGCCGTAGCTGCCATCACTTCTTATGCCAGTGAATTCACTCTTTGATTGAAGAAGTACTCTTTTATCTGTTCTAAGTCTGCTGCTCAGTAATTTTGAGTACCCATGAGTTCTTGTATTGTTAGAAAGTACTTCTTTACCTTCTCTATGTCATGCATAATTTTGTAATCTTAGTGAGTACAGTTTATAGTCAATCAAGAAAGCTGAGCCTTTCTTTCTCCCTTCCCCTAGGGAACACTGTGTTCTCACTATATATTTTATTAGGCAAATGCTGGCTGCCTTATAAAAAAGAAACCTACTGAGGCACAGAATGCAATTATGAAGGAAACCAGAGCAAAATAAAATAATTGTTGTTGTTGCTATAGGCAGTTTAGATGTTTGTTTCATTTTCACATTCATGATAACTATAAAATATCCCATTTTGTCATTACAATGAAAGAAATGCTCCAGTTTATAATGCTATAGGACTAGGATTACAGAGATCTGAAACAAAACACATGTATTGAACATGATGTGTTAAACAATGCATAAAAGGGTATTACATAAGTAGAAATACAATGCATTGAAAAGATTACTATGAAGACGTTCAGTCCATGCACAGTCCTATTTTCTTTATTAAAGTGTCATTCTCCACCATATTATAATGTAGCCCTATTCCTTGTACAGAAAAGCTCTCCTGAACAATTCTGTTTAACAACATTTGTGGAATGTGAGATCTTCACTTAGGCATGACATTCCACAAGGTGGAGGCCACAACAGAGAATGCATGTGTACAGGCAGTTGTTCATCCTGACTTGTAGAGGGTGGCACCTGTGGAAGGCCCAGTTCCTTTAGCCTTCCTCCCAATCAACTGTCAGGTCCATTCCGCACGACTTCAATGTTGCAAAAGGCTTCCTAATTGTAAACGCTACTAATTTGCAGTTATGTACGACGTCGCACACAATCTGCCACACTCCTGAAACAGATCCACAAAAAGTGATTCGTTGTAGCACTTAAAGGGAAATCCGGAAAAGAGGATTCACTCTCCGAAAAGCGCTATACTCTTGCAAACAATCTGCAACAGTAGCGAAAAAGACCTGTGCATTCCCATTGTTGCGGTTCCAGCCAAGTCCCTCCCCCTGGCTCTCTCCTCCAAACTTCTGGCGAAGCGATCGCCATTTTTTTTTTCTCGGAGCGAACAGAAAGCAATGAACCGGCGAGCCTTCATTCACCCAGCGAGGCTTCTCCGGCTACAGTCCCTCCACAGAGCTGCTTTAAAGCTCCCCTAAGTCACCAAGCACAACACAGCCCCGTTTGCAAGTTCCCTTTATTTTCGGCTGAAAATCGCACCCGGGGATTTTTCTTTTCACTAGGGGGAGCGTGGTAACGATGAATTGCCAGCTCACACGCCAGCTGCCAGCTAGATGGGTCTCTACGTTAGGAGGAATCAAGGAATCAAGGCATATTCGTTGCAACGTGTGTTTTTCTTTTTTTTTAAAAAAACTGTTCTTAAAGGGAAAGGGGCTTTTCGGGAGCATGATAACAGCTGCCCATTGGCTGTTGGTTTGATTGACGACCAGGGCCGGGACAAAGCACAGAAAAAAAAATCGCTTCCTTTCCTTTCCTTTTTGGCAAGACCGGAAACCTGTGGAAAATGATTGAAATGCTACTGGATTCCACTACAAAGGCAGGTATGCGTAACTCAGAGATTGCACTATTAAAAATAGCGTTTCCGCTTTCAGGAACCAATTGGCAACATTGGTCCTTGTGCGGAATGGGCCTCAGTTCTTAATTGTCACTCTTTAACTGACCCTTTTAACTGAAGAGTCTCCTTTGAATCTCCTGTCATTCAAGGCTCTCAGATTAGGTTACAGCATTAACCATTTACTGTATATCACACTATATAAGTCATTGCTTAAAATCATCTCAGATAGTATAGTTGACAAAGAATGTTTCACTAGTTATTATTGGGAGTCAAGGTGACCATATTGTCCCATTTTTGGAGGGACATCTGGGGGTACCTGGCAAATTGTACTTACGTTGAAATTTAAAAATATATATTACAATACTATTTTTGCATTCTATGCATTCTATGAAGCTTTTTGTTGCTCCATATAGACCAAATTTTTAATCCAGAACCCCCCCAGTCAGTGGTGTCCCGCTTTACTAATGTTAAAATCTGGTCACCTTAAGTCAAGTGAAACACACATAATCCACCCATTCTTCGTTCACTCCATTGGCTGTCCATTAGTTAAAAGTTTCAATGCAAAGTACTGGCTGTCACATAAAAAGCCCCTCATGACAAGGTCAGTGCAGAGGGTGGAAGGGGCAGCTAGAGCTGTTGTTGGAGCAAGAGCAATGCATGGTCAACTGGCTAGCCTGTCCTTACAGCATCTGGCTCTGAGCTATCAGGAATGCTCCACCCTTGTTGTGGTGAAAGCACTGTATTGCATTAAAGGCAATGCCTGGTGTTTTTACTGTACCTTTGGCTTCCAGGATACACAAAAACAATGCCAATTAACAAGGCAAGAGACAAGAGCCAAGAAGTCCAAATGAAGCCAAAGGTTCAGTTCAGGGGTCAGAGGAAACAAAGTTCAGGGTCCAGGGCCTGGGATCAGTGCAGGGTGCAAAATCCAGGTTTTTAGCTGTGAACAAAAGCAACGATTAGCAAGGACAGAATACAAAGATGGCAAGTCACAGTAAGTCAGTTCGGAGATGTATGTTGTTGTTGTTAGGTGTGAAGTCGTGTCCCACCCATCGCAACCCCATGGACAATGATCCTCCAGAGATGTATAGCAGCCAAAATTGCTTCCACCTTGAGCCTTGTTCAGCATATTCCTTTTATCTGTCTCATTAGTTGACTCATTCCCTGAAACACAGGTGTTGCTTCTTACTGCTGAGCTCATCATTCTCCAGGTGCAAGTCATTTGCTTCTCCATCAGCTTGTCATTCCTGCTCCTGCAAAGATTCTGCTTCAAGAATTAACACTGATAATTGCTGGGTGATCAGATGGGCATTCCTTCAAGCTGTCAAGCACTCTCTCCCTCTGTTGTCTGTTGCTTCAGGATAATCTGTCAGCAAGTGATCCTCTGACCTCTGTGTTGATTCTTCTCCTACCAGAATCAGAGGCCTAGCTATGGGTAGAAAACTTTCGATTCCTGGTGCTTCTCTTGCTGGGACTGCTTCTTGATCCAGTTGCTCAGGCAGGTATTATGCTGGTACAGGGCCAAACTCTTCCATTTCCTCTACCCTAGAGGAGGCAGCAGTTGGCTTTCCTGTGACAGGATCAAGAAGAATTCCCATTAAATCCCGAGGGATATAGCAGCTAGACAAGAGGTGTGATCCCTATCCAATCTAAAGAAAATTGCTCCTAAGAGCGAGTGATCCTTAGCCTGTAGATAAGAAGGAAACTGGAACTTGTTTGAATGTTCCTGCCTTTACCAACTCTAATGCCTGTTGAGCCAAGAAGCATATGCTTGTGTATTTAAGCAGAGGCTGTTGAGGAATCTCTCCCCTCAAGTTTTAGACCCATCTGAATAACAAAAACAGTTACTTGTTTGTGACAAATAATTTGACATTTATTTGGATACCAAGTTACCTCAGTCCAGCTGTTTGTGTACTTTATAAGTTCTACACTGGTTTCCAAAATGACCATTTCCCCTTAAAGTAAAATAAAACAGTTTGTTACTTTTGAACTATTATCAGGTTTTCATGTAACATTTTCAAAACAGGAAATAAGAACAATTTTGGTATCTCTCCTCAGTTCCCTCCGCTGGATCAGCATATATCTAAACACATTCATGTAATTGGCTGAGCTTGCCAATGAGAAAACCAAAGAAGAAAAGCACTTGGGATTGCTTATTGAAATCATGTAAGGAAGGACAAAATTGTCATTAAAATATATTACAGAAATCTAGTCTTAGTGTTACCATGGCATAGATCCAGATAACCAGATTGTTAACTAGCTTATATATGGTAATGCTGGGTCCAGTATTTAAATGAGCTGGGGGGGGGGGTGGAGAAGGTGTTGTACTCTGCTTTAGGCTCATAAGTAAGTGACGGCCAGCAAAATTTCATCAAAAGTGGTAAGATCTCAGGCTTCCCAATCAGCATTACCTTGATATCACCAACACATTGATGGTATCCAGTTCTCAAACTACAAATGATTTCTCCTAGTGGTTTTAAATAGAGTTTAAATAACATGAGGGACTGAACTCCACTTGTAGAAGCCCACAGGATAAATCCCACACTGATAACTGGTCTCCAGTGGCAACCCTTTGAGTCTAGTCTGTAGGTACTGTGGTATTAAAGTTGTCCACCAATATCTTAATGAGCCAGATTCAAAGCTCCACTCATTGGGTGAATTTGGGCCTGTCCAGTTACTCTCTGCTAGCCTAAACTGCATCATAAGATTATTGTGAAGATAAAAGAAAAATGGGAGAAGATATGCTACCCTGAGCTCTTTGGAAGACAGGTAGAAATCCAAAATGTATTAAATACTCATATAATTTTTAAAAATGCATGGATCAGATCCCGTTTGTCACCACTAGGATGAACAATATTATTTTTAAGCATTCATTCGTTAACATGTATTTGATGTTAATTTTTCACTTATTAAGAATAGTGAAAATGTATACTGTTTCCAAGGGAAGCCATTCAAAAGGTATTTCATCTGCTTGTATGATTGCATATATTGGTTGTCTTTACAGAATAGGTAGGTGAAGTCAATAAATAAATATATTTTTGATGCTTCCCATAGAAATGTGTAGGGAAAGCTATAAGAAAACTCTTTAAATTAGCTTCTGGCTTCAGCTAAAGCAGCGGGGGGGGGGGGCAATGCCTGGGCCAGAAGGCAAATAAAGAACAAATGCATTCTCAACCCAAGGACATCAGCCATGGGTTAGCACTATAGTCTGGTCCAACTTAAAAACCAACCAACCCAGAACATCAGACAGCATATTAAATAAGCACAATCACGCCTCCATGAACAATCAAGTTTTAGGCTCAGTCATGAGACAGCAATGATTCCTATTGTCTTAATCTTTTGAGTAAACAAAGGATTTGACCTTGCACTTATGGGTAATGCTAGCAGTCAGCAGTTCTATCAGGTTTATCAGCCCTTAAAAGACAGTCCTCTGGTGTTTTATAGCTGTGAACTAATAAATGTAATTGTTTCCACTCAAAGTGGTCTCATTAACACTTATTTATTAGTTTTCCTAAACTCAGTCCCAAAGCCCTTACGGAAGCATAATTGTTAATGTTATTAAGAATAACTGCCAAAGAATCAAAGTAGTAGCACAGAAATGCAAAATTATTTAAATAATTTTGCATTAGCATCTCCATAATACTACATTCAAAGTCCTAGGATTGCTCTTTTACTGTTAAAAATCTGAGGACTTTTTTCCTCAGGAGAATTTGTTGAATCTACTAGCATTTAGATTAAAAAAAAAAAACATAATTATGTAGTTTAACAACTTCTGCCCTCTGCTGGCTTAAATGTAATAATGAAAAGGGGAGAAACATGTTTCCTGTACAGCATGTCTTCAAATTTAGGATTTAAAAAACAAAATAAAAAACCAGCAGTACACTGATTGTACCACAAGAGTAGTGAACTGAATTGCAGAGGAAGAAAGATGTGAGGAGATGAATTTTGTTCACATGCAGAAACATAAATTTAAAGGTAGTATTTATAGGTGTAGCATTGTGAAATAACGAGAATGAAAAAGAACAGCTGGGGGGTTTATAACCAGCTTTTCATTACCCAAACAGATCCCAAAGCAGCTTACACACACTTTTCCTTCCCTCTTCCCACAACAGACACAATGTGACATAGGTGGGGCTGAGAGAGCCCTAAGAAAACTGGGAATCAAATCCGGTCCCCCAGATTAGAGGCTGCCCCTCTTAACCTCTATACCACACTGGTTCTCAAACTCAAAGCAGTGCTGTCCAGATTTCTTCAAGCAGGACTATTGAGCTTACATGTACTACCCCACCCCAAAACAGATCTAGAAGGTACTCTGACCTTTACCACACAATGGCTGTTGTGCCAGCCTACACACTTATGTTTGGGCTGGGGCAGGTTGCCCCATCTCTTCCTAGCTTTTCACAGGGGAGCACTTGCATACCAACACAAGACTGCATTCTTTAAAAAATTAAAATGCCCTAGGCAGCTCCACCGCACTGTGCAATGCAGTAATGCCGCTTGGTGCATTTTGTGTTCGTTCTGGAACGTTGTACTCATGGCCACAGGTGTTGAGAAGCTGGGTTAGAATAGCCTGACTCTTCCCTTCCAGATGGCCCTGGCCCGACACAGGCTTTGATGCCACCTGGGGCGAAAAAGGCCCCTTGCCATGTGGCGAATGGGGGCCTGAGTCAAGCCAGGACTGGGACAGCCCTGGGCTGGCCCCAGCAACATGCAGAACTGAGAATTTGCCCCACCACCAGATGGGCAGTGAATCGGGGGAAATTCCTGGTGCATAAAAGGTCACTGTGACATAGAAGTTCACAGACACACCGGTTACTATGATTTCAGCAACTGGCAGTGATTTTTATTGTCTGAGTGAGAGTGCTTCCTTTTGCCCATCCTAAATTTACTGCCTGTGTTCTCCACTGGGTGCCCTTGAGATTGGAATTCTTTTGCCAGATAACATTTTTTACTCCATCCTGCTTCACATGCTAAAGCACTGCAACTTCTTCCACATGGAATCATTCTCCCCATAGCCACCTTCCCGCATCTTGCATGTGTACAGCTCCAAGAAAGAGCCAACATGTATTCACTTTACATGTGAAACTGTGGACCAGTACCAGCATAATCTGGAGTTTAGATATCATGTATTGACTGATTCCACATGAGAAATCTGCCTCTGGACAGCCTCTGGTTGCTGGCGGGTTTTAGAGCCCCCTCCACATGGACTCCGGGGAATGGTAGAGGACAGGAAGGCCTGGAGGATCTTTGTCCATGGGGTTGCAATGGGTCGGACACGACTTCGCACCTAACAACAACAACAACCACATGACATTGCCTGCATCAGGAGGCTGTCCAGGGGCTGGCTTTTGCCCAGATTTGCCTCAGGATGAGGGAAATCGCAAAACTGGATTTGTCACTTTTGATCTTGAATCCCATCAGTGAGCAAACAGGCAACCCTGTATGCAGCCAGCTGGGTGACACTGAGCCTGTCCCACTTCTCAGAGAGCTCTCATCCCCACCTACCTCGTAGGGAAGGGAATTGTAAGCCACTTTGAGCCTCCTTACAGTAGAGAAAAGCAGGGTATAAAAACCAACTCTTCTTATGATTATAACACATTTGGGGAGGCTTTTTACTTTTGTTGCACTTTAAAGCCCACAGGAGAAAGACTGTAGGAGTTGATATTTAATACAGGGTGGGATACAGAATTCCATACTAGAAAGAGAATTAAGAGCTAGCCTTCCATTTAAAGGCTTCTAGCCAATCTTTCATCTTCCATTAGAAAGAAACCCTGTAATTTTCCATCCCATCCCCCTGCTATTCAAAATTTCCACTGGCATTCTTTGAATAATAAAGAAACAAAAACATACCCTCTGGTAAAGAACCTCATGCGCTATAACTTCTCAGCGTGGGCAGCGTTAGTCACAGATGCTAAATGAAATACTAATTGACATATTTATACCCTCGTATAAAACCCACTCAACATAGTGCCAATAAATGTTCTTCTCTGAATAAATGTAGCACCCACTGGGAAGGTGGCGGCACTCCATGCGTCTGTGTCTTCCTGTTCACCGCTTCACCTTGAAGGCAAAGGGGGGCATACTTAGTATTCTTGTGCACAAATGCCAGCACTCAGTATGCATATATTTTGGAGCTGAAGATGATCACCGTATCATTGGAAATAAGAAAAGTGAGCACCAGGAATTTAAGTGTGCTCAGTGGATCCTACGGATCTTCTTCCCCTCTCAGTGACATGGCCCATTTTGAGTCCTGCTGCCAGGCTTTCTTTCCTGGGCTCTGTCATGTTATTAACATTTAGAGGTGTTTGGATTAAGCCAAACTAGTTATAGTAAAGAAGTTAGCTTTACTGCTATGACTTGGTAAAATAACTATGGCAGTCCAGATAAATGCCAGTAGCAGTCCCTTGGATTCCAGGAAGGTTGACACTTTCTTTTATTGCCTAAAACAGATTTCCATTCATTCAATAAGAATCCAGGTCCTGTTTATTGTAGATTACTATTAAGATAATTGCAGTAATTTTCTACAACCAGGTCCCAACATCTTACATGTGTATGCAGTTCCCTGCTCCTCCACATGCAGGCAGCTGGGTAACCTTGGGCTCACCACGGTACTGATCACGCTGTTCTGACCAAGCAGTAATATCAGGGCTCTCTCACCTTCACCTACCTCACAAGGTGTCTGTTGTGGGGAAAGGAAAGGGAAGGCGATTGTAAGCTGTTTTGAGACTCCTGATAGAATAAAGCAGCATATAAGAACCAACTCTTCTTCTTCTTCTTCTTCTTCTTCTTCTTCTTCTTCTTCTTCTTCTTCTTCTTCTTCTTCTTCAGGGATCCAATAAGGACCCAAATCTAGGATGTTACTTCCTAATCAGGACACAACATAAAGAAGAGGGCCAGTAGCCAATTTAAAATGCAGCCCCCAGAAGGCCTACATCATGTGGTGAGTGACATCTGTGAAGCTGTTCCCCAGATGGCTTTGATGACTTACATGACCCTATGTAGTTGCTCCTGTTTTGCTGTACCTTTTTTTGCTGCGTTCTGAAGACTTCTAAAACTGCATGTCGATGCTTTAAACAAATGCATTTCTTTCTGTCTTAAGCCAGGCATGTATAAATATAAACAACTATAATAAAGACCAGCTTTCCTATGCGAATTCTATCGTCAGCTTTCTGCCTTAGGGCAAGTGAACATGGAAACGGTTTTAAAATGCATTGCTTGATGAGCATCCCCATGCAGAGAGGCATTTGTAGACTAGAGTTAGGCCTGTATTGTTTGCTTTTCATTTTATGGCATCCCAGACCATTTGGGGGATAGGTGAGTGGGCAGCAAATAGGCATTGTGGGACGGTATGTAGAGAAGGGAGATCATGAGCCCCTAGCTGAGAGTTCCCACACAGTGGTAGTAGCCATGAGGAACCATTTGCATCTGTTTCCCAGTAGCACTTGCAATTAGTGCCCAGGCTCTGAGCATTGCCTCTCAGGCTTTGGCCAATGAAGCCTGACATTACTTGCCGCTAAGTCAAAGGCTTTCCTCCTTCAGAAACAGCATGCAACAAAACATAACACCAAGAAAACCATATACCAGGGCTCTTTTAAGTGATCTTGCCTGAGTGCTGTCTCATAGGTCTTTGCTAACAAAGTCTGACATTTCGTGATAAGGCAAATGCGTACTTCCTACACAACCACATAAAAATACATAAGCAGCACAACGAGGCTTTCTGCCATCTATTCACAAGTAGTAACGACTACTGCAGCAATCACATTTCTGTATTAACAAGGAGAAGCAGCAGGGCAGCAAATAATGCAACATCTTGTTATTATTTCTCCTCTGGAGCAGTGTAAATAAAATAGCTTTAGGGTTTTAAATATTGAAATCCAAGAGCACACAATATATCTGACTGTAAGCAGGTGGCTATATATATACTTTATTAAATCCTGGCTACTCACAGCTGCCAAAAAAGAGCAGGCTTTAGATATTCCAGCTAGCAGATCTCTGCTGCTCTTTAAATCAGCACCTGGTTGATTTAAACCATATTGTTGTCTGATGTGGTTTAAAACTGAGCTGGGCCAAAATAGCTGTTGCTGTTGTGCTTTCTACGTGTTTAAAACAGACACTCTAGGCCAGGGGTAGTCAAACTGCGGCCCTCCAGATGTCCATGGACTACAATTCCCAGGAGCCCTTGCCAGCATTCGCCAGCGGATGCTGGCAAGGGCTCCTGGGAATTGTAGTCCATGGACATCTGGAGGGCCGCAGTTTGACTACTCTAGGCAGTACTGTTAATGGGTAGAATCAGCATGTCAGCCATGCCTGCCAGGAGTTAGGCCTTATAACTTTACAGCACTGTTACAATTGTAAACCAGCTATGTTTTTAAATGTGTTGTCAGTTGTGGTAGGTAACATAGTGCCACGTTCCTGTCATCTTCCCGTCTGTGTCTAATAAGCATTTGATATAAAGAACCATGAAAGTTGCCAATTTCTTGAAACTGTCTTCAGTAACAACTCAGTGTGGGTCAACTTCTAAATTAATTCCAGATTTAAAGGTATCAGACCCTGTAGCTGTTCTCACTTGGCACTTCTCACACAGGTGAACAAAATGTTCCAAGTGGTTATAAAATGCTATAACCAGAAGAAACACTACTGAAAGAAGACAATGAAGTGGGTCTTTCTCTGCCTCCCTCCTTTCCATAGCAAACTACCTCCTGACCTGCTCCCCCAAATCCTGTATGAGGGTCAGATAACTTTTATGAACATACAGGGGGCTGAAATGAGGAGAGAGAATATGATGAAATCCCCCTCCCCCCCCTCCACACACACACACTGATTCCTCCTACTCAAGTGACTACAGCTCTCTTATCTTATAATGTGGCATATGTAGTTCATGAGTTGCCTTGAACCACGAGAAAGGGGGGGGTAAGTTTTAATAAATAAATGCGACTTCCCAATCTTCCAAGAGGATTTAAATGTGGAAGAAGCTGCAGGCTACATGGGAGAAAAGAAAGTGAGAAAGGATCCTCTTGAATAAAACCTCTAGTGAGCTTTTTTTCCCTCTGGATCCAACAGATTTGGATTAACAGGTGCCACTTCTACTAATATAAAGTACCCGAGATCTCTGCTCCCCAATCAGTTTTCATAAAGATTTTTGTCTGCAAAAGCTTCAGGAGCACAGGTGCCTCATTTAGCTTTGATTGTTATGCTTCATTTTGGAGACTGCCTTGTCAGTTATGGAATATCGTTTGTGGTTAATTTGAAACACTTCCATCTGGATTATTCATGTGGGATTAATATATGCTTCTAGGGCTGCACATTTTGAGTGAGTTTTAAATTTCTCCAAGGGGGGAAACCCAAGCCTGAATAGACACATTTATATTAGCTAGTGGATTTGAGGATATCTGATAAAACCCATTTATCATCCACAGTTTATCACCTGCAGTTGATCTCCATTCTGGGTATGTGCACAGGGGTCTTGTAGATGCACCAGGCGCAAGATCAGCCACAGATGAGCATTTTAAGTCATATTGATAGGGAGGGGAAATTAAACATATGTTTAACTGCCCTCTTGAAACTAATGGGATTTAAAATGAGATCCATTAGAATGTCTCCATGAAAGTCCCATAAATAAACCCTTTCTGCTTCATTGGGAACATCTTTATTCTACTAATAATCCGACTTTATGCATATGTAGTTGGGTGAAAGTACCTTTTAGTGTCATGTCAACTGGAGACTGTTAAATCATGTTCAGATAACAGGTAGGGTTGCCAGTCTCTGGGCAGAGACTGGGGACATCCTAGATTTACAGCTCACCTCCAGACTACAAGGTTCAGTTTGCCTGGATAAAATGGCAACTTTAGAGGGCAGACTCTATAGCATCACATCTCTGTTGAGCTTCCCCTCTCCCTAAATCCAATGGCCCTCAGCAATACTTCTTTAGACAGAATGAGGGCTGCCAACCTCCATTCTACAGAGTCTATGGAGATCCCCTGGAAAAATGGCTCCTTTGGAGGGTGGACTCTATGGCAATTTACACATCTGAGATCCTTTGCTAGGCTCCACCTCCAATTCTTTTAGAATTTCCCAACCCAGAGATGAAAATCTTAATACTAGATGAGAAATGGAACTCAGTAAGCAGGGTTGGGCACCTCATTATCACCACCTAAATTCCCCACCCATAATTAGCCATATGCTGTCAAAAGTAGTGGTTTAGGCCACTAATAGTGAATCATGATTAAAATGAGATCAGCAAGGAATGGAATCTACCTGTACTTCTGCAAATGAGCAGCTGTCCTCCTAAACTGGCTGTTCTAAAACTTCCTTAAGCAAATTTGTCAAACAGAACACAGCATTTATACACAGTACTTGGTCATCGGTGTTCAACATTTTGCTTTTAATGTCAGTTTCTGAAATTGTATTTTATTGGACAAATCAGCCACAAAGCAAGATTTTCTTGCAGATATTGACTTCCCTTTGAGCTAGCCAGAACTTTGGCAGAAAGACAAAATGCATTTTTTCCCCTTTAATAAGTCATTTAGTCGTGCAGATGCTGTAGCCAGATTGGCAGTAAATCTAATCTAACCATTAACTAAACTTGGGGGGAAATGGCCTTATTTAATATGCCAATCTTGTAACAGTTTTTAAACCCTGGATGGCAAAGTGTTTAAGATACTACATCAAAAATGTGTAGTCTTGTGGTCCACATATCCTGAATCCTGTACATTGCAGGAATGATCAGATTTTTTATTCTGTCATTTTACTGTCCCACAGGGTTAGTTCTATCTTGTACTCTATTCCCCTCAAATTATGATTTAACTAGGCATACTTTTGAAGAAAATAATTCGGGAATATATATAATTTGCTGCACCTTTCATTCCTTTAGCTGTTTTTCAGTCTGAAGCATACATACTCATCGAGAAAACACTGCAAAATTATAAAGAAACTATACATCTCATTACATCAAGATTTTCTTTCTGCAGTGAATTGCTAATGTGCATATGCCCCCTGTGTATTGGCAACATACCATAGGATAAAAAAAATCTGGATCCAACCAGTCATATAGTCACTTAAAATTTTCCTTTTTATTGTGTCTTGTCAATGCATACGTGCCCACTGGTAACACGGAAGGGAAGAAAGTCATATATGAATGGAAGGAATTAGAATCTTTAGCAGATCTTGCATGTACTCTGTACAATTAAAACGGAGCTATAGATGATTCCCAGTGCATAATTTGAAGTTCCACTTTGGAAACAAAATAAATTAATGAGGAAAAGTAAAACAAACTCTGATGGGAAGAGTTTTGAAGCATGTATGACTGGACTTGATAGCACTAGTCGTGCCAAGATCCAGCCAAAATGATAATGCACTGCCCTGCCAGGCTGCCCCTGGTAGCCAGTTAATTAGACCTTTGTCTGGGAAGTCGAAATCAAATCATAGGGCAAGTTCCAAGTTCAAAGTCCAATCTAAAAGGTCTAAAGCTGAGGGAGTTAATTCACCAGGGAAGTTGGGGCGGGAAGCAGAGTCAAAGCCAGGCCAGGGTCATTTACCAGAGAGTGTTCTTAGCTATACCGTGGTTGAGTAGCCAGGGAGCCAAGTCAAGAGCAGGACCGGAGTCAAGAGCCAGGAGCGGAGTCAGAGAGCAAGCCGAAGTCAGGAGCAGGGGATGAAGTCGAGGCAAGCCAAAGTTGGGAACCAGGAAAAAAAGTCCTAAGCCAAAGTCAGGGCAGGGAACGCACACGTTGCACCTACAGAGAACCTGGGTAGGGTAGCCTTCAGCAAGAGGTCATGCAGCTCATATGAGGAAGGAGCTGTGGCTGGACTTCATCTAGACTGACAGCGTGCTGACAGTCTAGATGTTGATCTTCTGACAGCTGTCAGATTTGCATACTGTCACCTTCACTGTTGCTCCACTGTTGTCTCGTGGTTTCATGTAAGCTGACAGGTAGGACTGGGTAGCAGCCTGGCTGGGACTAGGCTGTTCATCATCTGGAGGCTCTGGCTGGGCCTCATACTCAGCACAATCTTTGCTGGCCGGGTCCACAGGCAGTGCCGGGTGAGTGCTTGGCCAAGGCAGTGTACTTGGGTTGGCTATGCCCTCTGGAGTGCCCTTTGGGAGCTCGGCTGGAGGTGCAACAATTGTGGCCATGACAGACAAGTTCTTCAGATGAAGACAATATACTGACAATGGGCTTTTCTGCACCAGGATTTTCTGGTGGGTTCAGCATGCATTCTTGCCTGATTATTTTTTCCATTCTGCATTCCACCCTGTTTTCCAAGTGGATGTCCCTCAGGGTTGTTGTGTGTTTTGTTGTTGTTGTTGGTCTGTATGTTTTTTTCACCCTTCCAGGTTCACCAAGCATTCCATGTACTGTTTTCCTGGGTTTTTTTTAAGAGTGGCTATACTACAGTATTCCTATATATTTGCCCCAAAGCTAGAGTGTTTTCATGCAGAAATGTTCCATCAGTCCCCCTCCACACACACACACACACACAGAGACACACACACTTCCGCTGCACTTGGGATACCAGTCCTTTACTCCTAATCACCCACATTATAAAATATGTCCACCCACTTCCGCTCCCCTCCCCTCTCCCGTGATCTTCAGTGTGCACCCTGAGACTTCTAATTTTTTCTGTTCACAAAGTAAAATGACGAGGGATCCATTTCAGTTCCAGGGTCCGGATTAAAAGAATACCAACTCCAATTCAGTTATAATCAGAACTAAGTTGTGAGTGCAGAAAGGGCCCATGTCTTTTTATATAATATAGATCTTCCTACCACATGAATAAGACCCCTATTGTTACAGATGATTAAATTTCAGAGCCCAGTTATTGTATTACCAGCAGGAAACCAAGGGGGCTTATGTTTTGACCTGGAATCAGGTGGAATTCCATAGTCAAGTCTGATGGAATGACCACTGTAAAGCTTTCTGTAAGCTTTAGTTCTCCTGTCACTAGAAAATGGAGTTTGTTTCAGGCTGACCTTTGTACAGAAGTAAGATGTCTGCAGGTGTCTTGGCAGTTTTCCATAACTTTGTACACATAGCAACACATGCTTAAGGCAGGGAGACACAAAACAAGAATATGGACTAATGCCAGGCCCTACTCTCAGTCATCAACCCCATCTCACAGCATCTCATTATAATGGTAAAACTCACATCCATTTTTTTATTTCCCTCCTTCTTGGGGGACAGTCAAATATATATTTTTAATAAAGCAAAATCAGAGTTCAGTGGCACCTCTAAGACCAACAAAAATTTATTCAAGGCGTGAGATATCGAGTACAAGCACTCTTCCTCAGACTTTGAACTGACCATCATGACAGTGGGAATATATGAGCAAAAGTTAATCCTGTTAAATTCATAAACTGTGTCACAACATCCAAATACAACCATATAATAAATCTTTGTTGGTCTTAAAGGTGCCACTGGACTCTGATTTTGTTTTATTGTGCTGCTTCAGACCAACACAGCTACCCACTTGAATCTATAATTTTAAATGAAATTCTATCTGTCTTAAATTGAGTGTACAATGAGTGTACAGGAGTGGTTGATTAGATAGTGACCTAATTTTGGGTGTGACATTCTGACTCTTTAAGACCCTAAGTCAGAAGTAGTTCTTCACACTGAATTGGGATGTCATTTTCTGTTAACTGGCAGAGTAGAAAGAAAAGTGTGTGTTTTACTGTTGGGACATATTCCGTATTACCCCTAAGATTTGTGACATGGTTGTCAAATTTTGTTATCAGTTCTCAGAGATCTATTAGGGACTTGAGTAAGCAGAGCTACCTGTTATTTTTAGAGGGTTCAAGAAACATTCTAATTAAAATGCCAGTGGGATCAATTTAGCACAATTTTTCAATGAAACAAAAATAATATACTCTTTGGGACTGTTAATGTATTCCAGAGCTTCTTCCCTGGTTTATTGAGAAGACTGTGGGGCCGGGGGGTGGGGGTAACTGTTCTTAAGATTGCGCTGTAAGAAAAGTTAAGCTTGGCCTGAGGAAATGACTGTTCATTTTGTGAATCTATTCCTTGCTTTTGAATATATGACCAGGAGCAAACAAGGAGGCAAAAACAGCCTGCTCCCCAGCCCAGCCCTGCATGTAGTGGCTTTTTAAAACTGTTTTATAAGACACTTTGGCTTATTTGAGCGAAAAGTTACATAGAAAAGATACAAACAAATTGCATTTGTGACATGGTTGTGACATGCAGTAACTGCATCAGAAATTGGGGCTGCCATCTCTGAATGGTGAAAGTCCTGGAAATTTGGGGGAGATTGGGAGGTTTGGGGATGAGAGAGACCTGAGCAGGGTATAATGCCATAAAATTCACACTCCAAAACAGCCATTCCCTCCAGCGGAGCATCCCTTTATTCTGCAGATCAGCTGTAATTCCAAGGGGTCTTCAGCCTACACCTGGAGGTTGGCAACCCTAGCCTTACCTTGGCCTGGATTTGAAGAGAACCTTAAGAAAGCTGTTATTTCACCCTTGCTTTCCCATCTGTGAAACACTGATGAAATGATCTAGAAACATGTTCAATATAAATTATAAATAAAGAAATATTACAGATAGCCTTGTCTAAAGATTATAGTGTCATCCTAAACAAAATAACACCTTTCTATATCCACTGAGGTCTATGGGCTCACAATAATGCGACTCATGTTAGGATGGCACTACTAAGTTCTAATATGTGCCTACAAGAGTGTTCGGTGCTATACAGCAGCTAGGATCTAAAGACTACCTGGGAAATTTTTTAGAGATTAGAAATACTCAATGAGCTCTTTGATTTCCCCCCCTTTAAACAGCTTGCTTTGAAGTTCAAAAGTAATTTACCATGTGTTATGAGAGGGTGTATAGGCACACTTGTGCAATACATGCGCTGTTCAAGGAGAAATAACCCTAAAGCTTCAACTGAATTATTTGTGCAGTTTGAATGTTGCATTTTTACCAAATAAGACTTGTAAGGTAGAGTGCCTCCTCTTTCATCATGACAGAAAATCTTGTTTCATGCTTCATGGCAGTAAGGAGTAATTATTTTTTTTGAAAAAAAAATCACTAGCAATCTAGAATTCAGTTTCAGACTTTCTCAAGAACACTGAATATAGTAATTGAGCCCCTCTTGATAAGTCAGCATTATTACCCCACATGGTAAGTGACTGTAAGCTGCTTTGAGGAAGGCTAGGCAATTGTAAGCCACTGAGACTCTTTCCAATGGAGAAGAGCAGGGTATAAAAACCAACTTTTCTTCTTCTAGAAGAAGAGACCGAGCTTTAGAGGTATCATCATCCAGGAGAGGTCTAGATTTCTCCTTGCATTATAACTAATCTCCAGATCAGGCTTTCTCAACCAGGTTTTTGTGAAACCCTGGGGTTTCTTGATGGCCCTGGAAGGGTTTCCTGAATGGGTGGGTGTTAATGTTTCGTATATTTTAAAAATTTGTTAAACATTTATCAGGTCTTATGACCATATATGGTCATGTTGACTGCCCCCTCCCAAAATGGCTAATGATGGGCATAGAGGGGGTGGGAAGGGGAGGAGCCCCACGTGGGCATGTACACAGCTATGCTTCCCATCCATATTCAGCATGATTGTGCCACTTCTGGGGTTTCCTGGGCAGAGTCTGCACTTACTTTCTTTATTCCATTGTCAATCCTGTTGAATTCAGATCGTTTTCAACTCGATTCTTCCTCTCCCCCCCCCCCCATTGAAACAGGAAAGTCTTCTGCACGTGGTTAGGGAGGCTCAGAAGGGGGGAGGAAGCTAAGCCTCTTTCTTTCTTTTCTTGAAGGGGGTGGGAGAGGAGCCAAGAAGGGAGCCTCTTTCTTTTCTTGGAGGGGTGGGGGAGAGGATCGAAAAAGGCAGAGGAGGGAGGAAAAATCCAGGACCGACAGAAATTGAGAGAAAGTAGGGGTTCTCCTTTAAGGCAAGCGTGTCACATGACCAGGTGTAGCCTATCAGAGGTTCTCTACCATGGAGCTTTCTTTCCCAAATGGATATTCAGGATTAAAAGCAGTCTGAGATATCGCACAATAAAGGTAGGGTCACACCGGATCAATCCTTCTTGCTGCAGAAGGAAATTTTAAATTGCCCAAAATCCAAACGGAAATTGCATTCTGTGTAGAGGGCAGGGACTGAATCGATCTGGGGTTGGAATAAAAGCTCTGTGCAGTTTACACCCTGAAGTCTGAGGAATGTTTCAGGGATTTCTCAACAGTAAAAAAGTTGAGAAAGGTTGCTCCAAATCAATTCCTCTGGAGAAAATGGCAGCCCATCTCTCTTCCTTCCCCCAAACACTCTCCAGGTTCCATCCCCAAATCTCTTGGCAGTGTACTGGCCTTTCCCCATGGGAATATATGGCAAAGACATGGGCTGTGAGCAAATAGCTCGCAACCCATGGGAAGGTGGTAACTGGAATGGGGGGGGGGGGGTAGGACACCATTTCTGGGGAATACCCGATGTGATGTCAATACCAGATGTGATGTCAAGCCCCTCAGAGCATCATCTCATTGTCACAGTGTATATGATGTCACTTTTGAGTATTTGTCAGAAGTGATATCACACCACTGATGTGTACCACAAAAAAAATTCCTCCTACCAACTCTCAACACATCAGATTGTTCCTGATTCACCACCATTACCACCTATTTTTTAAAAAAATCTATTGGATTCTGTTCCATAATAATCCCATAGCAGCCAGTTCAAAAGTTTATTAGAATAAAAGCAGGGCCAGGTCTGGGCTGTGCTTGGCTGTAGCCACTGACAGCCAACAGCAAACGAACAAAAAGATAAGTGAAACTTATCTTAAAGGCTTTTCCCTAAAAGGAACATGATAAAATATTGATCCAGTATAGTGAGGGACCATCACCAAGTTCACAATTCCTCACAATATAATACATCCAATTATTCCCTTTTACATAAGTGAGAACTCTTGATCTAAGCAGAAGATCTACCAAGAGAGAAAGGGAGTCCTTGTGCTTGGAGGCAGACAAAATCAGCAATTTCCACCAATTCCAGTAGCAACCCCGCTTATCTCATTCCTTAGAATCCCCTATTTTCCAGGGCCCATTCCACACACATAGGATAATGCACTTTCAGTGTGCTTTGGCAGCTGGAATTTCCTGTGCGGAACAGGAAAATCTACTTCTAAAGTACATTGAAAGTGCATTATCTATTGTGTGCAGACTAGGAGCAGAAGCAGTATGCTGTTGAGACCAATAAGCTGCAGTGGGGAAGAAGAGGCAGGAAGCAGCCTTTCTGCCATTGGAAAAGTTAGTCTCCATCCAGCCCTTGCCTCCAGTCTCATATCTCTGATAGTGAATGCAAAATGAACGACAGAAAGAAACCAGTATGAGAGGTGAGTTCATCCCATGATACTTGCCCAAGCATGGATTGGGAAATGTTGTGACACATGGCAAGAAGGCAATATTATAGTGCCTAGGACTGTTTCTTTGTCACTAGAGCTCTGCCTCTTGGGATCCATAACAGGTGCAGCGATGGCATTCATGCTGACAGCAACCAGTCAAGAAGGTAATATTTTGTTTCTGAGCTCTCAGAAACCTTATTTTTCATCTTTTGTTTTGATGCCCTTTATTCTCTCCAGTATAGGTGATAGTAGCAACTGGCGAGGTCAGGCAATTGCTCAGAAGGCTGAGCCAAACCTACAAGATGCAAAACGATACCCATAAGTCTCCATACTGTACTTTTATAAGAGACACTCAGATGAGCTTTTGCTTTCTGCAGGTGGAGCTCAGTCAGGGAACTGACTGCAGGGCCAATAGATATTCTGTCAGTAGCAGTGCAAAAAATATATATATATGGAGAAATGAATTATGCCTGCCAGGTTTGCATCAGATATAGTTTCTTGCCTTACTGATGTGATCTAAGCACTTGCACTGTATCTGTTCTCTCTCCTGTTCTTGTTTCACACAGTGGTTCTGGGATCTGGCCATTAAATGCTCCTTGTTAGCTATCAATAATTGGTAGCAAACTGATGTAGATTGCATTACAAAACACCTGTCACTTGATTGGACAGAACCTCTGAACTTTGTGGCTTCCTGTGAATTCTGAAGCATTCTGCAGCCTGTTCTTGACATAAAAGGTTATCTGGCGCCTCGTTTGCTGTTTGCTCTGTTGTAAACAGAGGCCAATTTCATGGTGTCTGAAATTACACCAAATAGCAAAGCATTTCAGGATGGTTAAATGACCCTACAGTCAATTTCAGTAGTTTATGTAACAAGGATAATAATTGCCATTTAATAACAAAATGCACATTGATATGCCAGGCAGCTTGATGGTGGTAGATGAATAGCTCATTCACACCATATATTTTTGTGTGCAGGGCAGGGGGCAGAATTTGTCTACGTAGATGTATTTGTCTACATAGATGTATCCAGCTTCCCACTGTGCATTCACATACGGCTTTGCTGACTGCTAAAGTAAACAAGAGGGATAGTCAGTTGTAACTGTAAAGCAGGGGTAGTCAAACTGCAGCCCTCCAGATGTCCATGGACTACAATTCCCATGAGCCCCTGCCAGCAAATGCTGGCAGGGGTTCATGGGAATTGTGGTCCATGGACATCTGGAGGGCTGCAGTTTGACTACCCCTGCTGTAAGGCATACCAGGAGTCCACCAACTGCATGTAATAGTAATATGTACCTCCCTTGATCTACCTGATACTCACAATTGCCATGCTGTATGTGTGTTATGGATCTTGCAACACTGGCCTCAGCACTTGAATTAAGGCACTAAGGAAATGGGATTCAGGGGGGGCTTATCCAATTATCCAGAGTAGATCAGAACCAGCATACCACTATAACCCCCTGAGAAATCCCAGTAAGGGGGATGTTCCCCAGTATAATGCTGGAAGTCATGATCTCAGCTCCTCTCAGCTAGATGTGTATGTCTATGAAAAGGAGGCAGAGCTAACCCCTTCACATTTTTTCTCTTTTGTTTCCTTCACCCTTTAGGGTTTCTCTCTCTCAAACAGCGATGGAGCTGTCCCAGATTTCCAAACAATCTAAGGGCTAACATGGTTTGGAGTCTTTTATACAAGGAACTTCTTCTTTCACTTTAAAAGAGCTGCTGTAAGTCTAATTCAAGCAAGAAATGCATTCCACAGCACAGAGAAATGTAGCAAGAATGGCTAGAATGGAAAATGAGTCATGGTAGAATGATACCTAGAGCTAACACACTGAGGAATACACTCCTGTTTTCCTGGGTTTCCAGATGGGACACACTCTAACCCAGCCTTTTCAAACTTTTTACGATTGAGAAACCTCTGAAACATTTTTCAGGCTTCAGTAAACCCCAGATGTGGCACACATGCAGAATATGGTGGGAAAGTACATGCTCACCCAGAGCACCTCCCCTTCCCACCCCCTCTAGGCCTATCATTGGCCATTTTGGGAAGGGGGACAGATCCTCCTGATAAATGTTTAACACATTTTTAAAATATATAAACAATTAACTAACTCCCACCCATTCAGAAAACCCTTCCAGGGCTGTCAAGAAACCTCAGAATTTCATGAATCCCTCATTGAGAAAGCATGTTCTAACTCTTCTGGATACATTTATTGAGGACTGAGGCTCTGTGACTGAACAATGACAAAAATTAGACAAAGAGTTTTGTGGTTATTTCTGGGATCGTAGCAGGAAACCCTGCTTCTTCTTTACAGATGACAACTTTGTGGTTCTCTCTCCATTCCTCACCACAAATCAGTTCACCAATAATATTCTCAATTATAAGAAGAACCTTGATGGATTGGATCAATGGTCCATTTAGTCCAGCATACACAGTAACCAACCAGTTCCTCTGGATGGCCAATAATAGGGCATAGAAGTAAAGGCCTTCCCCTGCTGTTGCTGCCTGGCTCTGGGATTCAGAGAATTAGTGCCTGTGAGTATAGACACTCCATTCAGTCACTATGGCTAGTAGCCATTGATAAACGTATCCTTCATGAATCTATCTTCTATAATAAATACTGAAATATTTCTAAAGGTTGCAATTACCTGAGAAAATCCCCCAATGATCTGCCTCACTCTGAAGGCTCACCAATAACCCAGTCAAGGATCTTTTTGTCATAAACTTGCTAGAACCATTAATCAGTCTCTGTTTCTTAATCCTAACTGGTAATGAATTCAAAGTCATTGTTTTAGGAGCTAGCCATAAGACATGAAATTGGCTGTTTAAATAGACACACTAGGCATGGCCTTGTATGTGTCATTCCAAATCCATAAAGCACTCCCAGCTTGCACACTGGCTGTTTTGCTACTGTCTCCTCTTTCTGACATCAGCAGGTTGGAAAGTATCTATTGATCTTTTACATGAGCCGAAATATTCATCCTATATCATACCATCTCAGTGCTTTACTTTCCTCTTGTGTTCTTATTTAGTTTAAACAGTATGAAAATGTGTTACAGACTTTATTTTTCTTTACTCAATAAAATGTTTGTTTTGTTTGTTTGTTTTTAAATTAAGTTAGCATCTACTTGAGTTTTCTGTCTAGGATACTTCCCCTATACACACAGGGAAAGATCTTGCTTGTTACTCTTTTTGTTTAACATATCTCCTAGAATTGCTAATTTCTCCCTTCAATATTCAGGAGACAACTCTATTTTTGGTAACAATCTGTATAAGTCATGCTTATATTGAACATACTAAGATTACCCTTTGTCAAAGAAGATTTTTCTGTTCTTCTCTTTGCGAATGGTGTTGGCTAGAGACAACTTTGCCCAAACTATTTACTGACATTAAAGTGGTTTTTCTGAAGCTAAAAACTAACTTATTGTCCCTTCTGGATCAAATAAAATACATTAAAATGCTAATTTTATACAATATTTTAAATCCTTTCAATATGTTCCATTTTGCATATACACTCTCCACACAAAGATAGGAAGGATTTAGTGGAATAATGTTCTATTTTCCAAGAAAAGCCTGAGCTGACATTCCTGCTGTTACATATCCCAAAGGAAAAAGGGAATGCTGCCACTTTTCATAAATTCTATAATTAGGCAGCCCAGTTATCTTCAACTTGTATCGATTAGTAGTTATAAAGAAGAAATAGTAGCTATAGTAGATTTGTTTATTTAACTGGTTTTTAAAAACTATAGTCAAGAAATGAAGCTTCTGAGTAAAATAGATTAATCATGGGTGATTTCCATAGTGTTATGAGGAATTGTATGTACTTATTCCACAGTTATGTTTTAACCGTACTGTTTTAGTCATCTTTCCCTGTGGTTTGTAGTCATATCATTTTTAAAGGCCATAATGACTTGTCAGTATGTCAAAATGAATTTATATTCATCACTTTAAAGTGCTGTCATTGATAGGTGAAGAGTTATTCTGATCTAAAAGACCTAAAAGATCTTATTTCATTCATAGAATTATCTAGACTTGATGTTCTGAGCACCCATGTCAATTAAAGTTGGACTTTGAATAATATAAGCCTTCATATTGTTGTTTTATTGTTGAGAGTCTGGGAGTGTCTCAGCAACAAGCATTTAATGTATAATTATTTGTTGCTTTGTAGTAGCTTATAGTGGGGGAAGATTGCCGAGTGTCATGAAAATTGAAAAGTCTTGATGTGAACATTAAATTGGGTTACATTCGTGAATATGCTCATATACTTCCACATATAAGAATGCCCAATTATGAAACTAAATTAGTATTCCATAAAACATGATCAGGACATACAGTTTCTCCACCTGCCAGCCTCAGGTTATGGTATCTGCTTTAGCCCTTCTAAATGCATTGGCAGTGTCTCTAGAATTCTGTACTAAACACTCTAATTCTCAAAATAGAAATTTTAATTCTGTGATTGAAGTAAGTCATGCAGATTATGGTAAATACTCAAGACATGGTCCATACAACCTCTTCCCCGATAGGTGTGGCTGCATTCATACTAGGAGTAGGACTCAAAGGGGATCTTCGTTTCTAAAAAGGTAAAGGTAAAGGTATCCCCTGTGCAAGCACCGAGTCATATCTCACCCTTGGGATGACACCCTCTAGCGTTTTCATGGCAGACTCAATACGGGGTGGCTTGCCAGTGCCTTCCCCAGTCATTACCGTTTACCCCCCAGCAAGCTGGGTACTCATTTTACCAACCTCGGAAGGATGGAAGGCTGAGTCAACCGTGAGCCAGCTGCTAGGATCGAACTCCCAGCCTCATGGTCAGAGCTTTCAGACTGCATGACTGCTGCCTTACCACTCTGCGCTTCGTTTCTATCTTTCTCTTTTTTAGCATATTTTGCACCACCCTGAGACGTCATAGTAAAGGGCAGTATACATATTGAATGAATTAAAAAAATAAAAAATGTGCTTAAAGCATCCTTGTCATATTCAGGGAGAAATTAGAATTGTGCATCTGTGCTGTGCTGCTATGATTAGAAACACCAATATATAGCTCTATTCCAGTCGTATATATGTAGTTATTTAGAAGTACACGACCTGTCTTCTGTTCCTGGTGTCCCTGTTTACTCCTTCCCCTCTGGTCCTCCTCTACTGTTCAGACTTTCAGATAATACTGCTGCTACATTGTTATTCTTTTGTTAAAGTTTTGTTCATCTTTACATGCTTTCCCCCCCACTCATTCCTAAATAGTACATGAGATTTCTTAGGATTCTACAGGAGTCAAGTTAGCAGAGAAATGTCAGACATATGCATCAAGGTCTGATGTAAATTTTGAGTCAAATTAACGGCCACTATACAATGTGACCTTCTGGTTGTGCCATTGTGATAAAGAAGGCAAGCCCCAAAACAAGACAATTTCCACTGAAATTCTTTAATGTTGAATTCTGCCAGCGGACTATAAAAATTGGTTCAAAATTCTGGTCAGCTAAGCATTCATTTGAGCAATTAAATGTTTCTCAGTCTATCCTATCACACAAGAGCTGTGAAGAAGAAAAATGGGATAACATAGCATCCTGGGAGGGCTAGAAGACAGAGCACAAGCTACTCAGCATGGGACATGGCCGGTTTTCTAAAGTTCCAGTCCTAGAATTCTCTGGGAATCCTAAATATTCCATGACTTAAATTTAACTCTCAGGACAAGTGTAGTATTTGTCCAGCCCTTTGCCAGTGTTCAGAAAGTTCTCCTCCCTGTGAGAGTTGGTCCATTGCCATGGTAACCAATATAGTTGGCACCCTCTCCTATCTAATAAAATCCAAATAAACATGCTGACATGAATTGCTGTTGTTTAAAAATAAGAAGGATGATCTCTCAGCCTGAGCATCCATTACCTGTAAAAAGGCTTTATAAAATTGACTGTCTGTGACCAGGTCTTTGTGTAGCATTTTTAGAGTGTTGGAAATGCTGATGTGTAGTAACTCAGCTTGTACAGGCAGATCCCCCAGTGTGCAAATCATGTGGTTGAGCAGATAATTGTGACAGACTCTGCTCTGTGGGGCAGCCATTTTGTAATTGGCTTTAAGTCCTGGGAGCAGCTTTTTTGTAACTGGCTCCCGCTGATGAACCCAAAAGCTCTAGCAAAAACAAACAAGCAAAAACCCAGAGTAGATCTTTCAGGTTTGAAATCTGCCCATTTTCTGTGAAATCTTAATTTCCTTTGAGAATCATGAGAAATATTATGGAACCACTAGCATAAATTAATTCTAGTATGGAAATATATCTGGGAGTTTTCTGCTCTTACTCTGTTGTTCTTGCCAATAAGATTTGCCATGTGTATGTGAGGGTGTGTGTGTGAGAATGTGAGAATTCATCTGGTTTATATGGCAATTGAAGATTAGTGTACAGTTCTAGATGTTAAAAATTCAGGACTGGATTGAGAGAACAGATGATTGGCTGGTACCCTTTTTGCCTCTTTGCTCAATTCTCTTCTGCTGCTCTTAGAAAAGCTCATGTTTACTGGGTCTACAACACACACTTATTCAAAGGCAGCAGCACAGAACCCCTGCTCTTAGCAGCCGATAGGCACTGTAAGAATTTACCCACTTTAGAAGGTGGATTTAAAATCGATCTCATCATATGGCAGTGAAGAAAGCGGTACAAATGCTTTGCAGGAACTCTTATATTCAGACTTTGAGGTTTATGAAAGTCACAACTGAAAATTCATGTGAAAGGAGGATTTCAAAAGCTACCATTTAAAAACCCTTACAAGGTCATGAAGTATGTAATGTTAAAGGATGTCCCCAGCATTTCAGGCACTCAGAACAGGTTATGAATAGGAGTGTGCGTTTAGCTGGGCACCCCCATTAAAAAAACACACACACAACCCTGAATCAATGCTGATTTGGGTGGTTTTTTCCCCTCTATTTACCTGAGCCACGAATCCCTAGTTGGATATGTGATCCAAATGGCAAAAGCTGAATCTATTCAGGCTCAGATGGTGGGGGCACCCAAACCAAGACCTCTGAAGATGACTGAGGTAGATGAAGAGCTTCATATGTGAGAAGATGGCCCTTCATTTGCTCCAGTTTTACAATCTGATTTCTAGGAAAACCCATAATTAATGTTCAGTATGGTCTTGTGGCGCAGAGTGGTAAGGCAGCAGACATGCAGTCTGAAAGCTCTGCCCATGAGGATGGGAGTTCAATTCCAGCAGCCGGCTCAAGGTTGACTCAGCCTTCCATCAGTAAAATGAGTACCCAGCTTGCTGGGGGGTAAACGGTAATGACTGGGGAAGGCACTGGCAAACCACCCCATATTGAGTCTGCCATGAAAATGCTAGAGGGCATCACCCCAAGGGTCAGACATGACCCGGTGCTTGCACAGGGGATACCTTTACCTTTACCTTATGGTCAAGGCAGCTGAAAACCAATCATATAAAAATAGACACTTAATTTTTTAAAAACCTAGCCTAAAACCAGAAGTTAAATAGGTTCAGAGAAGCAAACCCCAAGAACTTTAATAACAGAACAATTCAGCAAGAATTTATGCTCTGAAAGACAATTGTCAGAAAAACAATGGTGAAGCAGCCTTAGATACCTCTCTAGGAACCTATTCAGAAGAACCTGGACTATGGCAGAAGATGGTACTAATATTGCCAAGGAGGTCTGAATCTGATGAGGAGAAATGGCAAAACTATCTGCTGTGAAGACCTAAGGCACCAGTGATTTTATCTGGATCACAGTAATTCAACCTAGAGATTATTTACAAAAGGGTGGGTCAGAACTGTGATGGGGCCAACAGAATCCATGAGAAGGGAAAGTAGGTGGTAAAAAGCACTCCAAGCAACTGTGTCCACTCTATCTTCAGGTTGCAGGGAAGGGTCCAATTGTACTCCCAAGCTTTTAACTTGATCCGACAAAGCTAATTTCACTCAATCAAACCAATCAGTTCCTTGGAGGACATCTTTCCATCTTGTTTGGATTACAGAGAATGTAAATACACACAAATACAAATATTGGGTCTCATCTACAAGTTGTCACAGAAGATCCTGCTCCACCTGCCATATTTGCATAAATTCTACAAATCTGTGTGTGGAGATCAAAGTGTCTTAAGCTGCTCTGTTCATGTTTTATTCATGTTTTTAACCTCCTTCTTTTACCTGCTTAACAACCTGCCAGAAGTAGCTGTTGGCAAGCAGCAAATTACTCATTTAGTGGACATCTGCTCCAATTTTTTAAATGAGTAATTACCTGATGATAAATTTGTAAGGCCTATTCAGTGGTTCTGCTTGATGAATGTTCTCAGAAATCTCAAAGCCTTTGTACAAAGGGAGAAATGTGCATATAGAATAGCCCTGTAATGTGCAGAACAATAAGGTATTGAATGGTAAAACTTCTATTTAGATTCCAGTAAGTGGGGTGAATGGAACTCATTCTTTTATCTTTTCAGCCTTCCACTTTAGAACAAGATTTTGCTCAGTGTGGGGTAGGTGTGAGGATGATAAAGTGAGAATGGTACGGAGTGAGAATGGTTGGGTATTTCGTATTTTAGAGTGCTGCCCAAATGCTAAACAAAAATGCAACTTCATCTTGAGTTCTTAAAAATGCATCTTGAACCCTAAATTACCAGCACCTGTGATCAGGTGTTGGGCTTGGTACCCATTTCCACTTACCACCCTCCACAGCTTCTTTCAGGTTCTAGAATATGGGTAGGTGAAGCCATCACCCTCATTACCCTTCTTGTGTACCTTTCATGTCTCTCTCTCTCTCTCAAAGAGAAACCAGCAGGCAGGATAGCCCAGCTCCCCCTTCTATAACATTCCATAACCACCCTCGCTCAAACATTTCAGAGATATTGGGGTTGTGATCTCATATACTGTTCCATTCTCGCCCTGCCATCATTTATTCATATCCTATAATATCGAGACAGAGTGAGATATTACCATGTATGTACGTTTCTTTCCCTGAGACACAAAGTCCATAGGCAGGACAAGAAGTTAGGCAGGACAATCAACAAGAAGTTAACTTTTTATTTATGGTGTGAGCATAATGTTAAAGGAAGTAAGGAAGAGGTAACAAGGTTTTTTTTCCCTCTGAATTTTTGAACTGTTTCCCTATTCAAGTATTTTGGATCATGTGTTACGAGTTGACTCTTTTTAGTGGCCTAGCCTGTAGCTAATTTTCACTCAAACATCTTTTCACTCTTAGTTCCCAACTGCTGTTTCCAAGATGTCTCCTCAACATTCTGTCAGCTCTTATTGGTGGCTCGGGGGTGGGGGACCTAGTCTGTCCTTCACAATGGGCCTAAACACCCACAAAGAAGACCATTCATTGCTTATCCCAGCACGTTGTCCCAACCACTGGTGCCAACATGCTAATGCTTACTGCAAGTCATAGTGGTGACTAAAAAGAGACGTATAACAATGAGGCTACCAGAAGTAGGTAGCAGAAGTAGAAACCATCATCCTTGGAACCAGACCCCACTTATATCCCCCCTCCCAACCAGCTGTTATTACTTTCAGTTAACACTGGTATTAATGTTTCATTCTTACCACTACACTGAAATGACTGCCTATGACTGGAGATCTCCTGAACTTACAACTGATCTCCAGACTTCAGCAATCAGTTACTGTGGAGGAACTTGGCGCTTTAGAGGATGGACAGGATGGTATCTCGGAAGTCCCATATCCAGCCACTGCTGAGGCAGCTGCATTAGTTACCAGTTCTGTCCCAGATCAAGTTCAAAGTTTTGGTTTTGATCTTTAAGGCCATTCACAGCTTGGGCCCAGTCTGTCTGAGGGACAACTTTTCAGTTTATGCCACCCACAGGGTACTCTGCTCTGTGGGTATTAATCTGCTGGTGGTCGCTGGCCCCAGAGAGATCTACCTGGCCTTGACCCGGCTAGGGCCTTTTTGGTCCTGGCTCTGACCTAGTGGTGGCATGAGCTCCCGGGAGAGTTGAGGGCCCTGACAAAGCTAGCAAAGTTCCACAGGATCTATAAAACAGACCTCTTCCACCAGGAATATGGTTGAGGCCGAGTTAGCAAGATCAATGGGCCCTCCTCAGGCATCGCTATAACATCTAGCACACCCCTTGTTGGATGACTGTGGGAGGTAGGATGGATTTTGCCATTTTAGGATCTTTGGATTAATGCTGCTTTTAGGATTGTGTTTTACAGAGATATTTTTATGTAACCCGCCTTGTGTCCCAGGAAGACAGCAAGCTATACATTTAATTAATAATAAAATAATAATAGTAATACTCTGAAGAAGAATTGAAATTGGCCTCTACCAGGGCCAGAGCCTTTTCAGCCCTGGCCCCAGCCTGGTGGTATGCACTTCTGGGAGAGATCAGGGCCCTGTGGGCCCTAAATCAGTTCCATGGGGCTTGTAAGATGAAGCTATTCCACAATGCTTATGATCAAGGCCTAAAATAAAATAACATCCACTAATAAGGTTGGCCTCACCACTAGGGGAGGAGGTGAACCAGATCAGTGGTCCCCAACCTTTTTACCACCGGGGACCACTCAACGCTTGACAATTTTACTGAGGCCCGGTGGGGAAGGGGGTAGTTTACTCCTCTACTCTCAACCACTGCCCTAACGCTCTCTGATCACTATGGTAATGTTTAAACATCCCTTCAAAATAAGATACAGACACACCTCAACAATGAACATAAGGAACATTTTATTTTCATGGAAATTTTAACTCACGACAATGACAAATCAATGGGAACCCTGAGCTTGTTTCTCTGCAACGAGATAGTCCCATCTGGGAGTGATGGGAGACAATGACACCCGAAGTGTGTTGTAAGCGGGGGGGGGGGGAGGGAAGGTGTCCTTCACAGCCCACCTCCAATTAGTCGATGGACCACATCCGCGGCCCACAGGTTGGGGATCGCTGAACTAGAAGACCAGCTCCTTTATTAAACAACCCCTGTCTGGAAATTTCAATTGGGGGGCATTCAGAAATGTAATGTTTTTAACTTTAAATTCATATGGACTTTTAAATGTAATTACCTGCCCCAAGCAAAACAGAAGGGCGGGATAACAATAAGATTTTACTATTTATTATTATTGAGAATAGAATATGAGTTGCTTTTTAAAAATAAGAAAATATCATTATAACCAGTACTTCAGTGCCCACCCTAGCTGTAGCTTAACAATTTGCCTCTTATGTGGCTTCTTGGAAATTGTTGCTTGGTGTAAAAGGGCTTAGATGTGTGAGAGGAAAAATTCTCTGAGTTATTTGCCTCATTAGAATATTTGGGGTGGGCCTTTCTGCTCTTTCAGCCTGGCTTTAGCACCAGTAAAGTTGTTCTTGGATTACAGTGCTGTTAAAACAGAACTGGGTTGAGTAGCTCTGAATGCCGAATTCCCTGAAATAACTCTCAAGTACCAATTTCCCTCCAGTATTCTCCTTTGCTTCTCTCCATTCAAGATGCTTCCGAATTCTTTCATGTTGTGTGCAGCAATAACTCTTCCTGTTTTCTGGTGCTATCAATGTGGATAACAAACATCTGTTCTGAATGCACTGTGATATGAGCAAAAGAGGTTCTGGCCAGAATATCACTTGATATCTCACCTTTGCAGGGCCTGCTTTTTTATACCCATTGTTAACATCATTTCTAAAAATAAGATTTATTGTGAGGTAAATGAGTGCCAGAGGGAAAGCACTATGAATGGCATGCCTGTTATGGCTTGTGTATTATATTTGCCTTTTTCTTTTGACTGCTTTCCTCAACGTCTTCTCTTTTGTGTTTGTGTGTGAATAGATCAAATGGGTTGAGGTAGAGGTGCTTATAAACACTGAAACATTTCTAAATAATGCACACAGGAAGCAGAGTCGCCCATGCTACATGAACAAATAAAATCAAAAGGCGTGTGTGTAGGGAGCAAATCTGTTCAATACAGAAAACTGTAATTAGTTAATGAGGACAGAGCTATTGTATCAATATCAACAGGAATGGCATAATGCAATCTGAAGCAGAGTACCCTCTTTTAAATCCACTGAAGGGAGTAACTCAGAACAAACATAAACAGAATAACCATAAACAGGCAGCTGGTTCATCTATCAGGTTCAGCATTGTCTATTATGACTGTTCGTGGCTCTTCAGGGTCTCAGGTAAAGGTCTTTCACATCACTGACTATGCTAACCTGGGTAGCCCAAGAAAACCTGATCTCATCAGATCTCTGAAGCTTGGTTGGTCCTGGCTAGCATGTGAAAGGGTGACCTCCAAGGGATACTGGAGCCTTCATGTGGGACTAGGCAATGGTAAATCACCTACAAATGTCTCTTGCCCGGCTTCCAGACAATCTTATGATCCCTTGACTTTGTAACACACAGTGATCCAGGCAACGGTCACTTCTAGGTTGGATTTCTGCAACTCGCTCTATGCAGGCCTACCCTTATCCCTGACCTGGAACTCGAACTAGCGAGGAGTGTGGCAGCCAGGGTTCTTATGGGAACACACTGGAGGGCCCATATTCAGCCCACACTCCAACAGCTGCACTGGCTAACAGTTGACTACTGGATCACGTTTAAGGTTCTGTTAATCACCTTCAAGGCCATATGTAGTCTGGGCCCTATCTTATAAACTGCCTTTCCACCTATGCCCCTCCCCAATGAGCTTTACACACTTCAGCCACCAACAAACTGGCAATCCCTGGCCCCAGGGAAGCTCTGTCCATCAACAACCAGAGCTGAAGCATTCTCAGTCTTAGTACCCAACTGATGGAACAAGCTCCAAGAAGACACCAGGGACTTGCCGGAACTTCCTTCTCTGTGAGGTAAGTGAGGCTGAGAGAGCCCTGATATTACTGCTCAGTCAGAACAGTTTTATCAGTGCTGTGGCAAGCCCAAGGTAACCCAGCTGGCTCCATGTGTGGGAGCGGGGAATCAAACCAGGCTTGACAAATTAGACATTGGCGCTCCTAACCACTACACCAAACTGGCTCTCAACAGCTACCCCCTCGGAAAATAAGCCAATATCATAATATTGTGTGAAAATAGACACTCTCAGTATTCAAGATACACATACAGGATCTGCTCAGTACAAATATGATGTCTTCAGAACAAGAACCCTTGGGTTGATGTCTAGTGGCTGTTGAGGGGGGCTGCTACCCATGAGATTAGGAGCATGACCAGGATTCAAAGAAGACTTATGTGCAAGCAAAAGAGAAAGGAATAAGCAGTTGAAGCTTAAATTTCTTTCTTCTTTTAAAAGAAACTCCCGGTAGATTGTCTTTTCTGCAGCTGAAACTGCTAGGAATATAGACACTATAAGCCTAGTTGTACCTAGGATCCTTCTCTGTGCACCTCTGTCCCTAATTGCATTCTTATTAATTAAAGGTTTAATTTTTCCATCTGTTTTCTAATCTGTTTCTGATCTTAGGTCTGTTTTATATTTGTTTATTCTGTTTTTAATGTCCCCAAGCATGTTTTAATGTCTTGTTATTTTTATATTGATAATTTACTGTGTTAATTATAAGCCACTACAAGAGGAGCTCTGGGAAGAAAGCTCCTGAAAACTAGAATAGTATACTCCTAAAGAAATAAGTGCATGTAGTAATTAAGAAACATTAACATTCCTTTGGTCATGTGGAATAGACTTAGCCATGGTGATCCGCAGCAAAACCTTTGGTATTGTTATACCTTGCAAATAAACTGCTATAGTATGAAAACTAGAACTTTGCAGTGCAAGTCTGAATAAGGTTACATTCTTCTAAACCCATTGAAACCAATGGATTTAGAAGAGTCTAATCCTGTTTAGGATATCATTGAAGCTTTGTTTTCTGTTTTTTTTCCTGATTTGGGTCTGAGTTCTTCAACCTGCCTAACAGCCTTTAAAACTGAAATATCAACTCTGTAGAGATTATAGATATTCTTGGAATAATTTGATAACTTAGTTTAAAAAGTTCAACATATAATGGGTGCACCCAGTTCAGGATTCTGTATATGTCACTGTAATCCTTTTGCTTCCAAAGAGATTTTAAAAAATCAATTCGATAGTTGGACAGGATCCATCATTCCTTCCACAGGCTTTCATTCTTTTGCAATTCTTGGTGTTCTTCGTAGGAGTTCTGTGTTAATCCTAACTGAAGCATCATTTCTAGGTGCTAAAATTACTATACGGCAACCATATTGGATTCATGTAAAAGTGTGTTAACAGTTGGAACTACTGAGTCCTATAAATCCTCCAAATTATCTATAATGTTCCCAATGTTTTCCACAGGTGTATCTGGCTCCATTAACGAATTGTAAGAGATTCCCTGAGAATACAGAAACCATAGTATAACCAGCAAGTCATGCTGATATGTTTTTCCTCAATCTGCTCTTTTGGACAATATATGATGAGTTAATACAGGCCTGCAGTTTGTTCGTTCCTCTAGGAATAATAGAAAATGCTTGTCAGAAACCTCCAGTTTATGCAATGATGTCTCCTCCCACAGTTAAATTCTTTTTTTGCAAATCCTGAACATAGTGACTAATTTTGAAATTCCAAACCTTATTTTCTGATGTTATACCTGCCATAGACAGCTTGGCATACAAATGCTTTTATTATTATAGATGAAATCATCTCTCTCTCTCCCTCCCTCTCCCTCCCTCTCTCTCTGGACTACACACAAATCTGAGGAGTATCATGTGTTAAAAATGCAATGCTAAAAATACCTGTTTCCCTTGCTTTCCCCTCTCATAAATTTCATCACCTACTGAAAGTAGGTCTCTTTCTTCACATTTGAATACAACATCTCATTAAATGGAATTCATTTCTACAAAATGCAGTGAGAGGCCATCAGCTTACCTAACTTGAAAAGATACTAGACATATTTATTCAGAACATATTTATCCATGACTATTAGTGAAGGCAGCTAAATAGAACTTGCATGTTCAGAACTAGTGTAAGATGCTATTAGATGCTCAGAACAAACAATGAAGAAAGGTGTTGTCTTCCATCTCCTTCATGTGGGCTTTTCTGAGTAACTTGAATGGCCACTCTGTGAAGCAGAATACTGAACCTGAGGGATTAGAGTCATAGAATCATGGAGTTGGAAAGGATCTCCAAGTTCATCTAGTCCACCCCCCTGCATAATGAAGGGAGCTCACACCTACTTGCCCACCAATAATGACCCCAGTTCTATAGCCATATGGTGCCCGCCCCAAGAAAACCAGAATCCATGGCCAGTCTGACCTGGAGGAAATTTGCCTCCCAATGCAGCTGGGCTCGTCTCATGTTGTTCTGTCAGTCCTTATATCTCAGTCTGCACTTTCTTTCTTCCTCCCTCTTCATTCTGATGATTTATATCTGTCTTATATCATACATCATCTTCCTTCTTAGTTCAAAAGTCTTAAACCAGTTCAAAAGTCTTTAAGCTTTAGGATGCTTTGGGCTGATCCTGCGTTGAGCAGGGGGTTGGACTAGATGGCCTGCATGGCCCATTCCGTGATTCTGTGATTCTGTGAACCACACTGAAATTGCCAGTTTTTTCTTCATTGTGTAATTAATTCCATTCTTCCATTCTTTTCTTACTATCCTAGCACATCATGTTAGCTTTACTCAGTGTATAATATCTCTAGACATCCCCCTATGCCAAAATGTCATGCCTTCTTCATTTTAACCTTTGGAAAAAATGTCTACTGTTCTTATGACCAACATGTTGTAGTGGTTAAGAGTGGTGGTTTCTAATCTAGTGAGCAGGGTTTGATTTCCTGCTCCTCCACGTACAGCCTGCTGAGTGACCCCAAAGCTATGATAGTCCTGTTCTGACCGAGCAGTCCTGTCAAAGCTCTCTCAGCTTCACCAACCTCACAGGGCATCTCTTGTGGGGAGAGGAAGGAGAGACAATTGAAAGCTGCGTTGAGACTCCTTTAGCATGGTAAACAAGCCAACTCTTCTTCTTTTTCTTCTACAATATGCAGAATAACTTATTTATCAAAAATGAGCAGAAACTAGAGGGTCTATCCTACAAAATTGGATCTTATTCTAGAAGTGTTGTAAGGGATAGGTTTTGTATTGATCCTCTGCATGTACCTCTGATTATTTTTTTCAGAGAGGGTACTCTTTGACGACAAAACTCCTCTAATTGTCAGCCTCATCTTTTTAATCTTTGAAAAAATTATCTTCATTGTAAAACATTGTACTATTCAGTATGAGAAAGTGAAATAGCACCCACTGTTGGAACAGTTATATTGGGTAAGAGTTGCTAGAGTAGGCAAATTGCCATAAAACTATGGGAATATTAGATGTTTCAAAAGCCTTGGGCCTCCCATTGCAAATGAAATTCCTGTGAAAATGCCTGGGGGCATTCCTTGGCATTATCACACATTGTAGATTTCCCCACCTCTCTTAATGACCGACAATGATGTGGGATGACCTTTGGAATCCATAACATGATGAATGCAGAGCCAAACTATATGGGTTGGGAGCTCCCAAGTGCTTTTGCCTCCTGGTGCAAAGAGATCTAAATGTGTCTGAGAGTGTGACATGGGCAGGAGGACTTTGTTGGTAGAAGCATAATTTAGCTGCTCTGCCCCTATATTTCAATCTCCTTCACACCCCCAGAGTTAAGCTACTTTCACTCATGGAAGAGCCAAGAGGGAAGTGCCCCATTTCTGTGAAGTCCTCTGTGCCAAAGGGTGTATTGTTCAGAAGGGTGTTTCTGATCTCAACATAACCTTTTCAAGAAACAAAGAAAACTGCTGAAATAGGGAAGGGCAAACAAAATCTGTTCCCATGAATGCCTCATGCTTGCAGGAGCTGGGGTTTAGTCCTGTGTTCTTAATTTCATTGAACGCAAGAAAGAGAGTTCAACTGTTGTACTCCATATTTGCACTATTAATGTAGGTCTTAGTCCAGTGGTACAGGAACATCTGTTAACAATCCCCTGAAGTGAAGACTGCAAAGATCAAGTCACACTTCTTTCAATATTCATTTTGTAACGAGAAACCTCCATGCACCCCCAGAGGATTTCTCTGAGTCTCTTAAGGCTGATCCAGAAATTCTCAGCATGAATGAATATCTTATCAGTGCCGAGAAAAATCCACACAGCACTCCTGTTCCTGTACTTGCAAGGTGGAATAAAACAGAACAAAAATGATAAAGAACATGGATTTGTGTTACTAACTTTGTGCATAGCGGCATATCTGAACCATGTCTGGGGCATTCCTCAAACATTTGTAGGATTGTCACTTCTGAAGTTGCTAGGTATAGTTGGAATATTACTTTGTGCTGGTGCATTCCATGCTTTACTCGCAGGAAATTGTCAGCTCCAGTATCTCAAGTTAAAGGATTGCGAGTGTTGGGAAAGACCTTTTTCCTGCTTGAGGCTTTGCAAATCTGCTGCTAGGCAGTTCTTTGGTTTGCTGTAGTAAAACTTAACTGCATAGTTTAATATCTAAATGATATTAGTTTAATATCTAAATGAAAGCTTAACTGTTACAGATTTGGGCCACATGAGGATAGCAGAAAGGTTTAATTTTTCACTGCTCCACGGTTTTGCCTATCACACATTGCCTTGGAAGGAAAACTGTCATATTACATATTAGAAAAGCACCCATTCCTTGCTCCCATTTTAATTTCCATCAGTCTAATAAGTGAAGGTATGACAGAAAACTGGGATAGAAATGGTGGTATGTTGACTGACAATGCCAAACCTTTTTGATTTTCTCTGATTTCCAGATCTTAAAGGTCAGGAGTTGTTCCTAACTGAGACTAATATGACTTTTTTTTAAAGGCACAAGAAAGCCCCTTTAAGCAGCTAAGAGGCATGGAACACTTTGCTCCACATGAAGTCAGCTATTGAAAAGGGGCTTGCTTTGGAACCTGGTCCTGGGGCTGCCTTCTACTTTTCCTGACATTATTGTCTTAGAATCATAGAATAACAGAGTTGGAAGAGACTTCATGGGTCATCTAGTCCAGCCCCCTGCACTATGCAGGACACTCACAACCCTATCGCTCATCTACTGGAACCTGCAACCCTTCACAGAATCAGCCTCTCCATCAGATCTCTATCTAGCCTCTGTTTAAAAATTTCCAAAGATGGAGAACCCACCACCTCCCGAGGAAGCCTGTTCCACTGAGAAACCGCTCTGTCAGGAACTTCTTCTTGATGTTTAGACAGAATTTCCTTTGAATTAATTTCATCCCATTGGTTCTGGTCCATGCCTCCAGGGCAAGAGAGAACAACTCTGCTCTATCCTCTATATGGCACCCTTTTAAATACTTGAAGATGGTTATCAAATCCCCTCTCAGTAGTCTCCTCTCCAGGCTAAACAGACCAAGTCCCCCAGCCTTTCTTCATATGTCTTGGTCTCCAAACCCCTCACCATCTTTGTTGCCCTCCTCTGGACATGGTCCAGTTGACATCCCTCTTCAACTGGGGTGCCCAGAACTGAACACAGTGCTCCAAGTGAGGCCGAACCAGAGCAGAGTCCAGATAAATTGTCTTTTCCAATGACAATTTATCTGTCTGTCTATTGATTATCACATTTATATCCCACCTTCCTCCTTGGACACAGTTAACTCCTCGTAAAGTGTGATAGCCTCAGTTTAGTCATTTTAGGATCAGTTCAGGTTTCATTTGATCTAGAATCTGCTTCTTTGTCATTTTGGTGGTTCACTTTTCATAAAACCGTTCTTCAACGCCATACTGACTTTCTTTCTTCCTGTCTGTATTCTTTATTGTCAAGCTTGCAAACCACAGACAGTTATAAACTTTTAGTTGCCTCACAAACTGGTTCACTTCTTGAGCTTCCTGAGGTGGTAGAATGCCCCCTTGGTGTGCTAGAAACTTCAGACTCTCAGATGACTCTCCTTTACCTGTCCTATAAGTTTGGTGAAGATTGGATTGATGGAATCTGAGTTACAACTCCCCAAAGAAGGTGTTCCCAGGTTCTTGTTAAAACAAGAACCTGTGAAAATGGCCTAAAAAGAACTTATGTGTGGGTATGTTTTTTGGGGAACATGACTTAAACCTTTAAATCATCACCCAACTTGGTCTGCAAGTAAAAGAGAGTCCACCGGAGATCCCCTGTAAGTTTTATGTCTCAAGCTTGCACACTCCTGAACCTGCACCTATAGAAATGATGGTCAATTTGATAGGCACAGGTTCAGGAGCGTATAAAATGGATCCTGTGCAAATGAAATACATCAAAGTCTCACTTGGACCCACCCCATATGCAGCTATACCTGCCCTTCAAGTTGTTGTTTTGAAGTTATATACATGTTTTGACTGAGAAGAGACTGCCTGAAAATGTATCTGTTCATGCACTGGTACAAACCTCCACAAACTGCATGCATCACAAATCAGCCAGAGTTCATTGTGAACTTTAGTTTATTTACTGGTTTGTGCCCATCTCTAATTTTGATCTTGGTTGCAAGTGACACATCCTTACATTTAAGAATCTTTTCTGATTCCTTCATTACAGATATCATGAACTTTACATTATATTTTCTAAGATGATTAGAAGAACATGATATAGCAGTTTTCTGGAAACACCAAGTAAGTTCAGGAACAGAAAATTAAATGTATTAGCATCTGCCAGTGTAAGATTAATGTTTTTTTTTTGTCTTCTTATTTTAACCAGCACAAGAATCCCGAGGCTTCACAACTGAGCAAAGATGTAGATAGTTTACTCCCTAGTTATTTCTCTGTGGATAAATGGAATCCTTTCTCCAATGGAATGACTTAGAAAATGTTCAGTTTCTATTTACAAATATTATCTGTGAAGCATAAAAAGAAGGAATTAGATTTGTTTATTTATTTGAATGCTACGAACGATATCCAATTTGCAACCATTTGGAATACTCATAAGGCTTATATAAGAGGGATTTAATGAGTCATATCTAAAAAGGAGGGAAGAGATTCTTGTTAAAACATAAATCTATAGATAATGACAATACATAGAGAAGATCAGAAATATGTTAAAGAGATTAAAAAAAGGAAAGCTAGACATGGTTTCAAAACATACTGTGCAAAATCACTTATACCTTAGACTTATATGTGCTGTCATACATGGAAAATAGGGAAAATATATTAAACATAAGAATTAAACATTAGTTTCTAGATGCTTATATTTGTGTACATTTATAAACAAACCTTTCAATAGAGGAACCTCGGAACAAAGTTTTGGTTACAGAGATAAGAAATAAAATGGATAGGAAAGTAGGACATCTGTAAATGAATTCCCTAGAGCGTTGTATGTTTGCGCATGTTCATTTAGAGCAGTGGTTCTCAACCTGGGGGTTGGGACCCCTTTGGTGAAAATAACGACATTCACACCAGGGTGGCATCAGTCTTCTTTAACAAGTGCTCTGAGAAGTCCCTACATATCCCCTCACACTTTTTCTCCCCATCTTGCTCAGTCTCCAGCCACTTCCCAGCTCCAGTTCACCACTTCTTTCAGGGCCTGGCTCAATAACTGGACCTGCCTCTCTTGTCTCAGACCCCACTGCATGGGTTTCCAGCCCTAATTGCACCAGAGTCCCAGTGGGATGCCTCCCTGCAGATACCTGCCACCTCCATCCTGCTGTCATTGTGCTGGACTGCAGCCTTCCCCAGTTGCTTCCTTCACCCACTCCTGGACTGCTGGGGGATCTGGGCATACCTGTCTGTTGTCTTCATGATGTTCATGTGCCATAACGATGTCAGAAGTGGCAACAAAGTTTTAGTGCTCTGGAAAAGAGCATTCCAGTCCATTTAGGTACACTCTTGAGATAATTCTATCCTGTGGAGTCTGATCCTTTCAGAACGATTCCATGTGTCTTCTCTGAATGTCCTACTTCAGTATCAAAAAGAAGCCAGTCTCTAGTTTTTTGTCATCTAAAGTTACAAAGAACACACCTGGCTATATTTTACCCAATTGATCAATCAAAAGCAAATCTGATCCAAGATCCCCACAGCTGAAGAAAGCAAAACTGCAATTATTAAGAAGCATTAGAGGCTTTTAACAATTTTATTAAGTAAAATTTGACTTAATGAATATTTAAGACATGCATATAACTTTTAAAGACATGAGACTTCCTAAATTAGTTTCTGCTTGTTTGATGTACCCTCCCCCAGTGCATTCGTTTCCACTCTAACACTGCAAACATCTTCCTGTCACTGTTGTTCCCCTGAGTTATTTTGCTACCTATATTTCTCTGACAATCAGAGCTCTGGTCTGTGTCTGAAGGCAAAATAGAAAAACAAATTAGGAAGAAGACAGTAAGGGATAGCTTCTATCAAATCACTTGATGAAGAAAGGCTGACTTATCAGTCTACCCAAATCATACAATCATAGAGTTGGAAGGGGCCATACAGGCCATCTAGCCCAACCCCCTGCTCAGTGCAGGTTCAGCCTAAAACATTCAGGATAAGTATTTGTCCAGCCGGTGTTATAGTGCCGGTGTTATAGTGGCCTTCCCTGGCCAGCCTCAGCTCATTTCCAGCTTTGGCCTCTCTGATGGCTGACTTACAATGCCTAGCAACCTGCAGATACTCTTATTTAGGAAGCTGTCTTTCCCTCAATTTTTTGAACATTTCCTTAGCTGGGTAGAGGTATCAAATTATTTTTAAAGCCCTGGGCTGCTACTATACAACTTTATCTGTTCCACATAATATATTTCTGGTAAAGTCTTGGAGGAGGAACGTGTCTCATGGCTTAAATGCCACTGAGCAAAACATCCACTAAGGGCAGCTGTACCGCCCCTGAGTGCTTCCTCCTCCAGCCAGCTTGCCTGTCTGTTCAGCAGCCAGCCAATCTCCTTCCGTCACCCACCCCTTCTCCTTCCACTTTCCTCCAAGACTCCGAGGCTGCAGATCCCTGCTGCATGAGAACTGCCCCTGCCAGTGAGTTCCCTTCATGGGAGTCTCCAGCTGCAGCCTTTCCATGTCTTGGGGGGAGGGAGAGGCCATCCACAGAGTTCTTCCACTCCACCCGCCTAATATAGCACTTGTTGTATTCCTGAATGCAACAGGCTTGGCCTCTAGTATTCCGTGTGTGTGTTTGTGTGTGAGATAGGAGGAGTTATATAGCATGGGTAGGATAGGGACTTCTAGATTAGTTTCAAATTATTTCCTCCAGTATCCTGATTGGCTCAATTGTCAACTTTCTGCTTTTTGAGCACATTCTCCCCCTCCTTGTCTCCAGAACAGCAGTTGAACAATGGAAGAATGGCTGTAGGCAATAGCTAGCTAGACAGGTTTCTGACCCTCTCTTTCTATACAAAGTTGTTTTTCTTCACAATAACACCCCACCCCTTATTTTTAAGTGACCTGGTACTTTGCTATCTCTGCATATTCAGACTCTGCCAGCAATTATGACAATGGAGATGGGTCTAATGCAGCATGGATAGTTGCACCATCCTGTCTCATATTGATGCCCCTGCAGTTCAGTCCCTAACTTTCTGTTCAGAGCCAAGAAGATAAATAAACCTGTGCATCTTTCCCTCTCTGAACTGGAAAGTACAGATCATGAATCTTGAGATATGGAAGGAAGGGTGTCTGTACGAACAACACAACCCATCCTTATTGTCTGCAGGTGACAGCCCCACACTGGATTTATATGTTCCAGAGTTCTCTGACAGGGGGCAGCTTTGCCCAGGAATCACCAGGTTAGGTAGAAAGGAGCAAGACTGTGGACATCCCTGGAAATGTGCCAGTAGTCACCTTAGCATCCATCAGGTCTGCATCTGGGAACAGGCCAGAGAAGGACGCTGGCAGTGGCTAAGGCTTGTGCAGGACTACAGAGCAGCCTGTATGAAAGAAAAGCACCCAGATAGGGAGGTTATTAGCCCAATTTCCCTTCCCTCACTGTGGGCCTGACCATGAAGAGAGGGCATTGGGGAGTCCAGCCCATTCCCAGACAATCTTTTATTAGGCTGGCCCAGTAAGAGCTATGGAGGAAAGGCCATGCCATGCCTTTGCAGCCAATGGACTGGCCAAAGGTTAGATACAGAGGGCTCAGGTTGCAGCTGAATTTTCAAGAGATGGGCACTTCATGGCATGTCCACCATGGATTCTAGTCCACAGGAGTCAGAGTTAGGGTTGCCTGTTCTAGGTTGGAAAATACCTGGTGATTTTGGCGGTGGAGCCAAGGAGAGTGGGGTTTGGGGAGTCACCATTCTCTCCAGGTGAACTGATCTCTACTGTCTGGAACTCAGTTGTAATCCTAGGAGATCCCCAGCTACCATCTGGAGGCTGACAATCATAATCAGAGCCTAACACTTATGTTCTTCTGATAAAGGGGGAATGTTTTTTTTAAAAAAAACATTATTTCAATGGAACCATCTTGAAATATGGAGCATCAAATGTCAACGTCTTCTAGTTAGTGAGGCAAAAATCCGTTCCATCCTATATATCTCATGTTCTTTCCTTTCTAATATTATACTGGAGCATACATACAGCTCTTTTATGTTCGTTTCCCAACACATATATTCAAAATGTGACTAAGCAAATGTAGCGCATCTAATGCTCCAAAGGCTATATTTTTTAAATATGGAAGTACTACATTCTAGTGACCTAGAGGAATCTGGCTGCAAAGCCTACTTACAATTTTGATGGTGACTCTTCGAGACGTGCCCTTTCCCCTAGTGTAAACAAAGGATGTGTGGGTTTTAAGTAGAACTCATCCCTTCTAATTTCCCCACATTTATGAATGATCTGCAGGAAGTCTTTGAGTTAAATATTGGAATCAACAGCACCGTCTGGCCTTCTGTGCTGTGTATAAATGGACGCGGCGTAGATATCGACCTCCATTTTTCTCCTTGCAGAGACTCTGGTGTAAGATTTTGAAGCCGGGTGCATTGACCAAATGTCAAGCCAGAAACAAAAGGTGGAGTATTCAGCTCGGCACAGCTGCCAAGTGCTGCCTTGCCTGTCAGTTTCATTAGCAATCCAATTGTTTCATACTTTTCCTGGGGGCCATTAGGTAGTTAGCATCTCTAGGCTGTTCTGACAGTATAAGATGGCATCTTTTATTATAACCCTTAGAGAGGAAAAGTGACAATGCCATCCCGATTCAGAAAATGAAATTCAATTGCCGGGGCATTTCATAATATTGCCGTGTCAGATATCTTACATTATCGGAACCGTCAACATCTCACGGAATTAGTGTTACATTATATAAAATGGATGACTGAGTCTTAAGATATCCAACATGACTAACGATAGAAAGGAGGGACCCAATCGTTGTTATGAAATACAGTGGGGGGAAAGAACCCCAAGTGTCCCTTGGACTTTAATGAGGCTTTTGCTCATTTTTATGATCTTCCATGCACCTCGAACCAGTCAGCGAGTGATGGAGAACACACAGGGTATTTACAAGCAGGGAGGAAAAGAATAGGCTGTCGGATTCTGACAAATTATCCCTGGAGAAGAAAATAACTCCTTAAGAAATATAGTTGGTGCTAAATTTAATAAAAGCTGGGCCAGATGGATTCCCTTTGGAATTCCGCAAGGCCTTTCACGCATGCTTTATCCCCACCGCTGTCGAAGACTTACTGAGAAGTTTTAATACAGTATCTAAAGCATTCCTCCTCTATCCATAGACTATCATTATTTCTCACCCTACCCTAGGGAAGCAGGGCAAATCTAATGGTGCAGACCTTAGATACAACCTGCCGGGTTCAGATACCACATTTCTGGTTGGCCATAATGGAGACAGAAAGCAACCCGGTTAGGAAGATGAAGATGTTCACTGTAAATTATCTTCTAATGACATATCCATTCAGGTGCACTACAAGAGATAAAGAAAAAGAAAAAACCCTCCACACTGAGGAGAAGAAGAAGAGCAGCTGTTTTTTACACTCCGTTTTTCACTACCTGAAGGAGTCCCTAAGTGGCTTACAAACACTTTTCCGTTCCTCTCTCCACATTTAAAGGAGCTCAATTGAAGACGATCATGAAGCTAAGAAAATCATGATAGGCTACATATGCTACCCAACTGGAAAGTACTGCTCACTGGCAACCTAATAATCACAGACACCTGTTGTTCCTTAATGCTAGGCAATCAGAATAAGGAGGCAGCGTAGTTTTCAACAGGAGCACAGTTAAATAAATCAGGTTCTTTTTTTCTGTGCAGTAACAGCAACATTCTTTTTTCTGTTTACCAGCTAAGCCTAGAGTAGACATGCAGTCTAAATGACTGTCCCAGATTAAAGGAACTGGCTTGTCACAAACACTACAACATAGGCTATAAGCTTTGAAGGTCTTCTACAGCTACTGCAAATTGCTTGGGGCTGTGTCAACGAAGTGTCCAAGAGCCTATTTTGGTGTTTCTAAGTTCAGCTTCTGCCCTTTCAGTATCACTAATGACCACATTTTATGTACAAAAGATTAAAGCCATTTGAATGTAACCCTAGTTTTTAGTTCTAGCAGTAAAATTCATAGAATCATAGAGTTGGAAGGGGCCATACAGGCCATCTAGTCCAACCCCCTGCTCAACGCAGGATCAGCCCAAAGCATTCTAAAGCATCCAAGAGAAGTGTGTATCCAACCTTTTCTTGAAGACTGCCAGTGAGGGGGAGCTCACCACCTCCTTAGGCAGCCTGTTCCACTGCTGAACTACTCTGACTGTGAAAACAACCAGGTCAGTTATCCTGCAGTCTAAGGCCTTGTTTTCACTGAAGAAATAAACCTGTCATGATTGTATCTGTCTTTCAAATTATTGGCGAGGATTCACATGAGGGAATATTTCCTTGTGAACAGAGGTGCTTCCACACAGAAAATGAAAAGGCTATGCTAGAAAACAGAGGACATTTTTATATGGAAGTTCATTCTGTCACATGAGTCACAACTTTGCGGGTTTCGTTTCAAATCCTAGCTCTTTCTGTGAGAGCTAAGCCTCAGTCCTCTAAATACTAATATAGTGATTGATAGCTGAAGGGAGTGGGTATGACTGAAAACCTGGCCAATTTATGCTCTCCACAATTGTAGATTATATTTTAATCTGCTTGGAAGTTGTGTAAATTCAACTTCAAATCTGCAGGGGTAGAAATCTATTTTGCATGGTTTATAGAGTCCTAGAAAGATTTATTTCTTCTAGCTAGAGATTTTCTCACCAACTTCCAGAGATTTACAATACCCCAAATTAGGAAAAAGTCTACACTAAGCTTGATTTGAATATCTGCTGATAGACCATATTTTTCCCCAGTTAGAAATCTCAGCTCTACTTCTTACTCCCTCGCTTAAGACAGGCTGTCGGCAACTGTTCTCAGAGGGAAAATACCTTACCAACATTATAGAATGGCCTTAATTTGTGAATCCCACTGTGTGATTATAAGCTGGTGATAGGCAGAACTAGTTAATGTAAAATACAATGGCTACACTTTAGGGTATTTGGTTCTTCTGAATAGTTTTGCTAATATAAAAATCCCTTTACATTATTTGCCATCACACATATACACACCTACACACACACATATATACATACATACGTATGTACACACGTACAGCTCAAAATGTGAAGATAGGACTGGGTGCATGGAACATTTTTCACAGTTTAGATTGTTTTCTGATAATTGTAAATTAGTGACATGTTCAGTAAGTGATTTTCCTTCCTTTCATCCTTCCATATTCTGTTATTGGGTTATTTGGATAGTGGTTGGGTGCAATCGACCTCCCTTTTCTTCCTCCTCTAGGAGATTATATTAGGGGTGTGGGCTGAGAAGAGATATTGAGATTCTGCCACATCTTATGCATTTTTTAAAATTGTAATTTCTGGTTGTGTTTTAAGGGTAAGTTTTATCAGGTTTTTATGCACACTTTGTAACCCACCACGAGCCTTACTAGGAGTGGTGGGTAAGAAATTAAATAACTATATATAATAGTAATAATATAGATTTTAAAATTAATAATAAAGTCTTTGCTTTATATATATATACATACATGCATATATACATATATATTTTTTCAATCATCAATATGAATAGCATAGGTATGTGGTGGCTGTTTGACATAGGCTTTCCTTTTCCTTGCAGTGCTACTAAGACAGGTAAACACAGATTCATTGGTTGTTGGATGCTCCGGGCAATAGGATGGATTCATATCAAGAGTTGGCACAACCGGGTAGAAACACATACTCTACTTCTTTCCCATCTACTTCTTTCTCTTCTGTTCTGCTGTTGTAACTAGGGATGGGCACAAACTGGGAAAATGTGGTTCAGCTTGTGGTTCGTGGCATGCTCAGTTCTTAAAACCATGAATTGTCATGAACATTTAGGGGCTAAATGAAACATTTTGCTTTATTAGGTTCAGGATGTGATAGAATGTCCCCCTGACATCCTATATGCACAGGTGATCTTTGACTGACTCTCTTCTACCTACTCTTCAGGTATGGTGAATATGGGATTCATGGGGTTAAAACCCCCCTCCAATGAAAGCCCCCCAGGAAAGGTGCTTTCTGGGGAAAGTACAGTTACAGGTTCAGGAGGTTCAGGTGTATATAGAATTAATCCTGTGCAAACTAGAAACATCAAACTCATAGGATGAAACAGGAGGGGGTTCACATGTGCAAGCCCAACAAAACTAGTGCAATATTCTAGTGCTCAACCCAGTGCGAATGTGGCAATGCCAGATCAATCACAATTGAAGCAAAATGGCATTTTTGCAAGCCCAACAGAACTAGCACAACCTACAGAGTGCCCAGCGATACCAGTGCACTGTACTAATGCCCAGCAGAACCCAGTGCCACTGACTCTGAAAGCTTCAAAGAACGGCTCTCAAAGTACCGTGTTACAAATCCAAGTAAAGAGCAGGGATTTTGCAAGTTCTGTGCAAGAAATGGGAAGTGAACACAAAGGTGGGCAAAGGGGGAAATACCCTTGAAATGACATGACTAGTTTGAAACTGACAAGAGTGTTTCCAAGGTTGAATAATCCCCCCACCCACCCGCCACCATTGATTTTAAGTTAGGGAAACATTTTGTTTGAGCAAAGACATTCTGTCTGGAAACGAACAAATAAATAAATGTATCCATTCACAAATGGGCACACACAGACCTCCACAAACTGCTTGAAAGTTTGTGGAAAGTTCATGCCAGTTGACCTGCCATGAACGTCAGCTCACAAATTCAACCTGAACTTTAGTTTGTGAGCCAATTCATTGCCCATTCATAGTTATAGCCTTCAGGTTGGTGGGAGACAACTGGGCAGTGAGAATGGAATGCTGGACATCTCCTGCTTTACCTTCCCAACCATTCCCTTAGGAAAAGCAGTTCCACAATACAGTTTTCAGAATAACTTACTATTTGATCTTTTCTTAATTGTAATACAAATAGAAACTTATTTCAAAGTATATGATTTTCCTTTTCCACTAGCTTGAAGGGGTGGGTTGGAGCCACGAAAGCTGAGATCTGATGGAGACAGGATGGAGAAACCAAACCCTAAACTAAGACTGTGATCTGGGAATATTTATGAGCTTGCTAGTGTTTGGGTGATAAACTGAGATCATTGGGTGGAAACAATGTTGTTCTCAGATAAAATGATTTAAGATGTTGCTGCTAAAGTGAGTGAGAGGAGGTTAAGTTTGAAATTCCATTCAGTCCCAAATGAATATTTTTAAGGGAAAATGTTAAGAAATCTTCTCAGAGAAGAGGATTCCCAGTTGATAATCTGGCAGGTCTGGGGCAATAGGAAAATGGAGCTCATGGAAAATCTCTCATGTATTCTAGGGCCAGGAGAAGGTCTGTTCTGTTAATATCAACAAAAAGACATAAGAGAAACTTTGCAGGTTATGAGACTTGGAAGAAGGGGGCAACGAGCACAAAAAGGCAAGTTGTGTTATAAGGTGAACAAATTTTGTATAGCAATAGAAATTGGCTTCTAGTATTATGAAATTTAACAAATGATTTTGCTTCTTGTAAAACATTTTACAAGGACATTGATTTAGGAAGGCGATGGTCTTAAAAGTTCATATAGCACTGTATTAAAAATCCATTTCTATGCTCTTTTAGACAGTGACAGAGTGTCCTTAAAGTATGTCACATTTTGGAAAGCCATTTTAAAAGATAGACTCCTTCTTTTTGCTTCTCCAGAAGCATGCACACAGAGGCAATTTCTCTGTTTCTTCTTTTCTGCAGGTGAAAGCCAAAACTAATATCACTAACATATACCTCAAATGTACACCTCAAAGGTTGACTCAGCCTTCCATCCTTCCGAGGTCGGTGAAATGAGTACCCAGCTTGCTGGGGGGTAAATGGTTATGACTGGGGAAGGCACTGGCAAATCACCCCGTATTGAGTCTGCCATGAAAACGCTAGAGGGCATCACCCCAAGGGTCAGACATGACCCAATGTTTGCACAGGGGATACCTTTACCTTTACCTTTACCTTTTACACCTCAAATAACATGTGCCAGACAACGATGATAAGCCCCAGATAGGCCCTTTAATGTGCAAGGACGAAAAGCAGCTGCCATCCTCCATCTTTGTTTCTGACAAGAAACACAGGCCAAACCAGGCATGGCTACCTGCAAGGCTTTGTGCATGTCATAAATAGGTCAGCTGGCAGACTCCATGTCAAATCAGGATCCTCAGCCAGAGGTCTCCTGGAAGACATATTGGCATAAAAGGGCAGGGCAGGATGCTCATCCCCACCCGAGCATCACTAAGACAAAGGATGAGTCTACACCTGGACTAGTAGTTAATCTCGTTAGCTATCCTATATTGTTTATTCTTGGCAAAAATTAAATCTCCTAGCAGCTTTCTTCTGTTTTTAATATCTGGCACATCAAAATCACATTAACTGAGGGTTCTCCATACCTGGATTTCCCTCCCAACCAGAATGCAAAAGAAGTCACTCCTAGGGACTTGCCCAAAGTTTTTCACTGACCCTAGATACCCCTAAATGGCCTGTTAGAGTGTCATCATCACAATCTGGTTCACCCATTAATGAACCTCTGCTTCTTTGACATTGCCTTTCTGATAACATCAATATTCCCCGATATTCTTCCATCTTTCCTTTTATTTCTTAGGAACCTGTATGTTTTTGCTTGCGTGTGAGTTTTCAGTGTATCCCAATATTTTCTCCAAATAAATCTCCTTGAGTGTAAGCTTAATTGTCATCATTATTTAAGAAGGGTTTCTCCCAGGGAAAGGACCCAGTAAAAATTGGTAGAAAAATTTTGCCTTAACCAGCCTCTTGCAATATTCATAATTCCCTATAATTCCCTTTGAGGAATCCATTTCCGGTAACAACTATACATGGATTAAGCTAATGTTTATTAATGATTTACAGCTGAACTGCAAGTTATTGTCTCAAACTTTATTAGTATGGTTTTCTAACAAAGATATCCATTCACCAGCACTTAGACAAAAACACACTGGCTCAAACTTGACTAGGTACTATAACCATACCTTGTTTTTCCATGCCAGCACACAACACAAATGTGCCCAAAGAGGTTGTTCATCACATCATTTACCCATGAGAGTGATGTGGTTCAGATGTTTACGCTTAGAGATAGGTGCAAACCACTGATGAACTAAATTTCATCACAAATTTTGGTGGGTTCATGGTTTGCAAAGCAATATTCACACACTGCTATGAACTTCCATGAATTTTATAGTTCATGATGGTTCGTGAAGTGCAGATAGCAGGCCAATTTAACCTAAATTTAACCTAAAAACCTCCAAAACAAAAACAGCGAACAAAAAAGGAGATTCTCCAAGCCCATTTGAAAAGAAGCCTAAACATGCATACATAGAGCTGAGATAATGAGCTAAAGGTACACAGCTTGATGAAGGGAGGGAATGTGTGTGTCAGTTTTTAGCCATCAAATGGTGTTCTGTCCTCCAGCCTTGATTGGTCACTCAACAACCCAGCCACAAGAGTGGCCAGTCATTGATATCTACTTTTGAATAATTCAGTGTCATCAATCAACCCAACCCATGTAAGAGCAGAATTCTTCTTTCTGACAGTTCTAGGACAATGGGAAAGTGGGTCATTGCCCAAACTGCCTACAGAGTAATAATTTAATGTACAATTTATAGTTAAGGTTTTCTTTTTCTATTGACCTCTATTTTCCTACAACCTCCTTATCTTATTTCATTTTCACTTGTTCTACTCCACTGTACATCTCCACTGTCTGTTCTGTGAATCTTTTTGTTTATTACAGTAGTTCCTTCAACACTCAGGTCTCTGTTACCCACCTGTTTACTGTAACATTCCACTTTCTTTGTATAATAGAAGACTCTTTTGATAGCTACCCATCTCCATGGTCAAACAGCAATGAAAGCTGAACCCGGAAGTCCACTCAGCTTCAGCTGCATGCATGTTCCCAGCCAACATTTCAGGGGGTACAAAGCAGCATACTTCACTCTTTCCCTTGCAGCTTGGCTGCCTCTATGAGGGCAGGTGTAGGTGATCTAAGCTCTGGCTCTCTCCTTCCCAGGCCTGCATTCCAGAGTGTGAAAGCAAAATATGTTCTTCTCTCATGCAGATGTTTTGCTTTAGGGGAGGCAGCCTCTGTCACTTTATCCATCAGTCTTCAGTAGCGGCATTCGATTTACACCTGGCTGGCAGCCAACTGCAGCTCCAACGAGTAGAGCAGAAAATGGATAAGCAAGCAAACAGGATCCTGTGCTTTATAGATATAGGAAGCCCTTCCAAAGCTAGAGGGGATATGCAATGATTGACAGAAAGTAGAAATACTAGGCTCAGAAATGTATATCCACTTCAACCGTAACAGCTGCTAACTTCCGGTTGGAAAAACCACTATGTAACCACAATATTCACAAGGATGATGAACAGAAATAAAACAAATGACAAGTAAAACAAACAAGAAAAGAACAGTAAGCAGCCTTAGAAGAATGGCTGTTAAAATCATAAAATTATAATAGCCACGAGGATTCGTACCACTGTAACCCTAAGGCTAGACTACTGTAATGAACTGTGCATGGGTTTGCCCTTAACTTCAACTCAAAAACTCTAATTGGTACAGAATAGTTCAACTCAGTTGCTCTTGGGAACTAGTCAGAACACTCTGCAGTCACTCAATTACTGATCAGTTATTATTTTCAATTTATATGCTGGCAGTCATCTACAAAGCTCTTCATAGGCTTGAACCCACATACCTGCAGGGTCATCTCTCTTGGTGTGCTCTAGTCTTGCGGTCCCCAACCTTCTTGTAGTCAGGGACCGCCTCCGAAGGTGGGAGTGAGCTGGTGGCACTAGGTGGCGCTAACGCGCATACGCAGAGATGCAGCACATGCACATTTTCGCCAGCAGGGGGCGCAAACACGCATGCGCGGCAGCTCCACGCGCGTTTGCGTTGCTGGCGTGCCGGCGGCTGCGCCTGCCTTCCCCCCCTCTTGCTGTGGGGGGGGAGGCAGGCACAGCCGCTGGCGGCCCGATACTATAGCCTTCGCGGCCCGATACCGGGCCGCAGACCGGGGGTTGAGGAGCATGAGGTCACTTAAGCAAAACATTCTGAGGGTAGTGTACCACCCTGAAAATGGCTAAAACTGGCAATGGCCCATACTGGTGCTTTCTATGTTGTTGCTCCCACTTTCTGGAACAACCTGTGTGAAGAGGTCAGGAAAGTGCCTATAGTTCTATAGTTCTTCAGAAATGCTTAGGAGAGCATTTATATAAAGAGATTAGAACTACAGTGTAATGGAAATGTCAAGAGCAAGATTTTATAAGAGAATAGGATTATAGTATATTGCAATGCTTATTGTACATTTCCTCTTGCTTCTGTACCTTGTCTTCTAGCTTTGTAACCAATTTTCTTAATTGTGGTATGCTATACATTCAATGGTCATTTGTTTGCAATATTTCTAATTCTGTAATCCAGTCCTACTATATAGATCATGAAAAACTAAGGAAGGGTTTTTTTTTAATGGGAATGCCACAACATTTTATTGTTTTGATGCACAACCTATACTCTGTGCAGAAGGCTACTGTTGGGAAAGAATATGGAGAAAATGGTTTCCAATTGGCAAAGTTCTCAGCAGGGATGTATTTTATGTTTCTATTTCTTCAATCTATATGCAGAACCTGTCATAAGGAAAGCTGGTTGAGATTTAGATGGAAGTGGAATGAAAACTGGTGGAAAGAACGTCAACAAATTGAGCAATGCAGATGACATCACATTGCTGGCAGAAAATAGTGAAGGCTTGAAATGACTACTGATGAAGGCTAAAACAGAAAGTGCAGGACTACAGCTAAACAGCAAGAAGACAATAGTATTGAGGAATATAAAACTTAAAGATTGAAAACAATAAAGAGACTGAGATTCTCCAAGAATTTCTGTTCCTTGGCTCTGTCATCAGCCCAAAATGAAACTGTAACCAAGAAATCAGAAGGAGCTTGAGACCAGAAAGGGCAGCTATGCAGGAGCTAGAAAAGATCCTTAATTGAAAAGGATGTGTCACTGGCAATAGTAAAAGGATAAAAATAATTCACACTATAGTATTCCCTATTACTATGTATGGATGTGAAAGTAAAGCAATAAAGAAAGTGGACAGGAAAAAAGTTGATTTATTTGAAATGTGGTATTGGAGAAGTATTTTGCGGACACCATGGACTGCCATAAAGACAAATAAATGGATTCTAGATAAGATCAAGCCTGGGTTACCCCTAGAAGCTGAAATGAGCAAGCAGAGGCTATTGTGCCTTGGTCACATTATGAGAAGACAACTCACTGGAAAATACAATAGTAGGACAAGATGAAGGCTGCAGGAAAAGGGGAAGACCTAACATGAGATGGATTGACTCAATCAGGGAAGCCACAACCTCACTTTGCAAGACCCAACAGAAAAAAGAAATCTACTTGTAAAATAGGTTCCTTCTTCATTAGAGATGAGTTTTCTGTAGTCAGAGACATTTTGATGTTTTTGTGCATTTCCAGATATTGCCCACCTCCACAACTATGATAGTCTTGATTCATTTCATTTCATTTCTAGTCTTTCAGGTATGTTCCCATCTAAACTAATATACTGAGTACCTACAAGGTGTATTGAAAATAACCAAAACTTTCTTAGCCATGGGAAGTCAGGGTCATTTAGTTTTCAATTGTTTTAATGCATAGATGTCAGTCAGCAGATTACTGCTGTAGTTTGCAACAGTAGCCAGTAGGGTATGTTGGCAGAGTTCAAATATGCAAAAGAGCAGAGCACTAGCTGCTTAAAGAATAGTTTTATTGAAAACTGAGAGAGGAGAAAGAGGGCCATACCGCACAACTTAAATGTAGTCGAAGTCTTACATTGTGTAAACGCTATTAATGCATTACGTTGTAAAGGCAAAGGTATCCCCTGTGCAATCACCGGGTCATGTCTGACCCTTGGGGGTGACACCCTCTAGCATTTTCATGGCAGACTCAATACGGGGTGGTTTGCCAGTGCCTTCCCCATAGGACAAACCCCAAACAAACCACAAAACTCCCGCAAACAAACTGCAAACAAACTGCAAACAAACCGCAAAACTCCCGCCAAATTCCAGCAACAATCGGAATTTTATAGTGCTTAGGGGGAATTCCAAAAAAGTGGATACCCCCATAAAAAACCGCTACACTTCTGAGCACAAGCCGCAACACATCAGCGAAAGACATGTGCGTTCTCAAAATAGCGGTAGAAAGAATATCCCTCCCTAGCTCTCGTCCCCGAGCTTCCGGAGATGCAATCGCCATTTTTTCCCCCTTAAACTGGCGAAAGCAACAAATAAGCGAGGCTTCTTCAGCTGGTCCCTCCACAAGCAATTCAGAAGCGCTTAACAGTCAAACAAATCTCCCTTCTGCAATTGTTTCCAAGCACAATACATCCCCCTTTTTGACTCTGCCCATAATTTTGCCCGGAAATTGCACCCATCTGGGGGGGGGGGGTTACTTGAAGAGCATGTAAACGATTAAGCACCAGCTCCTATGACAGCAAAAAAGGTCTTTCTGAAACATTGAATGTATAAATATTCGTTGCTACTGGTGTTTTCGGGTTTTTAAAACGCAGTTTTTAAAGGGAAAGGGGCTTTTCGGGAGCACGAACACAACAGTTCATTGGCTGTTCTGTTTGATTGATGGCTAGGGGTAGGAAGAAGCACAGAAAAATATCACCTCCTTTGTTGCGATTCTGCCGAGACCAGAAACTAGTGGGGAATGAATACAACGCTACTGGGACTTCAATATTCCGCTAGAATTGAAAGTGTGCTGAATGACGGAATTCCACTATTAAATATAAAGTTTCTGCATACTGCAACCATTTAGCAACATTAGTCGTTGTGCAGAATGGCCCAGAAAATCCTAGCAAACTGGGAGGCTGTATGGTCAAAAGAGAAGGAGGTCTCCAATTGAGCCAATTAGGGCACATGAAAATACCATGAACTTCCTAGTCTAAATCTTCTAAATACACATCTCCTCCAATGCCCCCTGTGAGATATATTCTTCATACATGCTATTGAATCATATACAGATTTTGCATATTCCAACAGGGTGAACTGCAATAGTCAAATGTGAGTGTGACCAGATCATAGATAATTGCCGCCTGCTCCCTCTTTTGCTAAAGGAACAGAGATGGTGAACCAGCCAGAGTTGACGTATAATAGCTGTCACTATAATGTCCATTAGCAGAGACGAATCTAATACCACCACAAAGATGTGAATCTTATCCTTCAGATGTGAGCAGATTCCCAATTTTCAGCTTTGTGCTGTTATTGACACACAGCACCTTGATCTTATCTGGATTGATCTTCAGTTTAATGACTTCATCCTGCCCATGATTGCCTCCAGATAACTGTTCAGAATATCACTGTCTCTCATGACTCAGCTAAAAATGGGATGGCTCTTCACTGCAAATCTCTGGGTGATGTTACTCAGCAGTTTTGTGTGGGAGACAGAAAAGTTTCATAGTGCAAGTGCCACAGGGCCAGGCTGTAGTTGCTAGAACCACCTTCCACTTCAAGGAAGGCAAAGCAAAATGCTATGGTATCCTTCCAAACCAAATGGGCCAGAAGGATGGGAGTACCCAAAGCTGCCAAGATAGCCAGAAGAATGAACAGTATTGCAGATCAATGTATCTCCCAGTTTCTCTCCATGGTTCTTTTGTGGATGCCTCTTATGACTGTGAAAATGATACACTGCAGTTACCAGTTGTTATTAGTTTTAGCAAATGCATGATAAGGGACTTGGCTTCTGTCTTCATTGATATATGTGAGTGTATATCCCTAGTACTGGCTATGTATTAGATGATTGAGCAAAGGCGGGGGGAATGTAATTTCACCCTGCATGTACAATGTGATATTTTAGGTACACTTTCCCCCTGCTTACAGTTTTCTCATATCTCTTCATGTGTCCCCACCTCCATCCAGGTTGGATCCATTTGCGTCCCACATCACCTATGGTGGAAATGGGCTTATTTGCTGCACCTTCCTCTGGCATTAGAGATTTTAATTGCATTGAAAGATTAGCTTCTAACATGAACCAAAGTTTCTAGTGCCAGAGGACAGCCGTCTCCCTAGAAAAAGTTGCAATGCGATTGGAAGCAAGGTTGGGATTCAAGCCATGCTATATTTGGAGGGCTGCAGACCCAGTCATTTAAACAAAAAGGACAGTGTATTGCCCTAGTTAAATTCAAGTGGGTGTCCACGTTCGTTTGAAGTAGCAGAACAAACTTTGAATCCAGTAGCATCTTTACGATCCACAAATTCAAGGTGTGAGCTTTCATGTTCACGGCACACTTTGTCAGACAGTGAAATGGGAGTTACAAGGCCACATCTATAAGACAAGAGGGGGTCATGTATTAGTACGCAGCATAATGAAGATGTTTACAAGATACAAGGGACTTAGAAAAAATAATGAGCTAAGTTTATCAGGTCATCGTTCATTTGGATTCAGCACTGGAGGGTAAACAATAACAGAATAAAAATATCAAGATTAAAGATTAGTGGAACATGTACATTTTGAGTTAAATCTTCTCAACATAGTCATTTTTTTTAAAAAGGCTATCCAGGTCCAAAATTGGACGAGGCTGTGATGGTTATTTTTTCTAAATCTTTCATACTATCGGACCAACTACATAAAAATGATAGGAGGCTGTGCTGGGTTCTGAAGAAATGGCCCTTAGACATCCATTCTGTTTCCTAGCTGGAGCTCAAGAGTGTTAAACATTCACATTTAGTATGATGAATGGTATGGCTGAATCCCTAGAACAATACCATCTGATAGGTGATTATCCTGCAGGACACCAGTTATTTCAGAACTCAGAGCTCAACCTGTTATCGCCATCTCAAACTATGCATTTGACATATTCTTATACCTTTCAACCATCTTTACAGTTCCCTTCCCTTTTGATATCGCTCAGAGTAACTCTAATGGCCCTATCTGTATGAATCAGACACTAAAATCTTGCTGTGATGCCTGAGTTGACTGGTAAGATTTTCTAAAAAGGTCTTCTAATTGTGATCTATTTCTCTTGATCTGATCGGTAACCCGGTCTTTTTCTATGAAAGTTGGAACATTACTACCCTCCAGTAAGAAATGTACTTGCTATTGTACTGTGCTATAATCATTCATCATATTTCCCTTTCCAGTCTCCTGGAACAGCAGAAGCCGTAAGTACTAAAGTTGTACCCACACATTTTGTAAAAATTTCTAACAATGCAGTCTGAAGCACAGTCCATTGAAGTGCATGAGCCTTGAAGCATATAACTTGGCTTAAGTAGTATACCACACTGTAAGATAGCTAGTTGACTAAATGGCTATTTACTAAATGGCTGAGCCGTAAAACTAGAGTTCTCTTTCAAAATAAACCAGTTTGTCAAACTCACCAAAAGGCCTTAGAAATGTCCCTGGTCTTTCAGTCTCAGATGCCATCTGCAACAGGAAGGTGATAAAGCTGACCTACCTATCATACAGACCACAATACTGGGCTGCCTACATTCAGGGTTTTATCTAACAGAGGCTGCCTTGCAAAAGATTCAAGAATAGAAGCATCCCTTAGACCCATTATGCACGGGGGTTTTAGCGCACATTCGGGGTGGAATGGCGGCGACTAAAATCACCGATAACGCACGGAGCCGGCTGCAACCGGCCGCAGCTTCGGTGCATGCCGCCGAAAAAGCCGCGTCAGTGAAACGCGGAAGAAAGCGCAGCTTCCGGGTGACCGGGGCGCAACCAGAAGCGGCGCCCGGATCGGCGCGTGCATAATCGGTTACTCTGGGTTTTGCCGCCGTCGCGCCCCGCCCCGTGCATAACCGGTGTGCTTCGCGTCTTCCCCCTCTGCGTTTTCCATGTGACCCGAAATCGCCGTTTCGGCGGCCGTGCATAATGGGCCTTAGTGCATAAATATCCTATGAATTCCAGATGAGTAGTGAGTTTGTTTTTGATTGCTAGAAAGTCACACTTGTGTGATGGTGACCCTGTAGGGTTTTCAAGAAACATTCTGGATGGTTTGCCATTGCTTGCTTCTACATAGCAACCCAGGTATTCCTTGTCAATCTCCCATCCAAATAATGACCAGGTCTGACCCTTAGCCTTCAAGATCTGATAATGAGATTGGGCTAGCTTGGGCCAGCCAGGTCAGTGCCAGTTGACCAATAAGGAATCTAAAACACTGCCAGTTGGCAAACTTCTGCCAGTTTGGATCACTTCCTGTTTGCCAGTGCCAGTTAGGCAGCCAATTAATCAGTGGGCTGCTTGGTTGTTGTTTGTAGGAACAAGCTGCTTTTGAGAATCAGTTGACTTCTGGCCTCCTGCTGAGGAAATTCCATTCTGTTTGATGAGAATTTACAACAAATAGCAAATAGTCTTCCCTTTGAGGAACACATTAGTTTTTTTAAAGAGTTTGAAACATATTTAAGTTTTATCCTTTCTTGAGTGAATTTTTTAAATCCTATATATCCTCTAAGGTGCTCAGGGTAGATCTTTCTTCTTTCATATTGTCCTAATTATAAACCTATGAGGTAGATTAGGCTGAGAATTACTAGCCAAAGTTCACCCACTAACTTATGGGGCAAGTAAGCATTTGAAAGTGGGTTTAGCCAATTCTTCATGCACACGTGTGTGTGTGTCTACGTTTTGGAGAAACTTCCTTTCCTTTTGTTTTCTCTTAAGTCTGTGCGTGAAGAAGAAGCAAGATGAGCTAGTGAGGCTATTATTTTCCCCCTTTCATCTAATCTAACTCTTTCCATAATCATGTAGTAAACTTTTCTTAAGGTAAAAGGTATCCCCTTTGCAAGCACCGGATCATGTCTGACCCTTGGGGTGACGCCCACTAGCATTTTCATGGCAGACTCAATATGGGGTAGCCTTGCCAGTGCCTTCCCCAGTCATTACCGTTTATCCCCCACCAAGCTGGGTACTCATTTTACCGACCTCAGAAGGATGGAAGGCTGAGTCAACCCTGAGCTGGCTGCTGGGATCGAACTCCCAACCTCATGGACAGACAGCTTCAGACAGCATGTCGTTGCCTTACCACTCTGCGCCACAAAAGGCTCTTAAAAGAGGCTCTTAGCTTCTAACTTTTCTTAGAAGCTAAAATAAAAAGAAAGGAAAAAAGTGTGTTTTCCTAATCAATGTGAAAGGCCACTTTGGGTCCTGATTGGGGAGAAAAAGAGGAATATAAGTACACAAAGACATAACTTATATAGGATTAAGAAGATTATAACATCTGTGGAATCTTGACAGAATTTTATCAGTGGAAGGTTGAGCCTTTGCTTTTATTCTAGCTTTCAGGTAGAAAATGATTTATTTCTGTATTTTAACATGACAGATTTAGATAGAAATCAGCATGTTTAAATATTGTTTTATCATCATCATCATTTAACATAAAATGTGAACTTTGATTTTAATCGTTTGCAAACTGGCATGTGCATTTTGATATCAACCCAATGTAAAGCTTTTGTAATAAACTCAAATAATATAGGATGTAATATACATAGTATTCTTCAAAGGCTAAATATTATAATAAATGTTATTATATAGGTAACCTGCAAAGATCATATAGAGCGTAAGCCCTTATCTATTTCAAAAGATACTTACCTTAATGATAGTAGCACAGTATAAGTGACTGACTGGCAAAGAGCAAAGAGAAAGAATGGTGCATCATGTAATGGCCTCTCTAATGTGAGTAGGTGGTCCAAAGTTAGGTTTATGAAAGCTCTAGGCACTGAATAAATGTGGGCTGTGAACTATGTTCTGCATACAGCATTGACAAATGAGTGTAGGTTGAACCAAATCAAAATCATCCCTACATCCCCACTTTGAATTGGTAATAATTTCAAATGTTAAAAAATATCACTGAAAATATTCACTCAATAGAACACTGCAGAACATAATAAATTGTACTGAAAAGACTGCCAAATCCACCGATCTATCCGAAAGGCTGAAAATATGAACCGGTGGTCCTTGCTTGGCAAAACTTGGTTGTTAATGTCAAAGGATTTTTGTATTTGCATTTCAAAATGTTATGTGCATAGTTGAAAATTTAAGTTTGCATTTGACCACTATGAAGTTATCCAAATACATAGATCAGTGTGGAGTTGTCCAAAATAAAACTGAAACAAAAACAGTATATTGTTTCGTTTGGTATCATTTTAAACAATTTTGTAAAAAAGAAAAATTAACATACTGATAGATCAAATTATTCTTTAGGATATGCTGCTACAGAACTCCATGGTTCTGCCTAAATCCCCACATGTGCTGAATGATACGCTGACATGCCATGGATGGGAAACATCAAGTGTACATCGGGAAGATTTGCCAGCAAGTTGATACTGGAAAAAGCAATGTTGTATTAGGAAGGTTGTTAGAGGAAAAAACATGTCTACAGAGACAAGAGAAAAAGTGGAAGGACATAGAAACATTACGTTTGTTTTGTGCGTGAATGAGTGAAAGACTTCTACTCTTAGTATTTAAGACATGGGCATGCCGATTGCTTCAGACATGCACACTTGATGTGTATTCCTGGAAAGTATCAATCCAGCTACACATTCATTGTGTCACTGACATTTTCAAAGAGACACATACTAAGGAGTCAACTTCAGAAATTCCTCTGCCCTCCAGTTGCACTGTAATGCTATTTTGTTGCAGTTATAAGGATTTCATGGGACCATCATCATTTTGCTAACATTTTTATACCGTGTCATTTTTGTATTCAATTACCAAATACCAGATGTGATCTCATCTCTGAGGCTTCCAAATGTAAATTCAGCATTAATGGCAGCGTAGAAGTATTTCAGATTAGGGACAAGAGCAGAAAAACATAATGACAACATTTTTACCTGATAAAGGATTCCTTTAGGAGCCAGTATCTGCACACTTAATAAAACACCTGCAATCCTCATTCCCATAGTTACCTCGGTGTGCTTCAGGATCTTACAAATAAGGCCATAAAGAATTTGCTGTCGTTGTACTTCTCAGTTCCTTAGTATGCCACTATTATACCCCTGTGTTTCTCACTGTGCAATTTGTTAAATGCATCAATATCTAAAATGTTTCTGCAAAATCCTAGAAGTTGTATCATCATAATAACCAGCATTTAAGTTGTCAGAGTCCAATTTGCATAGCTGTTGTAATATTCATAACAAATAGGTTTCAATTGGCAGACAGTTCCAGTTCCAGTAATGTAATATTAAAAATATGGAAATCAGAGTTTAGGATCGGATAGATTAGTCATTTTTCCCACCATAATTATTATTATGGCCAATAGTCCAGAACTGTCATCAGCATGCCATGATATTAGTAACTTTCCATTGCAGTTTGGGTATAACAATTGCCATTAATCATAGATTGCTTATTTTAACTCTGCATGAAGGGGGAAAGAGGTAGACTATGCATGACTATGAAGGTTCCATTTTTTACCACTTTAGTTGATAGCTATAGAATGATATAAAGATCCCAGTAATATGAAATGGAATCTTCGCGATTGCGCTGAAAACTGAGTGGCACGAGGCACATTTTATATTTTACAGCTGAACACCAGCAGATCTGGAGAGTAGGGAGCACAGCATTTGTGAATGCCTAGAACCTGTATTCTATTTGTTTTAAAATTATTTAAAATGTTTATGACCAGCTTCTGCCTCTATGAGCTGGCTTCAAAATTCAGTAAATGACTACATTTCTAACTGAGAGATTTTCAGATCTCGATTAATTCTTGTTCTCTTTTTTTTCTTGATCTCTGTATTAGTGTGTAATAAATTACCTCTAATGAAGGCTTTACTGGCATCCCAGACTATGGGCAATGAGACATCTGGAGTTATATTAATTTGCAAGAATTCTTGGAGATCTTTCTCACAATTTTGCAACCTTTTTGAATCTTCAAGAATTTAATAATTCATTTTCCATCTTCGAATGGGCAGATAAGCCAGGATGATGGCTGGCTTACAAATTGCAGAAAAATGTCCAGAAATAAGCTATTTGCAAATCGAAATGTGATGGGAAAGAATATGTTACTGAATTGGAAATTCAGAGCTGTTTGATTAAATTCTTTCAAAATATTTATCAAGCTGAGAAGAAGCAACTAGTAGATGTTTCTTCTATTCGCAAGAATATTCCCATAAATAAATGTTCAGAAGAGCATCACAAAATTTTGGATCAAAGAGTTTCAACCCAGGAAATAAATGATGGTATTGCAGCTATGAAGCTTCAAAATGCGCCAGGGCCAGATGGGCTCTCCTCAATGTATTACAAGAAGTTAGCACAAGTGATCACACCCACATTGCTCCAGATTATAAATTAAGTGATAGATCACTCTGAAAAGAAATTTCTGGACTCCTGGCAATAGGCATCAATAACTCTTTTTCCTAAGGAAGGCTTTAACTTACTTTCTCTACATTCTTACAGATCTATCTCGTTGCTTAATGTGGATTCCAAGATTTTTGCTAACTGAATGACTGAAAAGATGTATTGGTGATGTGGTACATTCAGACCAGACTGGTTTTATGACAAATAGATATATGAAAAATAACATCTAATTTGTGTTAAATGCTATGGATTTCACATGTAAAACTGATTGCAGATAGCACTTCTTTTTCTAGATGCTGCAAAAACATTTGATAATGTTCAGTGGAAATATTTGCAAGAGGCTCTCGACTCCCTGGACTGTGGAGAGATGTTTTTGACTATGATTCAACACATTTACAACATAGTCATGTGTTGACTATGATTCAACATATTTACTCTGCCCAGGAAACAAGAATCTTGGTTAATGGAATGCTGACCAAGGATATTATACAAACAAGGAAAGGTACCAGAAAAGGTTGTCCTCTATCACCATTGATGTTTAATCTGGTACTGGAAATCTTAGCAGTCAAGATACAAGCAAATGATAAGATTACTGGACTTAAGGTTGAGGGAGAGGACTTTAAACTTAAAAGTTATGCAGATGATGTGGTTTGTGTATTGACTAATCCAGTAGTCCCCAACCTTTTTTGGGGGAGAGGGAGGACCGGGGAGCAAGGGAAGGGAGGCGTGGGCGCTGGTGTGCTGGCGAGCGCAAACGCTCAGGCGTGGCAGCTCCATGCCTATGCATTTGTGCCTGCCAGTGCCCGCACCTGTGCCTCCCCCCCCCCTGCAGCTCAGCGCTCACTGCGCCAGGACCCAGGAGTGATCAGCCGCCGAAGCCGCTGATCGCTCCCAGCGCAGCAAGCACCACGCTGCGGGGGGGGGGAGAGGAAGGCATGCCCGCTGGTGCACCAGCACCTGCACTTCCTTCCCCCCCACTGCGTCCTGGTATTGAGAGCTCCAGAGGTTGGGGAAGACTGGACTTATCTACTGAAAGCTATTCCAGTGCTGTTTGACTTGTTGAAAAAGTTTGGTTCATATTCAGGATACAAGGTAAATATAGCCAAAACTAACATTATTTTGATTGAAGCATCGGATTTAGACAAACAGTCTATCAGAGACAGTTCTGGCTGTGAAGTTAACTCAAAGACAGTCAAATATTTAGTACATCTAGGAGACGATGCTTCTAAGCTAGTAGCAAATAATTATGGAAAACTTTGGAGCAAGGTTCAACAATAGTCCCCGGCCCGAAGGAAGCGTGCCTAGCCTCGACCAGGGCCAGGGCTTTTTCAGTCCTGGCCCCTACCTGGTGGAATGAGCTCCTGGGTGATCTGCGGGCCCTGCGGGATTTGTCAGCTTTCCGCAGGGCCTGTAAAACGGAGCTCTTCCACCAGGTCTATGGTTGAGGCTGGGGTCAGCGAATCAGGGACATCGCTCCCCCCCCTAGGAGTTGGAGTGTATGCTACTCCCCTATCCTTTCCTCTTCACCTCTTTAATAATTGGGGGAGGGATGGGATTTTTAGCCGTCATGTTAGTAGATTGGTGTTTTAATGGGAATTTTAATGGGATTAGTTGTTGTGACCCGCCTCGAGCCTGTCGGGAGAGGCGAGAAATAAATCTAATAATAATAATAATAATAATAATAATAATAATAATAATAATAATAATAATAATAATAATAATAATAATAATAAAAAGACTTGGTAAGATGGGCCAAGCTAAAACCCTCTTGTTCCACCCAAATAGCCACAGTTAAAATGAACATTCTCCCTAAGTTCAACTTTTTATTCCAAGGGCTACCTTTACCAGTTAAAGATGAGATGATTCACAAATGGCAAGCTGAAATAAACAAATTTATTTGGGATTATAAGAGACCAAAAATTGCTTTCAAAATCTTACAGGATGAGAAGAAAAGAGGCGGTCAAGCTGTTCCTAACTTGAAACTCTTTTGCATGCTGCCATACTTGCTGCACTAGCAGACTGGATTATAGATCCCATGGCCAGAGATCTAATATTGGAGAAAGTGGGTTTAGGCAAAGGATTTCACAGCGTTCTTTGGCCCATGATTAAGTTAAAATGAAAGAAAAAATTAAACCTTAATGAATGGTCATCTGGTTTGTTGAATATATGGTGTAGATATAAAAACAGGCTTTCTTCCTTACCCTCTTTGATGACATTCCTGATAGAAGCCTCTTTTACAAGAATGCAGCAAAAAAGGATAACCTTTATATAAAATATAAAGATTTATTAATCAAGACAGGAGAAGTCAAAGACGTTTAAACATTAAAGGAAGAGAGAGTACAAATACAATGGTTAGAATATAACCAACTACTCTCTAGGTTCAATTCAGAATTTACTAGGCAAGTGGAAATGGGAGCCCTGCTTCCAGAATTTGAGAATATTTTACTCCAAGCTAAACTACATCTACAAGGTCACATGCACAAATTGTTGCTGAGATACAAAACAGAAACAGAACAGGTTAAGTCATGTATGATTAAATGGATGCAGAATTTTGAGACTAATATTACCATGGAAGACTGGGAATGCATATAGGTAAAGTTCCCAAATTAACAAACAGTCAAATTTTAAGAGAAAACTGGTATAAGATGTATTACAGATGGTTTATAACACATAAAGAAATTGCAAAAATGGCTAAGGGGTAAACCATGCTTGTTGGAAATGTAATGAAAAAGTGAGATCCTTTTTTCACATGTATTGGAGATGCAGAAAAGTAAATAAATTTTGGGCCAAAGTACAAGATATATTAGGAGAGATGTTCCTTTTCTGTATATCTTTATATCTTAAAAATAAAAATATTTAAATAAAAAAGGGCTACATCAATGAACAACCGATTGTTTGGCCCCATTGATTGACAGGCCGAGGAGCGGTGAGTGAAATTGCTCTCTCGTTTGCAGTTTGTGCAGCATATGGGAAGGGGAAGACATAGCAGGAAGGCTTTAAAGTGTGGAGGGGAGGAATAGTGTGATTTAATATCACACTATTGCAGGTAGGAGGCGTCTCGCCATTTTGATCACTGTGCGGAAATGCCCACAGTATTCCTGGGTCCTTAGGTGAAGCTGTAATGTGTGTTGCTCCTTTTTGTATAATAGCTACAGAAGATGAACTCATGGGAACAAATGGTATTATGCAACTTCTAATGTATTTGGACTCCAAATACTTGCTGGCTCAGCTTTCAGTCATGTGCTAAAGAGGTGCATTTAGTATAAAAAGCTATTTAAACCCAGTCTGAATACTCCCTTCACTTCAAAAGGCTAACTTACCAGATTACATTTTCTCCAACTTTGAGACCCCAACCAGCTGGTGATTCTTTTGATTGTTTCTATACTTTCCCCTAGGGCTCCATTTTCCCACACAATAGTTAAGGTCCAATTTACAGGGAACAGAGAGATAAAAATAGGCAGAGAGGGGATGAGAGTGACTTAGTAAATACATGTGTGACAGGCACACTGTTAAATCAGAACCTGTGGCCCATGTTCATATCACATGACTTCATTGCTGATTGGTGTTTCTGTGCACAGTGTTTCTCCAGTCATACTCCTGGTGGTTCAGTGAGAAAATGAGGGTTTCTCCCTCCAAGCTTCAGAAAAGTATGTTACTTAGAGCAGGTGACATTGAAATTTCAAAATAAATGCAAAACTCTCTCTCTCTCTCTCTCTCTCACACACACACACACACACACACACACCACATACAGGATGAGGCAAGAAAAGTTTGTTATTTCTATATGTGAAAAGATCTTTCTCATTTAAAACAGACTAGTGGGAGCCCAATTATACATACATTAATCTGTTCATATATAAAGCACAATAAAATGGCAGAGGATGCTGATATCAGGCAATTGTAAGCTGCTTTGAGACTCCTTCGGGTAGAGAAAAGCGGCATATAACAACCAACTCCTCCTTCTTCTTCTAAAAAGCATTCCATTGCCCAATTGCTCTTTGTGGTCTGTGAAGTTAGGAATGCAGTGTTAAAACAATTCATTCAGTACATGACTGAAGAATACTTCAGCCTTTCTGCTGTATAAGAAACATGTGACAGTGTTTTCAAGAAGTGTTCACAGTCCTGCGCCCTTTCCCATACATTTCTTGTAAATTGCTGTTGTTATCATCTCTGTCGAATTGTATGTGGCAAATTAAATCACAAATCACAAGGAGGCGATGACCCCTTTCTAAAACCTCGTCAATTATCTGGCAGAAAGATATAATTATGAATCCATTATGGGATGTAAAGCTAAAATGGTATATACATAAGGACATAAATTGCCAGTGAATTCTAGCCTTCCTGATCATCATAACATCTTACGTTTCAAAATTACATCAGGACAAATATAAATCAAGGAAGATAACTAGTTGCACAGTTTTTGTGGATTATGGAACAGAAAAATACTTATTTTGATTTCTCAGATATTTACTGCAAAACTTCATTTCTATTTTTTTTTGAGAAATGTATTTCCACTTGTCCTTTTTCCCATTATGGTTTTGATCTAAATCTTGGGGTGTCAGACAAAAGGTACCAATGTTTTTCAATTATATTCCTCATGCAGTATAAATGCCATCATAAGTGAACAGGATGAATAAATTCTGTGCAGTTACTGATAATCTTAGGTGTCAGTACGGCTTCCCTAGGTGTGTTCTTAGCTTTATGAAAGGCTCATTTGAGAATTTTCATACCCGTTAAATGTTCCATTAGGATTTTGGCTTGTAAAAATCTATATCATGATTGCAATTTCTTCTAATCCTTAACATCTGAGGGAAAAAGGTAAATTTCTCTTCAAGTGATAAGGATGGATACTATCACCTACTAAAAAGAATTAGCACCTGTGGGTTTTCTGAAAATATCAGTATATAATTCAATGCCTTCTCTATTAATCAAAACATCTAAAAAGTTAATCCTAAACCTACCATATATTATTTCAAATTTAGTCTTCTGGTGTATATATACTTCCCAAACTGGATATGGAGCGCCTTTGAACCTTTCCAAATTATGAAAATATAACCTAAATACCTTTTATATAGGATGATGCTGTTGCTATAGGTATTATTTTCCCTCTGTCCATGGTTGCACCTAAAATTTGGCAAAAGGGATGTCCTTGAAACTGTAAAAAAAAAATCTTCATCAAACAAAGCTCAGACAAGTGACATAAAAATGATGAGGGGGGAGAGAGGAAAAGCATCTTCTCTTATCCAAAACATCCTGCAAGAGATCCAGTATGCTGCCTGGCATGGTCAGGCATGTTCCTTCTGCGTGCCTTGAGCAGGAACACCTGTGGGCTGCTGGCTTTACTGAAGCTGGAGCTTCTTGCAGCCAAGGGGCTGCACTGAAAGGAATGTGCAAGTCCACAGTCATAAACAAGTTACAGGTCAATAGCCAGAGAGTTACTAGACCAGAGAGAATCTAAAATCAAACTGAACAGTCAAAGTTGATAAGGACTCTCCATGTTGGTAGAGTCCAGAGTCAAGGTCATTGCTACTGGCCCAGGACTGACAAGGAGTTCAGGAACAAGAGTGTGGAGTTAGGCTGTGTCAGGAACTTAGCACATTGCATCCAAACGGCAGTCTATATGGGGGTCATCCTGCCATCACCCACTGTCATCAGAATCCTTTGTATACCGGCAGCCCATTAAGCATGTTGAGCATCTTCTCTCATGCAGTGTGACCCTGTTTTTGCTGGCAGCATCTGGATGGTTTGGGGGGGGGGGATTTGAGCTACATGATTCAGGTGTGGTGATTCTAGGAACACAGCTTGAAGTTCCTGGCTGGGACTCTGCCTCATCAGCCTTTGCTGACACAGCCAGCTGCATCCCTTCATCTGCTCTCACAGCTCTTTCAGCTACTCAGCTTCATCAGATGAACTGTCATCAATGGTGAGATGGGGCATGACATCCAGAGTCTCATATCCTGGAATGTTCACATCAAAAGAATCAGCATCCATAGTGACAAAGATAGCTTTATGTTATACCTCCCGAATGTTGTTATTCTGATTTAGAAAAACTGTCATGTCACTCAATGAAGATGTAGTTCAAGGGAAAATGGTTTTGAGAAGGACTCTAGATACATTGCCAGAAGTTACAAAATTGTGTCACAGCCTGAGACAATAGGTCTACCAGGAGTTGAGAAGATACTATTACTGATTGTAGACAGAAGATGAAACTGAGATACTCTATCCTCATCATCCAATAAGTCATACGTGGGTTTATTAATATATCCCTTCTGTAGTATTCCATCTAAAATACTAACCGTGTTTTTCCAAGGATTAGTTGTGTTTAAAGTAGATCTGGGTCTAAACATATTATTAAGTGAGGCATCATCAACAGCATTTCTGTTCTTGAAAAAAAATCAGCAAGTCTGGTCTTTCTAAACATATGTGGTATTTCAGACACGAGTCTGCAAGGATCATGATGAAGTGTGGGAAAGAAAAAACACAAAACCAATAGTTCTGTTTCAGAGAGACTAAACTTTGGGGAAAAAAATTCTGTTGTTTTTTGGGGTTTTCCCCAATCTCTGTCTCTTTCCTGATTCCTCCCCCCCCCAAAAAAAACCCCTACTAGTGGTCCTCCCTTAAGAAAAATATCTAGAGCCATCCAAAGTTCTTCCCTCTGTTGTGGTGTTTCTACTGTATTATCAATTGTAATGTCATTCCTACCAGGAATGTTGTATTTTTGTGAGGGGAAATCGGCCATACAATAGTGAAACCTGAGAAAATCCCATGAAAGGCAAACAAAGAGAAGGAATGTAGATTGTTATGTAATATATTCTGACCAAAGAGTCTTTACAACCACACTTCAAATAAATTCAACCTGGTGAATCCTTCCCATATAAGTTTGAGTAGCTACTGGCGAAAGCTGTTTTCTGGAATGAAATTCCTTTCTTCAGAAAACATTTCATCTGTGTGAATAATAATAAAAAAACAAATAACAGTATCTGAACAAACAACTAGCATAGACTCCCCCCTCTTGAATCCCAAATCTGACATTATAGCAATTTTTTTTCTCAGAAAAATCCCACCTAGCTACAGAAATGCGAAGATCTGCTCATAGGTCAGCCCTTAGTCTTAGTGTCAGGGTGATGATGGAAATTTAGGCTGTGTGGCAAAGAAAGACCTTACAGTATTATGTGGAGCATCTTTCCTCTAGATATCTTTGCGAAAGCACAAAAATGCACCAAATAAGGTATGTCAGAAACGCGGCCCATAAAGCTACATGGTATTGTGGTAGTGAGTTTGGCTGTCTGATTCAATAATCATCATGGTTTTGCCTTAAGTAACTGGTTGGACCATGGGGATTTGACAAAAGGACCTGAATGCTGATTTAGTAGCTGCATTCTCCTTCTCAGAGGGTAATTCACCTTCAGGGGTGGGATCTCGGATCAATGCTGCAAGATTTATACTATGTATGTGGGTGGTGGGGTCAGTGGTGGAGAGTATTAATAAAAAAAGGTTGTTCCCTGGACAACTGGCATAGGCTGTGTTATACTCCTTCACTGTGTTCTGCTTCTGCATTTGAAGAAATAATGAGTGTTACCAGAATATCCTAAGTTTTCAGTGTGGCCCAAAGGAAATCATTCAGTACTGCTGACCTGGGAGTTCTCAGGGATTGTGTTACAAGTAGGGATTGTGTAACAAGGTTAAGAGACCTGCTATGATGAACTGCCATAGGCATTCAAGTTAATAAAGATGCTGCAATCAAATAAAATGTAATCATGTTTATTTGACATGAAACTTAATTTTAGTAACTTAATCTTAATGTTGCATAAAAAGTAAATCTAGCAGTAGTAGGGATTTAATAAACTTTATATCATGTGTTTTAATGTTTATTTTTATACATTTATTTTAAGTTTGTATATTGTTGTTACCTGACTTAGGTCCTTAACCATTTGGGAAATTATTTATATTATTATTATTTATATTTATATTTATTTATATTATTTATATTTAAACAAAATAAATAAAAATAAGATTGTTGCATTTGTACTTTGGTGGAAGACCACTTTTCTGCTTGATACAACCTTGAAGTGTTCAAATTTTTGTGCTTGGCTTTAAAATTGTTGTGATCCTCTGACCAATTAACCAGGGACAGAAATCATCTAACAGTTAGGAGAGGTCCTTGGAGAAAGGTTGGTATAAACAATAGACAAATATTCTAAATAAATAAACAGAAGAGAGAGAAAAGATGAATTCATTTGTCTTGCTCAAGAGTCAAGATGCTTCAAAATAAGTACATATGAAGCAGATAGTGCATTAATATCTTGTTGCAAACCTCTTTGGTCAGAACTGGTGAACTGATCCTTTATCTTACTGGGAAAGTTGATGGCATGTCACTGAACAAGAGAGCCATTGGTAGCCAGATGCAAACTGAGCTCAATGTCCCCTAAGAGTCTGCAAGCACCACCAGGGCCCCTTGGCTCAGTTAGCTCCATACTGTCTTAAAATTCTAATGTCTTGTCAATTACGATCAGGAGCATTGAAGCACAAAACTGCAATAAACAATTTATTTTGGGAGGGAAATTTACCTTAATGTGGGGAAGTGTGTAGGGGGCCTGTCTAATATCCTTCTACAAATATGGTAATTATTGTCTCTGTGTTACTTAGGGATTCTCAGACACTAGCTTGAAGCTTGAAGTTGACTCTGGTAAGCAAGGAAGGAAGAATCTCAATCTGTGGGTGGTTGCATGAGTGTCTATTGACTCTGTGTGCTGGAAAGCTATGGCATCCTTAGTGTAACTTCCATTTACATTCAGTTTTGACTTTTGAAACTGCACCCCTGTCTCTGCAGAAAGCAGAAAACAACCCTGTAAATAGGTTCCTGGTCAGTGACCATGTGCTTGCCTGTCCCACTTATCTGCACAATTACCTTTGAGTGAAAGTATGAGGAAGTGAAATGATCCTGCTACTTTGCCATAGTTCATGTATATATAATTTATATAATTAGTTATATGCATGCTTGTTTGTGTGTGTCTGTGTATAGGAAGGAAATGCAATCAACTGTTGTTGAAACAGCAGTTAAACATATACTGCACAAGAAGCCAGATAAAAGATCAAAATGGCTCTCAGATGAAACTATAAGAATAGCTTAATGTAGGAAAGCAGCAAAAGCTGCAGGCAAAAGAGAGGAAGCAGGAAAATTAAATTTTCAAAGGGCAGCAAGAATAGACAGCAAAGCTTACTGGAATCAGTAATGCAAGCGGCTAGAAGAAGCCTATAAAAAGAGACACATTAGGATTGCTTTTGCACAAGTAAAAAGATCCAAAATGTCATCTGCTGCTCGCAAAAGCATTATCAGAGATAAACAAAGGAAGGAACTGATTGACCAAAAGATCATAGAGAACAGATGGTAGGAATACACAGAACTGTATGCATGCAGAACAGAAGTTTGCTGTCTTCAACATGTAAAAGAAATAGAAATAGAACATGAAATGGCAATTCTTGAGGATGAAGTTGAATGGGCCTTGAGTCAGTTGTCAAACAATAAGGTCCCAGGCACTGACATCATACCTGTGGAATTGCTGAGACGTATACCAATCAAAACTATTACACCTTTGTGCCAGAAAATCTGGGAAACAAATAACTGGCCAGAGGAGTGGAAATGATGTGTGTTCATCCCATTACCCAAAAAGAATGACTAAAAAATTGTTCTAATTACTGTACAATAGCCTTCATTTCTCATGCTAGTAAAATCCTGCTTAAAATCATATAACAATGCAGAGCAACAACCATTGAAAAGGAATTATCAGATGTTCAAGCTGGCTTTCAATGGAGGCGTGGCACTTGTGGCCACCTAGCAAATTTGCACTGGATTTTGGAAAAGTCAAAGGAATATCAGAAGGATGTCTACATCTGCTTTATTGGCTACCAGAAAGCTTTTGATTGTGTGAATCACAACAACCTGTGGGAAGCCCTGCAAAATTTGGAGGTACCAATGCATTTGACCAAACTGATGCAGTCACTCTATGCAAACTAACAAGCCACTGTACATACACCATTTGGTGAACCTGACTGGTTCAAAATAGAGAAAGGAGTGTGCCAAGGCTGTATTCTTCCCCCCCCCTTCCTTTTAACTTGTATGCTGAGATCATTATGAGAAAGAGTCAAACAGTGAGATTAAGATTGGAGGAAGGAATATAAATAATCTTCAGTATGCTGATGACATACCCCTCCTATCAGAAACTAAGGACAGCTTAGAACAGTTGATTTCAAAGGTAAATGAAGGAAGCAAGAAATTTGGCCTTTTCCTAAACCCCAAAAAGACAAAAATAATGACCACTGCCCAAAACAACCATGTTACGATAACAATTGATGGGGAAGAGTTCACATGCATTCAAAAACTATTTTTTCTTGGGTCACAAATTTATGAGAGAGGTGATTGCATTATAGAAATAAAGCATCAAATTGCTCTGGGTTGCTCAGTAATGACAAGCTTGAACCAAACATGAAAAAGAGAGGACATAAGCCTGACTACCAAATGTAGATTAGTTTGATCTATCATATTTACAATAACCACTTATGGTTGTGAACATTGGATGATAAAAAATCAGATAAAAGAATAATCAATTCATTTGAATTCTAGTTTAGGAGAAGGTTTCTGTGGGTTCTATGGACAGGAAAAGTCATGAACGAGGAAATACTATAGCGCATAAAGCCTGATTTATTACTGGTAGACAAAATCACAAGATTCCGGCTCACTTACTTTGGCCATATCATGTGATCCAACTCAGTGGAGAAAGCGATCATGCTAGGATTGGTCAATGGAAAAAGGAAGCCAGGCTGATAAAGAACAGGGTGGCTAGATATGATCAAAACAGACATCAGCCAGAACACTGCACAAGTAAAAGAAGTGGTGTAAGATCAGAAATCAAGGTAGCAGTTGTGCCACAGATCGCCAAGAGTCGGACTCAACTGAATGGCTAAAATCATCATCATATATGTGGGGTGCTGTTTGTTCAGTATATGTTTAATATTTCTAATCATTGTCAGAAATTTTGTGAAGCCAGACAAATATTTGGTTCATCCACACCCCCAATTTGTTGGCTAAGACTTATGATGATTAGTAATGATAAGTCAAAAAGGAGCGGCCAGTAGACCGGTGTAGATTTCTTTCTATGTTAAGAATTGCAAGAGAAAAACTTGCAAAAATTACAGCAAATGACAGAATTTCAAATTAATGAACTAAGAAAAGTTAATTAATAAAACAAGAATATCAAGTTTACCTGCAAAAAGTTAATGAAATGCTATCATTCCTTTTATTTATTTGATTTTATACTACTCCCCTCAGCAATTGCTGAATCAGGGCAGTAAACATGACTAGCATTGAACAATAAAATTCATAACAATAAAATTAACAGTTAACATGTTTCCCGTAAAACTGGTATTCACATTTTCCTATATTTTCTCAGTGACTGATGTTCATATTTTCTAGTTTATAACTTCATTGTTTGTTCTTAAAGTCAGATCTCATTTCCTCCACTAATCATAGTCCAGGAAACAAGATTTCCCATGATAATGTAAGGATTTTTTTTTGCAAGTAGAGCTATAATGGGGGGTTATGGAACCAATGTTGGCTGCCACTAGAAATGGAAGGTTTATGCTACTACATTGTTAGGAGTGAGATTGAATAATAAAAGCTTTCTGGTTCCATTCAGAATATTTCCATTTCGATTTCAGGTCTGCCTTGTGAAAAAATAATCAATACATCATTATGGTTTTGCACCAATTTCTCTATCCTCGCACTGCATTTTTACCATTCAGTCAAATCGCACGTCATTTTGGGGTCAGTTCTGTAAAACTGATGCATAACTTATAAATGGTGTAAAAATAGTATGTGGATAAAAATGACAAGTAAATGGTGCAAAAAAAGTATTGATAGCCATGAAAACAAGGTGAACTGAAACCAGTGAGAAAATCATTCCCTACTGAATAGAGCCTCTTGTAGTGCAGAGTGGTAATGCAGCAGACATGCAGTCTGAAGCTCTGTCCATGAGGCTGGGAGTTCAATCCCAGCAGCCGGCTCAAGGTTGACTCAGCCTTCCATCCTTCCAAGGTCGGTAAAATGAGTACCCAGCTTGCTGGGGGGTAAACGGTAATGACTGGGGAAGGCACTGGCAAACCACCCCATATTGAGTCTGCCATGAAAATGCTAGAGGGCATCACCCCAAGGGTCAGACTTGACCTGGTGTTTGTGCAGGGGATACCTTTACCTTTACCTTACTGAATAAGCCAGAATGGGTGTGGCTGTTCTTATTCCTGTTTGCAATGGAGAGGCTACTCTTGAGCAGGGTTGGGTCAAATGCCTCATGCAGACCAAGGAAGAATGAGGAGCAAAAACTGGTTATTCAAGTGATTCCACCCCTCCTTATGGATGGTGACATGGGAGGTACTGACCACATGTGCTACCTTCAGTTAGGAGGCCATATTGTGCACCTTTGACTATAGCCTGGGACATTTACCAGTGATACCTGGAAAAAGCTCAATACTGGTGAGTGTGCAGACATTGACCCACTGCTGAGCTTTCTCTGAAATACTAGTAGAACAACTAGTTTTGAGTATGGGAAGACTTTGGTTCTGTCAGATTGTGATTCAGAATATCATCCCTGCAGCACACATACCTAATATCACATCTCTCAAAGTTGTTGCAGGTCCGTCAGAGTGCTTAGTATCCCCTTTGCCCTAGGGTAGCCTTTCTCAACTTTTTTACCATTGAGAAACCCCCAAAACATTCTTCAGGCTTCAAGAAACCCCAGAAGTGGCACAATCGTGCAGAACATGGTTGGGAAGCATAGCTGTGTACATGCTCACCTGGGATCCCTCCCCTTCCCACCCCCTCCGGGCCCATCATAGGTTGTTTTAGGAGGAGGTGGGTGGGTGGGTAAACATAGCCATATATGATCATATTACCTGATAAATGTTTAACAAATTTTTAAAATATATATATATATATATAATTAATTCACTTCCTCCCATTTGGGAAACCCTTTGAGGGCTATCAAGAAACCCCAGGCTTGTAAAAATCACGCCCTTCTTGAATTGAAATCTAAGCAATCATTTTTAAAGCACACGCCCCCTACAGGATTCAGTGGCTTCTTTTACCATCCAGAGAAGTTGTCCCTCTCAGGAAGAAAACGATGGAAAGGGAAAGATTATCTTAGTTCCTGCCATTACTCAAACAAGTAGCTTACCAAGAATTTTACTTCTTCCCTCTTGGCCAGATAGATTTCTGCTTCAGCTGAAAGTCTTTGGCTGTAGGGTAATAGGAAGGACACGGCTTTTTCCATGTGTTGTAAACTGTCTTGGAGATAATATACTCAACAGGCAAGAAATAAACATCTCATAAATAAGTAATCTAAATAGAATTTACTGCTCTCAGAATTCAGAAATCTTAAGTACATACAGACAGAAAACATCAACATCAACCCAGCTCTTGAACGCTCATTCGAAATATATTTGTTGTGTGTGAGAGAGAGAAAGAGAGAGAGAGAGAGACATTTTCCAGGACACTGAATCTCTCTGAAACCTAGTATGCATAATAATGGATGCAGAAATTAGAATAAATCCAACATCATTCTAATCAGCATAACAAAAGAAGCTATATGATTCCTCCAGCTTTTTAATGATTGCCAGTACTGAGGATTCTGTCACGCAAACTAGATATTTATTTGCCTACAGGCTGTGAACAAAGACAGGGATTTGAGCTGATTGTGGAGAATATGGACAATATTCCCAAGAAAACGTAAGAATTTTTATGATATCTTTTTTCTCTGACTTTTACTGCCCATTGACTAAACTTGGTGCCAATCTGAGTTTTCAGAATTCTAACCAGCCTCACCCTCAACCATCAAAGAATTAATTGTGTATATCTCCTAGGCAGGAATTAGCAGCCCACATGTATCCTAATGATATACCAACTGTTGACAATATTTGAGGCCTGACTGAGGTTGTCAGTTTCCAGGTGGTGGCAGGAGATCTCTTGGAGAGTAGAGGAGATTGCCTTATCTCAAGGCAATAGGGTTCACTTTACCTGGAGAAAATGGCCACTATGAAAGTTGGACTGTATGGCACTATATCCTGTTGAGGTACCTCCCTTCTCAAACTCGACCCTCTTCAGGCCCCACCCCAAAAATCTCCAGGTATTTCTTGTTGGCAAAGTGTGAATATGCAAAGGAGCAGAGCATTGACTGCTTAAAGAATCAATAGCTGTACTGAGAATTGAAACAACTTGAGAGAGACCGATTATGCACGGGAATGAAAAGCTGTGTGGGTGCTCACACGACAGTATGGCATATACCCACTGACACATGCCATCGATGCCAGCCCAGTCCCCTCCTGGCCCTGGCCCACTTTAAAGTCTCCAATGCCCCACATTAAGGGAACACTGATTTTTTCAGTGTTCCGTGTTGTAATGTGGATGTTATTGGCAGCTATGCTGGGCTTGGCCCGTGCATACAGGGAAGAGCTGGGCTTTCCAGGCTCCTGGCTCCTCCCCTGCCTAAGGTGTCCCAGCAGGGACACAAAATGCCCCTACAGCTCCATAGCGTTCCACAGCACCACAGACCCAAACGGGGCATTTTTTTTTCATCCTGGAGGGATGAAAATGGAGGGATAGCATTGTGACACTATCCCACCTTCGCTATCCCCCCCCTTTTAGCTGGATTTTAAAATACTTGTCAGCTATCTTTAAAGTACTCCCAAAGTATACTATTTAGAAAAGGACAGGAGACTAGGCCATAGTCTGCACACAAGAGATAATGCACTTTCAATGCACTTTAGAAGTAGATTTTCCTGTTCCGCACAGGAAAATCCAGCCGCGAAAGCACATTGAAAGTGCATTATCTATTGTATGCAGACTAGGCCTAGGTATTCCATTGGCCCGCAAGTACATCATATCTTTTGCTTGCATATCGTCGCTTGAAAGCGATCGTCGCTTGCATATCGTCGCTTGAAAGCGATCCAAAATAGATGTACCCATTTTATTGAAATGTTTGCTCTGAGTGTTGTTAGCTATGCTTTGCTTCATTGGCTGTGACAAAAGTGTAATGGATCTTAATGTACTTATTCTGATCTTTACTTGTTCTCTTCAATATCAACTTGTAGGACTGCTGATTTTGTTATAGGAAATCTTTGCACAATGAGATTTGGAACAAAGAGCTTGTGATTTGATTTAAGAAGCAGACTGTCTTTTTGTATCAATAAATAATTGCAAATATTCTGCTTTAAAGCAGAAACAGGCTGATGCACAGTTATCTAATGGCTGATGTTTGCTCAAATAGAAGGTAGTGTGATTTCCAGGTTCACTAGCTACAACCTGCACATAATTATGCTGGCATCTACTGCTAGGATCAAAACTGCAGGAACCAAAGGAAGAGATCAAGGAGAGCATCTTTAAGAAACAAATCTGCAATTGCTCAGAAAGAATCATTATAGGAAGACCAGCCCTACTGTGGTTAGCACTGCAGCAGCAGATCTTGAAAAGGTAAAAAATAATAATAATAATAATAATCACCCAGGTTCACTTAGGAAGTAAATACATGTATTTATTAAAAACAAAATGCTCTCAACTAAAATTTGCTAAGGAACCTTGCAAACCTTTGATAATAACAGAACATCATAACGACATTTACGTTAACGAGTCTGTAGAACAATAATTGTAGCAATTGTGATGAACCACAGAAGCAACCTCGACTAATTAGAACCAACATTCCCCCATTACTTCCACAGTTCCGCAGGGCCTGCAAGAGGGAGGTTTTCCACCAGGCATTCGCTTCAGGCCAACCGACTCAGAACACCTGCTGGGCCCCCCAGACGCCCACCCATGACTCTCCCAATGTTCCTGTTAATTGTTATTTATATTATAAATGTGGTTTTGTAATATTTTGATGCTTTATTGAAAGTTGTTTTGATGTTATAGTCTGTATAATGTTTCATGTAAGTTATATAATGTTCAGTGTAAACCGCAAAGAGCTGCAAAGAAATGGGCGGTATAGAAATCTAAATAAATAAATATAAATAAAATGAATCAAAAAGCCCCATCTCTGGTCTCCATATGCCTCGTTCTTACAGGTGGGAACACAAAGAGCCATACTTGCGAGGAAGATTGGGTAGACCTTAGCTAGAAGGCTATAATACAATTTATGAACATATGAGGCAGGAATGCTTGGTAGCATCTTTGTGAAGTATCCAATTGATTACTAAGAGGAGACCTACCATTTCTCCAGCATTTTATGACTGGGTCACAGTCAGAGTTGGATGTTGTATACACATTCAAGGGCTCCCGAAGAGGGAGGCCAGAGGCTTGTTGCCAGGTGGCTTGGGGGCAGCCAAATGAGGTGGGTAACCATTAGCTCCCCCACATAGGTCGCCTCTCATAGGGTGAACTTTAGTAGGCAAGGGGATCTGTTCTCCCAACTAGGAAAGGTGCAGATCCCCAGGGCACATCTAGACTCTACAAGTTTTGATGCAGTCTGCTGACTGCTTGGTCAGGCTCTCTCTCCCATGCTGCACCAACACCCCCCCCCCCGTGGGGAGGTAATAAAGCTGTGGCCTTGTTTATACCCAAAAACTGTATGTCACATCTTATTACAGCCTAAAATGCCCTCATGCAAGTCAATGTGCATCAAGGAATCACCCAAGCCACCGGTTGATGTAGTTCAGGGTGGGCTGGAGGCAGATGCGACCACCCCAGTGGGGTGTGCTCACTCATCTCCAATAAAGAAACTTCTTTCGCAACCTGAGTTTTCTTATTGTGGCAATCTCCCGGCTAGGACTTTGGCTTGTGTTTTGTAACTCTTCCTTTAGATCTCCCCTCTGATTTGATGCTGTGAGTTTGGATGAACTGGCATTTGGACTGGAATTCTGACCAACTGATGGCTAATTACTGCCGTTATTTACATGCTGTGTCTGTAGCAGGACATAAGTGGAAGTCATGTTGCATCTGGCCCCTGGTCCGTTGGGGCCTCTTTGGAAATGCATGCTGTCATTCTGTGTTTTGCAAGCATGCGCCTGACCTGGGGAATCATGGTGGAATTTTATGGGTCAACACCAAGGAGAAAAGTACTCTTTTCAGACCATATGCCTTATCATGGGAAGTTCACTTTGACTGCTACCTTGGCTCTGCCTGCCTACCAGGAATGGGGAGGCAGGTGCTCCATGGAAGTTGGGCAAAGTAGAGATGGTATGTCTAAGCAGTGACTGGCCATTCTTTACATATCCTTGGAATGCATGATAGTGTACTCTCCCATATCTGAGACCCAGGATGGTATAGTGTTGGATTTGACATGGGTGACCCATTGGGAAGAAAAGGAGAGGTACAAACAATTGATAGATGATAGAAAAATATAAAGAACAGGATCAAGGGACTATGAAATGCAGGCAGTACGAGATGAAGTGCAATGCTAAAATTCAAATCTAATTTACTGAGACCACACGCCATAATAGTGATGGGTCATTTCTCTATTTTTGTTGAATCAGTCATTTTTATTACGATCATTAACACCTGTAACAACTAATTTCAATTAGTAGTGCCAAATGAGTCTAGCTGTTCCCTTCATATTAGCAGTTATCATCAGGTGACATTATTTAGTTCCATGCTTCCACTGCTCCTTTCTACACATTGATCTTCTATTAATGAGGAAGGGCATTTGACCCCTGGCCAGTTAACATCTGTATCCCAGTTCCTTATTCATTCCCTGGCAGGCCTGGAAAGTAGGAATGTCAGAAAACAGAAGTGGGATAGTTAAAAAAAAGAAGCAACAAGAGAACAGGAGTTGGTCTGATGGTCTGAACTACTACTTGGAAAGACTTGGAAGCTCTATGCTGGGAAGGCAAAATTTACTACCCCCATTCAGGAGAATCTGTTAGGTGTGGCTTTTATGGTGACTGTCACTACCTTTGTGAACTTCCAGACCATTTATACAAGTTCACCTGAAAGAAATAGAAGTTTTGGAGAGCAGACTGTATGATACCATATCCCAGCTGAGTTTCTTTCCTTCTTCCATCTCTGCTGTGTCCAGGTACTGTTCTCAAATCTCCCAGAAATTTAGTAGTCAAAATTGATTACCTGAACTGCAACTCAGTAAGATAGTAATTCTATGAGGACCAGAAGGGCCCAAAATCAGAGGAAGGCTGAAATTCATTTTAAAATATTTAAGGACCATTTCCGCATGAAGGGCTAAAACACAAGGGGCTTCCTGCTTGTAAACACAGGATAGTAAACCTTGTGCTTGCAGCCCTCCTCACAGGAGATCCCTCCCGTGTTTTCCCTCTGTCCTGCTGTGGCTTTTTGCTTCCTGTGTGGCTGTGGCTTTTTGCTGCAAGAGAAAGCAAAAGGAACTTATCCCCCTGTTCTTTGGCTTGTCAATCACAGCACAGCAGTTCTCTCATAGACAGAAACTTTCTCCCCCCCCCCCACGATCCCTGAAATTATTATTCTTAAAAAAAAGGCACTTCCATGTTGCTATGCAGTCATGCCACAACACAGATGCATTTTTAATACAAAAGTAACACTTCTGCATTGATATGGAAAAACACCAGAACGATACATTATCCCCCGCCTTTTGGAATTCGTGGTGTTTTGGAGTATATTTATGTCTGGGTGGATTTGTGAGAGGTTGAATATGGTAACCTGATCTCAAAAAGATCATGGACACTTAAAAGAAGATTTTATTTAACCTTGGACCTTGGAGGTTTGTGGTTGCACTGCAATGCAGACCATACCATTAAAAAAAATAAAAACTCAGAGCAGGAAATGGAAGGGAAAGCAGGTGCGAGGGCAGGACCACACTACAGAGACTATCACACTTTTCCCCCTCCATATGGTCTTGCCCCTGGTTGCTCACTGATGGGATGTGAGATAAAAGGTGGCAAATCCACTTCTTGCAATTTCCCTTATTCTGAGGCAAATCTGGCCAAAATGTGAGCCAACCCCTGGAGAGGATGCAGGATGCAGGTGACATCATGTGGATGGAGATCTAAAACACACCAGTAACCAAAGGCTGTCCAGGGTCAGATTCCTCGTGTGGAAACGGTCAAGATCTGTAGTGTGCATGATTCAACAACTTATGAAGAATATCCTACAGGATGCATTGGAGGAGATGTGTAGTTAGCATTTTTATATCAAGAATTTCCTGATATTTATCAAACAATCTTATATCCTGATTTGTTCAGCTGGAGACTTCCTTTGAGCATACTTCCTCCCTGATTGTCTCCAGATGAAGGATGAAGAACATGTCAGTAAGACTGCTAGGATTCGCTTCTTTCTCTTTACAAATGTGTTTCCATTCTCAATTGAACTATTTATTCCTTAAGCAGCCACTGCTCTGCTCCTCTGAATTTTTAAACTTTGCCAACATTTCACACACACATTTGCAGTAACTACTTAATATTTGGGTGGCTGTTTATTATTATTATTTTTTAGCATAAATTAAATGGAAGTTATTCTGTTCATGCTCTGGTCACTCAAGAATGATTTATTTTAGATCTTACCGATGTGGTGAGTTTTGCCCTTTACATTTTCAGAGCTCCGATTGTCAGATGTAAATTAGGACCTCTCCAATGACTACAATATTAGCTTAACTGAATTATACCCAGGTTATATACGAAATGCAGACGGAAGATTAGGAATGCTGCTTTACCATTCAATAAATATTTATGGCTGCTCTTGCTAGTAAATATTCTGCGTAGAGTTCAATATGTAAAGTTGAGAATAGGTTATGCATGGCTCTTTATGTTGAAAAAATATACAGCAGTATTCTTTGGATCAGAGCATGTATTCTGATGGGCTACACAGAAACAAGATGGTGGAATAACACTGCAGTCAAAGGTGCCCACAACCTGGACCTTCCATCACTGTGTAGCATATCACTGGGGCTCCTGTTACAATCATTAACCCTTGACTCTCAAGCTGCAAACTCAGCAGCAGCCAAGCTGCTGGGGCTGCTTACAGAACTGAACCATTCAGACAGTGACAGAAAATAGAATCAGATGCTTCCAGAGATCATATCTGATGGCAGAGTGTATTATGCTTTGATGTGAATTGAAATAATCAGTGAGCGATGGAGAGGGGAGTTATGACTGAACCAGACCTTCTTGACCTGACAGCTAGCCAAGGTACCATGGTTCGAATGTTGGACTAGAATCTGGAAAGAAGAAGAATGTGCCATTGACTCACAACCTACTCATGGTGATCCCACTCACAGGTCATTCCAGGAAAGAGGTAAACTGAGGTAGCTTGTCATTGCCTTCCTCTGTGTAGCAACCCTTGTCTTTCTTGGTGGTCTCCCATCCAAGCACTAAATGTAGCAAGGCCAGCTTCGCTTTTATGTTCTGATGAGCTCAAGCTAAAGTGGGCTATTAAGACCACTAGAATGTGGAAAACTTGGAGTCAAATTTCTTCGTTATCATGAAGTTTGCTTAGGATAGATGACGATCTCAGCCTTGCCTATTTCATAGGATCATTGTGATGATAAAAAGGAGAGGGGAGAATGCCGTATGCTACTCTGAGCTTTTTAGAGGAAGGACAGGATGAAAATGTAGTAAATAAAAGCAATTAAGTGATGTCATCACATTGTGAGTAATGCAGGGACATTGGTGGTGGTGACTGGATGCTGGGCTTTTTCAGTGATGGCACCTCACCTGTGGAATGCCCCACCACTAGCCTGGCACCTACTTCACTGTGTAATTTGTTTTTTTACCCAGCCTTTTAACTGAGTGATTCCAGCTTTTAAAGTAATTTAAATGGTCAGATTGTAGACATGAGGATTGATTGAATATCTCTTTGATGACCTTGGGCTTCCAATGTTTATATCATGGTTTCTTTTAAATGATTGATTTTATGGTTGTTTACGACTTAGCATGTTTACACTTGTTACGATTTCAGGGTAATTTACTTTTGGGGTGTTGCCTTGAGTCGATTTCTGAAAAGGCAGCAAACGCTTTGCTGAATAATAAATAAGATGCAGGCTTTGCACCTGCAAAAGAAACCTCAGAAATCAGAAAAATCTAAAAAGAGAGATGAATAATATCAGAAATGAAGCAAGAGTGATTTGGACATCTCATCTTACAAGTTATGGAGCCTAAGAGATGGTCCATCTTCTCATCCTACAGACTGCTGCATTTTTACTAACTCCTGCAGAATTTGCTGTTCTCTCATGTAACTTTCCCCATGGCTTATGGATCATATCAAGACTTCTTGTTGCAGAGCTTTCTGTCCTCCATAGGTACTTTGCAGTGCATCAGATACCTGCCAAAGTCTTTGTACATTTGAATTCAGGAGGGTTTGTTTTGCTGCATTTCCAGCTGCTCCACAAATACGAGTCAGCAAAAAAGTCTCTTTTTTTAGCCAATAAATAATCCAAAGAAACTGATATTTGTTTTTAAATATTTTATTTTCCCATGTAAATTATAGGCAAAGTTTTTGATCAATAAATTCTTTACTGTCTAAGCATAGATGTAATTGCTGTTGTGCTCTACCTATACCTCTACCTATGCTGTTGGGCTTCTCCAGACACGTGGGGTCACTTGAAGGAGACACCAGTGTTTTGAAGAAGTGCCTCTTTTGTTTCTCTTAAGAGAAACAGAAATTTGGTTATCAGTGATGCTGAAGGCAACTCCACATGTGTTAGAAGTCTTTCCTTCTTCTGCTCATTTCTATTCTTTCTGACTATAGCCTTCAGCAAAGTGGATGCAATGACTCTGCATAGATACATATCCTCTTCTCCTTAGGCCATTTCCTAACTTAATTTCCTTGAGTTTAGACCAATTGTGTTTAATTCTTAGAGCTTTTGGGTTCTAGAATCTCTGGAATGGATTCTTATTACCCATCTTCCATAAATAAGCCTTTGGAGACGTATATTTATATCAGTCCTGTGATAAAAGATGTCCACTGGTTACTGATCTGTTTCTGGGCATGGTTGAAAATGGTGGTTACAACCTTTTAGGCCCTAAATAGCTTCGACCATGGTATCTGAAGAAATGCATATTCCCATGCTATCCAGCCTTCTGGTTAAACCCTGCCTTAGAATCATAGGATCATAGAGTTGGAAGGGACCTCCTGGTTTATCTAGTTCAACCCCCTGCACTATGCAGGACACAGCCTTTCAAGTCCTGTTCTCTGTGACCAACCTTCAGGGATGGGATGACCATTTGCCTTTGGACAACTCTTCCCCCTGAGTTTCATCTGATGTCTACCTTAGTATCTTCTGGATGCAAAAAACAACAAAAAAACAAAACAAAAAAAACTGAATCCAGATGTTTAATTAGTGGTTTCAGGTTACCCTCTTTAATTAAAAAAAATAGTCGTCTTCTGTTTTATGGATTGTTTTCATGCTGTTTGTTTTTAGTGGCTTGTTTTTATAGTGTCATTTTGTTTTTATTGTAAGTCTCCTTGAGCAGCACTCATAAGAGTTAGTATAAAATATTGATAGAAATATTGATAGAAAGAGCTAGTTAAAGAAGGTTAGGCAAGAAAGTCAGATGGAGCGTCAAATGTAGTAGGTGTAATGGTGAGAAATTCTGAAACAAAGTCATGTTCTTATATCTTCTGTCTTTCTACTCCACTTTTATACTTAATTAATTGCAATATTATTCTGCCACCCATGGTGAATGATAGATCACATTATGGAGGGTGTTGTAGATAAACCCATGTCAATACACCAAAGTGAATGTCCCAGATTTGATTGATCTTAGAATTGACAATCCCAGCATAATTTTGTAAGCTCCAGAAACTATCCCTTGATACTTATTTATGTTGTTGTAGACCAAATGGTACTTAATACCCAGTAATAATAACCTTTTGCAGGGAAAATTAGATATTAACAATAGTCATGTTTTGTAACTTTACAAATCCTCTTGTTCATTTTGAAGAACATTTTGAAAACTCCATTTTCTGACATGGGTTCATTCTACTCAAGATAAAACTGCAGTCTTTCTCCCCCCCCCCCCACCGATATCAATGAAATTCTATAGAATAATTACTATTAAAGTTGAGGGCTGTTATGTCAGTGGTGTTGAAACACCATATAATGTAAAAGAGGCATAATAGTAGCCAATTAGCAATGAAATTGGGCAAAACAAAAAGACTTTTACAAACAATATTTGTAAATGTATGTCAATAGTAAACACTCCTACTGGGCAGTGCATGGGTGTTTGGCTATATCACCTTCTTGTCCTTTAAAGTTCAGTAACCTTGCAAATTCCAGACGGTGAAACTGAATTGAAGATGATGGGCTTAGAAGGGTCTGACTCTACTCAGAATGGAACTCAAGACATCTATATATTGTCAGGTGTCTGTCTATTGCCTTCTTTCTACATGAATATAATTCTACATTGAGTTGTCATGTAGTTGGCAATTGGAAGCATTATGTTGATATAGGGGCAAAGCCTCTTACATTCAGGAATACAACCAGTGCTAGATTGGGGTGTGTGTGAAAGAACCCTGTGGACAGCCTCCCCCTCTCTCCAGGAGCTGGAAAGGTGGCAGGTGGCTGTTCTCCGGATGGCCTCTCCCTCCCCCTAGGACCTGGAAAGGCTACAGACAGCTGCTAGGGTGGTGTGTCCCTAGCTGAGGCTGCAGCTCGGTGGCTCAGTCATCTAGGGACAAGGCGCCCTCCCAGGGAGCCCCAAAGCCCAGGGGCTGGAGGCCCCAAGGCAGGGAACTCACCGGCAGGGGCAGCTCTCACATGGCAGGGATCTGCAGCCTCTGAACCTCAGAGGGAAGTGGAAGGAGGAGGGGTGATCAGGGGTGGGTGATGGAAAGCGATTGGCTGGCCACTGGACAGACAGGCAAGCCGGTTGGAGGAGAAGGCACTAAATGGCAGGACAGCTGCCCTGAGTGGGTATTAAGCATTGAGTGGTATTTAAGCCATGAGACCTTGCTTCTCCTCCAAGCCCTTACTAAAAATATTAAGTGGAACAGATCCTTCAGCGGTAGGGAAAGTTGGGCGTTGTTCAATACAGAAAGGATATTTTTGTCTTTCACTATCATATAAACACAAGATAGAACTTTGGTGAATCTCACCACCAGAGGCTGAGAAACTAAGTGACAAAGCACTGAAATAAAGCTGTATAAGTAAAGGATTCATGTAATGCCCTTAATTTAGGCATTCCAGGTAGATCACAGTATGTAGCCTTTGGGGCACTTCCACTGTGTGCATTCCACTGATTTAGAAAGGCTCTTGCTCTGATCCCAAGCATTTCAAGTAATGAGCTGTGAAAACCAGGCCAATACTTTGTCTCTCGTCTTTAATTATTTAGACTGTAAATTACTTACCACATGCAGTTAGCAGCACAGATACCTTGTTCTCAGTTGGAATCCATGAAAAATCTCTACTGATAGTCGGATTTCTAGGTTGTAGCCCAATGTCCCCTAAAGTGCTAAAGGGGAGATAGGGGGAAATAAAAGGTGAGCTGTATGAATGGGGATCAGTGAAAATTGCCTTCCGCTTGTTCAGCAAAGATCCTCTGCTGAAGCCAACACAATAGTTCTAAACAGTTTGTGTTGTTCCTTTACAAAACACTAGTCTGTGTGCATGGTTGTGTCTGGGTACTAGCAAGAGCCAGAAAGGGACTTACAGATGTAAAGGGCAGGTGGTACAGTTCACTATTTGAACTGGACACTAATTTGGAGCATTCAAACATTTAGTTTTAGTGTTGGAGGGCATGAATCTTGGTTTCCATGCATGGATCTGTGCACTGACCCTGGAACCTCGGCTGCCGGTGAGGCTGGTATCACTAGCTGCAGCTGGCTGGGGAGTGGTCATCATCATTCCAGCCAACACTAGGATATGCGGGACAGCCCCTCAATGGCTGAGCTCCTTTCCTGGGGCCATGGACAGAAATTAGCTATCGGACAGAACCGGTCCCATTGCTGTTAACTTCTATATGGAGTGCCACAGGAAGTGGTTTTCTCCCCTATCCTGGTCAATTATGCATCCTCTAGCCCTGCTCATATGGAGGTTCAGACTGGGATATCATCATATACTGATGACACCCAGCTCTTCCTCCTGATGGATGGCCACCCTGACTCTCCCCCAGACTCGTTAGCCAGCTGCCTGGAAGCAATGACAGGCTAGCTCACGTAGAGCTGTCTGTAACTAAATACCTCAGACAGAGGTTTTGTAGTTTGGTAGAAAGGGTCCCAGTGAGGAAGCACAACTGCTCTGCCTGGATGGAGTTCAGCTGTCTGTTGCATTCAGCCAGGAACCTGGGTGTGAACTTTGATGCCTCCCTCTCTATGGAGGAACAGGTCACAAGAGTAGCACAACTGGTGTTCATCCCTATCTGGCCACAGTGATCCATGCAAGGTCACCTCTAGAATAGATTTCTGCAACTCGTTCTGCAAAGGCCTACCCTTATCTCTGTTCTGGAAAATACAGCTGGTGTAGAATGCAGCAGCCAGGGTTCACACAGGAACATCCTGGAGGACCCACATTTGGCCTATCTTCTACAGCTGCACTGGCTACCAGATGAATTTCAGATCAAGCTTTAAGCCTTGGTATCACCTTGGTAATATGCCAGCAAATTTGGAAAACTCAACAGTGGCCACAGGATTGGAAAAGGTCAGTTTACTTTCCAATCCCAAAGAAGGGCAATGCCAAAGAATGTTCAAACTACTGCACCATTGCACTCATTTCTCATGCTAGCAAAGTTATGCTCAAAATCCTACAAGCTAGGCTCCAGCAATATGTGGCCCGAGAACTTCCAGAAGTACAGGCAGGATTTCGAAGAGGCAGAGGAACTAGAGATCAAATTGCCAACATACGCTGGATCATGGAGAAGGCTAGGAAGTTCCAGAAGAACATTTACTTCTGCTTCATTGACTATGCTAAAGCCTTTGATTGTGTGGAGCACAACAAATTGTGACAAGTTCTTAAAGAGAACTAGAGCATCTTATCTGTCTCTTGAGAAACCTGTAGCAGGTCAAGAAGCAACAGTGAGAACTGAACATGAAATCACTGATTGGTTCAAAATTGAGAAAGGAGTTCGGCAAGGCTGTATACTGTCGCCTTGTCTATTTAACTTGTATGTGGAGCACATCATGAGAACGGCAGGGTTAGATGAGTCACAAATTGGGATCAAGATTGCAGGGAGAAATATCAACAACCTCAGATGTGCAGATGATACCACTCTAATGTCAGAAAATAAAGAGGAACTAAAGAGCCTATTGATGCAGGTGAAAGAGGAGAGTGCAAAAGTTGGCTTGAAACTCAACATCAAGAAACCAAGATCATGGCATTCGACCCTCTCAATTCCTGGCAAATAGATGGGGAAGAAATGGAGGTAGTGACAGATTTAATTTTCCTGGGCTCCAAGATCACTGCAGATGGGGACTGCAGCAAAGAAATTAAAAGACGCTTGCTCCTGGGGAGGAAAGCTATGGCAAATCTAGACAGCATCCTAAAAAGCAGAGACATCACACTGCCAACGAAAGTGCGTCTAGTCAAGGCTATGGTCTTCCCGGCTGCAATGTATGGCTGCGAAAGCTGGACAATAAGGAACCAACCCAGAAGCCACCCCACAATCACCAGGTATGCCTAACAGAGACAACATAGGACAACACCTGACCAGCCACTGAACAGACTGTTAAATTTAAGCTAAGTTCAGAATTGTTATAAGTTAAAATTGTTGGCATTTTTTGTATGGTTGTGTTCAAAGTGTTACAAATTCAAGCTGTTCTTGTAATCTTGTGTTATATATGCTATGTACTAAGGGCTGCAAACCATAACTTTGCAAGCTACAAATATTTATTTTAAAACGCCCTGAGCTGTAAGGGAGGGGGATATAAAAATGTAACAAATAAATAAATAAAATTCCGTAGCCAGAAGCAGGAGAATTTGATAAGGAAGTAGCTTCTATTCGTTGCTCGAATATCTGCACAGAGTTCCTTCATTGTGCTTCTGCATCACAAAGGAACACACAACGAGGTCACATAGTGGCTTTACTTGCACTCCTCTTTCGGCTGCTCCATGCTACACAGCCTACAATGACATATGTCCACCAGTTGCCTATGGAGCTGAAGTTCCCTACTCCTACCTACCTTTCTTCAGCTGGGTACTCCTGTTCAGTGTATGGTAAGGTGGCCAGATGTCCCGCCTTTGGTGGGACGGTCCCACATTTGGGGTCATTTTCCCCACTCCCGCTTCGTTTTTCAGATGTCCCGCAACGTTCTCCAGTTTTTTTTTTAAAAATCAAATTACTTATTTATTTTGCTGTGCGCAGGCAGGCCGGGCTCAGAACGCCCCTTCGCAGGTGCCCAGGCTCCAGAGGGGGGGGGGGGGGGCTTGTGCGGCACCGCCATTCCTGCCAGGGCCCGCTGCTCTGCTGCTTCCTGCTCATGCCTTCCAATAGATCCGTCCACGGGGCTCTTCCCAGCCCGCCCCCACCCTTCTTGACTTCACTAGAGGCCAGTCGGGGAGGGGGGGCGTTTGCTGCTGCTGCTGCTCTGCCACCCTTCTGAGGCCAGTCGGGAAGGGGGAGAGGAGGGGGGCCACCACCACGCTGCTCTGCTGCCCTTCTGAGGTCAGTCAGGGAGGGGGGAGGTGGGAGGAAGGGGCCGTTGCTGCTGTGCTGCTCTGCTGCCCTTCTGAGGCCAGGGGGGAGGGGGGCTGCCACCGCTGCTGGGGCTTCGTGTTCTGCCTTACAGCCCCAGGTTTCTAGTCACTTTAGTGTATGGGTCTCTTTACCTGAAGGTACTCCCCAGGCTAGCCATGCAGAATGTCCAGGTTTAATCCTGTGGCATCTCCAGTTAAAGGATCAGGGAGTAGGCATTGTGAATGACCTCTGCCTCAGACTCTGGCAGCCTGAGTAGACAATGCTCACCTTGATGGACCACTAGTCTCATTCAGTTTAAGTCAGTTTCATGTGTGCTCACTTAATCAGATATTCCTACATTTCCCCCATCTACTTTTTATCCTGTCCTAAATTCCACCTGGTAGAGGTTCACTACCTCCTGCATGGGAGGATGGGCGGTCAGGTCCAGCCTAGCCAATAGGGGATCTGGCATAGGAACTTTGAGTTTCTAGGTGAGGGAGAGAAGAATATGTTACACTGTCTTTGTGCAATCCCCCTCACACCTTGTATGTGGAGAGTAACAAAGAAAGGTGTGTGTGATAGAGAATACAGCAAGCAACACGAGAGTGTGGAATCAATTTATTTTCCCTTGTTGAAGATAATCATGCGCTCCTACTTTTTCCCAGTGCTTTGCTCTACCAGCCGTGAGCTGTGTGTTCACCCTCCATCAGAGAAAGCTATTTATTTTATCCAGCCTCCATCTGATGTATTCTGCCTGTGCATGTCTGCAGATAGCGATGCCAAGATATTGATAGGCATATAAAAGATTATGTATCTTTGAATTAATGATTTAGTGCTTCTGAGCTTGACTGTCTGATCTAATATCATAATTATCCTCATCAAGCAAAACTGCTAGACAGATTCATCGAGGAGGGCATTTCAAGATGAGACAAACCAGGGATAATCCTGGGTAGAATCCAGCTATGTTTCCTTAAATGTACATTTGTTCTCTTAACCTTGGCCCATTATGCTCACACATCTTATTGCAGATTTTTGGAGCAGTAAGCCTTTAATCTTGACTCCAGATTCTGTGCCCACCTTAGTTGCTGTTCTTTCCCCTCTAATGTATTTATTCTGCAGCTACAATAGAGATTTTTCTAAACTGGGGTGGAACATCACTTGCGATGTGTTGGGGGTGGTGTCCAAGGCTTTCTTCAAATAAATAAATAAAGACGCAATTGCCCTATCACAGCTGCGTGTAGCATTTCGCAAGAACTTTCCATTCAAATCTCAGTGGTTCAGGTTTTATGCATGCATTGAATGAAAAGGAACAGAAAAGAAGGCAGGCAAAGGGGAAAATACCCGATATTGAAACTGACTAGATTTCTTTGAAACTGACAAGTAGCTGCAAAACTCTTTTTTCCATATTGCCCCCCAGTACTAGCGGATTTTCTGCCGTCTTATCGTCTACTGTGAAAAATTGAAATTGCATGATCTCATAATATGAGGAAATATGTTGAGTGTATAGAGGGCATGGTAGAGCGCACTGACAGTGGCATTTCAAGCTACGATTACTGACAATGTGTGTGTGTGTGTGTGTGTGTGTGTGTGTGTGTGTGCACATTCCTATGCAAAGGGCTGCGATTTGTATGTGGGTGGAGTTTTCTGGTAAATGTTCTGGAGGACGTTTGTTGTGTTGTCCAACTAAATTCAAAAAAAGAAGGGGGGTTATTTTCACCGATGCCCTAGTACAGCTGTATATTAATGCCCTTCCTTGCAAACCTGTTTTATTTTCTTTGTGATTCTCTGATCCTGTACACTGGTCATGATCTTGGAAGTTTTAGAGCCTGTACTCTGCAGATTGCATTTTATTCTCCAAATGGATTGATCCCAAATGATTCTTAAGTTTGGCAGTTTACAGTAGGTCCATGTGGCTCAGCTGCCATTTTAATGTTAGGCTTCCAGAGACTGCCAAAATGGTCCCTAGAACTTTATTCAATAAAGAATGAAAATGAAAAAGGGTTTCAGAGCTTTGGGCCTCCCATCCCACTGTCTGTTATATTCATGTCAATTTCATTCCGTACTGATTAATCTTTCCCCCCTCTTATTTTGTTTGCAGACAGCACTGATTTTTTTTTGTAGTGGGAATGCTGCTGTTTGCCTCTTCTCTTGTCCCTCTTTCAAGTCAATACCAGCAGGAAACTAAACCTCATGCAGCTCCTTTTAAATTCCCCCATCATTTAATTTTTTAAAAAATTCAGTAATCAAAGATGAGCAATAGTCTTGTGTTGCTAGACTCATTGCACTTGTAAAAATACAACTTTAAATTAGGGGAAAATAGAGCTTGTACACTAATGAAGGGGGGAGGATGGCAGAAGGTGCAGAATGCATAGAACAACCTCAGCGTAGGTGGGGGAGTGGTTTCCGAAGGGCAGTGAAAGAGTATGGGGAGGAAATCGAAAGGATTCTGTATACTTTTGATTTACTTTCAGCTTGGAAGTAAAACAAAGGGGAAATTGGCACAAATGTATTCTCAGAAAAGCTGAGGAAACAGTGACCAGAAAGTGAACTGAGCGCTGAAGGGAGGAAAATCAATGCAGAACGACAAAAGAAAACCCAATGGACATGCATGGTGAAAGTGGGGGAAAACACCTGTGCTCATTAGGCCCTCGTTATTCAATTCTCCCAGTTAGAGGTTTATAACAGATTGACTTGTCAAGCTTGTTAAAATTTTTGCAGAATCAGGAATTTAAGTGGCCCGAATCCCATGGTTTTCTCTTTGTTACTTTAATTACAGGTACTATGTACAAAATGTACTCATATCCCAGCACACTCTGCGTTGTATATCATTATAACCTGATGTTAGAACAAGGTACATCATATTCACAGAAGCCCTGACAAAACTGGGTCCTTTGACGAGGGATGGGTGCAGCTGCCAGTGAGTAGCAATCTAGAAGAAACTTAGGCCCTCACTAGGTGCCGTCACTTTGTGACAGAAGCAGAGGGTTGATTGGAATGGCCATCCACCAATGCAGTGTCAACATAATGCTTCCCAAGCCACCTCTTGCCCCCACCAAGCAATAGTAGCTGGTGATAGTCAATGATGGTTTCATACTGCTCTCATTGCCCTCTGATGCCCAGACTTGTGGAAGGAAGCAGAAACTAGCTCATTCATCATTAGGAATGATTTAGAGAGAATAAAATTTATTTTCTGTCTCCAGACATTAGTATTTTATAATCATCCAGTGAAACTGAGTGAGAGTTAGTTGAAGACAAAAAGAATGTTCATGCAAGGCATAATTTACTTGTGGAATACTTTGCTTTTGGGTGTCACAAAAGACCCATACATTGCAACAAATGAAGAATTCTGGACCATACTAATGCAGATCACATAAGAGATAATGTGGTTTTGTTTCACCACAATGTAAGTATCCGTGTGTATCATATAACTCCCATCATTTTATGTCATGCAAAGAGTTCACACTTATTTTACTATGTGCGGAATTCAACTACCCCCACCAGTCATCTGAAGTAGTGTGGTTTAGAAATCTATATTTTGTTTTATTTTTTACTTCATTTATAACTCATAGCGGCTAGAACCATAGCGGCTTTCTCCATTTTTGCTATTTCCATTCCGTATCCACAACAGCTCTGTATGGTAGGTTGGGATAAGAGTGTGTGCCTGGCCCAAAGTTACCCTACAAGCTTCTATGGCAGAGCAGGGATTTGAACCTGAGTCTCCCAGATACTACTCTGATGCCTCGAAGACTGCACCATGCTGGCTTATCATTCCACTATGTGTAAAGAACAGCTTTTAGCAACCTAAATAGACCTGACTAATCTGAGCTTATTAAGAACTTGGCTGCTAAGCAGAGTCAGTCATGGTTAATATTTGGATGGAAAAGCAACAAGGAATACCAATCACCTCTGTTTATCTCTTGCCTTGAAAGTTCCATGAAGGGTCACTTATGGACGAGCAATTTGTTTAGGATAATTAGGAAAGTCCCCAAACCAATTTGGCTATTCGGGCACAATTCAGCCATTTTAAAGGAAGGGCTGGGGGAAGGGAGGGAGAAAGCATGTCGAGCAGCTGATGTGTCATGATCAGTTGCTTGGTAGGCCCATTTAATGTCTCCTCCCCCATCCTTCTAAGGCAGTGGAGATACTGCTAAAGAAGGCAGGTGGAGAGGCATTTAAAGGGCCACCAAACAGCTGCACATGATACATCAGGTGTTTGTTATACCCTTTAAATGCTTCGCCCTGCTTTCTCAGGCAGCACCTGAGAAGGAGAGAGATTATGCCAAACAGCTGATGTGTCATGATCAGCTGCTCAGGAGGTCCTTTAAATGTCTCCCCCCCAGTCTTCTCTGGCAGCAGAGAATGCTCTCTGATGTCAGGAAAAGCTCTTTGCTGCCTGGGAAGGCAGGTGGAGAGGCATGTGAAGGGGGAATTTTGGACCATTTTAAATTTGGCTGAATTAATTCCAGCCAAATCCAAAGTGATCTGAATTTTTCCCCATGGACATGCCTAGTCAACATGTTAGTTGTGAGTTGACATGATTTAACTATTATAAATAAAGACATTTTGTTTGTATATCACCCGGTCCTGCTAGCTTGACACAGTTGACAACATTTTAAATCCATACATCATATGATACACATGGCCTCAACTACGGCCAGGGCATTTTTAGTCCTGGTCCCTACCGGTAGAATGAGCTCTCAGAAGACCTGAGGGCCCTGTTGGAGCTGATCTAGTTGCTCAGGGCCTGCAAAACGGATCTGTTCCACCAGGCTGGGGCCAATGAACATCAGGACTCCATAAAACCCCCTGAAACCATGATGTCATGAACTCAGGCAATTACAAAAGATCTAGAAGTAAAGTGATGGCAATGGCATTGGATGAGTTTTATTGGCTAATAGACGGCTTGATTGTTTTAACAAGTTTTAATTATTATTGTTTTAATGTCATTTTGGAATTGTATTGTATTTTTATGAATTCAATTGGCATGTATATGATGAAATGTCAGAAACCGCCCTGTGCTGGTAACTCCCCGTGGGGGGGGGGTAAATAAATCATCAAATAAAATAATTAATAAAATAATACAGTATAACAACAGTCCATTAAAAATCACCTCCTATGATTGTCTCCCTATGGGGTTTGTCAGAGTTTGGAGCGGTCCTTGTTGGTGATTGCTTCAAGTAGGGGAGGCTAGCATTTTGTGATGTCATTGCCTGGCCTCAGATAGAGACCTGGTAGGACAGGATGGTTCGTAGATGTTCTTATTGTATTAGGATAGTGGCATGAGAACAACTAAAACACTGCTAAGTTCTGGGCCACATGGGAGGAACCCACACTTTGGGTGAGCTCTTTGTCAGCACAATCTTTGTTTGAGAAGGGGTAATATTGAGGGCCCTGTCCTGAATGGCCCAGACTAGCATTATCTTGTCAGTTCTCAGAAGCTAAACATGGCTGGCCCTGATTAGTATTTGGATGCCTCTGAAGGTCTCTTGCCTTAAAGTCCTGTGGGTTCACCATAAGTCAGCTGCAGCTTGATGGTGCTTTATATTATCAATAACAAAGATCCTTACTGCCCATGGCCTCTGACATTACCTTATCATGATGTTACCGCCACACCTGCCTGTGGGAAAAGTAATAGCAGTTCTATTCTGCTAAAACCACGGGCCATCAGATGGCTTTGGAAAACATTAGACACATTTATGGTAAATTGAACTATAAATTATCAATTTTACTTAATGACAAAACTCCCATATCTTTAATCATAGACAGTTTGGCAGGCGCCATTTGTAATGCAGCGTGAGAAAAACTGTACCATCTGAAATTCCTGCTTCATGCTGTGTTTCCTGCAACATCCATGGAAAATGCCTCTTTAACTCTGGCATCTGTCCCTCAAGCTCCCCTGTGCCCAATGAGGCAAATAATTCTCTTAATTATTTATTAAGGGCTGCTTCTGCTGTCAATAAATTATCCTCGCTATCTCCTAGAGGCCTCACTTTCTCATTTATTAGGATCTTCCACCATATGGACTTGGAGCATGTTTTATTAACACAGAGTGCAAACTTTCTTTCATTTTCTGCTTTCTTTCTCACCGGTGATGTGTTCTTCTGAATTATGTCTATGATCATTGCCATTTTTCTTCTGTCTAAAGTTTTGAACACTTTCCATGTTTTATTCTTAATTAATTTTCCATCTATATGTCTTTACCTGATTTTTGTTTTACCCATCATTATATTATATATTAAAATTTTGAGAAATTTCTTTTGCTTTTTTGATGTAAGAATATCTACAGGCATGACCCCTGGGATGGAAATGGCCATGGATGTGATGTCCATGGTCCCACCCATTATTAATGGCCACAGTGAGAACAGCCATGGTGGCAGCAGGAATGGCTAGGAATGGTTGCGGCAGCAGCAGGAATGGCTGCGGAGGTGGGAACAGCCAGGAACAGCTACGGTGGCTGAGACAATGTCTGTGGCAATAGCAGCAGAAATGTGGATGGTGGCAGAATGGTGGTGGCAGCTGCCCGGATTCCGTGGCTGCAGGAGCAAGGTTGGAGGTGTGCCTGGCTGTGGAAGATGGCTGGTGGAGAAAGTAGCCTGGGTGAATAGCAGGCGGTGGGAATGATGCATAGTGCCAGGGAACGGGGAGCCCAGTCCAGCAGGGGGGAGGCGAGGAGAAATAATGGTGGCCGTGATCCGTTCCACCTCTTCTGCTCACTGGACCTTGGCACCTGCCCTGTCTTGTCCGGCCATGAGCCAGCAGATCCCCCGATCCCCTCCAGGCCTTCCCAGGGCGGAGGGATGGAGGGCCAAATCGGCCTGCATACTGGGTGGAGTCAAGGGGCTGTCATGGCCACAAACATCAGGCCAGCCCAGGCCACCTCTTAGGCCGCCGCTGAGCAGGAGACCCAGGATGGGAAGAAGGACACCCCTCTAGAGTGTAGTGGTAGCTCAGTAATTAGATTGTGGCTGAGTTGTGGACAATGTGGGCTGCGAATCTTTACCCAATCCATGCAGACATGTACACAACTTACATATCGATTTGATGTGCCTGAGTCATTTCCCACATAGAGCATTATATTTACTGCCATTCTGCTAAAAGATATTTTAGAATGCTCTGTTTTCTAGACAGCAAATTGTGTTCTTTTATAGGACAGACAAGTCACTGTAGCAATTTGTGAATACTATTAAACAAAGTGCTTCACCATTTGCACCTAGGTTTTTTTGACTTAACAGCCTCACTTTCCAATAGGATCTGGGAGTGCATATACAACTGAAGGGGCAAGTGAAAAAGAAAGATCTCCTGGGGGGGGGGGCATCCAGTACTCTAACCTCTGCACTGCACTGCACTAGCTGCATGCACTTTTCATTTCATGAGGATGGCAAAACTTTTCCATCTCAGATTGTAGCAAATGCTTAGGAGTGTTGGTGGGAAAGCAAATAACTACCTGCTGCACACGGGAAATAAAAAGTAGGTAATGCTAGAGTGTAGCCAGCTGTACTCCTTGCTTCTTCGTTTGTAAAAAGCTTCTGTGCTGTCATGGGGACTCTGCCTCTAGTCACCCCTGTCCTTCCTGATCTGTCTTCCTGTGTATGCATGTGGTCTTTCATGTCTGTTTTGTGCATCATCCACATTATAGGCTCTTAGGGGGGACCTGGTCTTTTAGGAGCTCTCTTAAAGTGACTGGACTAGCACATCCTCTGGATAAACAAAGCCATTAATATTCATAGAGGTTTGGAAGATTCCATCACAGGGACCTTCCCGAGAACAGTCTAATAATCTGGCAGGAGAGAGGGAAGATGAGAAGGAAAACAAACAATGACTTTCAGAGCTATGATTAAAGGGGATAACCCTGAAAGCTAAAACAAAGAGTTTTTTTTTAAGGTGTAGCTGTTACGGTGCTTGGATGACAGGATATAGTGATAAATAAACCAGTGGTGTCACTGCTGGAGCTTATTTAACAGGTGCTGAAGGATCGGTGTGTTATTTGGCCTTATATAGGTGATTAAAGGCACTTTGGGATGCATTTGAAATGAAACTTTCAAAAGCTCACTGTGGACCCTAGAAAAGGCAGGGGACTTTAGTGATCTATAGTCAAGCCCAGCATTGCCAGAAATCAAGGCTGGACAATAAATGGGGGAAATGGATTTTAATATGGATTGATTATATCTGATTGTATTATTTTAGATAGCATACAAGCACCACTTGGTGAAGGGAGACATTGTGTAATAAATAAATAAATAAATAAATGAAACAGTTCTTTTTTGGTGTAGCGGTTAAGAGCGGTGGTCTCTAATCTGGAGAACTGGGTTTGATTCCTCACTACTCCATATGCAACCAGCTGGGTGACCTTGGGCCAGTCACAGTTCTCTCGAAGCATCACCTATGTCATGCCCTCTGTGTGGGTCTGCCCTTGAAGACAACTTGGAAATGCCAATTGGTGCAACATGCAGCTTCTCAGTTGTTAATTTGTTCTGTTACTCTGGATACTGAGTTGCTTTCATTTCCTAGGCTTTTGTTTCTGCATTCAGTTCTACGTTCCAGGTTCAATTCAATCTTCTTTAAGTCCTTTTTGAACAGAGAGTGAGACCCTGATTTAAGAACTTCCGGGCCTAAAGCTATATAGGATATACGGGCGTATGGCCCTCTTAGAACTAAACCATGCTCTGACTCTGAATGCCACAATTCCATTTAAAGATCACTCCGGAGCCTATATGTTGCAGAGTTATATGAGAAAATATGCATTCAGTTTTTGCCCAGATTACCTGAAGATGACTGGAGGAATATAGGGTCAAAGATGGATAGAGCACAGCCAGTTAAACCTTTCCTGGCCCAATTCATCCTCACCCTCTGTGTTCCATGACCTTGTCTCCTTCAGCATTTTGCTTCTGGCTTGCTTGTTTCTTTGCTCTTTAATGGCAGCTTTGTGCAGTGACAAGTCTTCTTTGTACAGTGACAAATGGACTTTGAAGGGTATGCCTCAGTTTAGGATGTCAATGTGAGCACGACTGTGGCTCATTCATAAGCCTTCTCTGTGGTACTTCTTTTTGGAATAATCTCCCTGAGGAGGCCTAAAACTCTTGGCTTCCAGAAAGGGACAGAGTAGAAATGTTTCAAAGGACATATAGGGTGGCTGGTACTAAAACAGGTTTGTTTTTACTGCATTTTTGTGTGTATTAATCATACTGTTTCCTGTTTTGGGTCCCTGGTCTATAGAGAAGAGAAATAATAATTTAGAATAGGTATATATAAATGTATCTTCCGGGGTTCTAAACAACCAACTTTTCACATAACAAGGCTACAGTATCAAAGAATATAAAAATCTGTCTGTCTAGACAGCTTATTCTACATTTTAAAAGTGTACTACTTTCACAATTTTAGACACTCTATAATAATCATCCCATCAGACTAAAAATTGCCAGCATGTACATCTCCAAAATTCATAAAGGTGGTGGTGGTGGTGGGGGGTGGGGATTAATCAGATAAGTCCCACTTGGTCCAAATTTCTGCCATAGACCAATTCTTTCCAAAAAACAACCTTCAACCTTAGACTGTTCTCCCAAAATTCTGCAATACAATTCTAATCTCCTAATTAATTCAGCCACCAGTAGATAACTTATCCAGTCCTCTCCCATAGTAGGGCACAATAATATATAATTTCTCCACTCAGTCTAAATTATTGCTCCGAGCACTATGCTGTGGCAATTATTCATAGGAAAATATGGAAGCTAAAGAAAGTTGGGAATGTTCATTCCAGAGAAGAGGAGGTTGAGAGGGAACATTTTTGCCCTCTTAAATCTTTGAAAGGTTATCACATGGAGGAGGGCAGGGAACATTTCCTTCTGGTAGCAAAGGATAGAGCCAACAGTAATGAATTTAAATTACATGTAGAACAATACCGGCTAGATATCAGGAAAACATTTTTAATTGTCAGAGTAGGTCAGTAGTGGATTAGATTGCCTAAGGATGGGGTGAGCTACTCCTAACTGGTGGTCTTTAAGCAGCGGCTGGACAGGTACTTATCATGGATTCTTTAGGCTGATTCTGCATGAAGCAGGGGGTTGTACTAGATGGACTGTATGGCCCCTTCCAGCTCTATGGTTCTATAAAGTAGCAGTCCTCAACCTTTTTAGGGTTGAGGACCACTCTGGGGGTGGGGAAGAGCCAGCGGCCCGGGCGCCATGCATCTGCATTAGCGCCCGCTGGTGGTGAAAATGTGCATGCGTGTAGCTGCCATGCGCACGCGCGCGTTTTCACCACCAGAAGGCACTAATGCACATGTTTGGCAGCTCTGCGCATGCATGGTTGTGTCCGCCGGCGTGCCAGAGGCCGCGGCTGCCTCTTCCCTCCCATTTGCAGCAGAAAGCTAGCCAGGCCGTGAGCGAAGCGGCCGCTTCTCTCGTGGCCTGGTGAGCTTCTTGCTGTGTGTGTGGGGGGGGGGGGGAAGAGGCAGGTGTGGCAGCCCATTACCGAGGCCTTCGTGACCCGGTAGCAGGGTGCAGACCGGGGGTTGACGACCCCCGCTATAAAGCATTTGGGCTATGTCTAAGAGGATTCCCCAAGCTCTAAACCAAATATGCCACGGATAAGTTCATGCTCCTCATGAAAGGTAGAACACTCTCTTCCAGAACATACTCACCCACTAACCTGCGGACTACGGTTAGACAAAGTTATTTAAGGCTGCCCCATGAATGCCCACTCAGATTAGCCATATCAAAGACTGACAACAGGACCAGCAAGGAAGCATTTCTTTTATCTGTCTGGAAGTGGAGAGAATTCATTGGGGCTTCTACTAAATGATACTCAAACCTGAATCCAGACTGGAAAGGGTCAAAAGCAGCAGTATCATTCAGGTGACTGACAATATTGTTATCTTCTATCTGCCTACTGAAATGAAGACTTTCACTCTGAGTTACATTCTTATCTACAGCCGCAGGTTGTATCCTCTGAGAATAACCTCACTGATTTTTCTGGGAGGGGTGGGCAGGATGGGCAGTAACAAGAAAACCAACTGTGAAATGAGCAGATCCAACACCTACAAGCCACCTTCATGCACAATATACTCTGTATTCCCTCATAAAATGCAAACAGCAGCTTGAGTATATCACACATTTCTCTCCACCCAGTTGGCTTCATTTGCTCTCGGAATAATACTGTGACATACAGCAAAGAGAAACTTGGTGAAAATCCTTTTCCCCACAATGAAGTTAGCAGGAGTTTAGCCTGAACAAAGAAGTCTGGGATTCAAGTGAGACGCTCACAAGACATGCTGCAATCTGGAGATTGCCAGTTAAATTAAAAACAAAACAAAACAAAACTCTTAGTGGTGAGGTTGTGTTCAGACCTCAAATGGTTTCCATGCTAAGGACTGATTCATGACACTTCTTTATAAACATGGTGCCATCTGCCTGTATATCCAGCATGGAAGGGGAGATGCAGAACTGAACTGGTAGATTGTACTTTTCTCCTAGAAAAAAAGAAAAGAAAGAAACATGGCATCATTAATGTGGATCATTTGGTTCTTCTAGATCTTTCATAAGTGTTTGACAGTCAAGCAGGATATAACAGAGTTCTTTCTCAAATGATATCTTATTATGGAGTTGATATAACTATCTTGTAAGCTTGCTGTCTAAACGTTCCTGCCAAGAACATTCCTGAAACCACATATAATACAACATATAAGAACATGGTTGCATATATCCACTCTCTGAATCAAAAGATGTTCCTGATACAGCTATAGAATCAGATGGGTTCCTAGGAAATTCTGCCTGGGCCCATATCTGGTGAGAAGAAGAAGAGCCACCAGCATACTCCCAGATTCAGTTTCTTCCTCAAGAACTGGTTGAGGTCAGTGAATGAACTGCATCTATTGGGCCCCCAGAACCCTCCCCATTCAGATAGGCCATCAATCACTTTGTGGGGCTAATCTGACTAATTTGCCGGGTTATGGTCGAGCAAACCATGAACAATCCAACATTCAAACTGTTGTTGATGTTATTGCTATTGTTAGGGTTAATTATTGTCAATTGATGCAGTTACTGAACTTATTTTGTATCATATGGTTTTCATGTTCCCTATGAACCACCCTCCCCCTTCAAGGATCGCTGCCTTGTTGTGGCAAGGGGACTTGCGTAGTTCAGTGAAGCTATGAGCTATACCGTGCAGGGCCACCCAAGACGGACAGGTCATAGCTGAGAGCTCTGACAAAAGGTGATCCACTGGAGAAGGAAATGGCAAACCACTCCAGTATCTTTGCCATGAAAACTCTATGGACAGTTCCAATAGGTATAACGATATGACGCTGGAAGATGAGCCCCTCAGGTCGGAAGGTGTCCAATATGCTACTGGGGATGAGCAGACGGCTAGTACGAGTAGCGCCAGAATGAATGAAGCGACTGGGCCAAAGCCGAAAGGACGCTCAGTTGTGGAAGTAACTGGTGGCGAAAAGACAGTCCGATGCTGTAAAGATTTTTATTCCATAGGAACCTGGAACGTCAGATCCATGAATCAAGGTAAGCTGGACGTGGTCAAACAAGAAATGACAAGACTGAACATCGATATTTTAGGAATCAGTGAACTAAAATGGACAGGAATGGGTGAATTTAATTCAGATGACCATCAGGTATACTACTGTGGACAAGAATCTCACAGAAGAAATGGAGTAGCCTTCATAATCAATAAGAGAGTAGGAAAAGCAGTCTTGGGATACAATCCCCAAAATGACAGAATGATCTCAGTTCGAATCCAAGGCAAACCATTCAACATCACAGTGATGCAGGTCTATGCCCCAACCACTGCTGCTGAAGAGGATGAAGTTGATCAGTTCTATGAAGCCCTACAACACCTTCTAGAAGCAACGCCAAAAAATGATGTGCTTATCATCATGGGGGATTGGAATGCTAAAGTAGGAAGCCAAAAGATAACGGGGATAACAGGCAAGTTTGGCCTTGGAGTACAAAATGAAGCAGGGCACAGGCTGGTAGAATTTTGTCAAGAGAATACAATGGTCATAGCAAACACTCTTTTCCAACAACCCAAGAGACGACTCTACACATGGACATCACCAGACAGTCAACACAGAAATCAGATTGACTATGTGCTCTGCAGCCAAAGATGGAAAAGTTCTATCCAGTCAATAAAAACAAGACCAGGAGCTGATTGTGGTTCAGATCATGAGCTTCTTGTTGCAAAATTTAGGCTTAAATTGAAGAAAGTAGGGAAAAGCACTAGGCCACTCAGGTATGAACTAAATCATATCCCCGACGAATACACAGTAGAGGTGACAAATAGATTTAAGGAATTAGATCTGATAGACAGAGTGCCTGAAGAACTATGGACTGAGGTTCGCAACATTGTACAAGAGGTAGCAACTAAAACCATCCCAAAGAAAAAGAAATGCAAGAAATCAAAATGGCTGTCTGAGGAAGCTTTACAAATAGCTAAGGAGAGAAGGGAAGTGAAAGGCAAGGGAGAAAGAGAAAGATACACCCAATTGAATGCAGAATTCCAGAGAAAAGCTAGAAGAGATAAGAATGCCTTCTTAAATGAACAGTGCAAACAAATAGAAGAAAACAATAGAATGGGGAGGACCAGAGATCTTTTCAAGAAAATTGGAGATATGAAGAGAACGTTTCATGCAAAGTTGGGTATGATAAGGGACCAAAATGGTAGGGACCTCATAGAAGCAGAAGAGATTAAACAAAGGTGGCAAAATTATACAGAACAACTATACAAGAGCGAGCTTAACATCCCTGATGACCACAGTGGGGTAGTTACTGACCTGGAGCCAGACATCCTGGAATGTGAAGTCAAATGGGCCTTAGGAAGTCTGAGCAACAATAAAGCTAGTGGTGGTGACAGCATTCCAGTTGAACTATTCAAAATCTTAAAAGACGATGCAGTAAAAGTGCTACACTCAATATGCCAGCAAATTTGGAAAACTCAACAGTGGCCACAGGATTGGAAAAGGTCAGTTTACATTCCAATCCCAAAGAAGGGCAATGCCAAAGAATGTTCAAACTACCGCACCATTGCACTAATTTCTCATGCTAGCAAAGTTATGCTCAAAATCCTACAAGCTAGGCTCCAGCAATATGTGGACTGAGAACTTCCAGAAGTACAGGCAGGATTTCGAAGAGGCAGAGGAACTAGAGATCAAATTGCCAACATACGCTGGATCATGGAGAAAGCTAGGGAGTACCAGAAGAATGTCTACTTCTGCTTCATTGACTATGCTAAAGCCTTTGATTGTGTGGAGCACAACAAATTGTGGCAAGTTCTTAAAGAGATGGGAATACCAGAGCATCTTATTTGTCTCTTGAGAAATGTATATGCAGGTCAAGAAGCAACAGTGAGAACTGAACATGGAATCACTGACTGGTTCAAAATTGAGAAAGGAGTTCGGCAAGGCTGTATACTGTCGCCTTGCCTATTTAACCTGTATACAGAACACATCATGAGAAATGCGGGATTAGAGGAGTCACAAATTGGGATCAAGATTGCAGGGAGAAATATCAACAACCTTAGATATGCAGATGATACCACTCTAATGGCAGAAAGTGAAGAGGAACTAAAGAGCCTGTTGATGCAGGTGAAGGAGGAGAGTGCAAAAGTTGGCTTGAAACTCAACATCAAAAAAACAAAGATCATGGCATCCGGCCCTCTCAATTCATGGCAAATAGATGGGGAAGAAATGGAGATAGTGACAGATTTTATTTTCCTGGGCTCCAAGATCACTGCAGATGGGGACTGTAGCAAAGAAATTAAAAGACGCTTGCTCCTGGGGAGGAAAGCTATGGCAAATCTAGACAGCATCCTAAAAAGCAGAGACATCACCCTGCCAACAAAAGTGCGTTTAGTCAAGGCTATGGTATTCCCAGTTGCAATGTATGGCTGCGAAAGTTGGACCATAAGGAAGGCCGAGCGTCAAAGAATTGAGGCTTTTGAACTCTGGTGCTGGAGAAGACTCTTGCGAGTCCCTTGGACTGCAAGGCGAACAAACCGGTCAGTCCTAGAGGAGATCAACCCTGACTGCTCTTTAGAAGGCCAGATCCTGAAGATGAAACTCAAATACTTTGGCCACCTCATGAGAAGGAAGGACTCCCTAGAGAAGAGCCTAATGCTGGGAGCGATCGAGGGCAAAAGAAGAAGGGGACGACAGAGAATGAGGTGGCTGGATGGAGTCACTGAAGCAGTAGGTGCAAACTTAAATGGACTCCAGGGAATGGTAGAGGACAGGAAGGCCTGGAGGATCATTGTCCATGGGGTCGCGATGGGTCGGACACGACTTCGCACATAACAACAACAACAATGAACCACCCTGAGCTGCAAGGGAGGGCAGTCTATAAATGTAAGAAATAAACAAATAAGATCAACAAAATTTTATTCTGGGTGTATGCTTTTGTGTGCAAGCATACTTTGTCAGACAATTTCTGCCTTACAGAAACTTAGCTTGTTATTTCTTTAAGGTCCTTGTACCTGGTAAACACCTTCATTATGCTGCGTACTAATCCATGGCCCCCTCTTGGCTTATAGATGTGGTCTTGTAACTCCCATTTCCTTGTTTGACATGCAAACAGTGTTCGGGCATGCAATGAAAACATAAGTGACATTTTAGCACCTTGTTACCAGGGTGTTAGCCAGCTATCTGAAACTATCCCAAAGCATCCAGTGTAAAATACAGTCTGTTCTAAAACCTTCATAATTGCCTGTGTGCTGTGGCAAAGGAAACGTTACTTTTTGATCTGTATTTGGTATAGCCTGAAAGACATTTCCTTTGATTCAATTTGAAAGATGTTTCAATGCTGGTTGTCTAACAAATGTATGGCCAGAGCATGAGTAACAACAACAACAACAACAACAATAACAACAAATTCACATGATTTCTAGTAGCTAATCACTGGTCTTCACAATGGTTATGGCCCGTCATTGCTTTAGCTACTGACCACCTAGCTCCCTTCTCCCTCTCCCAAAGACTAAAGGGCACCACTTCTTCATTGGTGTCATTCCATCCTGTTTTGTCACAGACAGTCCATCTCAACATGGATTCCCAAGCAAAATGGGAATGACTTTTGGAAAGGGTGGGTATTGCTACATCATCCCCTGCGCAGTACATTCAACAGGTCAGTTTGGCTGCCTTATGCTTTCCTCATTTGACCAGCCGCCATGTTCTTTGTGAAAGGCAAGAACATGCCTGAGAAATCTTGGGTGGGATTTTTGGCTGTTTATCCCTCAGCCCAGAGGGCCATTTGTCCCACCATGCTCATTTGCCTATATTGCACCCTTTCAGTTTTCCCCACAAGACTGCTTCTATGGCCTTTTCAGGTTTCTTGGCAGCTCATCACAGGTGGCAAAATCCCTCTATCACCCCTGCTGCATGTTCAGTGCGTGGCTATTCTTTCACTACGCCAGAAGTGTCTGCTTATCACAGCGACATTAGATGACACTCTTTCCGCCTGCTTCATCTCGGGGCTCCTCATTTCTGTACTTGCCGCCTAGTCACGGCTTTGTTCAGAAATTCACATTGAAATATGAAAGCAGCCAGATTCAAAAGAAACAAGGGGAAAAATGAAGTTAGTAAATCCTGCTGATACCATACAGTTTCTCTATATTATGGTGACGCAGAAAGCAGTGAGCAATGAATCATGCCCCCAAGAACAAGACCATCTGTTGTAAAACAGATGATACTTTTCATCATTACACTGACACAGCTTGTTAATAGAATTTTGATTTTTCTTCCCCCGGTGGATGGGAATATATATCTGAAAGTTAGCATTGTGTTCGGAGCAGGCAGGGGATCTGACAGCAACCCCACACTGTTTTATAAAGGCAGATTCAGCATGAACTACTAGCTCCACTGGGCGCTGGAGCGTGGGGCCTTCAGGCTGGTGTCAATCACACATGGTACCGGGGACAAAAGACTTCCCGGATTCCTCATGCTGGTCTTCAAGGTTTTATCACAGCCTAATCGGCTTGGAGTTGCCTGGGGATCCTTTGCAATGTTCCCAGGGTCAGATATGCACCTGCACAGTCCTGAATGTTTGTGCCTTTCAGTAATTACCTGATGGCTGCCTGTCGGCAGTTTGTAACAGGCACAGGCTGCTTTCAGTTCTACTGAAGAATTCAAGAGCGAGCTAGGACGGGGTGGGGGGTGGGGGAGTGGGAAGCAGAGTTGGTTTGTTAATTGTTTGTATCAGCCTTTCTCAACTTTTTTACCATGGAGATACCCCTGAAACATTCTTCAGGTTTCAAGAAACCTCAGAAGTGGCACGATGCTGAAAATGGTTGGGAAGCATAGCTGTGTACAGGCCCACCTGGGGCCCCTCCCCTTCCTACCTCCTTCAGGCCCATCATTGGCCATTTTGGGAGGGGCTATAAATCGGAGGTCCTCCCGATAAATGTTTAACCAATTTTAAAAATATATATCAAAATTAATTCACTCCCATCCATTCAGGAAACGCTTCCAGGGCCATCAAGGAAGTCTGAAGGCTGCTCTAGGGCTTCTGCTTCTCCTATGGTATACGATATCAATTCTACATTATGCCACAGAGACTAGGATATACTGATATACTTGAAGGGCACTAAAGGCCAGAGATGTGTTGGGGACTGAGATGATGATAGAACAGGTGTTGGCTGGTGTCCTAATGCAGTGGTTCTCAACCTTCCTAATGCCACGATCCTTTAATACAGTTCCTCATGTTGTGGGGACCCCCAACCATAAAATTATGCAAGTGTTCTTTCACAGAAATTAAACCGAAACTGACCAACAGCGTGTAGATCTATTGTTCGTGATTGTATTTAAATTGTTCCCCCCCCCGAGGTTTCTCAATTCAGTTCTGCCTCTTGTCCCACCATCCCAATCTTACTCTTTTCCACTGCTCCAGACAAATGAATGCTCTATATTGATCTACCCCGCAAGGCTGTTGTGTAGATGACCCCCCCCCTCCGCCAAGCTGCTTGCCCTGCTGCAACCCCTCTGAAAGTGTCATTCGACCCCCAAAGGAGTCCCGACCGCTAGGTTGAGAACCACGGGCTTAAAGGAATAAAATAGTTTTATTTAGAAGAGATACAACTTAGTGCAGAAAGAGAGAGGAGAGAGAGCCCTCGTAATACTAGCTTTGTGTTCTGTTTCTGTTCTGTACTATAGGCAAGTAGGAAGGAAGTGATGTTCTAAGGAGCAGGAAGTCTCCAAAATGGCTGCTCTATAAGCAGGTCAATGCAGTGCAGTATTGCTAAGCGTAAAGTGATGCACACTGGGACTTCAAATCTCAACCTCAGGTATAGTCGAATGGGATCTGAACTTGTTGAGCCTGAGAAGTGAAAAGATCATACTGGATCACTCAATGCAAGTATCAACTGAGTATGATGCAGTGATTAAGAAGGCAAACCGTATGTTAGGTATTATTAGGAAACAGATGGAAAGCAAAATGGCTGGTACTGTAATGCCTCTGCACAGAACTTTGGAGGGGCCTGATTTGGAATGCTGTGTAGTTCTGGTCACTGGATCTCACAAACAGCACTGAAGAAATGGAAAAAGCAGAGGAGGGCAACCAAGATTATTAGCAGTTTAGAGCCAAAAAACTAGGACTTGAGGGCATCCCATGAAAATGATGGTCACACAAAAGGAAATAATACATTACACAGAAAGTGATTCAAATGTAGAATTTGTTGCCAGAGGATGTCAGGATGGTCATGAGAATAAAAAAGGGGAGTAGAAAGATAGATGGAGGGTAAATCTATCAATGGCTACTAGCCATGGTGGTTGAGTGGAACCTCCACATTCAGACACACTGAATCCCAGAGCCAGGAGGCAACATCAGGTGAAGGCCTCAGCCTCTATGCCTTGTTGTTGGCTGGCCAGAAGAGCTGGATGGTCACTGGGTGAAGCAGGATACTGGACCAGATGGACTGTTGGTCTGACCTAGCAGCACTCTTCTTACATTCTCGCAGAGGGGAAATGCTTGCTATATAGGCAGAACCATGAAAATCTAGACTTTACCACCCACTTAGCGGCCATCCAATTTTTGTTGCAAACTTTCCCCAAATGTTGTACTAAAGCAGGTTTGGTAAAGATCACAGAAAAGCAGGGAAAACCAGATGCCAGAAAACTCGGGAAAACCTGCTTCCCAGTAGCATCCGAGCTGGGCAAACAGCACCTGCAGGAGTGCCCTCTGAATAGATGCTGCCCTGGGTTCTGCTTACACTGCCAGATTCCCCCGAAATCCCTTGCCTCCCTAGAGAACACTTCAGTGCCAATTTTGCTTTCGTAGCATGGTTATAGCAAGTTCAGTCAGAACTGAGGCTTACGATCCCACAGCGAGGGTTCCCAAACTAGAGACATCAGTTCCCCTGGAGGAAATGGCTGCTTTGGAGGGTGGACAGTATGACATTATAGCCCACTGAGGTCCCAACCCCCCCCCCTCCACAGGCAGCACCCTGGGCAAAAATCTACAGGAGTTGGCAACCTTCTCCCCCTCCCAGGAGCATAGCAGGATGGCCCTGGGGACACACCATAGTGATGTAATCAGGATACTGATGATGCGTTGTCTTCTATTATGAGGTACGTATTCTTCTCTAGTAGGGAAAGGGCAGCCTGGCAGTCACTGGGAAGAGATGGACAAAGGTGTGGTGAGGGAAAGGCAGGGACTCGAGAGGAAAAGGAGACTCCTGCCAGATAGTGGAACCTCTCAAAGATGAAAACGTCTGGCTGGCCCAAGACATTCTTTGCAGTACCACAAGATCTGACAGGTGTGCCTGAGAATCCTTAACAAAGAGCAGGTGTGTGTGCGGGGAGGGCATACCTATTCCAACCGCCCCATTGCTCTGTGGATGCTCCCAAAGAGGTTGTCGAGTCAAACTGCTTAGCCTGCTGAGCAAGAACAGCTCTTAGAGAACTGTGATGTCAGATAAACGCCCTGAAATAACTTCGGTTGTTGCCAGATTTGCACGGAGGGCAATCAAAACAAGGAAGAGCTGGGTGAATTTGGAGCAACTTTAGAGATATAGAGATAGTCTCAATTGCTTGAGATAATGTTTGTGAATTTTAAAATGTAATTTTGTTGATTCTTTTAGCTGGAATGTCTTAAATTTTATACTATTTTAATTACCCATGAATGCTTTATGTACATGGTAATTTCATTACTGGTCTAGCACTGTAATATAAAGACTATGATGGTGAGAGAACTGTAATGGTCCCAAGGTCACCCAGCTGGCTACACGTGGAGGAGGAGTGGGAAATCAAACCTGGTTGCTCAGATCGCCGTTTGCCACTCTTTAACCACTACAGCATGCGGGGACTCAAAGGAGGACAGCGTCTGGCCCAAGATATTTTGGGGACCAGGAGATATTTGTTCTACAAATATATCATGATAAAGCAGAGAATGAAGAGGAATGGGGTCAGTGGAAGTGAGGTGGTCATCAAAAACTGGAAAAGGAAAATAGAAAAGGGAACCGAAAATAAAGAGGAAAGGAATTGACACAAAGAAGAAGTGAAAACGTGACAAGAGAACAAACAAGCATATGTGGAAATCCAGTCTGCGCTTTCCATGCCAAACTTCAATTTACTTCTGGTTTGTTGTAAGTGTTTGAGTCTTTTCCCCCTTTCAACTCTCTGCCTCAGTTGCTGTTTTTTATGCTTGCGCTGTACTTTATTGTGTTATTGGAGGTGTTTTCAGTTCACCAGCCACCTTGTGTCCTGGGTGAGTTAAGAAGGAAGGCAGGAAGAGGAAGAGTATGGCAGAAGGCCTGTATAGAGACTACAGAAACTGTTGGCCCAGTTTGTGGGGTGGCTAAGGCAACATTTCTCCTTCCAGAACTTTGGCAAAACAGCCAGCATGAGAAACCAAATGGAAGATTCCTATCAGATGTCA